>NC_068320.1:20116899-20731899 GCF_025860055.1 Xyrauchen texanus | reverse complement strand
TGAGTAAATGATGAGAGAATTTTCATTTTTGGGTATAAACCAGCTTCTTTTTTTTGGCAGAGATGGTTTTATAATTTGATCCTATCTCTGATCTATGATACAGTAAGGGGACAGCACTTTATCATATTATACCATATCACTAGTAGTATCACCACCATCCTCAGTATTTCCATCGCCCCTCACTGTGAACTTGAACAATTTGCCTTGTGACCAAGAATTGATTCTTATCTCAAAAGTTGCTGATTGGAAACCTCTGGAGTGCGCCATCTGCGGGACAATAACAAAATCACTCGCCTACTCCCAATCGACTAAAACTGTCTGTCGTTGAGCTCCATAGGCCATTGACTTCTTGAGCCTTTTTTACCCGTTGTCATTTCCGGCTCATTTCGCAGCTGAACGAATGTGTTGCGTTTGAGCTGTCCTATTGGAGCCCCGGTGGATTCAAACGAGCACCAGCAGACATGTCCACCGCCCTCGAGAGTTACATTAACCGTATCCTTTGACGCTTATCATCATGAGTACAGGGAAGCTGCTTTAGAGCCGTTTTAATGGCTGTGTTTTTGTTTTTCAGTGGGCACGAGAGCATCATGATCATCCCGTTATATGCAAATTTTAATGTAGAAATTCAGATCAAAAGCAGTCTAAAATTCTTAAACTGTAATCTAAAACCACAGAAAATAAATATTTTAACTGAATTTAATTTAATCAAAATAAATAACTATAGGCCTATTTACAATTAACAATTTATTAACAACTTATTAACTGTAAATTGTGTTAAACAAGTAACAGGAGACATTAGGATAAGCTGTCAAATACACAGCCTGGCCAGAAAAAAAAAAAAGTATATATACTCCATGTTAAAGATAGTGTGTCTGATGTGTATGCAGTTGCATATTGTAATTCAAGTGAGCCCTGCACAATTTTCAGCCACTTTGTAATTACACATGTTCAAACTCCCTTAGGCATGTTTCAGGATTCATACACTGGACCAACGATGTAAACACTTGAATAGATACATGGCAGCAGAAATAAAAGGGCCATCTAATTTGCTGGTCTTGTGCACATTTATAGAATATCACGAATGGTATGCTTTGATGGAGCAGATGTCTTCTGTGAACCTTTGAAATTTCCTTAATCAGTACTTTTTCAGGGACCGTTGCCATCGTCACTTCCGATGGTAGAATGATTGTGGTGAGTGTTTCTCATCTATAGGACACAGTTATCCTTTACTCGCCTTTACCCAGACTTTTTTCTTCTTCTGTGGAATACAAACATTAGGCACAATGTTTAGTCTCAATCACCCTTTACTTGCATTGTATTTAAAAAGATGCAATGTATGTAAATGGATACTGAGGCTGTCCATTCCTATTAATCTGCCTTCCATGTAAGAAAGTAATACTCATGTATAATAACATGAGTGTGGGTAATTTGTGTGCAATAACAAAGAAGTCTTTATGACTCTTATTTTTTTGTCCTTAGGGAACGCTAAAGGGCTTCGATCAAACAATCAACCTCATCCTGGACGAGAGCCATGAGCGTGTGTTTAGCTCTTCCCAGGGTGTTGAACAGGTGGTTCTGGGACTGTACATTGTCAGAGGCGATAATGTGTATGTTTATAATGTCCCTTCTAGTGTTTCCATGTTGCAAAACAATTGCAGGCATGATTTTATTTTTTATGCTTCAGAGAGAAGGTCTTATGAATGTTTGGCACTGTGAGGCATCAACGTCCATGGCATCAACCTGCTGTGTTTATTTGTTCAAGGGCTGTAATCGGTGAAATCGATGAAGAGACAGATTCTGCGCTAGATCTCAGCAACATAAGGGCAGAACCACTCAATTCTGTGGTGCACTGATATCTCAGAAACACACACAAGGACAGAGAATTTCACATTTATAAGTAGTCCCCTGGCTCCAATTGAAGACTTAACCTGGGAAACCTACAGGCATGGAAAGGCAGCAATATCATTTGCTTTTTTTTTTTTAATCTTCAAGGAAATAGACTTCTTGCCATTTACATTTTTATGTGTATTGAAACAATAAAAAACTAAACAATTTTTTTTTACGTTTGATTTGAGTATTTTTATTTTCAATGGGGGTAAAGAGATGAGCATATTTGCATTCATGAATTCACTGATGTATTTGTGAAGTTCACTACATTAAACACATATTTAAATTTCTGATGTTACACATTGACTGCCATTAGCGAGTAGCCAAAAGTACTGGGTGACTCTCACAAAGAAATTTCACACCACAAAAATTAAAGAAGGTTAATAAAAATTGCATATTGAAAATGAAGCCTATTTTTAGGGCCATTAAGATGTCACAATGCCTTCATAGTCTTAATTTTCTTTACCCAAAATTTGTCTTATTTTTTATTTTGCTGTGAAATATGACCCCGGTGAATTTTTAACGTAATCAGATGTAAAGTGTTGGATCCTGAATAATATGAAGACTTAAAAGTTAGTAGTCTAATGGAAATATATAGTCTAAAGCAGATATTGAATCCAAAACCTGCTGTCATTTTAAGCAAATTACATTAAGACCTGTGTCCTTGAAAAAAAACAAAACATTTGTAGGCCTACCACTAAATGGCTGCTAAAGGTATCCATCTACCTCAACCTAATTCTATTTAAATAATTAAAAAAAACGATATGCTGAAATAATAAACAGCAAAAGATTCATAATATTTCTCTAAATAAGTGATCAAGATAAGCTCATTTTCAGTATTTATACTGTATAATGTCATTTGGATAATATTATTTTGTCTAATAAATTGGCAGTTTAATAGAATGTTAGAAATTCAAATATTCCCGCTTGTTTTTGATCACATGATTGATGTCAATTTCATACGTAATAGTAACCGTTAACATTTGAATATGAAAAAGAACAAAGAAGTTTGAACGAGACAGTCTTTTGTCCGTGGAATCATGTTTAATTTGAAGCTTGTTAACGCGAAGACATTTCTCAAGTTTCATTATTTTTTATATCCTGACAAACTATACTGCAAGTTTATGGCGTCACGCGTGCAATGTTTATGTGACCAATCGACCTCTGGAAATGGCGGAGTTAATGAAAAAAGAAAAATTAAACGCATAATCACTGCCTGGTTCTTTTACATTAGACAACGAAAGGCTAAGTAACTGAAAATATAAAATAACCACTTGTAGCCTATTGTGCTGAAATAGACGTTCTGAATTAAATATGGAAATATGTTGGCATGTTCATTTTGAAAAACCAAATAGGGTTCACATTGTGGAATTTAAGTTAATTTAACTTTTAAACAGAATCGAATTTATTTAAAATCAAAGTGTTCTCTGCAAAGCAAGCCTGAAGGAATCTTAATGCAGTAGAAATGCAAAGTCACAATTTATTTGGAAGCCTATAAAATTGAGGTACCAACATTGATAATATATATCAATAAACAATAAAGGAATATTCCGGGTTCAATACAAATTAAGCGCAATCCACAGCATTTGTGGCATATTTTGATTGGAAGTGAAAGGGGGCCAATCTGTAAATGTTCAAATACTCACTATTTCAAAAGTATAGCAACAAGACATAAACAATATTCATGTTAACATGATAGTGTGATAAAATGACTTTCTAACCTTTTCAGTGTAAAGTTATATCCAATTGTACAACTTCATTGCCATGATAAACTTTACTGCTCAAATAATATATGAGTTTTAACAGAAACATTTATGTATGTGCTTTTATAAAATTATAAGCTTCACATTTGTGCCTTTAAACTCTCAAAAAAATGGGCCCCCATTTACTTCCATTGTAAGTGCCTCGCTACCTTGGTTTTTTTTCTTCTTTTTTTTTAAGAGTCAAAATAATTTTTTTAGGTTGTCAACATTATGACACAAACGCTGTAGATTGTGTTAAACTTGTATTAAATATTCCTTTAATATACAGTTAGAGCTGGTGTCGAGTTTTGTGAAGCAAAGCTGCAGTCTTTCTATAAGTCAGTGGTGGCAGCATTCATCTACTATACCAGGGCAGCCTATCCAACTCGTAGAGATCCATCTTCCTTTAACAACATGCATGGCTGTAATTTTCAAGTGAAGTTGAGGTGAGTTTGATCAGAGCTACAACTGAACTTTGTTGGAAAGTAGATTTCCAGGAGTAGGACTGAGCAATTGGTAAGCAAATATGTTTAAATATTTTCCAGACGCATTTTCAGAGCTCAAAGATCAACAATGATCTTAAGCTAATTTGTCCACCCTGTATCACAGCAATTCAGCTGCTTGTAGATACACTGTCACTGTATACTGGTAAAATTCAATCTTTTGGTAGTCCGCAAACAGTAGGAGTCATCCTGAGGCTGTGTTATGGTGAGGTTAGGATTATTTGGGAGGTATGAATTCTGCCACACGTGACTCTGTCTTGTAACTGTTGCTGCTGCCAATGACCAAAGCTGTCTGCAGCTCAGAATGATGATGTGTACTCAGCTCTGAGCTATTGTGATGAATCCTGATCCAGGATTGACCTGTGAATTAAGTCAACGGTGTTACTCAGTGTAGCTTTCAATAAACATTGGGTATGTTGGGAATGGCACACTTGCTCCTTTTTTTTTTTTTTTTAAAGAAAGTACTACTGTTGGTAACATTTAGCACTGTTTAACATGGTATTTACATTTACATTTATGCATTTGGCAGACGCTTTTATCCAAAGCGACTTACAGTGCAATTATTACAGGGACAATCCCCCCGGAGCAACCCGGAGTTAAGTGTCTTGCTCAAGGACACAATGGTGGTGGCTGTGGGGTTTGAACCAGAGACCTTCTGATTAACAGCCCTGTGCTTTAGCCACTACACCACCACCTCTCCACCTATTTAACCTCCTGAGACCCCATGTCCACATGTGTGGTCATTACGTTTTGGCTTCATTACAGGCTTTAATGAAATTAAATCATTTCATTTATTTTAAACATCTGATCTCAGTTAAGGAGACACTAGGCTGTCATTAAAAAGTTAAACTTTCGGTAATCAGTACTTCGATTTCAAATATTTCACCATTATTTTAACATCGTTGGCAGTAATTGGATGATGCTGGACATTACTTTGAATCAGCATTATTTATGCTAATTTCTGATGTAATGTCTGTAATGTCTCAAAAACAAATCACCAACACTCCTGAAAACATTATAAACAATATGATTTAAATAATCAATAAACAAATAGACTTACTATAGCTTGGTATTATTTGAAATTTCACAACTTTGTCCCACTGTCCACAAATGTGAACATAAATTTTCAGGGAAAAATTATAAATTTTTTGCATGTTTCTTAGGGGCTACTAGTTTCCAATCAAAAAGGGGAATGGAATATGCACACGGCAGTCACGCTCAGGTCTCAAGTGGCAAAAAAATAAATAAAATAAAAAAATGGAATGCAGTATACAGTATATACTGCTTCCGAACAAAGCCATACACTGATAGTGTTTTTACTAACCTTTCATTACCTGCTGTCCCATGTCTACCAATATCTCTGCTCCCACACTGTGATCGATTTGCTCTCCTGATTTAGTCCGTCCTGCCCCTAACATGTGCAGCACTTGGGCCAGGGCCAAACCATCAATCTCCAAAACTGTACCTGTCAATCAAACAAACAGTTGTCACATGCACACAATGCCTGCCACTGAGGAAATAAATGTGATGTTTTTCTGAAAATGTGTGTAGATGAATTGCAATGCAGATGTACCAACAGCGAATATTAATAGTGAGCTCTGTGCGATCTGTATATGTTATCATGTCTGTGCTGTTAGTGTTATGTAAACTTCATTAACATTCATTTTATTTTTCAAATGGGAACAAGGAATGTAATTACCATCATGTTGCACCTTAAGATCTGTGTGATATGCTGCCTTTTTCATGTGCTGAAAGTTATTATTGCCGTCTGAGCACAGGGAACAGGCAACATCTTCATGCACACCCTGGGCCACCAACATAGCCTGGAACTTTTTTAAAGCGCCCCCATCCTTCAGTTTTAGTGCAATCTCATTTTTCCCAATCTCTAGTGAGGGGGAGTGGCCACTTATCCATAATAGGTATCCACCTATATACAATCAGAGATTGGGCAAAATGTTATGCATTTCTTACCTGTTTTATAGCAACATTTGTGATCAGGATTACACAGATTAAGACAGGTGAAGGGTGAATTTGCTTATATGGTAAATGGTCTGCACTTATATAGCACTTTTATTTTAACCTTAGAGGTTACCAAAGCACTTTACCCTGTGTCCCAATCACCCATTCACACACACACTCATACACCAATGACAGCAGAGCTGCCATGCAAGGCGCCTGCCATTGGGAGCAACTTGGGGTTCAGTGTCGTGTAGGCCAGGAATCGAACCGCCAACCCTGCGATTGGCAGCCGACCCGCTCTACCAACTATGCCACAGCCACCTCAAAAGCAAGTTAAGCCCTATCGACAACATCTGTGGCATGCTGTCAATTATCATCACCTCATTCTTCAGTTTGTAGAAACAAAAAATCCTTGTAAAGTTTTGCACCCACAATGGAAGTCTATGGGCCACAGCCAGGGCTGGACTGGTAATCTGGCATGGCATATTCCCGGCGACTTGGGGCTGATCATGGGTGGACTGGTCATCGAGAGAACCGAGGCCAGTGGGTCGGCCGCAAAACTTGCCGAATGGGCTGAATTAAGCAAAAATGAGCCGCCGTGTTATGCAGAATGGGCCACAAAAAAGTGCCACAATATGCAGAAACCCCCATTTTGCATCAATTCAAGTTTGAACACATTTCATCTAGTGCAACTAGAAGTAGACAAGGGGTCTGTTCCTGTGGGAACCAGGAAGTAACAGCGTTCACATAAACAATGTTGAGTGCGATCCAGATGCATTTTCACTCTAAAATAGACTGCATTACATCATTTACAACTAAAAATACAACACACTTTTGGTGCCACTCATTCACACTTGTCCATACGTTCAACAGCACTTTCAGTTTCAGCCACAGGGGGCAGTGATTTACATTTTGGTAATCACAGACTGATTTCGGCAGCAACATTTTCAACCTACTCTTGCCATATTCACAGTGTAATCAGAGTGGTTAAAAGTGTTTTATGAAAAGTTATGTCACATCCCTACTTTTTATCCTTAAAATGGGTCTTCCTTACCTAAAGCAGTGACTAATTCTTTTAGATCATCTGGCCCCCGTCCTTTAAGACATTCAAGAGCTTCACACACCTCCACTGCATTTCCCACACATCGGCCAATGGGAGCGTCCATCCGGCTAAGCACTGCACCTGTCTTCACACCCAGGCTGTTGCCTGCAGTAACCTATTGGCACATGGACCAGCACAGCATCATACAATGTCATACCACATCCACACACATACACATACTAAGTCTTCTTACGAGTGCCTGGGCGAGATGGCGAGCACTGTCCAGATCTTTATATAAAGCAGCCCTGCCAAATTTCACATCTAACACAAGAGCACTGAGGCCTTCGGCACCTTTCTTAGAAATGATAGAGCCTGTATAAAGACACAAACAATCAAGAGAAGTAGATTTAACCATTTCACTGAGATGCTCCACTGAGAGATTTCTATGTTAAGCTCACCTGTGATGAGAGGAAGACTATCAACTGTTGAAGTGGCATCTCTGAGCGCATACAGAACACGATCTGCTGGCACTAGAGTCTCTGTCTGACCCACGATGCAGCAGCCTACATCCTGTAGGATTTGCTTCACCTAGAAACACATACACATGATATCTTAAGAAGTTGAGTGCATTTTTTATATTTCAGAAAATGTAGTGGTTCAACCAGGTATTTTTATGCACATTGAAAATGTGGATACTGTGCACAGTATCCATAAAACAGTATATACTGCTGCAGTGGAATAGGATGCTATTGTGTGTGTGTGTGTGTGTGTGTGTGTGTGTGTAGTAGACCTGTTTTGACATAACATGCTTTGAAAATATTTGTAGTATGTAGCAATACATACTGTATGTAGTTTGACATATTCTTTAACTAATACATTTTCTTAAGTAAATTATTATATATATATTTATTTTATTAATTTTTAAATATTTTATATAAATATGTTATTATATTCTTGGTTTTACCTTAGGATAAACAGCAATATTTATAATCTCTGATCAAATGAAACTATTAAACGTTAGCTTTTGTAACATTCAGGGTTTGTGCTATAGGACATTCGGCTAAAAAAATCCAAACACATATTTTTTAAACAGCATTATACACTGGTGGCCAAAAGTTTGGAATAATGTACAGATTTTGCTGTTTCGGAAAGAAATTGGTACTTTAATTCACCAAAGTGGCGTTCAACTGATCACAAAGTATATTCAGGACATTACTGATGTAAAAACAGCACCATCACAATTTGAAAAAAATCTTTATTGATCAAATCTAGACAGGCCCATTTCCAGCAGCCATCACTCCAACACCTTATCCTTGAGTAATCATGCTAAATTGCTAATTTGATACTAGAAATCATTTGCCATTATATCAAACACAGCTGAAAGCTATTTGGTTTGTTATATGAAGTTTAACATTGTCTTTGTGTTTGTTTTTGAGTTACCACAGTATGCAATAGATTTGCATGTCTTAAGGTCAATATTAGGTCAAAAATGGCAAAAAAAAAAAAACAGAAATTGTTTCTTGTTCTTCTATTCTGTGTGCGATTTTAGCCATTCTAACTTCCACGAGACTGAGCCGTTGATTTAGCCATGCCCCCTCTTTCCAACATACTGCACCAACATCGAAACCAACACAAAGCATGTTCCTATGCTTCTCAAACACAACAGTAGCAGAATAACACCCTCAACTGACTAATTATAAATCATAATATAGGATTAAACCTCAATAATTCGCTGCAGCAACAACACTATGAGAACGCCCAAAATGACTGACAGGCAGAAAACACCTCAGGCGTTCTCTGATTGGATGCATAACAAATATATGGAAAACATTAAACTGGCATGTTGTTCTGCCATGGACACCACACCTGTTTTTTAAATGTATTTATTTTTATTTTATCCACTTTTCTCCCAATTTGGAATGCCCAATTCCCACTACTTTGTAGGTCCTCGTGGTAGCATGTTTGCTCATCTCAATCCAGGTGGCGGAGGACAAGTGTCAGTTGCCTCCGTTTCTGAGACAGTTAATCCGTGCATCTTAACACGTGGCTCGTTGTGCATGACACCGCAGAGACTCAAAGCACGGGGAGGCTCATGCTATTCTCTGCAATCCACGCACAAATTACCATGTGCCCCATAAAGAGCAAGAACCACTAATCACGACCACGTGGAGGTTACCTCATGTGACACTACTCTCCCTAGCAACCAGGCCAATTTGGTTGTTTAGTAGAGCTGGCTGGAGTCACTCAGCACACCCTGGATTCAAACTTGCGACTCCAGGGGTGTCCCTAAACATAGAAGTAAATCCACTACAGAATGGCTTCAAAAAAGAAAATCCACCTTTTGGAGTGGCCTAGTTAGATCCCAGACCTTAACCCAAAAGAGCTATCGGAAACACTCTTGAGGTTACTGGTGCCAAAGGAGGATAGATCAGTTATAAAATACAATGTTTCACTTAATTTTTACACAGTACTGTGAATGTTTAATGAGATGTTTTCAACTAAGACATGAAAGGTTATAATTGTTTGTGTGCTGTTAGCTTAAGCACACTATGTTTGCCTATACTTATGACAAATTAATGTAGAAAAACAGCTAATTCCAAAGAATTCACAGACTTTTCTTGCCACTTGTATGGTCTCAGGAATGTGCTTTATTAATCATTTTAAGAAGATTAGAAATATTTGTACCGCTTTGGTTTTCTGTGGAAAATTTAAACCATTTTCTGTGTCTATATAAATGACTAAACCGTCCTTACGAAACAGTGAACTGTTATTGGTTGGAAACAACAGTACATCCTGGGCTGGCATCTGCATTAACACTGACACTGCCTTTGTGTGGATACATAGAATAAAAGTGTGTGTGTGTGTGTGTGTGTGTATGTGTGTGTATGTGTGTGTGTTTTTGTCAGTCATATTATTTTATTCTAACCTTTAATTTATTGGTAACACTTTACAAACTGTATCCGCAAAGCAACCAGCATTGTGGACGACCCCACACACCCCTCACACAAACTCTTTACCCTCCTCCCGTCTGGCAAGAGGTACCGAAGCATTCGGGCCCTCACGGCCAGAATGTGTAACAGCTTCTTCCCCCAAGCCATCAGACTCCTCAATACTCAGAGACTGGTTTGACACACACACACACACACGTGTCCTGAGTTGCACTTTAATTACTGTCACTTTATAACTGTCTGCTACCTCAATAACTGCTATGTATGTTATTGAGGTATGTTCTCATAGTATGTTATGTTTACATTTTTAGAAACTGTCATCTTTTTGCACTACTGAGTACTGGTCGGCGCTGCACTGTCTATTGTCCTGTTCATTGTCAGAAATTTGTTGTACTGTCTCAGTACTTTTTGTGACGTTTGCACGTGCACTTTATATAGGTATATATAGGTTTTTTATATAGGTATTTTATTTCGTTGTGTTGTCTCATGTGGTCCTGTGTTGGTCCTTTGTTGTTTTTATGTAGCACCATGGTCCTGGAGGAACGTTGTCTCGTTTTGCTGTGTACTGTACTAACTGTATATGGTTGAAACGACAATAAAAACCACTTGACTTGACAATAAGGTTCCATTTGTTAACATTAATAACAATAGTTAACATGAACTAACAATGAACAACACTTTTACAGCATTTATTATTATTAATGTTAATTACAACATATATACTGATACATTTTAAAATGTACATTTGTGTTTGTTAACATAAGGTAATGAATTATGTACTAACAATGAACAATTGTATTTTTCTTAACAAACATTAACAAAGATTTTGTTCATTGTTTGTTCATGATACCTAATGCATAATCTACTGTTAACAAATTGAACCTTATAGTGTTACCAATTTCTTTTACTGCAGGAAAAATTAATTCTGCATATGTTAATCCTTTGAACATCTAATTTTTTCCCCAATTTTTTTTTTATGCTTTGTAATTCATTTTATAACCAAGCCTAATGATAGTTTTAACCTCATTCTTGAGAAAACATTTCAAAAACTTCACATCATAGTCACAAGGAAAACCTTTAGATCCCAAAATCTCACAGAAGTCACATTACCTGTTCAACAGACTGGTTGACTTTAAATCCTGGGATCGACTCCAGCTTATCCAATGTGCCACCTGTATGTGCTAATCCTCTCCCACTTATCATGGGCACCTTGAAAAAACAAACAGACACATCAGCTGCATGTTTCATATAACATAAAATGTAATACAAAATTTGTGTTTTAATATACTACGGCCCATTTTCCACACCTTACAACCACATGCAGCCAAAGCAGGAGCAAGTGGGAGACTGACTTTGTCTCCGACCCCACCAGTTGAGTGTTTGTCCACAACAAACCAATTCTCTGGCCAGACAAACACCTCCCCAGAGTTCATCATCTCTTTTGTCAATGCCAGAGTCTCCTCATTCGACATACCCTTCTGCCATATGGCCATTAGCATAGCACCTGCAGTTGCAACACATAATCTTTTGCAAACAATGCTACTGAAAGAGACATAAATGCCCCCATAATGAGTTTTCTGTGTTTTATTCGTAATACCTGTTTTTTTCATATTCTGTTTTAGACCTATAAACACAGATGAGCCAAAACATTATGACCAAATATGCTATTGGTCTTCCACATGCCTCCAAAACACTGCCAACCCACTGAGCCATGGACTCTACAAGACCCCTGTGGTATCTGGCACCAAGACATTAGCAGCAGATCCTTCAAGTCCTGTAAGTGATGATTGTCCAGCACAACACACAGATGCTCAATCGGATTAATATCTTGAACACTTCATCATGTTTCTCAAACCATTCCCGAACAATGTGTGCTGTGTGGCAGGGTGCATAATCCTGCTAAAAGAGGCCACTGCCATCAGGGAATACCATTGCCATGTAGGGGTGTACCTGGTCTGCAGTGATGTTTAGGTATGTGGCACGTTTTAAATTGACGTCCACATGAATGGTCGGACCCAGGGTTTTCCAGCAGAACATTGCCCAGAGCATCACACTCACTCCACCGGCTTGTCGTCTTCCTACAGTGCATCGTGGTGCCATCACTTCCCCAGGTAAACGGCGCACACACACACGGCCAAACACGTGATGTAAAAGAAAACAGGTCTCATCAGACCAGGCAACCTTTTTCCACTGCTCCAAGGTCCAGTTCCGACCCACCTCCATTCAACATGTTAACTGCGAGAACTGATAGTTTGCTTACCATCTAATCTACCCAGACCTTGACATGTTGCCTTGTTAGGAAATGATCAACGTTATGACCACTCACAGGTGAAGCGAATAATGTTTTGGCTCATCTGTATGCATGCTATTGCATAAAACATAAAATTTTAATTAGATATAATTTCTCGAATAGAGAATTTGTTAAGAAATGGATTGAAGTGTTTTATGTTTTTAGATGCAAATATGGCCCCTTAATGGAAGAGTAAATTTCGGACAATTTCTTATCATCTTAGAATGTGTATGGAACTATGTTCTTTAAAATAATGCACTTACCTATTTGACTCTCCTGGATGGCCGCTGATTTAACCCCTTGCACAAAGGTATGTATATCTGCTGGACTGAGTTCACCACCATCCCGTTTCAGTTTGATAAGCTCTTGAAAACTGACGGGGTTGTTTTCAGTTGTCATCTTTACGTATGTCTCTTTTTATGCTAAAAGGAACTTTGTTCAGGGGAAATTTTATGTCAGTGGTTAAATTTTACTGTTTGCACTGTATGCTTTGTTTACAATGATACCTGTCAAGCACATAAAGTAGTTATCTATCTACCAGAGTTGTATGTTTAAAAAACAAAACAGTATCAGTAACAGTATTAACAGTGTCTAAAAATATACACATCAGTCCTCTCCAGTCTTTTAGGAACTTATGTGAATTGATTGATTTAATTTTTTGTTCCTTTTCATAAATACATAAAATATAGTATGTGTACTGTATGTAAAATGAATGGAATGTGAAAAGAGGAACCTGAAACCTATTGACCAATCACAAATCACTACAGTTTAGAAAAATATTTGATCTACAAAACAGTGCCAACAGGACATTATATAGCATACTATTTTAAACTCAATATTTAAAACAACTTAAAATACTTAAAACTTAAAGTCTCATAGTGGTGCAAGAAAGTAAGAACCAAATTTGAAATGAATATATCCATGACAAAAAAGGAATAATTCTTCCAAAAACACAGGAGCATTTTATTTGGATTGAACCAGTCAACAATTTCCCATTTTAAGTCTTTGACAAATAAGTTTTGTATTATTATTATTATTATTATTATTATTATTATTATTATTATTATAATACAAGACTATTTGATTGAGAGTTAAGGAGACAGCCCAGCTGAAAAGACATGCTTGTTGTGAACTTTTATTTTGTTGTTAACATTTTAATATTAACTGTTAAATGAAAATTATCATATTTTGGATATTGTAATCTATTTAAAATACATTCATATACACAAATATATTTTGGCTACCATGAAAGCCAAAAGTTGAATACAAAATTAGCTTATGATTTTAATATGCTTTATCGAGTATAGTTTGGCTAATATAAAAAAGTAATAAAAAAATGTCCTTTTCTTAGTTTTCAATGTCTACAATTAGCACATGCCTGCTTGATATTCAAACTGAATGTCTGGTTGTGCTGAAACCAAAAATACAAAGAAAATGTGTACCAAGAAAACATTTATTTTGCACAAAGAAAATTAGCTTCAGTTAAATTATTCAAAAATATGTTTTGGATACCATGAAAGCCAAAAGTTGAAAACAAGATGAATTTTTAGGATTTTAAAATGCTTTATAGAGTATAGTTTGGATAATATAAAAAGTAAAAAAATGAAAGTGTAGCATAGGCCTTCTTAATAAACCAAACATCTGGTTTATAGATTAAGGAATATAAAATCAAACTCTTACCTTCCTTTACTGCAGAGAGTACTGTAAGTGGACACTCTCCCATACACCCATGTCAGTGACTTATTAACCAGCCTTTTTTTGTCTCTTTGGATCTGACTTTGTTTGCACTTTCAAGTTCTGTCAATAGTCGTCTATTGGCTTAAATCTGATGGTTGCAGTCCAATGCCGGAAGCTATGACATTATTTTTACAGCAGTGACTTCCAAATAATCCAAATAAACCCATTTGTCCTTTTTGTTTAATGGTAATACTTAATATGAAATGAAGACCTAAATTAGATAGATAAATAGATCGATCCTTTATTGTCATTGTCACCAGTACAACGAAATTTAAAGTGCTCACCAGTCAGTACATCATTCATAAATTAATAAGATATAACAAAATACAAAATAAATAAAAATATTGTATATAAAATCTATATAAAAGCCCAAGTATGCCCACATACCCACATAAAAGTACATTTTATCATTGCACATCCCTTTTTACAGTCAATTGTAAACAGTATTACTTCATAATTAATTAGCAGTATTGAGTATGGTAATTAGTAGTAGTAGTCCTTTATTGTCACATAGTAAACCAGTGAAATTGGCCATCGACCTGTCCATACAAACATACATATGACAAGGGGATAGACAGGACAGGAAGACAGGGAATTAGAAGAAATACAGCATGACATGAGGAGAGGAGAGGAGAAAAAAAAAAAAAGGCAGCCCCCAGACTATGCTCCTTAAGAAGTACAGTGTGGGAACAGGGAAAAAAACACCTCAGCAACATTAGCACATAATCAGTACACTCTACAACATGAACAAGACTTGCAACAGGGGAGGGATTGGGGGTGGAGGTGGCCCAGCACAGGCAAGCAGCCATCCGGACCTGCAGCCATGTTCGGCGCTGGTCACAGACCCGCCTGTCAGACTGGGGGTACAAAGCGTAAGGCGAGGGATAGGGTATCGGGCGGATGATTGCATATCTGTATATATGTGTAAGAGTTCATGTGTGTGTAGGCCTGGAGAGTCGCTATGCCAGCATCTAATCTAGGTGCCTCAGTCCGCAGGGGTTGTCATAGCGATACACAGCAAGTTGCCATGGAGACAACCTTGATCAGGTCCCAGACATAGTCAACAATCACCAGGTGTCTGGGGAGTCGGGAAGGAACGCGAGAGTGGCTCACTGCAGTGCTCTTCCGGGTGAGTTGTTGTTCCAACAGCGGCCTTGGCCAAGGCCAGTGCTGGTTGAGGGTGGCGAAACAGATAAGATTGGGATTGTTTGGTCTTAAGGAGAGTAGCCGCATTCTAATTTACACGGCTATTCTCCTGGTCCATTTTGGTCTCTGAAACGATCCATTTGCCTTTGCAAAGCTGTGAGCTTCTCCATGATGTTATCCGTATTTTGGTTCATAGACCCAGTCTGAGTGCAGACAGCTCTGCCCACTGTTTCAATCATGACGGGCAGCCTTGTGAGGCTTTGGACAGCTGTCACCGTCTTCTTAACTCCTCGATAAACCAGGGCAATGCCTAATCCAATCAGCAGAAGACCTGTTATCATGGTACCGAATAGGTAGATATCTTCAACGTCCTCCACGGAAAGAGCCGCCAGACACACGACCCGCCACCTCTCCCACGCGTCCATCGTGTAGCCAGCTGCGAACGTTCCGTCAGGGCAGACAGGTTCCCCCGAACCCAAGCTTCTCGTCGAGAAGATGGTGTCAATTGCGTTGAGAGACCAGTTGATCAAATCCATGATGACTTAGTTTGAAGAGCAGTGCTGAGAGAGTCTCTCAAGTACAAGACAGTAGACTAGATATGACGAGAGGAGCAAAGCAGGGAAGATAAGGGTAGGGAGAGGGTGAGAAAATGCGACCGCCTTCGTTGAGAGCCAAGAGAGAATATGCTTATGAATATGAATATTGCGTTTGAATCTGTTTGTCCTTGTTTTGACTGATCTGAATCGTCTGCCTGACGGCAACAACTCAAACAGAGTGTCCAGGGTGTGAAGAGTCCTTTATAATGTTCTGTGCTTTTTTGATGCTACTGGGGCTGTGTAGTTCTTCCAGTGTGGGGAGAGGGCAGTCGGCGATTTTTTGGGCCGTGTTGATGACCCTCTGCAGCGCTTTCCTCAGAGCCACTGTGCAGCTGGTGTACCATACACAGATGCAGTATGTAAGAATGCTCTTGATGGAGGCTTGGTAGAAGGACACCAGCAGTTTCTGTGTGTTGTTATTCTTTCTGAGTATTCTCAGGAAGTAAAGTCTCTGCTGGGCCTTTTTCAGTAGCTCAGAGGTGTTGGCGCTCCAGGTCAGGCCCTCCCCAATGTGGACTCCCAGGAAGCGGAAGTCTGCCACCCTCTCCACACTTATCGATACTTTTGAAGGACATGCTCAAGCATTAAAAGGGGACCATGGGGAAGTTCTCACAGGCCTTTATGGCATAAGGTTTTGAGTGAAATGTCCATGCATAAATGTTGGCTTTCATTAGCAGTGATGATCCATATTGGTTTCAAAAACCTTGTTCAGAACTATTAATTGAGGAAACAAAAATCACAATATTATAATTATTTTGTCATAGCTGTTGGGTAATAAGGTGAACACAACAAAACCACTCTGGCATACATTTATGGACAACATGTTCTCACTCCCAAATGTCATACATGTGCGGTTGGGTGCTTAAAAATATCTAGTTTAATGTTTGTTAAATAATGTATATCAAAGTGTCTCTTTCATGTTTTATATGGTTGTTTATCAGTTAGGTTTAGAAATGGGGTTGGGTTTATGGGATATAAAGTATTATATGCTTGTATAATGTAATATCACACTAATATATTTATAAGTGTTATAAAAGATTGAGGTTAAGCACACAAAATAACATTCGAAGATTGATAACGGACACCAAAGTTTTCTCGTTAAAAACAATGGGGGTTCTCATCGCGTCAATGAGATATGGAACGCGAGAGGACGTCAGCGGCACCTTTGGCGTCATAATGCAGACGCGGCCGGCTTCTGCACACGCGTCAACATTGGACGCTTAGGGAATGAGAACGGGTTGTCCCGGAAGGATCAACAATAAAAGGAAGGTTGAATAGGCTTATAACTGAAGGGGTTGTTGAACTGTATTTTAGGGCGCTGTGTCACATGTGTTTCTATGTTGTAATTTTATACAGTTCATTAACTTATATTTTTGTTGGCCAAAACAGTGGTTTGATATTTTACTGTGATACCTTTTCCATTTGACGCTGTTTATTATTTGGTTTCATAATTGATTTACTGTTTAAATTATTCAAGAAAAGCGATTAAACATTTATAGTACATTTTAAAAATAGATATGTGGGGAAGGTGGATTTTCACATTTTGTTTAGATGGCATTTTATGTTTTAAACAAAGGTTTTGTTCTCATAGTAGTATAAATATATCATGTTCCTGCAGTGACTATGTCATGTGGCAACCTGATCCACTATAAATATGTATTAAATGAACTGTATCTTTTCTTTATTTGACAAGAAAAGTGGAAAACAATAGGTAATATAAATGTTAGACTCCCAAACATTAATTTTGTAAATAGAATAGAACAGAAGAACAGGGAGCCCTGCAACAGATGTCATGGCACCCACAGAGCCCCCCACAGAACATCGAGTCAGTCTGGGATTACAAGAAGAGACAGAAGCAATTGAGACAGCCGAAATAGATAGAAGAACTTTTGCGAATTCTCCAAAAAGCTTGGAACATTCTGTCTGCCAACAACCAAGAAAAACTGTGTCCAGGTGACCTAGGAGAATTGGGGCTGTTTTCAAGGCAAAGGTTGATACCAAATATTGATTTAGCTTTTTTTAAAGTTTACTGGATTTTTCATGACATTAATTGATGAATGAAAACTATTTATGGTAACTATTTATTTTTGAAGACTTCATTATTCAACATTTTTCACCAGTGCCTATATATATATATATGTGTGTGTGTGTGTGTGTGTGTGTGTGTGTGTGTGTATATATATATATATATGTGTGTGTGTGTGTGTGTGTGTGTGTGTGTATATATATATATATATATATGTGTGTGTGTGTGTGTGTGTGTGTATATATATATATATATATATATATATATGTGTGTGTGTGTGTGTGTGTGTGTGTGTGTATATATATATATATATAAGAAATAAAAAAAAAATTGCAGCTAAGAACATTATCAGTTTATTTCTCCTAAATAGATTAAAAGTATTTTTTCCATATAGTTGTTTTGTTTTATAAATTCACTCTGATATCTGAATGATTTAATGCAGGGGTTTTCAAACTGGGGTTCGGGGATGTACTATATAAGGGTTGTATCTAGGGGGTCTGCAAAGTATTTCAGAGAAATGTTGGCATTATTGTACATTATTAACGGTTCATTCTGAAATCATGAGATTAATTACAATTATTTGGAGCCGTAGAAAGACGTAAAAACAGATATAAAAATTAATTGTCATATAATATTAATAAAACAAATTATTTGTTAGAAAAAAGGGTGGCAATTCACCATCCTTTGTAAAGCTGCTTTGAAATGATATTTATTATGTTTTTTTTTATATACTTTTACAAATGTATTTATATAACATTTTTCATAATTAATATAAATATCTAATATCTATCTATTATTTTGATTACATAATTTTTTATTTATTTAATTATTTTGAAAATGTTTTTTGCCAGGTTTATACATCTAAAATTACTCCTGCATTAGAAAGATACACTGCCAACCATCAGAAAATATTTAAAAAATCACTTTGCTTATTTGAATTTAAATATAAAAGCCAATATATATATTTTTTAATATCATATTTACTTTTCTTCTCACACAGGGGGTCCCTCGTAAGAGGATCATCATATTTGGGGGTCCTTGGGATCAAAAAGTTTGAAAACCCCTGATCTAATAATAAACTTGCCACTTTCCTATATGAGCAATGTTGCAAAAACTACCTTGTGTTTTTGTTTTTAGGAATTTTAATCAATATTTTACACAAGACAACAAAAGTTCTCCTCATGATTAACTTTAATATACCTGACTGTCAACACTTTGATACCCTAATATAATTAAATTAATTCCACAAACAAACAGAAAAGCCATCAGTAAAATGTTTGTTTTAATGTTAAATGTCTATATATCCATCATGATACCCCTGCCCCTTTTTTCCATTGTAGAAGTGTGTAATATTTTGTGATTAATCCCCACAGCCTGAGAGATGATCTTTAATAACAAACAAGTAAAATTATATTTTTGTGTACATTTTCTCATTTTTCAAGCAGACATGTCCAAAGCTCGATCCTCAAATCACTTCATTCAACAAACAATACAAAAAGATTTCAACAACAGAAGTCCAGAGAAAGAGAGAGCTCCTAAAAGTTAGTAAACTCAGAATGTGATGGGCACACCCCTGTCTCTTACACCAGTTATTAATTAAATATTTGTGTATGAGAGTGAGGAGGGAAATTGATTGGAAGAGAGCAGAAAGACAGGGACAGATGAGGGAAGTACAGTTATATTATGTGCAGATGGCTTATAAACAGTAGCACCCACATCTTTGTGCAAATTTACCAACTGGAGGAGAGACAAGGATTTTTCTCCTCTGTTGGCAGAATTAAACTGTTGGTGAAATGAGTAACCACATCAACGCCCACTGATCCAGCTTACCAATCATCACATACCAGATCAGTTTTGACACAATATAATCTCAATGTTTCTTGGTTTTAGTACAATCTGGGGTTTTAAAAATGGGAGATTTAAAAAGAATTGTATTCACAGTACAGATGTTTGACAATAATTGTAGGTAATTAACATTATAATTAGTACTTTGGTTGGCCTTTTAATACCCCAAAATAAATATGTTGTCATCATTTACTCACCCACATGTTGTTTCAAATACATATGATTTGAGTAAATGATGCCAGAATTTTCATTTTTGGGTGATCTGTCTCTTTAAGAGATCCTTTCCTGTGAAAAAAATAAATAAAATTGTGCTTCCCCAGATAGACCACTAAGTTTAGAGCCATAGTGCTATTCTAGGCCTTCAAACATAGCTACAGTAGCTTTCTTGTTGTCTATGTGTCACATATTATGTTTTATACTTAAAGGGATAGTTCACCCAAAAATTAAAATTCTCTAATCATTTAGTCACCCTCACGACATCCCAGATGTGTATGACTGACTTTCTTCTGCAGAACACAAATTAAGATTTTTAGAAGAAAATTTCAGCTCTGTTGGTCCATACAATGAAAGTGAATGGGTGGCAAAATTTTGATGCTCCAAAAAGCACATAAAGGCAGCATAAAAGTAATCCATATGAATCCAGTGGTTAAATCCATATATTCAGAAGAAATTCTTCTCCCTGCCCAGAATAAAATAAGAATATGAAAATGGAAGTTTAAGTGGAGATTGACTGTAGGATCTACCACGATGCCGTTCCGCACGATGTGCTTCCGCTCCTAACCGTTAAAGACTGTGTGTTGACTGTGTATTCCACCTAAACCCCCCTCCCCCCCCTCTCGGGGCCAGGTGTGGACTCCACGGTGTCCTCCTCTTTGGAGGGACACCCCCCAGCTTGGACCATATATTTTGCCCCCAGCCGAACGATTTCGTTCCTTTTGGGGAGAACAATAGAGAGAAGGCTACGTCTGGGCCAGCCAGTCCTTATACTCCTGAGCAGTTAGCCATTCCCCTAGGACCGCTTCGTGCCTGCTAGTGTGTTGGGGTAGTTATGCGACGGCTTGCTGTGCTGGCTACGAGGCACACAGAGGTCTGCCCATCTCGCTCTGCCAGTCTGCGTAACTCGGTTCAGCTCTTGTGGCGTTTTCCATTGGGACCCCTAGTGTCAACTCATCGACACAACGTTGAGTGAGTGACAGATAGGAACGTCTCAGTTACTGATGTAACCTCCGTTCCCTGATGGGTCTTTGGCTCGGCTCCTCAGTGCGATACCTGATGTGTGTTTGCAGCCTCACTCCATTTATACCCGTATATCCGGGGGAGTGGCATGCAAATTCCACACGCCAATTTCCATTGGCCTTTTCTCAAGATCAGAGATGTCTGGGCTCCGCAGGAGCGACTCCTAGTGTCAACTCATTGACACAACGTCTCGTTCCCTCCATCAAGGAACGGAGGTTACGTTAGTAACCGAGACGTTTCTCACCCACACTTATCATATCGCTTCTGAAGACATGGATTTAACCACTGGAGTCTTATGGATTACTTTTATACTAACCTATGTGATTTTTGGAGCTACAACATTTTGGCACCCATTCACTTGCATAGTATTGCCCAAAAGAGCTGAGAAATTTGTGTTCTTCTGAAGAAAGTAAGTTATCCACATCCGGGATGGCATAAGGATGATTAATTGATGAGAGAATAATTTTTGGGTGAACTATCACTTTAACAGCTGAAGATAAGGCAATTTTGCCTCTTAACCACTTTGAAACACATTGAAACAGATTTTTAATTTGTTAAAAAAATGATCTTTTGTTAAAAGCCCTTATGTAGCATATATATTTTGCTCATATTGTTTTAAAGAATTCCAAATGAGTAATTGCACAGTACAAAGCCAAACAGATTGTGTCAGAGAAACATATGTCTTCATAAATTCACTGATTGATCATCATGAAATGAATGGCTGATGCTGAATAATCAAATACAAAAGGTAACATAAATGTGTATACCTACAACCCAAAGCATTTCAAATCCTGTTTCAACAAAACAGTTAATCTACATACAGTCTTACCAATCATTTATTCATAATAGACAAAAGTCAAAGGTCTTTTTGCAGTTTTGAAATGTTTAAACCATGAAAAAACATTTCAACTATTCCAAAGATTAAGTGTTTATAACTCACAAATTACAAGTTATATTATGGTGGAAAGAGTAGCTGTGTTCATGTTAGGGTATTGGTTTGATAAATGACAAATAAAATAACAAATAAAGTAAGACCAAATATGACACAATCTCACAGGGCACAAGATAAGTATCTCACCCTATTCTCATACATTCTCCTCTGAATATATAACTCCATATATATCATATACATATAAAACTGAATGTAGTGACAGAAAATATCTATCTTTAACAAATTTTAGATGGCGGCAGTATTACCTCAAGGCCACACTTGTATTGTATTTGGAGAAGTTCTTTCTCCTGGTTTAGGGCAGATTGTCAGATCCTTTCTTACTTGGGACATGTTGCAATTACATGCCAAGTCCAGCTGCAGCAATACATCTTACAATCACCATAAACATGGCTTTTTACTTTTGAGCTGCAAGATGGTTGATGAACATACTATAAATTCCGGGCACTTGGAAGCATTGTCATTGTTTATTCAAGAGAGGTTTCCAATCTCTTCCTTTCCTTTTGCTCCCAAGTGGATACTGACAGTCTTTCTCCTGGAAAAAAGAAATCCATGTGAATCCAGATGGTGATGATATTCTTACACTTCCTCTGATAATATGAGAGCAGTCTGTAGTGTTTTCCACACATTCATTGTCATAATTTCAATGTAAAACATGGCACATAAAGAAAATGGCTATTTCATTTGTTATTGTGCAGGAAACTCATTAAAAACATGGCCATTTAATTTGATTCTCTTAAGACCTGTAGTTGTAAATAGTAGATATTGCGCAGTATGTCCATGATCCTGTCCAGCAAATAATTTGCAATTTTTTTATTTTTGTATTAAGTAGGCGGAAAACTCAGTATTGTGATATGGAGGTATAATTTTGTGAAAGTTAAATCAGGGGTGCATGGATAACATCTTTAGTGGTGTTCAAATGTCTGAGTGAACTTGTAAAAATTGCTTTTATTTTGCACTTGTCTAGTTTTAAAATTGAAAATCTAGTTTTTATCTTAAGGGTCATTCCGTGTCAGCTCAACCAGTGGTCCACAGCTTCCCATTCCCTCTACAAAAAGTTATCAAAAGAATTTGGATTAATTTGATCATTTAAAAGATTTGATTGAATATGTTTTGGGGTTTTGGACCATAATCATCCACCTTTGATTCTTGACTGCAAAACAATTTTGGGACATTCCACCAAGTTTGTAATCTCTATGATTTACATTTTCTGACACAATCTTGATGGTGTTTGGACCCTTAATGATGCCTTCCAGAGCTTTGTAGATGTACATTTCTGAAATCCAAAAACTAGCTATTGCTGAAGTCATGTATGTGTAATAATCTCAGGCCAAGTCCACACAAATAAATGTTAGTTTGAAAGCTAATCTTTTTCTTGACGATTTGGCCTTCTGTTCACACTGAGACAGTGTTTTTGACAGTGACAACTTAACTTTTCGAAAACGTTCTCTCAAGTGGATACATTTGAAAATGCCATCTTCATGTCGTAGTGTGGACAGGGAAAATGGAGATATCTGAAAGCGTTGACGTATTTGTTGTCATGTGATGCAGTCATGTGATCCATTCAACCCAAGGACATAGCAGCCACGGGGGATCTGGGGAACATGTACCCCATACTCTTTAAAAATGTGACCACCCCCCTGGCACTTTTCCAAGCTAAACCCATACCGAGTCCAAATGGTGGATTTGTATACATTATTCTTTGTGTTTTGTTACTTTGGGCTGATTGAGTGACCATGCAGCCAATCACATATGTGCTTCATGAGCCGAAACATCCCTTACGTTATAGGCCGTCAGTTAGACAGTCTGATCAATGTGGCTCCATTCATTAAAGTTGCTTTCAACAATGATCATTTATCCATGTTTGTAATCGGCATTGATGTTGATCTTAATTAATAATCTAGAGATGAGGAACACACATGAGACTTATTTATCGGCGTATCGTTCTTGATTGACAACATAACGTGAAATGTACTGCAGAAAAAACTATTCTCTTAAGCACACATTGTAAGTGGAGTTTATGTATGTCAGCACCCGTGTCTTCATTAAGTTATTCTTTTTATATTATGCTATTGTGCAATTATTTTGCAATACTTGAATCTTTAAAATGCTACAAATATAAAAATGTAATAATATGTATATATTACTATATTACTTATATCATACCTATATATTAATATACACTGTAATAGTGCGTTCCATTTACCTCGGAAGTCAGATGTCGGAGCTGGGAATGACGTCACACCCAAGTTGACCGCTTTCCAGTACACAAGTCAGAAAACCAAGATGGACGGTGTGGGGGAAGTATCCATTGTTAGCAATACCAGTCGATAAAAACACATAAAATAGTGGTATTTTGCACAGATAATGCCTAATTATCATGTCCACAGATAGTGGTTGGATAGTACTGTGTGCACCACTGAGTTTATTGAGACACAGACATACAGAAGTGCTAATAAGCAATATATTACTACTGTTTCACTTACTGTTGTTGCTGTGAGAAGCCGTTTTGGATTCTGAAGTCAAGGCTGTTGCGGCTCCTCCGAGTTTCCAAGACGGAACTCTGACTTGAGGGGGCGTTCCAGTTCAAAGTTTCTACTGGGAACTCGGAATTTCCGACTTCCAAGTACAAATGGAACGCACCATAAGTGTTGGGCCTGTGTGAGACACTTACTGACAGCTGTGTCCCCCCCAACTTTAAAATGATGGCTATGCCCCTGATTCAACCCAAAACAATCAAGATGGCGGCCCATGTTGTAGTTAAGTTGTTGTATCTGCTATTAACTTTGATAGCGTTGTTAAAGATAAATATTACTTTGTACAACCTTCACATTGCATTCCTTCAAAGGCAACGGGAAGCTTACTCAGTATTGCTGTCCTGCGACAGAACAAGAGGACAATTGTGTTTTAAGAGTTGGGATTTAAGAGTTTTTATACATTTCAGTATTGACTAGCAAATTTTGGTTGAAAATGGCAGTGTGGAAAATTAAAATGCCATTTTCAAAATATATGTGTGAATATAGCCTCAAGATTTTTGATTATACATGATTTTTTTTATGTGAATAAATGAAAGTACATTTCTAGTTAATTTGTACTTCAGACCTTTGTTTTGTTGGACAAGAAAAACTAGCTTCATGGTTTTAACCATTGAAAATGGGTCAAATGTAATGATTTTTTAATGGAGCCACATTTCTCTGGGATTTCCCAATAAAGAAATGATGATACAAAAATAAAAGTTTGTTCTGAACCAGAATCTAAAAGGATATTAAGATATATTTAATCCTTCTGGAGTTATAGGCACTCCAACTTGGGAAAAACAACAACAAAAAAGTGCTTTTTACAACTTTTGGACTCCCACCATTTGCATATAATGCAGCAATGGGTGCTGAAGTCAACTGATTTTAGTAATAGACCTACCTATCTCTGTTAAAAAAAAATTAAAATAATAATAATGTTGCTGCCATCTTTCTAAGGTTATGATTTTGACCTGTAGTTTTGCTCCAAAATCATAGGCAAAATTTTAAATTTTTATCCCCTCTCCAAAATACTGGATTACTTGGCAATAAATATTTAGTCTTTCATCATCATTAATGGTTATTTTCACCTAAAATTACAGTCTTTTAATTTTCTAATTTTTTAAATGTGGTTGATTTGACATGGAATAACCCTTAAAACTTTATTTCCAGGTTTAAATTAGATTATCACTGTGGACTATTGACCCCACTGGTATGTTCTATAGTAAATGTATGGTTAAAAATTATGGCTTGGAGTTTAGTGTGTTAGGTTTTCACACAGGTGTGTGTACTGGACACTGTAGTATAAGAAAGGGATAATTGGATTTAAAATGAAAGTAATTTGTTTAAGGATTTGTGATGACGTTTTGAACTATTTCCTCCATTTCTGCTCTCCTCAACTGTCAAGCAGCTGCTTTAGCGCTCGTTCAATGTTCATTCGGTGTCCCACCCGTGTCACTCCTAACTCTGCCAGATCATCCTTGGTAAGGGCAGACAGGTGGGCGCCTTCAATCTCATGCTCCAAAAAGCGTGCACGATGCTCCCCTAGTCCCACACTCTCGAGCCACTCTCCCACGTCATACTTACTCCACAGAGCTAGGGGGCGCTGTCTGAATGGACGCAGGGCCAGGAGAGGGGCTCCGAGAACGGGTGAGGGGCATGGGGACGCGCATGGGGAGGGGGATGGAGAGCGGCTGCGGGCTCGAGCACTGGCACTCCTCATGACAAAACGCACCTCCTTTGGCTCCTGGGGCAAGCTTAGGCTGGAGGACTTGAGGATGGTGTGATGGTGGTGATGGGGGCTGAAAGTGCGGACAGGGCCCAGCGGTTCACTCCGTTCTGGGGTGGCTCCAGGGCTTGGAGTCCTACGGGTCACTGGGTATCGGCTACCAGGCCGGATTGTGAAGGTGGTGCCATAACTCCTCTGAGAGATGGTGTGAAGCTCTCCTAAACTACTAAAGAGTCTGAGAGAAAAAGTGAAACAGAGAGGAAAGACATAAAAATAAGAGCGGTAAGTGTAGAGGAAGCAAAAACAAACTAGCAAAGAGTTTTCAGATTGTGAAAAAGCATGCAGTGAGATTTGAATGCAGTAAAAGGACAGTTAGCGCAGTTAATATAAAACTGGAGTCCTCAGAAAAGGAAAAATGGTTTGTTTTTAAAAAATTGGTGCATTAGTATGTCACAGTATTTTAACTGCAGGCTTTTGGTATGCATTTTGAAAAAAATCCCAAACTACAATAAACATAAAAAATATGCAATTAACATTCCAAAACCAATTGCTATTATGATAAATGGACTGCATAAACTGTCCCTTATTTGAAATGCAAACAAGACATTTCTTCCCTAGATGTTTTAAATAATCAATTTGATTGGCCCTCAGTGGTACACTGAGAATTCCAGTTTCCTTGCACAAAGACAGAAAAGAAGCTGAAATGCCTCAATTAGAATGAATTACTCTATAATGAACACCGTAAGCCTTCAAAACAAGCCCACCATAGCGTTTGCAGCTGGATTAATGGCTGCAGTAAGGGGGTTTTAGTGAAAGTTAGTTAGAGAAGGAGTTGTTTTACCCACAGAGCTAAAAACCTACGATTTACTCTCTTCTCCATTCTCCTCACATCTGCAAGGACATATACAGACACACACACAGGTGTGTTACAGAAATGCAGTTTAACCAGTTGTGTAACTGAGGGTGTCAAGAGGCAAGTGAGTGTATTGCTATAAAACATTAAGTATGCTGTGGTTCATGCAGGTGTGCAAAATGCGATTTTGTGCTATATTTCAATGTTGTTCAAAGCTGAAGCGTGTAATTTCTGTGCCTCTAGCATCACCAAATGGAATAGCAAAAATTACTAGATAGGTACAGTAAAGTTAATCCAGACAAACTTTGATGTTGGCTTGACAAAGCCTTGTCTGGATGTTTTAAACTAGCTTAGGGGTCTGCAACCTTTTTGGGATGAAGTGCCATTTTAAAATTTTCTTGATAATCACTTTTCCGATATCTGCTGCTTGTGAAGTGTGATTGGTTTGTATGAGCCGTGCTCTTCGGCTGACTAGTGCAGTCTTGTCACACTTTAATAGCTGCTCATTCTGTTCATAACCACATAAAACACACTGCATGATTATGGGGAAGGATTACATCAAGAGAATGATTAGCATACAGGTGCGGCAAGGTGATATCCTTCACGTGCAAATGATGGCATGTGTGACATAGGTTGCCGACCCCTTAACTAGTTTTACATTACTAGTTATACAGACATTACAGTAGGACAAACAGCCAGATAATTTGGAGAGAATAAGACACGTCCACACTAATACATTTTCATTTGAAAACGCATTGATTTTGCTACGTATAGGCCTCTCATCAGCTCTAAAACAGCTTTTTCCTCCACTAAAATAGAGACTTTTCAAACACTCTCCACAGCCGCATAATTCGGAAAAAGATGTTGGGAAAATGAAAACTACGTTTTCAAACTTTAACAGATTAGTGTGGATGTGGTCTTTTAAAGCAGTTTATAGGCCTTGTGCAGGTTGTTTACATAAAAAAAATGTGACAGTTTGAATTGTGTGTCCAAAATTAACTTTTAGTCAATGCGAGTCAATGTGATTATTCTAATTTTTATTGTCTGCTGTGCAAAAACCTTCAGTCTGACCAGTTAGAAAAGACACAGCACACTATTCCAGAACACTCTAAAGGCCTGTGCCAAGTTTAGCGGATGTAGCTTGAAAGCTCTAGGAGGAGTTACAGTTGATAGTTTGGTCTTGGTTTAGGGATATTTGGAAAAATTTAAACCATGTCTATAGAGTAACAGTATGTTGGCTTTGTCAAGAAAACATAATAATCACTCTTTTCAAACAGAATCCAGAAAATCTCTACCTATCTTCCATTGGTTGTACAAGCTGGTAGTCCCGCCCCAAACTCACACCATTGCACAGGCCGCATAAAAAACAGAGGAATGCTTTGATAGCAACACAGATCCCAAATGTTACACTTTTAGGTGAAATCAACCAACAAATGGCTTACTTATAGTGAACTCTGCATATTAAGCAGAGATGTGAAAAAATGACACACATCAGCTTTAAATGGTACAATTACAACTGGTTGTTTTTACCTGGCCCCTCCCACAGGTGACCTCCTGCCAGGGTCAAGTGGTGCTCCCATTGGTGGTTCTTCCCCCAATGAATGAGTGTCTTTGCTTAGTAACTCCACCCCCATAGGAGCAGGCCGACTTTCATTTGCCCCGCCCGCCTGTGTCCGGGGTTCCTCTCCCCAGAGTTTGGAGCGTCTTTGGAATAGGTAGCGTGGGCGGTTAGGGCCTGTGCTGGGTGGGTGTGGAAGCAGCTCACTGTCTGATGACTGTTTAAGCAGTGGGTCCCTGAGATGGACGGGGCGACCACGCCCCACCCCACAACGTGGTTTGCTTGCATGCGTGGAGTCTGTGCTCTCTGAAGACAAAGTAGACATGCTGGAGACTGTGGAAACAGTACTGGTGGTCTCCATGTGGGGGTCTTCGACCCCAGAGTCTGCCGTTGAATCACTTGCTTTTCCAGAGGAGGTCTTGGCGATGGCTGGCCGTGATCCACTATGTGAAATGCTTAGGGTGGCTTTGGGTGTTTCTTTAATTAGAAGGCCATTGGCAAAGGGTTGAGGGGGTGGCACAAGTCCTATCTTCCGAAGCTCCTCCCTTGTTTCCTCATCGCTTGACGAGAGCAATGCAGGGGGCAGGGTAACCGTGTATGGCTCCGCCTCTTCCTCTGAGCTCATAGTCAGACTTCGAGCAGTCAGATTTGAGAGGGTGGGGGCAGGGGAGGGCAGAGTGGGCGGTACTGCCGGTTGAGTACGCTCTGTATCCATTATTGCAGTTTGCACACTGGGTGGCACACTAAGTGCTTCCTCCAGGCTTCGTCCAGACCCAGGGCTACCACTAGTCACTTGGCTAGCTGGTTCTATGATGCTTACAGGTTCCTCTCTCCATGAATTAGTAGGACGTGCCTCAAGAGGAGCAGGTGGGGTGGCACCTCCCTCTGTCTCGGGCCTCTCTACCACTCGGCCTTGAGTGGGAGAAGGTGTTGGTGAGGGCGTGGGCGTGGGAGTGGGTGTATTCCGACCACTAAGAGCTCGTTCTCGTGCTGCCAATGCAAGCGCTAGTGGTGATGAAGGATCTAGTGGTCGACCTGTTAAAGGGTGTATAAAGGTTAGGGTTAAAATCTGGATTTTAAAACATAAAAATCTCTATGTATTCAGCATCCCTCACTTCATAAAGGTTTGTAACACATACTATATAAAAAAAAAAAAAAAAGCAAAGTGCTAGTGGTGAAGGATTCAGTAGTCTACCTGTTAGAGGGTGTATAAAAGTGGTGCCCCCTGGTGGCGGGCCAGGTGACAGCATTGGAGCCGGTGGAGGCAACTCAGCCAACTCATCCACAGAGTGGGACTGTGACAGTAAGGGGGTGGTTTGAGGCTCTGTTGCACCCCCTTCTACAGACAAGAAAACACTAGGTCTTCGACGGGCCCCAGGGGGTATGATCCTGGCTCGCTCTGAAAGAACCTGCTGTTGGAACTGCTCTGCTCGGCTGCTGTGTGGAATACGCGACCCGCCCAATGGAGAGGGGTCTCTGCTAGACTGAGCAGTAGAACCCTCTTCAACTTGCCCTTGCTTGACTAGTGGACTTTTCCTGCGCTGAGGCTTGGTAGGAGTATAGATGGCACTTAGGCGACCCACGTTAGCATACGGATTCTCGACAGGTGGGCCACGCCTACGACCGCGTTCAGGAGCAGCAGCTCCAGAGGTAGGCGTTTGCGGCCTTACAATAGGGGCCGGCTCCACTGGCAAATGGGCAGTGTCCTGAAGAATGATCATGGAGCGTGTTTTCCGCTGGCGGTCTGTCGTGACCGGGCCGTGGAGCTTGGGCTCCGCCCCCGGGCGGAAGCTTGAACGGCTCTGATTGGCAGCGCGAGAGGGGGGTGGGGGCGGGAGGAAAGAAGGAGGTGGCCCTGAATCAAGGAAATAGGGAGTTGGAGGTGGTGGAGGAGCTGTCTGTGGAGGCGGTGGAATACTATCTTGTCTGAAGCTGTCGGTCATTGAAGAGCTTCTAGGAAAACGATGCTCTCCAATCAGGGCAGAGATTCTGTCATCCTCTGGTGCACCTGTAAAACAATCCACAATAAGAGCAAGGTGTTTGTGATAAGATATTTAAAAAATTCCAGGGTTTCCACACTTTTTGAACACTAAATTTCCATGACCTTTCCAGGTGTTTGTGATTTCTGGATAAAGATTTTTAAAAATAACTTTTAGAAAGATTTGGGAATTAATCATTAAATCAATTTGTGGAAAATAACAGCCTTAAAATAACAATTCACTGACAAACTGGACATCCTTATGACTTGCCTTTTTTTTTTTTTACTTAATAAAAAACCTATAAGAATGTGTATTCACTATCAGCATAAAGATTTGATTGATTTTCATGGTTTTCCCAGGCCTGAAAAAAACAACAATTTCCAGATAATTCCAGGTTTTCCATGACTGGGAACCCTGATATTCTGATCCAAGCTGATCAGTTTACTTGAATGAGTCTTTATAAATTAGTGTAGCACTGTTATACATTCATGAATAGGGAGAGATTGTGAGATACATGTAAATATATATATATGTGTATGTATATGCATGGACTTACCAAATGACTTTGTTCTTGACATTCCCCGAGGAAGCTGCATGTGACTTTTGTCCACAGCTAAAGACACTCCAGCACTTACTGGCAAACCCTGCCTCTCTAACAAAGACTAAACAGATACACACACACACACACACACACACACACACACACACACACACACATATATAATATGAGCAATGTTCAAAATTCAGCCACTATTGAGTTATTATTAGAACAAAAACAAATAACAGTTTCTGATTAATCAGCTATCTAAGAAATAAACAGAAAATGCAGTCTTATCAAATGTCATGCCATGCTGCAAGATCCATGCCACCCAGGTAAACATAGAATAGATTCAATTCAGATTCAAATTCCTTATTTATCCCAAGACTATATGGATTATAAACAGAAACTGATCAGCAGCCAAATTGGCTGACAAAAGAATCTTTAGTGACACACTTTGGCTGCTGTACTACAATGACGATGTGCACCATCTGTCTCATACAATGCATATTATGTCATAATGTTCTTGCTTTGTATGGCAATAAGTGTCTTGTGCTCCTAATTATTCCTTAATTTTGCTTTAGAAGACTATTTTTGCAAAAGCCAAGAGGGCATTAATTAATCGCCCCGATGTTGTTTCATGCTCGTGTGACTTTGTTTCTTATGTGAAACACCAAAAAGAGATGTTAGGCAGAATACTTGTCTCATTTACCATTCACTTCCATTGCATCTTTTGTCCAAACTATTAAAGTGAATGATGACTGTGGCTGCCATTCCACATAACATCTCTTTTTGCATTCCATCAAATAAAGAACCCCCTTTAATTACCCATTTGTGAACTTGGTGTATGTTTATGTGCATAAGACTCACATTGATCTCAGCCTGTGTGATGCGGCGACTCGTTGGTCTCTGCTTCACAGTGGCTGCTCTCGGGTCATCTGGGGGGCGTGGCCTCATCACTACAGCAGGTTCTTTTGGTGAACTCAGCATCTCATCCAACTTCTCTGTGAGGGAGAGACACATATATAAGCACACAAATGAATACTTAAAACACATTCCTGACAAGTATTCCATTAAATCACAGAAGAACAAGCACATATATCAAGTGCATCAGCAAATGAAACACAGTTCTTCCCTAGATCCCATGTGTGTATTATACACAGTTTAAAGGAAAAGAAAGAACAAATATACAATCACATATACATCACTAGACACATACAAAACAGCTTATCTAGTTTAACAATTCACAATAGGTATAGGTGTGCAAATAGGGCATATGATTTACAAAAGAAAACAAACACACACACTTACACTTAGACTCTACAATTATTCACAGACACAGGCAAGGGCACAAGCTAAAAAACAAGGTTGGATACAGTAAATATATTCATGACATTACATGCCAATCAGCATATAGAACCAGTCACACGTTGATGATGTCATGTCTTACCTCCCCTCCTTCTCCTTGACGCTTGTGGACAAGAAGGACAAATCTATATTTCCTGATTGTTCCGGATTTATCTCACAGATATAATAGAATGTGTGCATTTGATTACAATTTTAAACCGACAAAAACTTTCTATATGACATTTCAAACCAATACTAACCAGCTTTGCAAATGCACTTAATTAGCTAAGAGAAAACAGGACCAGCTTAGAAAAGCTTGGCAATTCATGTTGGTTTAAGTCGGTCTTTCCAGTAGAGATATCATTAACATGGAAAAAAAACAACAACAGTAAAAGCATTTTTCCACCATTGTTCCTGGAAACAGGGATTTGTGCCATACCCTCAGTGATAATGATAGTGAAGTATCTGTTTTAAATTGACTTATGGGACATAACAAATCACTAGATGTCTGTATCATCCAAATTTGCATGTGTGAGCATCTGTCAGCATTGGTCTTACCCAGCTCCTCTAGTTCTGCGGTCATGCTTTTGGAACGCAGGGTCAGGCTGGTGCTTGGGTCCCTCTTGGGAGGTGGGGGGGCTAATTAATTATAAAAAAATAAAAGGAAATACAATCTTATATAACAGCATTTTGTAGTATTCTCATATATTCGCTATGTCCAATCATACAAAATGACAGTGACCAATGAATGTGTTTGCATGAAACAAGTTTCGGATAAGAACCTTTCTTGCGGACAACATCTCCCGTCTCAGGTTTACGCGTGACGGACACCACCTTCATTACGAGCCGACTCCCACCCTGCCGAATCAGAGACACCACCTGCCTGTGTCCCACCTTTACAACACTCACCCCATTTACCTGAGAGAGAGAGAGAGAAAGAAAGAGAGAGGGACAGAATAATCTGTTAATTCATGTCTTGTTGAATGTTTATTTTTATTTTGTAATATTATTTTTAATGACTATTATTGGCAAATGTTTATTTGTATTTCTATAATTATTTTATTTTATTCTTTTTCTTGTCACTAATTTTATTGTGTGTTTTGACATGTATAATTGTTGACAGCATTCTAAACTCTTTCAACCACATTTTTTAGCTCCATTATTTTACTAGTCGGGGCGGCTGTGGCTCAGGTGGTAGAGCAGGTCGGCCACTAATCACAGGGATGGCGGTTCGATTTCCGGCCTACATGACTCCACATGCCGAAATGCCCTTGGGCAAGACACTGAACCCCAAGTTGCTCCCAATGGCAGGCTAGCGCCTTGCATGGCAGCTCTGCCATCATTGGTGTATGAGTGTGTGTGTGTGAATGGGACACAGTGTAAAGCGCTTTGGTAACCGCTAAGGTTAAAAAAGGGGCTATATAAGTACAGACTATTTACCATTTTTTTTGTAAGACCAGCACCCTTACAAAAAAGAATTAGCATAGAAATTGACCATGGAAAAACTATGGTAATACCATGTTGTTAAAAGCATCTCGATGGTAATATGATAGTATTTTCTACAGTCAAGAAGTGGTCCAGTTTACAAGAATTCATCCCACCTTATGGTATAATTAAAAGGAATATTTCAGGTTCAATACAAGTTATGCTCAGTTGACTGCATTTATGGCTTAATGTTTTTAATGGCCATTTAAGGCTTTTCATAAAAAAATATATAAAATCGAGGTTACTGTGAGGCACTTACAATGGTAAACAGGGACAATGTTTGGAGGGTTTAAAGGCAGAAATGTGAAGCTTATACAGTAATTTTATAAAAACACTTCACTTCCAGTGTAAGTGCCTCACTATAAACTACTGTAGAGTTTTGCTTTTTTTAAAGAAAAGGAGGGATGAGTCTAAATGTTTTTTTTGTTCTTATCAATATTACACCACAAATGCTGTTGAGCTAAACTTGAACTGAACACCTTAAATACCATGGTATAGTATATGAAAAAGGCAATATCATAATGGATCCCAAAGTACCATTGTATTACAATCTGATATCATGGTACGGACATAATACTTATTTTATATGGTTGGTGTTTGTGTTAACAGGAGTGAGTGTAGGTTACTTCTTTATACCTTAGTGCACAAAATTCCAAAGATATTTTGTAGGGTCAATGTAGCCCTTTTTTATGACTGAATTCAGGGGCCTGTGTAGCTCAGCATGTAAAGACGCTGACTACCACACCTGGAGTTGCAAGTTTGAATCCAGGGCGTGCTGAGTGACTCCAGTCAGGCTTCCTAAGCAACCAATTGGCCCAATTGCTAGGGTGGGTAGAGTCATGTTGGGTTAACCTGTTGGGTTAACCTCCTCGTGGTCACTATAATCTGGTTTTCGCTCTCGGTGGGGCACGTGGTGAGTTGTGCTTGGATATCGCGGAGAATAGCATGAGCCTCCACACGTGCTATGCCTCCGTGGTAACGCGCTCAATAAGCCACGTGATATAATGTGCGGATTGACTGTCTCAGACGCAGAGGCAACTGCAATTTGTACTCCGCCACCCAGATTGAGGCAAGTCACTACACCACCACGAGGACTTAGAGCACATTGTGATTTGGGCATTCCAAATTGGGGAGAAAAGGTGAAAAAACACAAAAAAAAGAAAATGGCTGGAGAGATGATCCACGTGTTGGTATCATTCATGCGATGGAGCCACTGGAGCGGGCCATGGTCTGAACAGAGAGGTAAAGCACGCCCCAAGAGATAGTACTGGAGGGTGAGGACCACCCACTTGATGCCCAAACACTCCTTCTCTATCATGCTGTACTTAGTCTCCCTCAGTGAGAGTTCAGCTTTCACATAATAAGTCAAAAGTTGTTTACCTCTATGAGGAAATCTCCTGTCCTTAATCCTGCCCTCCATGCCACTCCCTCCAGATCCACTGACTCCAGGTATTGCAGAGCAGGAAACGCAGGAGTAGGTGTGAACTCTTCTATGGGTGTCTCAGCTGATAAGTAAGAGCAAAAAAATAATTTAATTTGTGTTTTGGAATTTCTCTCTGTGAACCTGGAAAAATGTGTGTGTGTGTGTGTACCTTTAGCTCCCCGAAGCACGAAGCCAAATCCTTCGCTGTCTCTTTTCTGCAAAGTTGCACTTTTTTCTTCTATAACATAATCACTGCGAATTTACAGAAATCAATAGTCACTGCATTGCATAGTCACATGTACTGCATTACCAGAATATGTTTTAGTTAGTGCAGCATTATTTAGACATAAAATTCTATTAGTCTTCAAATTGCATCTGGATAACACTTTGTTACAGTACCTTCATTAACATCTACAGTTAAGGTTACCTTCTAGATAAATTTGTTTCCTAAAAATTAATTATTACTTTTCATTATGTTCATACATTTTAAAACTCTAATTTGAACTCCTGTGCATGGAAATCAAAATAATTTGTTGAAAAAGGAGGAAAAAATTACTTTAAGAGTTCCAGACCCTGTTTTGTAAGCTATTTGTGGAAAGTGCCTACTAATCTTGCATACTGTGCACAGAGTACAAAAAATGATATGATGGAGGTAAGACAGGATAGGAGTGTATACCTGTAAGAGGTATAGTTGTCATAGGAGCCGACAGTGTAGTGCCTGAAAAGTCTCTTAGTGCGATCCTCTCTTGTCTCTGAGAAACAGATACCAATGATGCATGAATATTACAGAGTATGATTGTGCCTGTATGAGTGAGTGTGTGTGTGTGTGTGTGTGTGTGTGTGTGTGTGTGTGTGTGTGTGTGTGTGTGTGTGTGTGTGTGTGTGTGTGTGTGTGTGTGTGTGTGTGTGTGTGTGTGTGTGTGTGTGTGTGTGTATAGCATACACTGACCGAGTCGTGGGTCATACTGCCTCATCTGGACCTCCTCTACACAGTGAGCAGGAAACCAGCCAGTTCGTCCTTTAACTGAACCTTCCCAGAATCCTCCCTCACCGATGCTCAGCACTAGTGCAGACACATATGAACAATTGAATGCCACATTTGGAAAATTACAGCATGAAGTTTCACTCCTGAAGTTAACCCCAATATATTATTATAATTAAGGCTGCCTTTTTATCACGGTAATTAAGTGCGAGTAATTACTGTATCTAAAAAATAACATGTTAAAACAATTAACGGAATTAATCACACACCTCCATGTTTTTGTGAGTCTCAGTCAGCAGAGGGCAGTAAGAGTGGCACCAAATGTACAGGCAACAAACCAACAGCTGATCAAAGACAGCTGGACCAAGCTGACTGCAGGGTTCTCCAGACACATTTTTTAAAGTTTCAATCATTTAAGCCGCTTAAACCCTGCCCCTTTTTTATAACCACAACCTTGCATAGAGTTGAACGAAGCATCAATCACATGTTGGTGAAGATAGCAAGGTGTATTTTCGTCTGTTTTCCTTCAAAATTATCGTTCCTTAACCCAAACTTCCTTGGTTATGGGACAGCTGGCTTGAATTTGCATTTCGAATGAGGAGGAATAACAGCAAATTCCCGGTTGTGTTTGAAAAATTTCACACCTGAATTGCTGAGGTGATCACTAATGAATACCTCTTCGGATGCCTCTGGAGTTTATTTATATTTTGGAATGCAGTTATCTTGGGATGCACAGCATGACTACGTGTTTTTTCCCTTTATATTTAGTGTATTGTGATCAAAACATTAAAATGTGTTTATTGCTGCTCAATTTCATGATAACTGGGGCTCTGACATGAGCACTAGAGTGGTAGGGGTGTGTGTGTGTCCACTGCAAACTTGCATTCAGATCTGCCTGCATTCTGCTATTCAACGCCCATATTTTCACAATCCAATCAACAACCAGTAAATAAACTCAAATTCCCGCCCTATATTTTTTTCTTGTTCGATAAGCTATTTCATTCTGAAATGCATCACAATACGGAAGTCATCGCAACTTCCGTTTCATGCCGAATTTTACTTGACACCGCGTACCAAAAATGTGGCGTTTATGTCTAGAGATGCTGAAAACTGGTGTAAAGGAACACAGTCACATTGAGACGGATAGGGTTGACACTTTTGAAGTTAAATACGGGACATTTCAGATGGTCCCTTACCACACCCTTCACAGTTTTAACACATTTTAGCAAGGACTTTTCAGACAATCACTTACTTGTCTGCGTCCTGCAAGACTATTACAAGACATGCCCACTACAAGTTACGCCTCCTCTAAATAACCAGCAGAGTCTTGGAACAGTTGGATGGCACATTCATACACATTCAACACAGAAGAAGCTTGCAGTATGATAATCTAATAGGCTAACCAATTACCTTGTGAGCTAACTGGAGAAATCAAATCCATTATTTATTTTTTTTTACCATTCATGAATTTTGTTATTATTGAACAAGCAGAAATTGTACAAACACCTTCAGGAATAATTCCACAAGAGCACTTCCACAAAATTTAAACAAGTAAATTCAGTTTACCATTTATATCTTCAGTTTAATAATATGATATGTGAGAATTTAAAAGTTATTTACATCATTTTTAAAGAGTTAAGGGAATCATAAAGCATACAGCGATTACATAGGACTTTAAAAGATCTTGTAGCCAATAGAATCGCTTTATGAGTCACGAGGGGCGTTACATGTAGTGAACGTGTCGTGAAGAGGGTATTCATTCTTGTCTTGCAGGACGCAGACAGATACACTTGACAATTGCCAACAAATGTTCCAAAAAGATTAAATTAACAATCTTGAATGATTTCGCTGTGATCATCAATTTAATCTTTAAATATTATCTGAATTATTATATTTATTATATATTATACAAAAATGTTTAGCTTGAGATATGCTATAATTGCAATTAATTTGATTAATTAATTGGCATATCATGAAATTAATTTGATTAACAGTTTTAAGCGATCGACAGCCCTTATTATAATTCAAAAAACAACAATTTGATCTTTCTTACAGAAAGATGCTCATCACATTGGTTAAGAGGTTGAATGAATGACCTTTGACCCTCTCTCCGCGGTTCAGCGTGATCTCCCCCTCGCCTTGTGGCGTGTGGGAGCTGATGGCGATGAAGGTTCGGCCGGGCACCGCGCTGTACAGCCGCCGCTTTGGCCCCCGTGACACAGCAGGAGGACTGGGCTCTCTTTGAACAGGACTGCCAGGGCTGCAAAATGCAGAAAACCACCATATTTCAGCCCAATATGAAACTTCTGTGTCAGGTAATCAAACTCATAGTTATTTACCTTAATGGTTTTGTTCACCAAAAGTTTCCTCCAAATTCAAGTCACTACAAAAAAGTGACTGAGATTAAAATTTTTCCTAACATCTCCTTTTGTGTTCCACGGAAGATAGTCATATTTGTTTGGAACAATATGAGGGTGAGTGTATGATGTTGGAATTAAAAGTTTTGGTGAACTATCCCTCAAATTGCAGACAACTCCACACCTGAGATGGCCGCGGGTTTGTCTCCTGAGGCTCCGTGTGTGTGTGTGAGAAGACTGGGGGCTGCGCTGGGTGGGTGTGTTGTCGTCGGGCTCGAGGGGGGGCAGGCTGCGAAGGGAGGGGGCAGGAGAGGGTGCTGGCAAATTCTCATCCAGAGCGTTATCACTGGCCGATCGCATCAGAGAGCGAAGAGGGGATGCACAGACTGCACGCCGGCGAGACGAGTATGAGGGGGTCTCCCTGAAAGGCACTGTTACAGGAACACAGTTACACACACATAAATACTTATTCATATATTAACAAACACATATAAAGCCTGCCTACGTCTATATAGTTTATTTGAGTAATTTCCATGCTTACAGTATAATAGAGAGTAAAACTATGTCAATTTGTAAAGACATGCAGATAAGAAAGAATTTACACCACATACAAACACACTAATCATGGAAAAAGAAATTAATGCACATTGAAGACTAAAAAGAATTTGGACTGTAAATTATGTTGTTTGGCTCCTCCTACTACACATTACAATAATTACAGTGCATTTTTATCTTTAATTTGAATACATTTACATCCATAAACCAATGGCCATTTGAAAATGACATTTTCTATCATTATACTTGCATAGTTCCCCCAAAAAATAAAATGCAGTGTATTCACCCTCATGTTGTTCTAAACCCAAATGGCTTTCTTTCTGCCTAACATCTCCTTTTTGTATTCCACAGACCAAAATATATTAGCCTCAGTCACCATTCACTTACATTGCATCTAACATTTTACTTAACAATCCCCATTTGTGTTCCAAAGAAAAAATGTCATTAAGATTCGGAACAACATGATGGTGAGTAAATAATGACAACATTTTCATTTTTGGCAGAACTTTCCGTTAAGGAGTCTTATTTACTTTTAACTCATCGAAGGATTTTTAAATTTAAGATGACCTGGTATACCAGAATGACCACAGTAATGGATTTTCAAAGACTGCAATCCAATTTTCACCTGTTGAATGGATCAAGAGCACTCTCCAGGAGGTTGGCATGGATATGACAAAGACTATCATATAAGAAAAGAGACTGCAGAATAGATTAACTTGCATCAAGTTGATAGAAAGTGGAATCACTCGTATTTCAAAAGCCTAGCACCTCATCTGTTAAAAGTAGTGTCAGAATTGCCTGTGGCATATAAATGTTATTTAAAGGGATATTTTACCCTAAAAATGATAGGTGTGGGTGAGAAACAGATCAATAATTAAGTCCCTTTTTACTATAAATTCTCCACCCTGTCACATAGGTGGCGATATGCACGTAGAATGCAACTCGCCAAATGCAAAAGATGAAGAATGTGAAAGTGGAGATTTATAGTAAAAATGACTTAAATATTGATCTGGTTCTCACCCACACCATCATATCTCTTCTGAAGACATGGATTTAACCACTAGATTCTTGTGGATTACTTTTATGTTTCCTTTATATGATTTTTGGAGCTACAAATTTCTGGCCACTATTCACTTGCATTGTATGGACCTACAGAGCTGAAATATTCTTAAAAAAATCTTCATTTGTATTCAACAGAAGAAAGTAAGTCATACACATCTGGAATGGCATTAGGGTGAGTAAATTATGGGAGAATTAAAATTTTTGGGTGAACTATTCCTTTAAGGTTATGTATACATGTCCTACTAGATTTCTGCAGTTTCTTTTTTTTTTTTTTATCGTTTTTATTATTTTCTCTTCTTTTCTCCCCAATTTGGAATGCCCAATTCCCAATGCGCTCTAAATCCTCGTGGTGGTGTAGTGACTCGCCTCAATCCGGGTGGCAGGGGGCGAATCTCAGTTGCCTCTGCATCTGAGACGGTCAATCTGCGTATCTTATCACGTGGCTTGTTGAGCGCGTTACCGCGGAGACATATCGCGTGTGGTGTCTTCACACTATTCCCCACGGCATCCATGCACAACTCCCCATGTACCCCACCGAGAGCGAGAACCACACATTATAGAGTGCGCCTCTACCCTCCCTAGCAACTGGGGCCAATTTGGTTGCTTAGGAGACCTGGCTGGAGTCTCTCAGCACACCCTGGATTCGAACTCGGGACTCCAGGGGTGGTAGGATTTTTGTATATTCTTAAGAAAACATTTGCGTTACTTGCTCATGCAAATTGAAGAGTAGCTTACAAAAGTACATTTTGTAACCCCTCCATCCTTTTGTATGAGCAATTGTAACAGTGATGCTGAAATTGGTGATTTGGGGGTAATGTATAAAAAGGGCTGCAAGTCTAAGTGGTGCATGTTTTATAGATGTAAATATCCAAAAATTATTCACTGTTTCATTTCAAATCATTGCTGCGAGTGTACAGAGCCACAACCTAAGTGGTTACACAAAAATACACCAAGTGGGAGTGGAGCGGGGTATTGCAGTGGTGAAATAATCATCAAATACATCATAAACAGACTGGATGGAGATATCGGCACGATAAAACTGCACACAGACACACAGAGAGATTACAAACAAATGACTCACAGATTACGTCACACAGAGCATGACTGAGATTTACAAAGAGAAACAGATGCAAGTTATAAAGAGATTAGCTCATATATACTTGTATGATAAACAGTACTGCAGAGATTACATCAGTAGTTTATTTCAGAATTAAATAGCTGGTAGGAACAGACCTAGATCTTGCACATTCAGATTGATTGTCTGAAATAAAAAGAAATCATCCACTTATGGATTGTTTTGACACGTTATGATGAAGTTACCAGATTTGGGATGCTTCTTAAAATTAAACACTTATATATTGTAATTTCTTTTTTAACTCTGAACAAAACACTTTGAAATGTTCACTATACTAAATAGTAAACCTTGGTTTTCTGAAATGATACACTTTGTGGCCAAAAAAAACAAAAAACATTATGTGAATAGGGCTATCTTTGTAGCCCACTTAGATTAACTATAGTGTTGTGTTTTGTGGAGGCCTTAAAGGTATAGTCCACCCAAAAATTAGGTGTATGATTTTCTTTCTTTTGCAGAAAGCAAACTAAGATTTTTAGAAGAATTTCTCAGCTCTGTTGGTCCTTACAATGCAAGTGAATGGTGACCAAAACTTGAAAGCTCCAAAAATCACATAAAGGTCACATAAAAGTTATTGATAAGTCTCCAGTGGTTAAATCCGTGTTTTCTCAAGCAATGCAATCACTTTGGATGAGAAACAGAACAATAGATTGAGATCATATGTGTTGTGTATTATAAACATTTTTCCATAAATCATCACATTCACTTTCAAAATGTGAAAGAATGTAAAAATGTAAGTGAAAGTGGAGATTTATAGTTAAAAAGGACTTAAATATTGACCTGTTCCTGACCCACACCTATCATATTTCTTCTGAAGACATGGATTTAACCGCTGGAGTCATATGGATAACTTTTATGCTGCCTTTATGGGTTTTTTGGACGTTCAAAGGTCAGGCCACCTTTCATTTGCATTTTAAGGACCAACAGAGCTGAAATAGTCTACTACACATCTTTGTTTGTGTTCTGCAGAAGAAAGAAAGTCATACACATCGGGGATGGCATGAGGGGTGAGTAAATGATGAGAGAATTTTCATTTTTGGGTGAACTATCTCTTTAAGTAGACATAAGACCAAACTGCCTCATGCTGTTCAGACTAAACCATGACCAAGCAACTCACCAACGTCTGAGGTTTTATGGATCTTGATGATTTCAGCCAGGTCAAAGTTCCCTGCGATGATAGCAACCTACCAGTAAGAACAGTTAACTTTCTGTTAGCACCAAACATACACCATCACCACTTTATATGAAACATTCAAATTTGTATGATCAAACTGTTGTTGAACTAAATAAAATGTAAGAGATAGTTCAAGATGGTTATTTTTGTAAGTCTGCTTGACTTTTCCAGTTGTTTGTTATTACTGCATAACCTTTTTTTTAAAATAGTATTTTAATAGTATTTAGTAGATTTAATTATTATAAATTTTTTAGTATTTAATTAAGATTCTGTATTTTAAATGAACTGATAGATGTAAAATATTATACGTATTAGTGTCTCCAATAAGACCCTCAATGATGTCATCATGGTGGCTTTTGAGTTTTGTATTTTCATGGTCACACTTTACAATGGTTCCATTCATTAACATTAGAATGCATTACGTGTTATGAACAAACAATGAACAATATATTTTTTACAGCATTTATTTATCTTAGTTAATGTTAGTTAATAAAAATATAATTGTTCATTGTTAGTTCATGTTAGTTCATAGTGCATTAACTAATGCTAACTAATGCAACTTTTGAGTTGAAAAATGTTTACTATATGTTGAAATTTATATTAACCAAGATAATAAATGCTGTAAAAGTATTGTTCCATTGTAAGTTCATGTTAACTAATGTTGTTAACAAATGGAATGTTATTGTAAAGTGTTAGCGTTGTCAGTATACTGTACGCATTTCTATTACTTTAATATATCTACTCATTTCCATGACTTTTTGAGGCCTGGCAATAAAACATTTGAATTCCTTGATATTTTCAAGTTTTCCAGGACCGTGTGAACCCTGTCTGAACAAACTGAAGCATCAGAGCTCTCGACTGGAAATTGTACAGTTAAGTCAATACATCAGCTGAGAGGTGTGGCAATGAGTACCTGAAATGCTGTTTGGTTGTTGTAGTTCTTGATTTCTTTATTTGCTCCTCGAAACAGGAGAACTCTAGCACAGCCTTCCTGCAGAGATTAGAGAGGGAGCAAGGGAAAAAAGCAGGTGAGAAAGAAAGAAAACTAAAAATGTTCATGTTTCTATGTGATTTTATGTGAGTTACTGGCTATATGCATTTGCTATGCTCAAATGGAATACAAGCATACTGCTATAAAATAGTAGAATATAAAATATATAGCAGTATATAGAAGTGTACTGCCTACTTAAAAAAATTTTTTAAATGGCATGTGAACCAGTATGCAGAATGCAATGATGAACATTCAAATAGTATGCATGTCACATGACCTCATTACATTGTGTGTTAACAATGTAGCATACAACAAAACATATGTATTTTTTAAATAGTAGGCAGTATACTTTTATATACTGCTATACACTCACTGAGCACTTTAATTGGAACACCTGCACACCTACGTACTTATTTATGCGATTATCTAATCAGCCAATCTTATGGAACAAGAGTTTTCTCAGAAAGGTGCCAAAAACGAAAAACATCCAACGAGCGAAAGTTATGCGGATGGAAATGCCTTGTTGATGAGAGAGATAATGGCCAGAATGGTTCGAGTTGATAGAAAGGCTCAGATAACCACTCTATACAATTGTAGTGAGCAGAATAGCATCTCAGAATGGACAACACATCAAACCTTGAGGCGGATGTGCTACAGCAGTATGAAGACTACGTCTGGCATTTTATAAGGACCATAGTGTTCCTAATACAGTGCTAAGTGAGTGTATGTTTTACATACTACTATGTTATACTGCATGGTATGCAATAAGCAGTATGCTAATATTCCATTGTGAGCATAGCATAGAATTTAATTCAGCAAGTGTCTTGTTAAAACCTGGGAAACAAAACAGCTATTTTGGATTTTAATTCAAATTTGTGTTTGAATGTAACTATTGGCAATCTGACTGCATTGCATTGTTGGATACATTATACAGTACAGTGTACTCTGGTTGTACACTGCATATTTTGACATATGTATTAGGTCATTTGAGCATTCCATGCATACTGAACATTTGTATCCTACACACAGTATACATAATGCATTCTACTTTCCTTCACAAACAGTAGGTAGTATGCTATTCCAAACATACTTGGCTCTGTTCTCATTACTCTGTTTATTCTGTGGTGTACTGAAAGGCATTAGAAACATATTAGGTTGGGTGACAACCACATAAAATGCTTTTATTAAAATATGTGTGAATAATATGTATATATATATATATATATATATATATATATATATATATATATATATATATATATATAACCTATATTTTATTTAAAAATATATTTTTATTTTATTCTATTATATACAAAGGGGTTTTCCAAAGTTTGACAACTGTGTATGTAAAACTGCATAGCTGATTAAGTTGAGAATATGATCTGTAGTTGTAAGTGTGTGTACCTGATTGTAGAGGGCACACAGGTGTAGTGCTGTGTTTCCTGAGGCATTCTGAGCACTCATCTCCGCTCCATAGAACAACAGGTGCTCTAGGTGCTGCACGTTTCCATGGCGACAAGCCTATGGAGAAAAAAAAAAAGACACACTTTCCGATCACCCACTGCTGCAGGTGTAACAAACAATAAATGAGGATATATTTAGTCTCACTTGAGAATAAATTTAACATTAGGGCAGATGTTTCTTTGCCTAACGTGCAGGATCTGCATCCGCATTAGAAGAGAAACCAGTCATTTACGTGATACCTGATGGATCTCCTGCCAGCCGTTCTCATCGCTGTAGCCCAGTTGGGCATGATCGTACAAAAGCAGCTCGCAGCAGTATGGATCTCCTCCGACCATGGCACTGTGATAGAGTGGAGTGAGCCCACGACTGTCCTTATAGTCTGGAGCGGCCCCGAGATCCAATAATGTCTAGAGATGTGGAGAGAACACAGACACAAACCAAAAATATGAGGAACTTTTGGTAAATGGTCTGCACATATATAGAGCTTTTTTAACCTTACCGGTTTTCAAAGCCCTTTACACTGTGACTCATTCACCCATTCACACTCACAAACCAATGACGGCAGAGCTGCCATGCAAGGCGCTAGCCTGCCATTGGGAGCAACTTGGTGTTTAGTGTCTTGCACAAGGACAATTTGGCACGTGGAGTCATGTGGACCAGGAATCAAACTGCCAACCCGCTCTTTCACCTGAGCCATGTGATGAGCTTGGGATGACTTGTGTAAGGATTCAAACTTGTTGAAAGTTCATCCCCTTCACTTTTGGGAAAAGAGTAATTATTTTGCTTGGTGGCAGAAGGGAAAAGGAAAACATAGTGGTGACAATAGAATGCAACAGTTTGGTTCTGGAAGTAAAATTGGATTTTACAAAAAGCTTATGCAAAAAATGAATGGGAAAAATAAAGTGCTGTCAGTTGCAATTAATTAAATTATTTTCCGCAGTTAATCACGGTTCATCGCAGATTTTGAAAGTGACTAGTTTACAATAAATATACTTCTTTTCCTGTCAAATTGCATTTATTTTCTTTTTAGGATAGAAAACAAATCAATACATAACAATATAATGCTTTATGAAATTATTTCAAACAAAGCCTTCCACAGTATAAAGATAGAAATGCACTAAAATCGCACCAATTCAAGTAACAATAAACATTTCCCAAAGTCTAAGTGGGAGCTTTACTATTTGAAAGAACTAGTCCCAACATAGGTTGCATATTCATTGCAATAGGCATTAAATCTCTTAAACTCCCTTCCTCCACAGAATTAATCTGCTGGTAGACTGTGGCTATCCACTTTGTTACAGCAATTGCGAAGCCACATTCATGATTTGTGTCAGGGCGGCAATGTCAGCATCAAGCACTGCTTTGAACTCCACATGAAAAGTGCTTGCAGACAAAAACTCCACTTAAATAGCACTTGCAGAGAAAAACATCCCATTCTACTTGGTGTGCTACTATGGTCATTAAAATTAGCCTTAAATAAGCTGAAAAACACTTGATTTCTGTCACAAGCTCCATCTAGGCTTGAATCACTGCTGTGTGTTTGTGGTATGTGTGTGTCTGTGTAATGACTCCAGCAGACACATTGCAAAGGTTTCACCCTTCCAATCAGTGTTAACGGTAAATGCGTAAATCGTGATTAAGAAAATGTAATACTTTCAACTTTTTATATTAATCGCATGGGTTAATGGTTTAATTTTGACATCTCTAGAAAAATACTTCCGAAACCCAGAAGGTTTAAAGTGGGTGGGCACTGTTGCACTCTATTTAATACCTGCTAAGCTAACAGGGAGTTGGAGTTTTGTTTCTTTGTACATCTTCACCTAAGCATTGAGCAATGGAATACCTTTTTGGTTGGAGATTGAAGATATCAAGTCGGAACACACGTTCGACCAACTGAAAATGATGTAGTGATGTATTGTAATAAAATGAATATGCGTGTGCCAAACTGAATTCCAAACTGTTCAGATTGTGCCCCTGCTCTTTGAGGTAAAGTGCATCACTCACAGTCAGTGCTACATGGTTGTGCGTTTGGGCTGCTTTGTGCAGTGCTGTCAGTCCATCTCTGGTTCTGAAGTCCAGATGGGCCCCTCCACTCCTCAACACCTTGATCAGATCACCACACGAATCCAGCTGGGCCACGAGAGTGAGTGGAGATTCTGGAGATGGAGCAGAGATCACAGCATGTGGTGATAATCAAACACGCTAAATGTCAAATCAGTTTCAGCGAATAAATGCTAATTTTGCGACTGATTAGCTTTAAATGAAGATGGCACTAAATGTCCTTTCATTAAAGTAAATGCTAATCAAGTCAAACTTTAATTAAAATTGTGTAGAATACATTACAATTGTTCTCAATCTATTTCACCTATTTAAAACCTCTCACCTCCACTGTCACTATCGTGAAAGTTGGGGTCCAGCCCTTTTTCCAAGAACCTGCAGACCTTCTCCACACTCCTCTGTTGAACATACTCCATAAACTTCTTTAAATTGGCCTGGCAGTAACAGGATATTATTGGTTTAGTTTTAGGTATTTTTGTAGCCTTGAAGTGAGTCACTATTAACTGTATTGTATGGAAATCAGCAATCGTGACATTCTTCAAAATATATCCTTTTGTTTTCAGCAGAAAAAATAAAGTCATATGAGTTTGAAACGACATGAGGGTGAGTAAATTATGACAACATTTTCATTTTTTGGTGTACTATTACTTCAATAGACAAATATTAACTTCTAGAACAGTTTTGTGTATAAATGTACATTAACGTTACACGTTACCTTGGTATGTAGTTTGGCCAGTTGCTTGTCATCTACATAGCTCTGAGTGTAAACACGCCTCTTGTAACGGAACTGAAGGCAAAAAAATAAATTGATAAGTGAAGTGCATGATAATAACAATTGTCTATTACCAGCTTGATCCAATAATAACATAATTATTAAGTGAGAATTGAAAAGCATCGTGGGATTCAAAAGGGTTTGTGTGTGTGTGTGTGTGTGTACCTCTAGGTATGGTACAGGTGTGATAGTAGGGAGAGGGTACTCCCTGAGCAATCTCTCCTCATCGAGGAACTTTCCGGCACGCCCGTTAAAGGCAGGGAGGTAGAGGCCGTAGTTAAGCACATCGGTCAGGCTCTGTGTCAAAGTGACCAGAACTCTCTGCTTACAAACCCACACTGGAGCTTCCAGGTCCAACTGCAGGCATTTCTGCAACAAAGCAAACACAGACCAAAAATTGAGTAAATTAACAAGCTGTAACATAGTATACGCATAGTATATGCATAGTGTACGCTCTTCAAATTGCTACATAAAGGCCAATTATTATGTTTTTATTTGTGGCTTTTGCATCTTTTATTAAACAGATTGACTGGAGGAATAGGCTCAGGATAGGGTCGGACTCAAACCTGCATCACCCACATGAGCACCAAAGCCCAATGTATCTGGAGCACATACACTAGCTGCTGTGCCATGGCACTGACAAGACCAGGCAGGTTCACTTTTTAATGCGAAATATGAATCTTGCTTTGGGCTCCAGTAAATATTCTAAATGTAAGCACACTTGTAGACAAAGTTCAAATCTATCAAATATCTTGATTTGTTACTAATGAAACTAATTTCCGCCAAACACTCCAGGCTTTAGACTAAACACACAAGAGATCAAGGACTGTGCAATTTATTCACAAACATCAAAGTCAATAAGGATGGTCTGAACTCAGCCTCTTTCACTTAAAATAGGCAAAAAGTCTAAATAAATTATGTTTGTGCAGTGTAGAAATGTGCAGTTGTTACCTTAAGGACATATTTGTAACTGGTCTAACCCTTAGAAATGGCTTACGCTGGTGTAACCTAAAGTAGTCAGGTTGATTTGGTCTCAGTAAATAATATTTTTGATGTCAGTAGAACCAGTTAATTTAGATGTTACCACATAAGATACACTGTAAAAAGCAGTAACAGGCAATTTTTACCTTAAAGAGCTATTTCTACATGATCTTACCCTTAAAATTTGTAATGTTCAAGCCAGTACATTTAAATGATAAAGCACATTGGGTTTTTTTGTGTATACCTGCTAAAACATTGTTTATAGTGTGACTCACTTGACCATTACAACAACATTGCTTTGCAAAAATAATACATTCTGAGTTCACAACAAGTTTAGCTCAATTGACAGCATTTGTGGCATAATTTTGAATACCACAAAAATGAATTTCGACTTGCCCCTCCTTTTCTTTAAAAAAAAAACTAAACTAAAATCTTGGTTACAGTGAGGCACTTCCAATGGAAGTGAATGGGGGCCAATCCGTTAACATTAAAATACTATTTCAAAAGTATAGACACAAGATATAAACAATATGCGTTAACATGATTTTATTGTGATAAAATCACTTACTAACCTTTTCTGTGTAAAGTTATAACCAATTTTACAACTGTTACCAAGCCCTAATATATCAATTTAAACAACTTTACAGCTCAAATAATACATGATTATTAACAGAATTAATTATGAAATTTTATAAAATTATAAGCTTCACATTTCTGCGTTTAAATCCTTCAAAAATTGGCCCCATTCACTTGCACTGTAAGTGCCACCCTACTTCGATTTTTTGTTTTTAAAGAAAACTACAAATGAAAGGGTGGGTTTGCCCCGATCTCTTCTGCTTATTGATAAGTTTAATACTTTCACTAACAATTGTTATAATCAAAAAGTAACCAAACGTTTATAATCATGCATTTATGCAGGATATATTATAATTCTAATATATTACAGGTCATTTGTGTATTTGTCTTCTGAGGTGTGACTGAGGTTTTGATTTACAATATCAAATTTACAATGTGAGTTGTAATTTGTTCAGTTGATCATTGATCAGTGCAAGCAAGAATTGTATTCAGTGTTTAGGTAAAGAATAAACCTTCTGTATCCTTTCACCTAGAAATATTCAAGCCCTAAAAGTGTGTACGTGAAAGCTATGTGTTCTCTCAACGTTTGTGCTAGAACAGGAGAAAAACATTCAGCCTGGGTCTCGATGACATTCAGCATTAAGAAGATACAGTCTCATCTTTCTCTTATGATGCAGTAGTTTCTTTTTCCTTGTATTTCTCAACCTCTCCTATAGTCTTTATCTAAATAAATTACAGAGTGATGGGAGCCTGGAGATTGGCTGAGATGGTCAGTCACCCTCTCTCCTCAGGTCTAAAAGAAGAAAAGTCCTATCGGATTTATGATTACCTTTGACTCTTATTTGCAGACAATCAGTGTTATGTTTCCAAATAACATCTTCTACGTAGATCAACAGTTCACCATATTTGGATAGTTTCCATAAATATGTATATGGTTAATCTATCAGAACTTTGTACTTGTAAGAAATGTCAAATTTGCCTATGCCTAAAATGATGGTTGTTTCTGTAATCTAAGTTATTTTGAGGTTAGATCCTCAACTCATTTTCTGTTTCTGTCTTTGCCTTTTGAAATGTGGAGAAACTTTGTCTTCAGTAAAATATTTCTCTATTGATTGAAACTTCAGTTTTGACTCCTGGTCTTTGTTGTTCATACTGGTCTCTTTACTGGATATAACTGTATTCCCTTACAGTGTAATCAACATTATGCCACAAATGCTTTCGATTTAGCTTAATTTGTATTGAACCTGGAATATTCCTTAAACATTTCCTATTTGTATTTTTCCTATATATAAATATATCCAATATTTCCTATTTAAACAGTTCCTATAATTTCAAAAGCAGAGGACAAAAAAATACAGGTTTGTCATTCCATCCATAATGGAGGAGCACAGAAGAACCCCCAACTTGGATGCCATAAAATGGTCTGAAGGAGCAAGGTGCGTATATATGCAGATGTTTCTGTGTTCTTGATTTTGTGATTGGCAGGATTATGAAAACATGCTCCATCCAACATCATTTTGAAGTGCTAATATTCAATGGATATACAATGTCAGAAACCACTAGTGAAAATTCTAATTTAATACAAAATGTTTCATTAAAAATTCAGCATATTAATTTCAGAGAAAAGTTCAAGTGAAAAATGTATATGAAATTCTGAATCTCTTTTAGACATTGAATTACTTTTACTTAATGAAAACATGAGCTCAAGCTGGCATGGACTCCACAAGTTTGTGCCAAATACTTTTTTATCCCAGCATGATTTGAGAATGTTTCAAAGAGCATTTTGTGTGCTTTAAATGAAGCAAAGAAGTCTGAGTTGCCTATTTGAGTAGTGACCTAGAAAGAGTGCTGAATCTAAAAGAAATATGGTTAATTATCCAGGTTCAAATAAAAATAATAATCCCAGATTTTCAATTTGGTCTTAGGCTTTTGGTTTTCACAGTATAAGATAATGAGCCTCCTTGAGCACAAATTATCGTAGATCCCTGCTCAAAAACATGCAACCATACACATAACACACACACACCTTTACACCCACGCAAAACCAACATCTCAGTCTCTACCAATCACTGCCACTCTGTGCTGCAATGCAGCCATTTCAAAGAAAATACAAAAAGAGTGAGTAAGCCTGCATATTTGTGTGTGTGTGTGTGTGTGTGTGTGTGTGTGTGTGTGTGTGTGTGTGTGTGTGTGCGTGCGCTTGTAGTAACAGAGCAAGAAAGCAAGAACTTCAGAGAGAGAGAGAGCCCTCACCGTTTGCTGCAGATCAGGGATTCCGATGCGGATGACAACTGCGTTTCCGTGGAGATCCTCCATAGGTTCGGAGGTAGATTTAGTGCCTGGAAAAGCCTGAATGCTGTCATCTCCGTGGTTACCATTGGTAGGGGCGTGCTGTTGCCATGGCCGGTCGAGAGCCTCATGTTTGCCGTCGGCAGGTGGACTGATAGGCATGCTCTGGGAGAGTGTGTGTGTGTGAGTGTGTGTGCGTTCTGCTCAACACGCCGGCCTCACAACCCTACAATACAACATACACACCTGCATTTTCATTTGCATTCCTGTTTTGTTATTTTGGTTTCCCATAGTTCAGTTGGTAGAGCATTGTGCTAGCAACGCAAAGGTCAAGGGTTCAATTACCAAACAGATAATATGTACTTTATAAAATGGAATGACCTTCTGATTAACAGCCCTGTGCTTTAGCCACTACGCCACCACCACTTGGAATGTTCCAACTCTTATTCTGACTGGATGAGCCATGTTCAGTGAGTGGTGGTGGCGTAGTGAGCTAAAGCACTATGCTGTTAAGCAGAAGGTTGTCAGTTCGACCCCCACAGCCACCACCATTGTGTTCTTGAGCAAGGCACTTAAATCCAGGTTGGTCCCGAGGATTGTCCCTGTAATAATTGCACTGTAAGTCGCTTTGGATAAAAGCGTCTGCCAAATACATAAATGTAAATGTAAATGTTCGAAGCCATTGTACAATGCCAATGAACGCACACCTTGAATGCACAGTCTTTAAGAAAGCGCCATGTTTCTACAGTGTTTGGCAACCATAAAATAGCCTAAAGTTTCATCAAGCCTACAGGTAAAATTTCTTTACTATATCATGATGCCATTATATTTTATTTTATAAAACCAGCAATCTTCCACAGTTAAAGGGGTTTAGGCACTACGCTTCATTAAATAACACACATACCCATGATAAAATCACAGTAACGCACCAAATTATTAAATGTAATGGTTATTTGTGTTGCATTTGTGACTGGTAATTGATTTGTCTACAGTACTGAACAAAAGTCTTAGGCACATAAAATGTTTCACAAAAGCATTTGTCTTAAAATGGTCATTTGTATCTTCAGATTTAGAGTGTCAATATGAAATATAAATGTTAGACTCCCAAACATTAATTTTGCTAATAGAAAAGATTAGAATAGAAGAACAGGGAGCTCTGCAACAGATGTCATGGCCCCCACAAAGCCCCTCACTGAACATCATGTCTGTCTGATATTACAAGAAGAGACTAAATCAGTTGAGACAACCTAAATAGATAGAAGAACTGTGATGAATTCTCCAAGAAACATGGAACATCCTATCTGCCAACAACCAAGAAAAACTGTGTCCAGGTACACCTCTGGCTGTTTTAAAGGCAAAGGTGGTCACACCGAATATTTATTTAGCCTTTTTTATGTTTATTGGACTTTGTATGACATGAAGTGATAAATGAAAACTATTTATTTAATTATTTTTGAAGACATCCTCACTATGCAAAATTTTTCACAAGACTTTTGCACAGTACTGTATATTAGTAAGATACATGTATATAGTGCTGTACAAAGTATGTTAGACCTTGAAATTCATCATCAAAGAACAAGCGTTTGCGGTTAATATAATGTCAAGAGTGCAACAGGTAATGACGTCTTTAAGTGAGCATGGAGATTACATTTTACCACAAATCAAAATCTAAGATACAAAATCAGGGATGAGAGAGTTTGAGAGAGACTATGAGAAAAGAGAGAGAGACAGAGAGAGAGAGAGAGGGAGGAACTATTAGTTGTGAGTGGTTACCATGGACACTGTGAAGCAGATCTACATGGAAATAATGGAAATTGAGGGAACCCTGCATCCCAAGTTACCATGGCAACTCAGCTCTTTGCTTGTTCTGGTGAACCATCGCTCTATCACTTCCTCTTTAGAGACAGATGTGCGAAATCGCACACACACACGTTTGCTCAGATATCTAAATGGGGACACATAATAGACTTCTGTTGTTTTTATATAAGGCTATCTAAAATTATTTTTAAACTAACCCTGATCCACACCCTAAACCTAACAGAAAACTTTTTGCATCATTAGAATTTTAAAAATCATTATTGAATTTATGCCTGGATTGTTTTTTCAATTGAGGACATCCCAAAATTTCCCCAAAGGGAAGTTTTGTCCAATGTAGCTGACTTCTAGGTACACATTTGTCCCCAAACTACAACTAAGTAAGTACAAACACACACACAGAGACACTATCTATCTATCTATCTATCTATCTATCTATCTATCTATCTATCTATCTATCTATCTATCTATCTATCTATCTATCTATCTATCTATCTATCTATCTATCTCTCTGTCTCTCTGTCTGTCTGTCTGTATCTGTTTGTCTGTATCTGTCTATCTATCTATCCATGTATCTGTCTGTCTCTCTGTCTGTCTGTATCTGTCTGTCTGTATCTGTCATTCTATCTATCCATGTATCTGTCTGTCTGTCATCGTTCTATCCATCTGTCTTTCAATCTATAGTCTATCTATCTGTCTGCTTGTCTGTTTACCTGTCTGTCATTTATCAGTGTTTCTATCTATCTGTCTATCTGTCATTTTTATATCTATCTATCTATCTATCTATCTATCTATCTATCTATCTATCTATCTATCTATCTATCTATCTATCTATCTATCTATCTATCTATCTGTCTGTCTGTCTGTCTGTCTGTCTGTCTGTCTGTCTGTCTGTCTGTCTGTCTGTCTATCTATCTATCTATTCAATTCAATTCAAAGTGGTTTTATTGGCATGACTGTAAACAATACAATATTGCCAAAACAGATTATATATCTATCTATCTGTCTATCTGCCTGCCTTTCTGTCATTTATCAATCTTTCTATCTGACTGTCCATCTCTATCTGTCTGTCTGTCTGTCTGTGTGTGTCTGTCTGTATCTTTCTGTCTTTCTATCTATCTGTCTGTCTGTTAGCCATCTATCTGTGTGTGTCTGTCTGTCAGTCCTCTTTCTATCTAACTGACGTCTGTATTAATATATCTGTCTGTCAGTCTGTCTATCTAAATCTATCCATGTATCTGTCTGTCTGTCATCTTTCTATCCATCTGTCTGCCAGTCAATCATCTATCTGTCTGTCTGTCTGCCTGTCTGTCTGTCATGTATCTCTCTGTCTGTCTGTATTTGTCTGTCTGTCAGTCATATTTCTATCTATCTATCAACTGTCTGTCTGTCTGTATCTTTTTGTCTGTCTATATCTATCTGTCTGTCTGCCAGACATCTATCTCTGTGTGTGTGTGTGTGTGTGTGTGTGTGTGTGTGTGTGTGTGTGTGTGTGTGTGTGTGTGTGTCTGTCTATCCATTTATCTGACTGTCTGTCATCTTTCTATCCATCTGTTTGTCAATCTATCATCTATCTGTCTGTCTGCTTGACTGTCTACCTGTCTGTCATTTATTAATCTTTCTATCTATCTGCCTGTATGTCTCTATCTGTCTCTCTTTCTGTCATTTATCTATCTGTCTGTCTGTATTTGTCTGGCTGTCAGTCATATTTCTATCTCTCTATCATCTGTCTGTCTGTCTATATCTCTGTCTGTCATCTTTCTGTTTGTCTGTATGTCAGTCATCTTTTTGTTTGTCTGTATCTGTCTGTCTGTCATCTTTCTATCAGTCATCTATCTATCTGTCTGTCTGTCTGTCTGTCTGTCTGTTTATCCATGTATCTGTCTGTCATCTTTCTATCTATCTGTCTGTGTGTCTGTGTGTGTGTGTGTGCCTGCCTGTCCATCTATCCATGTATCTGTCTGTCTGTCATCTTTCTATCAATCATCTGTCTGTCTGTCATCTTTTTATCCATATGTCTGTCTACCTGTAATCTTTCTATCTATCTATCTATCTATCTATCTATCTATCTATCTATCTATCTATCTATCTATCTATCTATCTATCTATCTATCTATCTATCTATCTATCTATCTATCTATCTATATGTCTGTCTGTCTGTGTGTCTGTCTGTCATCTTTACCATTTACCATTTCTGCCAAGAAAATACAGAGGAATATACCACCTCATAAAGACACATTCTTTTACCATACCACCATACTAGCTGGCCAGCGACATGTATCCCTCCACCTACTCACTCATTCTAATGCAATCACACACAGACTAAAATATTTCAGTCAGTCATGGACTATTGTCTTTGGAGACAGAAGGTAGGTACTCTATTAAGAAACACACATTGTCATAGAGAACAGGAGCTGGAAAACCCCTTAAAAGAGTGAGAGCTCTATCATATGCATCAGCTTCATTTCCCTTTACAACCGGTCACAACTTGGAATTTTGGAAATTTACCAGTAACTCCATACAAATACTGACATATCAAGGTATTACTGTATGTAATAACTAATAGTCACTTAAAGGGATAGTTCACCCAAACATTTACTTACCCTCATGTCATTCCAAACCCATAGGACTTTCATTCTTCTATGGAACACAAAAGGAGATGTTAGGAAGAATCTTAAGGCCGGGAGCAAATTTGGGCGATCATAAAAGACTTCTCTTGTCGTGGAGTAAAATCGTCAGTTTTGACCGCTTGGTATGACATGTTCACCAACTGCCAATGCGATGAAACTTAGCCTCCAACAAAGTTCTGGCAGTGTCCAAAATTTTGTGTTACAGTCGTGCAGAGTGTGCTCCTACGACAGCTTGATGAGATAAAACACCCAGTCAGCGCTGTCAATCTGTACAATTGGGTACTAAGTCTTGGCTTCAATGAGTATTGCACAGTCTGATCTAATGTCCCAAAGTGTGCCACAGCTTTTACCCAAGATCTCATTGGGATCATATCGTACAGTCTTACAAGCAACAATTGTAAAGGATAGTAAAAATCATACAGTGTGCACCCAGCTTTAGTCTCATCGTTCCATTGCATCTTGTTTTCATATAATGAAAGTGAACAGTGATTGAGGCCATCATTCTGCCTAACATCTCTTTTTGTGTTCCATGGAAGAAAGTAAGTCTTAAAGCTTTGGAACAACATGAGGGTGTGTAATTGATGACAGAATTTAATTTATGGGAGAACTAGACTTTTACAATCTACCATTTACATTTGCCTTAGCAAGCATCAATAACAAGATACAGATATTTATTAACAATGAAATGAGGAGTTCACCTTTGCCCTGAGCTTTCCATGTAAAGCTTTCTGTACGATGAAGGAATGGTGGCTATTTTTGTAAAGTTTGTCGCTTCAGTGTATTCTGAAATATTCCAAACTTTCCGTCTTATATTCCAATGGTTTTCTTCCCTTAATCCACACAGTGTGCTTAGTTTTTCCAAGTTTGTAACGTAACAGGGCCGAACTTCCCAGCACTCACTCTCAGCTCTGAGATTTCAGGAGACTTGAAGCCCAACCCTGATGCTGAATATTCCGAAGCAGGAAAACCAGCAGGAAGAGGAAATTACAGCAGGAAGGTTTTCAGACCATCTCAACCAATCTCAACCTACCAAAACCATCTCTCACTGACCTCCACCAGTAAGCAGCCAGGATTCCAATATCTCAGCCAATCGCCAATGTCTGTACTTCAGGTGAGGCTACATTTAAATCCATCATTCTTTAACTTCTAATATCAATCAATGCAGCCAGTTCTTGCTAATGACCACAGTGAATTTTTGGTGGCTAGAATGTAGAAATAAGGGATTCTATGTGCTTTGAAATTATAAATGAGATATTATGCATGCATAGTTTTGGATAATATGTTTATCAAAGCATGTTGCGGCCAAATGTACAACATTTTAATAAAGAAAATGGTGCCAGTCTAAATTAAGAAAAAAAAAACTTTGCAATCCCATACATTTTTAATACAGGATCACATTCATACCAACCATCACCTTCACCCACATCTACTGCTTACTACAGCTCCTAACAGCCAGACACTGAAGGACATTTAGACCACTGCCTGTATCTCCCCAGTCGTTTTAAGGACATACTTCAAAAACTATCATTATTGTCCTTACTATTCAAACATTATCTAAATAGCTAACATATTAAATGTTTATCCTCCATGTTTATCAAAGAAAGTTTCTTTCTTCTATGGATCACAAAAAGAGATGCAAGGCTGAATGTTTGCCATTCATTGCCTCTTTTGTTCATACAATGAAAGTGAATGGTGACTGAGGCCATCATTCTTCCTAACATCTCTTTTTGTGTTTTGAGTGAAGACAGAGTGTTCATAATTGGGTGAATTAGCCCTTTAAGGCACAATGTTCTGTAGAGCTGCTTTGAATCATGTATTGTGAAAAGCACTACAGTCTCCGCTGGACCTGTTTCCAAACTAATCCCCTTCTGGCTTTTGCCATTTACTTCCCGTGATCTCAACCTGACTTCCTGCCCTTCTTCCTGGCTGGATTGGGCCGAGGCTCCTCGGGATGTTTTTACAGGAAGTTTAGGAAAGGCTGCAAGCCTCTGATAACTCAGTCTTTTCCTCAGGCGATACAAAAGTTCCCCTCGCACACATGAATGTGGAACAGAAATAATACCGGCACCCACACCCCTCCCAACAGATCACCTCACACATGCGGTTACAAAACAGTAAAATTTATATTTCCTATGCACTATTGAAGACCTTTATAAGACAATTACAGAAATATATTACAGCACTGAATTTATGCTGATTAAAAGTGTTGTATTACAGTAATGAGAATCTAATGAGAGTTACCATTGAGAATTTACACAAATAAAATGTGGGGGAGAATTTAAATGTATTCTGCACTCTACAAAGCTTCTGTAACACAATAACAAAAAGATATTATAGCAGTTATATTGGAAGTTGGATATACAGTTCTTTTTAGTTGAATATATCTATATTTGAAATCACAGATGAAGGTGATGTGACAGATGACTGCTTCAAAAGGCCTGAAAGTTTTCATTTCCTTTTGATTTAGTCAGACCAAGGAGAAATCACACTGGCATGGTTCTTCTGTTACATAAGACACACCTTGAGGTCTAGATCGGCATATGAGCATTGATTCTAAGTTATAAGACTACAGCTCTTCCGATAATGTCCCTTAGATTGATAACCCAATAAAACACTCAATAAATGTAAATACATTAGTCTGTATATGAGTAGATGACAAATAAAATTAACTATTTTTTAAATCAACATTAAATTTACGTTAAAATTTAAAAGTGTACATTTTAGCTGTTCGCCAGTTCTTTAACTATTAACTAATCTAAATAGTGATTGCTTTCACTATTACAAATTAAATGGTCCTGCAGTGAGACAAATTAATTTGTATGTAGTTTCATAATTAATATTAAGTTAGAAGAGCTGCATGCATAATTATAAAGTAATAAGAAAACCCATATTGTGTAGAATAGCTTTAGATGTAGTATAACATGTTACAATGCAGAATGTCAAATTTCCTAAATTATTTCATATACAATAACAGAAAAAGTAATTTTATTGCTTTATATGGAGTAAAGCATGTTACACTACAGGATACAGCTTGAAATTTCATTTCAACTATCCATTGTAAGACATTGACTATTTTGACGTTCTAAGCAATTAACTACATTTTAAGAAATGTTTCAAAATTTTTAAGGCTTAATTTAATAAGCATTTTTATTCAAGTCATTTTTCTTTTCCTTAGATTCAGTGTTGTGTGTAATCTGATTACAAAGTAGTTACTTTAATTAGTTTTTAGTCAAAGTGGTGTAGCTCATTACATTTTAAATACTAGTAATCAGCTTACAGTTACTCACTTTCGATAACATTAATTACTTTTAAATTGTACATTTCTTAAATATAATTATTTATGCAGAATTTAAAACATTAAATATGTTAATATGTAGGTGTCGTTGCATTTGTGTGACAGCTGAAGGTCCTAATAAGTCAATGTAAGGGAGAAACATTTATATGGCTTACGTGCAACAATGGAGGAAATATAGACATCATTTTTAATTAGTTTAGCAAAAAACAATGAGAAAGTAACTTACAAGTAATGTAATTAATAAAATGATTAGTAATATGATTATTTTTTTGAATAAAGTAATCAGAAAAATAATGATTACAATTTTATAGAAGTAATAAGTAATCTGTGGTGGATTACTTTAAATAACTTACTAAACACTGCTTATAATGTGCATTCTCTTAAAGTCAAGTTACAAAAAAACAGTCACCTCTACCTTGTGGTGAAGTAAATATAGCAGAATCGTGAACTTGAAGATATTAAGTAAATTCTGCATTTGTACTCAATTCAAACATGTAAAACAATGTATGCTCTAGCAGTCAAGTATTTTTACAATACGTCATCATGTGTCAGTCCTAAAGTACAAAACCCTTATCATATTTATTTGCTAATTTGAGTCAATTTCACTGGAAAATGAAATAAGTAAATTTGACTTAACTTTTCAAAGCAGCTTGAAAAATTCATGAGCTTTGCACATTTATTTACACTGTTTGTATTGTTTATTTTGTTGTTACATTTGGTAACTTCTTGTTTTGTGAAGTCTTAAGTACATTTACTATTCAAAATAACCTATTCATAATCAGAAAATGATCTGTTTGATTGTTACTGTCATCAAAATGTTCTGTTCTAGATCTTGTTTCTATCATCATTAAAACAAGGTAACGTTAATGTATAATAGACTAAATAGCATGCATGTATTAAGCTTCCCTGTGGAAGGCTTCCGTGTGTCATATGGTACATGATTAAGTATGTCAAAGACGCATTGAAATGTTTGTATACTTTTAAAAGCATGCCTTAATTCAGTGCAACATTGCTTGTAAAATGTACAAACAAAAATTAGTAAAATTTACTGCATGGAAATTGTTTCCTAAGTTGGTTTTTTAAGTAATCCCCACTCCAATGTTTTTTCAGTGAAGCCTTTAAAATTCCAAAATTTTCCACAAAAAAAAAAAAAAGAAAGAAATAAAAGATCAAACGTGTACAGGAAAACATCCACAAGTGCACACAAACACACAAATACCCGTTCTAACACTCATCCTCACACGCTTTTCTTCCCCCTTTGTGCTTTTTCACCTCCAGGGACAGTATGCTCATCCAAAGAATGCTGGGAGCAATAATGATGTGTGTGAGCATGTGTGTGGGTGTCTCACCTCATCGCCGTCTCTCTGTTCTGAGTCTCAGTGCATCTCCATATCTCAGTGTGAGAATTCACATACTAAGAGCTGTCACTGCATCCCAGTACCACTGCACCTCTCCAAGTCCTAGCTCCATCACTATGGCAACCAGAAAAATGGTTCACCAGGAAACTTTGCATGCTTTTAAAGGGCCAAAGCATAAATCCGGAGTGAGGATCTAACGTTTGTGCAAAAGATTCAAGGCTCCCTCGTGCACGTGCACAGAGCGCCACACAGATTTTTTTAAAAGATGGAGAAGATTGAGAAAGGGAGATTAAGGGTGAGAGAGATGGAGAAAATGAGAGAGAAGAATTAAAGAGAGTGTGATGGTTTAATGTGTGGGCGTTAGGGCTGACTAGATTGGCCCTTAGTCACGACAGAAATCAGAAAGATGTAAGAGAGTGACAGGTAAAAGAAGGTAATAGGGCTGATGCGATGTGCCTGTATGATACTTGGATGTTGCAAAAAGCAGAAATGCAGAAACCACTTCCAACCAGCGAAGGCATCTAACAAACCTTTGACGAGATTAGACATTGCCCGAGAAAGACATATATAGAGTATACACAACACACATGCACACATCTGCGTGCCCACACACACAAGCACTGACATTTTGCCTGTTAGGAAAGTGTTCTATCTTCCCTATAGTGATGCACACAAAATGTATCCGCAATGTACAGAGGTGTGCTGCCAAAATATAATAGACAGCCTAAAAAGACACATTACACTTAATTAAAAAAAAAAAAAAAATAATTAATTCAAACACACTCACACACACACATACCCAAGGATATGGTTGAAATCATAAAACTTACCCAATAAAACCAGGGCACACATTCCATACCATCTCGACATCCTCTATGAGGATCCGTCTCTGGTTTGTGAAAGTGTTCAAGTGTGTTTATGTGGGTGATTATGTATTTAGATGTATGTATGTGAGAGAGAGAAGAGAGAGGAAGAAAAGAGGAGAGATAGAGGGAAAGGGAAAGAGAGAAATAGAGGGAGAGAGAGGGAAAGAGAGAGAGAGAGAGAGTGCGGAGGCAGAGAGACTGCTACTGTATGACAGGAATGCTCAGCTCAGCCCACACAGTGCAAGCATGATACACTGACTGTGTGTGTGTGTGTGTGTGTGTGAGAGAGAGAGAGAGAGAGAGAGAGAGAGAGAGAGAGAGAGAGAGAGTTTATAGAGAGGTTCAGTCTCCCACTTCTTTGCGTGGGCAAGGCCTGAATCTCACTCACAGTCTCTCTCTCTCACTCTCTCTCAACAGCTATTACAGGAGAACAGCAGAACTGGATAGAAGAAGGGGATTCTGAATGAGAACGCCTAGGGGGTGGGGGAAGAGAGAACGAGCCCCACTGATGGTTGATTGGCTCTGTTTTATGACATTAAAAAGTTTGTCAGCAAAATCCTGTATCATCAGAAGCGGCAAATGAAAGGTTTGGTGATCGCCATGGTAACACGGCAGATGTAAACATCAGTAGAGTTGAGTGGGCGTCCTTTGTTCGGTGTATGTGTGTATGCAAAGATAGTCACAACAAAACGATCCCTACTAGAGGTCAGGGTAATGACATATACTGTAATTATTTAATATACACACTCTTTTTACTCACATGTGCATTTACATATTAAAGGAATATTCTGGGTTCAATGCAAGTTAAGCTCAATCAACAGTATCTGTTGCATAATCTTGATTACCACAAAAATGTGTACTTCTTTTTCTTAAAAAAAAAAAAAAAAAAAGAGGAAATAACTGGGTTCCATTGAGGCACTTACAATGGAAGTAAATGGAGCCAATCCGTAAATGTTAAAATTCTCACAGTTACAAAGTATAGCAACTAGATGTAAAACATATGTGTGTTAATTATGCTATAACGCATTCAAGGCTGTGCTATATTGTGAATATAGTCACGGCTGAAGAGGGTTGTTATCCGCTTCACATCGTGCCTGCAACCCCTTCAGCCGTGACTATATTCACAATGATGCCTTGAGTGCCTTATTGCTTAAAATGGTAACCACATAATCAAAATGTCAAATGTTAATTAAAATGTTAATCATTAAATGCCATTCTTTAGCCAGAAAATATAGTCCCTGGCAGTAAACAGTAAATAGGCAACAAGAATACTGTCAGCTATGAGTTGTGCTTAGTAGGGATACAAATGGAAGTTCTGTGAAGAGGTCAGAGCTGTGCTTAATCTTGAATAAAGCACAGCTGTTGACCAATCAGAATCCAGGATCGGAAATAATCCATGATTTCAGTGTGATGAAACCGCTTACTTTTTCTGTGGAAAGTTCTAGTGAATTTTAAACTACTATGCCATGACGACATAACCCTGTAAACCCTAAATCGGCCATAAAACAATTATTTTGAACAAATTTATAGCTCAAATAATACAAAAATGTTAAGGTTGACACACAGCGGATGAGAAGCGCCATGCCACGCCGTGGCTAGGACATGGCACAGGTATCAAACACAGGGCATGTCTATGTGGTTCAGGTGGCAGACAGTACACTCAAAAGTTATCAAGTTTTTTCTCTTCTTTAAGAATGAACAATCAATGTCCTTTGATAATGATTTGGGTTGAATTTAATGGAAAATAAAGTTGCTATCTTTGGCATGGCAGAAATTTGAGCAGCCTCAGATTCGTAGTTGGGTGCCACCAACACTCAACAAGCCACGTAATAAGATGCGTGGATTGACGGTCTCAGACGCGAAGGCAACTGAAATTCATCCTCCGCCACTTGAGTTGAGGAGGATTGAGGTGAGCCACTATGCCACCAAGAGTACTTAAAGCACATTGGGAATTGGGCATTCCAAATTGGGGAGAAACGGGGAGAAAATAAAATGGCTGGAGAGCTAAATACCAGCAGATCATCCACGTGTTGTTATCGTTCATGCAATGGAGCCACTGGAGCAGGCCGTGGTCTGAACAGAGGGGTAAAGTACCGGAGGGTGAGGACCACCCACTTGATGGCCAAACACTCCTCTATCATACTGAAATTAGTCTCCCTCAGTGAGAGTTTGTGACTTATGTACAGCACAGGGCACTCCTCCCCCTCCAGGGACAGTACCGCTCCCAAACCCCTGTGCAATGTATCTGTCTGCAAGATAAAAGGGAGAGAGAAGTCAGGAGAGTGCAATAACGGCCCGCCACAAAGTGCAGCTTTCATCTGCGTGAACGCCTGCTGACACAGCTCTGTCCACTGGACTGGATCTGGTGCCCCCTTTTTAGTAAATCAGTCAGTGGGCTGGTGATGGTCGAATAGTTTGGCACAAAACTACGATAACAGCCAGCCAACCACAGGAACTGTCTCAACTCCTTTTTGGTGTTAGGTCTCGGGCAGGCTGAAATCACTGCGGTCTTATCAATTTGGGGCCACACCAGTCCATGACCCAGATATCATGGTTCCACCCATCCAATTGCACACTTCTTAGGGTTTGCCGTGAGTTCCGCCCATCTCAACAACTTCAGGACAGCCCTCAGATGCTGCAGGTGCCGCAGCCAGTCATTACTGTAAATAATTATGTCATCCAGATAAGGCATAACCACCGTGTGCGGTCTGTGGATTCTGTCCATGAGCCGCTGAAATGTAGCCAGGGCCCCGAACAAACCGAAAGGAAGGGTGACATATTGCTGTAAGCCAAACGGTGTGGAAGTTAAGGGGATCTGCCAATATCCCTTTGTCAAATCCAGTGTTGAATAAAAGCAAGCCGCACCTAACCGATCGAGCAGTTCATCAATCCGAGGCATTGGGTACGCATCAAATTTAGGCACTGCATTCACTTTTCTATAATCCACACAGAACCAGACCGAGCCGTCACTCTTCAGAACCAGCACCACTGGGCTGGCCCAGTCACTGTGGGATTCTTCTATTACCCCCATATCTAGCATGGCCTTTAATTCTACCCGAACCACTTTTTTGTGTTCGGGTAATCAGTAGGGACAACTTCATACCACTAACCCTAGGGTGGTTTCGATATGGTGCTCTTTGATATTCGTACAACCGGGAAGAGGCCAGAGCACATCTGAGAATTCTCCTTGCAATCTGGCAAGCTCCGTGACTTGTGACAGTGAGAGGTGGTGTCCACAAGTGACCGGGGTGACTTGATCAGTGGCTTTTAAGTTCACCTCAGTCCGAGCTCCTCCCTCTCTGGAACCACCATCATCAAAGCCTCTCTCCACGGTTTTAGGAGATTGAGGTGGGAAATCGTGACCTCTGTAATTTAGAGCTCGATGTGGGGAGTAATACAAGGACTTTATCTCCCGGTGCAAATTCCTGTAGCCGAGTACCCCTATTATACAGACGGATTTGACTTCTTTAACCTGGAGCAAATTCTCCTTTGTTAATTAACTCAGTATGTGGAGTTTTGATCTCAGGTCAAGAACGTATTGAATAAAATTTTTGCTGTTTGAAGGTCCCTCATCCCAATTTTCCCTGCTGCTCTGCTGTCACGGACTCACAGAACTGTTGGGCAGTAAAACGGGAGGCCAAGCTCGCCCAGCCTCAGCGCAGGCGGTGCTGCTCTGCACTGTGGCCACTCCATTGCAAGATGTCACATTTCAAGTCCTGATACCCCAGGAGGTTGGCGACAGGTAGTTGTTGGGCTGCTAGTTGCACTTCTCCTGACAAGAGTGAAAGCAGTTGGACCACCCATTGGGACACTGGCCATCCCGCTGCATCCACAGCATGCTCAAACCGCTCCACGAATGCCTTCAGGTTGTTGAGCGTGAAGTGGATCATGGAGGGGGTGGCGACCGAGGTTGAGCCAGTAGAAGCCCCCTGGGGTATCAAGCTCCATAGCACCTGCCGGTCCTCTGCTTGAGCTCCTGTTCCTGGCGCAGCACTAGCAGAGCATGATGTTGCGTATGGTGGGTGCTGGCGAGGGTCTTGATCAGCTCGGCGAAGGATGAGGACTCCATGAAGCCGTAACTTCCTCCAAATCCTTGGTTTCGGCACCACTGTGACAAGGTCTCTGACTTTCTTCTCAAGCAGGAAGCAAGAGCCGTGTAAACATTCAACATCTTTTATTTTACAAACTTTCTCAGCTAACACAATAAGGTTTGCACAACACAAAACACACAGAACACTCTGCTGCGCATGTCTCTCCTCCAGCGGACTGGACTGCTCTTTTATATCCCTCTCAGCTCTCACTGCAAACACAAATAGATGTTAGAGATAATTTCCCACAGGTGTCAATCCTTACCGTTCTTCCTCACGGCCTCGCTCTCCACAGACTTCACTCAGCCACGTACCCATCACCACAGTGCCTCACTCTGACCACGATTTCTTTTTTTTTATAGAAAAGGAGGAACAAGTCTTTTTTTTTTTTTTTGTGGTAATCAATATTATAACACAAATGCTGTTTATTGTATTGATCCCGGAATATTCTTTAAACAAACAGGCAAAGACAGATACTGATTTTATCAACAACAAAACAAAAGAAATTCACACAAATGTACACAAATTAATCTCACGAAAACATGTCCCGGCCACGTTTCACCCCAAAAGAAAATTAAGCATATTTTTAAGACCTTTAATATTGCATTATAACATATTTATGAAAACATTTCCCCTAAATTTTCATTTTTGTTCTCATTTTAACCTGCAATTTCCATTACTGCCAATGGTGATTATTAATACTTTAATAGAGTGCAACATAAAATCCTTCATTAAAGAATTAAGCCAAGAAACATAAAAGTTTGCGAGTGTAGGGAGATTGACACGATAACATAATTTACAATTAATTATGGTAGTGGCCATTCACTGCATAGCTCTCTTGGCACGCTTTGTTAGCAGCTTTTTTATTTATTCACCTCAAATTCCACTATTCCACATATTCCATTGATTAACAACTTCGTAGCTCATGCATAGTCTGTCTTTAAATGTTATTTAAAAAACATTTTTTGATGAATGACATTTTTCCTTTCGGAAGCAGATGGTTGCACTCTTTACACTGTATACAATATATTTTTTTACTGTATCACAGTATTTTAAATAAGCATAATACATGATTTTTGTATTTAAATCAGCATAAATCAAAGGTACAACAAAATATATCCATGATGTATAAATGCAATTTAGATAAAACAGATTTTGTTCCCAATACAATAAAGCGATTGAGATTTTGTTTTTGTATAACAGTAATATAATGGGGATGTACTTAACTGAAGTTAGCTTAATTGATGGTTAAGTTGCTTAAATTGATGGTTAAATTGATGCTTAAATGGCTTGTAAAGCAAACCAGCCAGCCTCTCTGCAAGCAACCTCTTAATCACAGAAACTATTAATCTTAATCATTTATTCTGAGTACGAAGGAGAAAAGGCTTACAGCAGTACAGGAGAATGAGAGACAGGGGAAGAGTGCACAGATTGCACATTAACCTTTCGTAACGATTACTATGAAGAGCAATATAAGTTAATCTCAGTGCAACATCAACAGTGTCCCTGAGCGCAGCTACAAGTGCAGCTCCTCCCATTACAGCCATGTGTCCCCAGCATGGAGCTGCACGAGTAGGCCCTCTCATTAATACTCCGTGTCCCCAGCATGGAGCTGCACGAGGAGGCCCTCAGAACTCCTCTGAATGTGTTCTGTGCTGCGCTGTGCTGTGTTTAGAGGCCACCTTCTGGATGAGATCTATAAATTCACTCTTCTCAAGACAGGCTCTGCACTCCTCCCCCCAAGACGCCAACACTTTCTTCAGTTCAAGCACGCGCATTTTAAACAAAGAATCTCTGCTCCAGTCAAGCACTGGACGTTCTGAAACACACAACCACACAAGACAAATTAATCCATAAGACATTATTACATTATAATAATACAGGAATGTGTTTGTTGTTAATGTAAAACTTTTAGTTAATGCTGACATTTACCATTAAAGAAGCCATATTCCAAAACATTTTATCAGTTTATTATTTTCCCTGGTAGTGGCATGCCTTGTTTTATCATTTTGAGATGTTCCCTGAGGTTCACTTATAATATTAGTATAGTTTTGTTTTGTGCACAAAAAAGAAAACAGTCAAACATTTGTAAAACATGATAATTTTCCTCCCTCATTCTGTCAGAAACACTCTGGTTTGGTACTGCTCCTCTTTTAAGACTTGACAGTAAACACCCACTGCTCTGATTTGCTCTCTTTTCTTGACTGACCTGCTCTCTCCTACAGAAGTGATTAAAGGTAAATTAGGCATTGATGTGTTGCTGTGGAGGTGGTCAGATGCAAATGGCTTCCACGGTGTGGCATCACAATGTGGAGGAAGTAAGGAGTCATTTTGGCAACTTTGATTTCAACAAATGCCCTTTTTGCAGTGAGGAGGAAGATTTGAGTTCTGAAACTTACTGTATGTTTTTATAGTACAATTACCTCATATATGTCAAAAGTTCAAAGAAAATTGGAACATGTCAAGACCCTTTTAATTAAGTTTTATATAACCATTTTCCACCTTCTATCTGACATTAAATTAAACTATCTTTAAGATTTTTATATGTAAATTACTTACATTATGACTTGTTTAATCTCTCTAGATCAAAAGAATAAGGAGCCAAATCACAGAATAGGTGAATATGTGTTGATATATAAATGTGGGCATTGTTTATGTAATGACAGTTCTGATGTGTCAAGATTACCTGAATTATGAATTTTTGCAGCTTGTGCCCCATCCACACTAATCTGCTTTCATTTCAAAACTCAGTTTTCAGTATACTAACGTCAAGTACGCATTTATGGAGAGCGTTTTTGGAAGTCTCTGTTTTAGGTAGAGGAACACAGTTTCAATGTGGATGAAAGGTGTTAATCAATGTGTTTTTAAACAAAAAATAAAAAATAAAAGTCTACATGCTTTTAGTGAAAAAAAAAAAACAGAAAAAAAAAACAGGACGAAACCAGATTGTGAATGTAGTATTATGTCTGCAAAGTACATTGAACTCTTTTACCCTTTTAAAAGTTTGTTTTACATGTCAACATCTTTACCAACACCTACCATATCTGAGCTCACAGATCTGTCCGTCCATGTGCTGAAGTCTTAGGCAGATTTTGTGGACAGGAACATGTGCACTGAGGGGGCGGCTCACCTCACCCGTTGCTTTGGCTGCTGCATCACTGGAGGCTCCCAGGTAATAACACTAAGGTAAGATGGCATTAAACATATCAAGCTAAATATTGTGATCAGCTGAATACAATATGTCTACTCTGTATTGCTGAAACCAAAAGACTGGTCTCTAAAGATGGACTAGAAATCTCAGTTATTCTAAATCAGAGAAAGTACAAAAGTGTGCTTGTTTTTGTGAGGTTATTACTAGTCGGTTTTCTTTTCCTGTAGCTTCAGCACACGCTCTGATCAAACCCTCCTCCACTAGCTCTGGGGTCAGCTCTTTGTGTCTGATCACCAATGAGTTATAAAGGCGCCCCAGAAACCCGACACACACTGCAAAACATAGATTATACATTAATATACATAATTGTATCTACCCATCTATAACACAGCTATAACTGCTAGCCTAACTGTTTATGATTAGTTTGGATTTCAAACATAACATAAGTTTCTGCTACAATATAGCAATGCACTTTTGTAGTTATAAATGTTAAAGCATATTAATAACCAAACCACAGCACTCAAAACTGCTGCATTACTGCTGTTTCCAAATGTTTTTTTTTTTTTTTTTAGACTAGTCAAAAATGGTTTTGCTACAGTATAATTGGGGTTTAAGTGCTGTAAAAACTACGTTACCTAAACTAAAGTATGCAACCCAAAGCCAGTTCCTTTCCTCTTAAATGTTGATTTAATTTATATATATTTACTCACTGAGGACACTCATGCACTCATGCGCAAAATAGCCAAACACAGTGCACAACTATTTTTAAACTCAGGGGCTCATGTGCATTGAAACCCAATACGACCAACCTCACCTTCGCATTCCTCTCCATCAGTTACTGAGAATAAAACAACAAACAAAAGCAAAAGAAACGGGCTGGCAAAGGAGTTGTTTAAAGGCATGGCTCAATGCGCTTAAAATGCGCGTGTGTACTCAGAGACGCAGTTTAGTGAATACTTCAATACCCACAACACACCGCTTACAAGACCAACGGATTTCCGAAACGTACTTATAGTGTGGCAGGGGATGATCAGTCATATTTATGAGGATACCTGATTGGTCTGTAAAACGTTTAGGGTTTAGTTTTAGTTTCTCTGACCAATCAGGTAGCGCTTTGATTGTGAATATTAATAAATCTTCCAATCAAGTATCGCTTTCCTCATGAATATAAATGAGTGTTTGCTATCTTGGCTCCTATTCGCCAATGGTCCTGTCACTTCAGATTTGTAGCGCTCTGATTGGCTAGTAGTTTAAGGAGTCCGCCCGTCATTTGACAGGGCACATAAGACCGTCCTTTTACATTTGCATATGACTACCGGCTTCCGGTGGCATTCTTCGCAAGCATGGCTGCCATTGGGGTGCACTTTGGTTACACATGTGCCTGTGTTGCCGTTTTCAAGGTAAAGTTGTTGTGATAATGAATTATTTTACTTAAATATATGTTAAATAAACGCATGTATTTAGCCAACCAACGAGTCTAGTTGAGCTATGTTTATTTAGCTCGGCACATATAGTCATTATGATGCTGAATAAAGAATGGTTATCCATTCAAACCCTAACAGGTTTGTAATAAAATTGAAGATTCACTGTTTTCTCGCAGGATGGGCGAGCAGATGTTGTTGCCAATGATGCAGGCGACAGAGTCACACCCGCTGTGGTGGCATACAGGGACACTGAACAGGTAAGTTATCCCATTTAGAGATGGGTACAGTCTGTGAGAATCAGTAGGCATTTGTCTCATCAGACGACTGCATAACTAATAACACTATCAGCACTTATTCTCATCACATATTCCGTGATTATAGCTCAAGTTTAATTTCTGTGTAAGTAAAATAAGTTTTGATGGATGAAGCAAGGTTTATAGGGTATAGATAGGATGGTCTGATGGTTTGTTTTCTCATTATTTTGTTTTTATAGATTGTAGGAATTGCAGCTAAGCAGGGGAGAATACGAAATGCTGCCAATACAGTTGTGAAAGTGAAGCAGATTTTGGGCAGAAGGTAGGTTATGTGGTGTGATCTGAATTTAACCAGTTTTCTCCTGTCTTCTGTTTCAAATTACTTATCTGAGGATAGATTCTTATTTATAAAGTATGTAGTGATTCATTAATTTCAGGTGTAACACTAATCTGTTGATACAGTATTGTATAACATTAAGGATAGTTTAGAATTAATGATTGTTGTCAGTTATAAGTTTATTGGACTTATCATGCACTTGACACAAGTCAGATTTTTCTGTGACTCATGGGTCAGAAATTGTCCTATTCCCTCAGCTATGATGACCCAGATGCTCAGACACACAGAGAAGAAAGCAAATGCATTGTGAGTACATGCTTCTCATGGTTCTTAAAGGGATAGTTCACTCATTGAGTTCACTCAAAGGGAGTGCTCATTTAAAAGGTTTGTATTTTCTCACTCATTCCTAGGTTGTCAATAAACGCGACCTGCCCAGGTATGAAATCGATGCGGGAGAGACAACCAAGTATGTGTCACCTGAAGATGTAGCTAAACTGATCTTTCATAAAATGAAAGGTATGTTTGTCTGAATTCTTAAACAATTACTTTATAGTCAGAATGTTTAATGTGTATCAATGATTTAAATTTTTATGTTCTTTACAGAGACGGCCCAGTCAGCCTTAGGTTCAGATGTGAAAGATGCAGTCATAACAGTGCCTTTTGAGTTTGGAGAGATGCAGAAGAATGCACTCCGGTATGTGGCTTAATGCAGAGACTTTAGTTTTAAAATGTCAGGTTAATGCTAATGTCAATTGATCAGTCATCCGACTTCATAAGGTGTATTTTTGGTGGGGATGTTTTTGTAAGAATCATGTTGTTGTGTTGTAGGCAAGCTGCCGAAGGTTCCGGGTTCAATGTTCTTAGGCTGATACATGAGCCCTCTGCTGCTCTTCTAGCCTATGGCATTGGACAGGACTCCGCATTAGGAAAAAGGTACAGGGTTTTAGCATTTTCTGCAATTTGACATTTTGATTCGGATAAATCCTTAATACTTAGTTCTGTCAGACTCAGTTTTGTTCCAATCATTCATATTCCTCTTTTAAACCACAGTCATGTCCTGGTGTACAAACTTGGAGGCACATCGCTCAGCGTCACTATCCTGGAGGTGAACAGTGGAATGTACCGTGTCCTCGCGACACAGACGGATCACAGTACGGGAGGAGAGAGCTTCACACATGAGCTGGCAAAGTACCTCGCAGGAGAGTTCAAAAAGTCAGTAGCTCTTTTGTGCTCCACTAGAAAGTATTTGGACATTTTTAAACCTCTAAGTCACACTTTCAAGCATCATCAACAACATGTTCCACAAAGTTTGACAATCAGAAAGTGTCCAAATAATCATGTTTAGCTTGAAAACATTTCCTAACATGCCATAAATTCAAAGACAGTCATGCATTAAGTGTGGCAAATGTTTCAATGTTGATTCTTACTGTGTTTATGATTTTTTTTTTTATGTATCTTCAGGACATTTAAGCAGGATGTGACCAGTAACCCCAGAGCAATGCTAAAGCTCATGAATAGTGCTGATATGGCCAAACACACACTCTCCACCCTGGGCAGTGCCAACTGCTTTGTGGACTCGCTCTTTGACGGCATGGATTTTGAGTGCAATGTATCCAGGTGAGATAATGGAGATCTAAAGTTGTTTTCTGTATTATACTGAAAAATTGTACCGGTTGCTTGACCTCTGACCACTGAATGATGCTTGAATATTTTGCTTGTCTTTCTAGAGCCCGCTTTGAGCTGATATGCTCTAGCCTCTTTACTAAGAGCATTCAGCCAATTAAAAGTCTCCTTGAACAAATAAACCTCTCCACCTCAGATGTCAACAAGGTAATACACCTGATCGCCAATAGAGGAGGCAGTTGTTTTGTGTGCACCATGCCATTAGTATTTAGACTTGTTCCCTCAATAATGGAAGACATGAAAATATCAGGGAGTTTTGAAATTGACTGAAAAAGTAATGGAAATTTCTAGTTATTTTTTATTTTTGTATGTATGCGTCACTACAAAATACTTAAAGGGATAGTTCACCCAAAGAAAAATGCTCTCATCAATTACTCACCCCCATTTCATCCCAGATGTGTACGACTTTCTTCTGCTGAACACAAACAAATGTTTTAGAAGAATATTTCAGCTCTGTAGGTCCATACAATGCAAGTGAACTTGGCCCAAAGGCAGCATTAAAGTAATCCATTTGACTCCAGTGGTTAAATCGATCTCTTCAGAAACAATATGATAGGTGTGGGTGACAAACAGATCAATATTTGTCTTTTGTTTTATTTATTTATTTTTTACTATAAATCTGGCACTCTTCTCTCTTAAGAGTTTTCTTCTTTTGTTTTTGGCGATTCTTCGTTCATATTGCCACCTACTGGGCAGGGAGAAGAATTTAGAGTAAAAGAGAACTTAAAATATTGATCTGTTTCTCACACACACCTTTCATATCGCTTCTGAAGACAAAAAAATGGAACCCTGCTTGTAGGCTTACGGTGTATTAGAGCGATTTTATTATTTATTTATTTTTTTGGAATACAAATTTCCCATCTAATTAGTAGATTAAACCAGTTTTTATAGCGTGCATTGCATTAAAAATATTTGAATAAAGATTTTGCTGTATTTTTCCTGTCTAAGGTGGTTTTGTGTGGAGGGTCGGCCCGTATACCTAAGCTGCAACAGATGATCAGGGACTTATTCCAAGACGTAGAGCTGTTAAACTCCATCCCCCCAGATGAGGTGATTCCGGTGGGTGCTGCCATACAGGCGGGCATCCTGGTGGGAAAAGACAGCCTGGCACTTGGAGAAGATTCCATCACTATAGACTGCTGTGCCAGTGACATCACCGTTAAGGTGAGGAACACAATACAGTAAAAGAATAAAAAGTGCTTAATTTCATATGGGTTATTAAATGGTACATTGCGTTTCTGATTCTATTGATTTCTGTCTTTATTTTTCAGGAGGTGGATGACTCCGGAGTGGAGGTTTTCACAGTTTTGTTTCCATCTGGCACACCTCTCCCTGCCCGCCGCCAACACGCACTACAGGGCCCTGGCAGCCTGTCGTCAGTTTGTCTGGAGCTGTACCAGGCACAGCAAGCAATCGCACAGGTTGGCACCCTTTTTAACAGACATTTTAGATAAAAACTTAAATTAAAGATATTCAACCTTTATTGATTGGGAAAACATTGACAGATTGTTTTCCCTAAAATGTATCACAGCAAGGCTTTAAATCTTTAAGCTTGGATTGGCTATGCTGAAAAATCAATGATCTAAATATTAATAACTACAGTCTTTACCAACTCAAAATAGGTATTGTTGTATAGCTTAGAAGCTGTAATTTACAGTGTATGTAGGCGTTATGACCAAAACTGGACAAGTGCTTTGACAAATCAGAAGTGTTCTGTTTTGATAATTTAATAATGATTTTGCACTGCACATTTGATTTGTAAATGATAAAAACATCAAACTGATCAAATAGCCATGTGTCATATGTTATTGGAAAGCTCTCAAAGATTCGAATACAACCTGCCTCTTTGCTTTACTCACAGATCAAAATATAGAGAGTAATAGCAAAGTACATGTCTTTGACATGCATGTAAACAGGTATTGCTTATGAGCTACATTTTCATTTATAACTTTAAAATAAACAGAACAACATATCACATACCATTCCATAGAGAAGGGGATTCCCGTTAAAACAAGCCCACACACAATATAATCCGGTGCATAGATCATTAGATAATCCACACAAAGCACAATGTGCACACAGCACAGAATGTGCTATCTGGTTAAAACACGTCAACTTTCCAGGATCAGATCAGCTTCATCGGAAATTATGTAGAAGGTTGTTCAGTGTCATGAAAAGCTAAACCAATCATATTAGGATTCAAATTGCTGCAACCAGAGATGGCAGTCATTCAAATATGGGCAGAGAGGATCATTCATTGTAATTACATATGGCTACTAGGATATGGCGTAGTACATGACACAGACTCAGTAGCTCAAATGACACCGAATGAAACAATGAGAGTAACTCATACCTGCATGCTTTGGAAAGATAGAATACCTTTAGTCGTTTTTGTATTCGTATGTGTGATTAGTCTTGTGCAATTATGTTCTATTTGTTTGGAGAGGCTTTTAGACACTAGGATAAATTATTTTTGTAATGCTATAAATTTGATTGCTTGGTTGTATTGACACAATTTTACTTTTTACATGTGACATTATTGGGAACAAAACAAAAGCAGAGCTACCTTGAGATATATAATGTAAAATTAGAAAAATAACAAAAGTAAATATTTGCCTCAAGTTTTTGGGTGATTATTCACCCTGAGAGGCTGAGATTCTCGTAATTTATCATAATCCATATCTTTTTTTTTTTTTAAACGATACCAAAAAATGTACCCTCATTTAAGAGTTATAAGCCATTACTCTTGGGCATCCCACTGCATCATGGAATCTTTAAAAACACTTTCAGATCTTAAATGGTTAAAATGTAATTGGTTGTCTGGCTGTTTTTTAGGTTGTGCTTAAAGACCTGGAACCTAAAGATGAGATGCATGACATTGTTACGGTGCTAACAATGAAAAGGTAATGACAACATAATGCCATTTATGAGGCTTGTAAATCAAGAGGCCATTTTTATTACATGCATGTGCAATAAAAATTTATCGAAATGCACTTGGAGTCATAGACAAGTATGTAGTTATAACTTTGTGTTTACTTTTCAGAGATGGCTCACTGCATGTTACTTGCACAGAGCAGGGCAGTGGCAGATCTGAGGCTATTACCATAGAAACAGCTGCGGCGGCATCTTAACTTTGAATCATGTTGTCAACAGAATTCCATACTGTAACCTAAACACCTGCAAATGATGATGTTTGAGGGTTTCTGGTTTTGTTTGTGCTAGATCTCTCTAAATTGTTTCAAGCAAACATGTTTTCACACTATATGATGTTAAATTCCTGTTTTCGGTTATAATACAGTTTTAATTATATACTTTTTGTATTTTTTTTTGAAGGATTTAAAGGAATTGTTCACCAGCAAAATTATTATGATTTTTTTAAGTTGTTGAGAGAGAAGAGAGAACAGGTGTTTGTGTTGTACATGTCTACAGAATGTGTGGCTTACTGATACTATCACCTCATGTTTGGTGTGGTCTTATCTGGTGCACATAATGAACTTGTAGAGTCAGCAGGTGCAAATTTATCATATGTTTTGAAGCTGTTTGCCTTTTTGTCATCTGAAACTAGCACACAATTAAAGGTCATAGAACACAATGCACCCTGACTTTATTTTCAGTACAGATACTCTTTGCATTTACATCACGTTGGAATTAATTTAATTATGAGTTGCACCCATTTTCTTCAGGATTTTTACTTCATTATCTAAAGGTACAGAACTGCATGATAAAGAATAACGGAACAGATGAGAAGTTGTTATACAACAAAAAGAAAATTAATTTGTTTTCCTTATGACTACTTCCTCCCCTGCTGCCAACTTCCAGTAAATGTCTATCAGGTCTTCTGGGTGTGGGACTTTAGAACCAGGTGTTGGTGGAAGCTCAAAATCTGATGACACCTGCGAGTCTGATTTCGGTTCTGCTGCTTCCTCTGTCTTGGGCTCTACATTACAAATATTATTCATATCTGACACTACATCACCAGCTTTGCTGGTCCCATCCTGAAGGACTCCATTGGTCACTTGGTTACAATGGTCACTAGTAACCACCTTACTGTCATCCACTTGGACAAGAACAGTATCCATTTGACTGAGGCTCTCCATACCTGCATCTGATATATGAGTGGACTGAGAGGAGGTCATGTGAATGGAATTATTATCATCATCATCATCATGAAACGGCTCAGGTGACGTTGTGTTATCATTGGAAAGAGTTTGAGTGGTTTGGCTATTTTGACTACATTCCAACTCGCTATCATCAGTCAATACCTGTTTCGCTGTAAAGAACTTATCCCAACAGGGCGGAGCTGACTTGGATTGGGGTGTGGTTGGAATAGATATGGGTGGGGCCAATTTTGAGCATGCCGTTTCTGAGCATGCCGATGGAGGTGGTGAAGCAACATCAGATGGGTTAGGTGGTTTTTTGGCTGTGACGTTTGAGAGCTCATCGTCGTCGTCGTCGTCATCGCAGTCATCATCGTTAGATTCAGCACAGTCCATGTAATTGGAAGTCTGCACAGATGGACCACACTGTAGGAATGTGTAAATTTGGTCCTTATCGGGAGCATTTTTATTAGGGCTAGGAGTCTGTATGTTTACTGCCACCTTGGTCGTATCAGTCAATGCCATTTTCCGCCTCCTTGGAGCCATGGCAACTTCATCAAACAAGTCGTTATCACTGCCTGACCCTAGGAGAAGATGCATAATGGTTAAGCTCTTAGTGGTTTTCAGTGTGTTGCTATGCAGTTGCTTACTGGCCCAATTCAAAAGAGTCAACTCCTGATATCCTGGTCCTGATAGCATTTGAGGCATTACCACAAAAAATAATTCGCCCCTCATTTATTTATAAAACAAAAAAATACAAATAATTATTACAGTGAAGCACTAACAATGGAAATGAATGGGGCCAATCTGTATAACGTTAAAATACAGACGGTTTCAAAAGTATAGCCACAAGGCGTAAACAATGTGTGCAAGCATTATTTTAGTGTTATAAAATAAGGGGTAAAACACAGCGTTAAACGTTTACCGGCGCTAGGTCGTCATGACCATGAAGTTGAAATATTTGATATAACTTCACACCGATAAGATCAGTAAGCGAATTTATCACAATTACATAAAATCACATAATACTTTTGAAACTGTATAATTTTAACGTTTATGGACTGGCCCCGTTCACTTCCATTATTAGTGGCTTTAATTGCATTTTCTGTTTTTAATTTTTATTAAGTCAAAATCAAGTTTTTTTTGTAATCAACATTATGCCAAAAATTCTGTCGATTGAGTTTACCTTGTATTGAACATGGAAAATGTCCTTTTTAATACTTGATGTTAGCGAGTTGTTTAAATTTTTTCAAGTAATAGTGATATTTCATTAGCCAACACCACTAATTATGAAACCTATTCGTACCATGTGATGTGCACCTCTTTCTTGTTCTTTTGAGATTTCCAAGTGGTTTGTAGACAATCTCTTCTCTTCCAGAGTGTTTTCTACACAGTGGCTTCAACCTAAAAGGAAAAACACTACTTCAAACAAGCCCCAAGAGTTTTAAATAGGCACATCATGCATAGAAGAGAATGGTCAGTCCTTACAGTTCTGTGACATCTTCCAGTGTTTGGCCCAAGGGAATGACATTAGGGTAGATGTTAACAGGACAAATGTGGGATAGAAAGTCCTTGACCTAATCACAGAAAACAAATATCCCAGCTTAAAGTGATAGTTTCCCCAAAAAATTACAATTCTAACATAATTTACTCACACTAATATTGTTCAAAATATGTACGACTTTATGAGTATACGAGTGAGTATTTGATGGCAGAATTAATAAGCAAAGGCTTAATTTATACTGAAGTTTTGCCATTGCATTTTTCTCAGGTTTATTCTCACCTCTGAGTAAGAAGAATGAAACGAAAAGCATGCTCTATAGGAACTGCCACCCATCCTGAAAAGAAAGTCACAATGATGGAGAGAAAAAAAAGGCCTTAATTAAAATTTCATGGAAAATATACAGGCTGCATCACAATTAAACACTCCACTCACTTGACAATAACTGAGGTCTTTTTTGTCCGTTCTCCAAACCATATTGTTGAGGGTTTGATGCTGATGATATTTAGTGGAGTGCCGTCTGACGCTATGGAGCCGCATGGCAATCTGTTTGCCCTGAACATTTCTTCATCCTGTCAAAGAGCCACAAATGTGATCTCAATCTACAACCACTTATTCAAGATGCATCAAATTATGTCCTTATGCAAAACAATGGCAGCATGCCTTGGGATGCCTGCAAGCATGGATCTGCGTTGCACGGTTAGTGGTCATGTGACACAGAATTTCTGGCATTTTCTTGAACATCTCCAAGCTGTTTACATGTATCTGTAGCAGACAAACAGTTTTAATGAAAATAACATAGTCTGTATTAAAAAAAATAGTTTTTATGCTCTTATTTTTGAGATTCTCCTAAAGATGAGAAAACGCAAGTACAACCATGTGGAAAAATATCTGACCTGTGAGCTGAACTCCTGTCCCAAGTTGGTGAATAGGTACTCATAACCATATGCTGCTTTACAGTTTAACCAAACTACATGGTATGGACTCTTACAAATCCAGTCTTGGACCAACTGCATTATCCCTGTTGAACAAGCCTCCTACAACATTCAAACATATTGTTATGCCAAGTTCAGATAGCAACACCTCTATGTGCAATTTAGGTGAGTCTGTTAAAAATCCTTACCCTACTAGGGATCTGATAGTACTTGCGATCAAAGAATGTAGTATCGAGATAAACACTCTGAATGTCTTTTACCCTAAAGCACAAACATTTCAAATGTACTAGTACCTAAAATAAAATGCTAATCTATCATGAATTAAGAAATTGTGCTGTAGCTGTTCACTAACAGATCAATAAATAAATGAACACTGTTGCACACCTGTCTCCAGAGTGCAGGTACTCCATTCTGGCTGCATCTCCGATAGCCAGTCTGAAGTCTCCTGTGTACAACACAGTACCCTGAGCGCCCTCAAAGAGAAACCTGCATCAAAATTTACAGTTAATTTCAATCTCATGGATGACACATCCATTTTAAGAACAATGTTAACAAGGTAACGTACATGACTGATCCAGGACAGTGTCCAGCTGGGAGCAAAGTGACTACAACATCCTCTGACTAGAGAGAAAAGAAAATACAACTTGAAATCTACTGTACTCATCTCTCAAACACTCAAAGAATAAAGTTGAAGCTAAACACTCACCTCTCCGGTGATCTCATCTATCAGAGAGATGTGAGTTGGACTGTCCAGTTCCAGGGCAACCTGATGTAAAATGCAGAGAATTCAATGCAGATATACCAGTCTGTCCAAACAGGTAACATTTTTTAAATAAAATGATATGGAAAGCAACATGTATACTAATACTACTTACAATATGATCCTGCCAGAATGCATACTTTGGGTTACTAAGCAGGAGCTCTTTTGTCACAAATGAGCAATACAGCTTGACAGTTAAACTGGTGGAGAGGGAAGGTTTCAGAAAGATTTTTCACTTTTTATTTCTCATGCAAATAATGTGGTATGAAGCAATAATTTTTGAAAATTACCATGCCATCCTATCTATTAAAAACAAGACAAAAATAAAGTAATATAAAAAGCATAAAGTATTAGTAATTAGAGGTTGACCGATATATCGGTTTTATCGATATGGCATAAAGCAATAATTACTAACAATTATCCTGCCATTTTAGCCATTAAACAAAAGACAAAAATAAGTTATATAAAAAGAATAAAGTATAAGTAATAAGAAGGTCAATTGCTATATCGGTTTTACCGATATATCGCTGTGGATAGTTGCGTTTTGGTGTAATCGACCCTTTTAAAATTATTATCCCATTTAATAAAGCTATAAAAAACATTGTGCTCCAAAGAGGCTTTATTGTTAAGTAGATATACGTTAATCATAAGTTCATGTTGATGCTCATGTTGCTTTTGACTTGACGGTGTTCCAGGAGAAAAGGGAAAAGGTCTGTTTTTATTACTGGATCGCTGATAAATCTACTGTTGGTGAATTACAGCTATTAATTAGCCTATATGACAATGTTTACGTTATACTGTGATATATTGTAGATAACTGTAGGATTGCATGTTTTGTTTCCCGTTTGTGTGGATTGGCACCACAGACTTTTCAAAATAAGAGTCCCTGGTGTATTTTGTGCTTGTTTTAAAAGTCTGTGTTACGGACCGATTTGTAGTTTTTGTTATATGGTTATTAATGGGATATTATTTTTTTGACTCTTTAAGTCTTCTATGTCTTTGCCTGTCACCAAGGAAACAGTCAATAAATACATTTTAAAAACTATCGGGCACATTAACTGGTTATCTGCCTTTTCCACCAGCTTAGTTATTAACGTATTAGCAAAATGCACTATCGGTCAAACTCTACTAGTAATATATAAACAATAAATTGGAAAAATAAATAGCAATATCTGTTATGTGAATGGCACCGATATCAGGATGGATTACACCTTTTTGTTACGGAAGTATTTTTTTTTTAAAGTTATATGGGTTGCAATCTGTATGCTCATCTCCACTCACCTGAATGTCAGTTTTCTCTTCAGCAAAGGTCCTTTCAGTCCTTTCATGTGATCTGTTAAACAGGAACAGTTATGTGAACACTAGTAGTGATTATAAGGAACCCCTTTTCAGCCACCCATGCTGTGTGAGAAGTACATAAAACAAGCAGAATTCAATGCAACATCTTTAAAACACACCTTTATGGCAATGAGAGAGGAAATAGGCTCTGGCGTGTACATTCTCCCTATCAAATCTGTCCAGGGAGATGATGGGATACTCCTTCATGCGTCCAGCGAAAGAGCTCATGTTGACTGCATTGATCTAAACTCCTATCAAAAAGAGCAACAACAAGTTCAAGACACTTCATCCCGGTGGCATTTGTCTTGCCTCCTTTTGGCAAAACGTTGGTATGAGTCGTAGGGCTTGGAGTCGATTCCAAAAAGAATCAATTCGGAGGCGTTGAGAGTCGAGAATCGACTCGAAACGATGGAGTCGAATCTTTTCGGGGAAACCGGTTGATATTTTCGGACTCCATTTATTTCCTCAACCACTGAACCCCACATTTCAGAAGACTAACTGCACCAATACAATTTACAAAACCTGTATTGTCTGACGGTATTTTACTTTGGATTCAACTTTTAATCAACGTGCCAAATTGTCTTAAAATAACTACTTCCCCAATGTTACAACACAAGTTTGCAACAAGCAGATGGCAAATTTTAGTCAGCTTCCCAGTTCACATAAATAAATCGGTATGTTGAAGTTTAATTGATTAGTGTGTTGCACTAAGCGAGACTTATTTTTACACAGTGTTTAAAACCTTTCCAGTACAAGAACCAGGAAGTGTATGTTTTGGACATTTTATTCAGTGTACATGCGATAGTGGACTGTACACTACAATAAACATGTTTCTAAACAAGAACTCATGGGTGATAACCGGCACATCTACTAAAATGTATCTCGTGGGATTGAAGCATTGCGCTTTGCTATGTGCATTTAGGCCCTGGTTTAATAATAGAATGGAGCTATTAATAGTTGACAAAATGTCATTCATATTATTATAAACAGTGCAAAGAACGCTTTGTTTTGAGCTGTTTATTATGAGATGTATCTATACCTCCCGGTTGTTGTTGTTTTTGTTTTTAGCAACAAAAAAAAAATGAGTCTGGAATCGACTCTTTGAATCGATTCCATCGATTCTAAAAATCAGGAATCGGAGTCGATTCCCAAATTTCTGGAATCGAACTACCATAGTCGGTTAAAAACATCTTGCTACCTGATATGTAAATGGTACAGCGACATCTATTGGACTAGAGAACAATCATTATAACGTTGCAAAAAGCTGCATTGAATCGTTAAATTCTAAAAGACTAAACTGAAACAAAAATGTGTACAAGTTTCAGAATCGATTGTACAAATCAATAACTGTCAAGTCAATTTCTTTTAAAAGAGTTTCCGGGTGTGGTTTTGATTGACAAGTGAAATTGTTTCGTTTTGCAATGGAGGATTCCGGGAATAGAATTTGATTGGCCATTTTTCCCCATTTGTTTTGGTCGTTTTGCTGTCTAAAAGGTAACCTCTCAGTTACATAAAGTCTCGCGAGAGCAGCGTTGATGTTCTTACACACACACACACACGCGCGCGCATACACACACACTTTTTGTGTGTTTATTTAGAGTCCTTCAGAAACCCTACACCTATACCTTTCTTTTCACCCAAGCCTAACTTTAACCCTACCACTATATCGAACCCTTACTGTTCGATATTGAACCCCTAACTGTAGTAACAGCGAACGAGACTAGACAGCCGTGTGTTTTTCGGTACAGTTGCTAGGAAACGACAAAGCGCAACCTCGCTGAACGATCACACCGGATAACGTGAGTCTGTGTTAGGAACAAATTATAAGTCACATATATATATTGGCAAGGATACGCAATTTGAGTTAGCTGAATATTTAAATGTAAATACAAAATTTCACCATCTGTTCTAGCTGAATTCTGAATGTTTATTTGTGATAATCTTTAGTTTTGTTTATAACATTTCAGAAATGACTGTTCCATGCTGCATTGTGGCGTTGCGCATTTATACATTTACAAAAATATGATGTTATGAAGTTTTTAAAGGTGCACTCAGTATTTTTTTCCCCATTAAAGACATGAATTGTAATTTTGTAGGAAATCATGGCAACTCACGTTAAATGAAGACTAAAGTCATATCAGGAACCTTATAAAAGCTGTTTTAAAATTAAAATTCATGAGCCGAGATTGTTTAATTTTGCAATCTGAACAACCATTTATATTTGAATTAACTATATAAAGGTGAATGTCCAGTCTGCTTTTCCACCTTACAATTCTTATGCTTCAAACCAGCAGTTAAACATAGACATATGTAATATATCCTACTTTCCCCCCTGCTATTACAAATGTATACATAAGTGATACAATTTTAGAACATTAAAAAAATATTAATGCGCACTTGCGCAATAGAGTCCTATCATAACTCGTCTTTCTTGCCCTCACATTTTTAAAATGTTGTCTTTGACTGGAAGTTTATGTAGTACAACATTTAAATGACAAGCTCCACAAACCATGTGGTCAAAAAACCTTTAATGGCATGGACATACAGTAATATAGTAATCAATTAATGTGCAATATTATAATATTAATACCGAGACTGTCTGTATCACACACTTAACTATTTTGGATCGAGGCAATGAAGTGGGTAAGAATGAATACAGCATTGTTAATTGATTTTTCTTCAGACTGTACATTTTTTGGCATTAAAGGAATAGTTCACCCAAAAATGTACTCACACTCATGCCAGATGTGTATGATGTTCTTTCTTCTGCTGAACAGAAATAAAGACTTTCTAGAAGAATATCTGAGCTCTGTTGGTCATTTCAATGCAAGTGAATGGCGACCAAAACGTTGAAGCTCCAAAAAGAACATAAAGGCAGCATTAAAGTAATCCATATGACTCTAGGGATTTAATCCATGTCTTCTGAAGTGATCCAGTCAGATTTGTGAGAGAACAGGTCAAACTATAACACCCTTTTCCACTATGAATATTGACATCAGCAGTCTCCTTAGTGATCATGCTTTCAAGCTTGATTACACTTCCTGCCATATAGCGCTCCGCGCATGTTTCAAGGACTAGGAAGTGTAATCAAGCTTGAAATTATGTTCGTGCCAAAAGACTGCAATGGAAAGATACTGTATACAATGAAAAAGGAGTTATATTTTGGTTTGTTCTCACCCAGAATTGGTTGGATCACTTCAGAAGACCACTGGAGTCATATGGATTACTCTTATGCTGCCTTGATGTGCTTTTTGGAGCTTAAAAGTTTTGGTCAAAATTATTTTGTGTTGTATGGACCTACAGAGCTGAGATATTTTTCTAAAATTTTAATTTGTGTTCTGCAGAAGAAAAAAGGCAAAGGTGATTAAATGATGAGAGAAATTTTATTTTTGGGTCAGAATAATATTATTATTTAACTTTTTGTAAAACAGGAGAGGGAAACAAAATATGTAATATATATTAAACTTATTGAAGGGAAATATTAAATTAATAAGTCAATATCAGGGTTGGGGAGTAACAGAATACATGTAATGGGATTACGTATTTAAAATAAAAAATATTAGTAACTGTATTCCACTACAGTTACAATTTAAATCAGTGGTAATCAGAATAGATACATTCAAATGTTTTTTGTTTTTTTTACTGAAGAGATTCCTTTGCATTGTATTGTCATGTGCTCCATTTAATATTAAAGTCGTATATAGTTGGAAAACATGTATCCATATAAATTATGTGATTCATAGTGCATTTGAAAAGCAGTGAAACATTTTATTAAGATGTGTTACACTCATACGAGCAGACAGAGATGTCTGTGGTAAATTTGGAGCAGCAGAAATAGAAATAAACATTTGTAAATTGCCATGCGAAAATGCTATTTCTAGCCATTTTTCATGCACCTGTCAACAGGCACGATATTTTTTAATCAAGAAAATCCACGTCATATTATATTTTTCCCCCTCTAGTAAGACCTTTGATATTAGGGCAAAAATCGTGTTCTTTATGATAATTTTTGCATTGTTTTTCTCTCAAATTTATGAATGAGAAAGGCAGCAAAACTATTTGTTTTCCTTTATCTTATTATTTATTACCTGTCTTTAAGTTTTACAAAAAAGAAAAGAAAAAAGAGGAATATTAGATATTATTGTTGTTGTAGCCTTTTTGTTGTCTTTTCTTATTCAATTCACGAATAAGTTGAACCCGCATGGCCCTTTAAACGAACGTCACTTCCGGTTCCAGCATCTAATCGTTATGTACTGTGCTCCTTTGAAGTCATGCGGATAATACTCTGATCTGAAAAAACCCAGTGTGGTCAATAACTTCAACTGTTTGTTCCATAACCCGGTGAGTTGCATGGTTTTAACCGTTTAGGAGTCTCGCACGGATTATTTGTTTTCATTTGCTTAATCTTGACATTGATTGATCTTCGATTGATGCATATTCATCTACAGCAGCAATCTGATTATAGTAATGTTTGCATTTTTTTAATTGGAAGTAAAATATGTTCAAACTCATATATGGGCCGTTTAGAGGAGTATTTTTATTGATCAGCCTGTTGTACTGTATGTGTAAACAAAAAACCAGTCCATGCACCTGCACTGACAGTTAAAGTAATAAAGTAATCAAAGTAGCTTGCTTTACTGATGGGGTGCTTTGCTATAAAAGTATATAAAAAATATTTTTTTGTTTGTTTCTTGTAAGGCATGACAAGGTATTTTTTTTTACTTGTAAGGTATTTTAAATAGCCCACAACAGACTTGAAGATCTCTATTGAAAATATACATTAAAATGTAAATACTATAAAGAGGGAAATTGAGTAACATCAGACAGTAATGGTGCATTGATGCTTTTATGTTAATAACAGTTATAGAGTTGAAACATAATCTGGAGATCTTTCATCCTTGGATATTGATCTAAATGAGTTGCATCTTGGATTTTGAGCCATATCTCCATCAGCACATAGGATGAAGATTCATCTCAGATCTTAAGGTAATTTACTGTAGATTTTGTTCACTTTAAAATATTTTAAAGCTTAGATAAGGACTTAATTGTCCTCTTAAGAATGGGCCTTTCTAATGACTACTATTGCATAGGCTTGTCAGTCTAATAAATTATCCTTGTATTGTTTAAATGCTATTATTATAATTAGATATTATAAAAAATTGGACAATATATCTGTTCTATTACCAACAGAACAAATTGTGTTTCCTTTTGCACTGATGCCCAGATCAGCTGCTCACATGACCGATCACACATTTTAAAGGCTGTGCTTATGGTTTCATGATCCAGGCACAGGATCCCAAAGGCCTTGGGCTGATTGTTAGAAAGGCCAGCTTGTTTTGTTTCTCTGAAGCATCATTGTAATATCAGAGCAAAGATTATGATGTATCATCAAGTGCTGGTGCTATAGTTTATTTAGTTCAGCATGTCACACGGCTTTTACAATGCCATGAAATTATCAATTGAGTAAACTTAATTTTCCTTTAAGTAATGTTTTAATGTTTTAATTTGTGGCTGATCTATACACTAGGTATCTCAACCATGACGTTAGCTTGCTTCTAAATCCCCTGCCCTGAGGAGCAAAACCCAACCAAGAAAGCAGCGAGCATGCACTGCCAATCTCCACTCAAGAGGGGACACTGCAGGTAGAAGATTTTGGGGAAGAGCTTGTGCATTAATCTTGCCATGGATGACTTCACTACACGCACCTATGGCACCAGTGGCATGGACAACAGACCTCTGTTTGGGGAGACATCAGCCAGGGTAAGGATGCGGTCACACTATGCAATAAGCACATGTTAAGTTCGGACACAGCATCAAACATCAACATCCTCAACATTAAAGCCTATTATTTTAAAAATGTTAAAATAAACCATCTACTCACTTTCCTGCAACCATAAAACCACCAGCTTTGAAATGTGTGTTCTTTGTATTGAGCCAAGAGGTCAGCATGTGACCTTTCAATCTTCTCTTGGTCACACGTCTTCTCATCATTTTAATTAGAAGGTGAGAGTTCACAAAACTTGATCTTGCGTGTTTTATGTTTACAATCTTATGATAAATAGAAAAAAGAAAATATCGTTGTTGTCGTAAATTTGTAAGCATGTAATTCTGGTTCTCTTCACTCTATCTCCCTCCAAAAAGTCTTATTTCATTCCACTAGATGACAGCAAGTATTAGAAAAAATTATTTTACTCTATCACTTTCCATTACAAAATGCCGATCTGAAATGTAGGTGGCGCTCTAATGCATTTTAGCCCTCACAAATGTGCTCGTGCATAGACATTCAGTCTAATTTTTAGTTCATGCTCCACCCCCATTGTTTCTTTGACTATCTCGGCCTCTGAGTGGACAACAAGCTCAATCTAGTTGTCATTAGAAAGCTGAGATCCTTCCCTTTGTGATGATTCATATACATTTTATGATCAATAGTGGATATAATATGTTTCCTATGATTTGTTTAGCATGCTTTTCCTGCTGGACTGCATATTTTCTTCTGGACATCCAAGATATAACATTGGATTATAAGTAAAAGAAATGGTAATTTTTTTTAGAAAACTGTCTAAGGTAAAAGCAGATATAAAGATTTTAGCTATTTGAGGCTTACGGCAGCAATGATTGGCACATAAAATATTAGTTTGATGTCTTGCAGAAATCATATTTCACATTGTGGTACAACTGTAGTACTGAGGCAACCAAATAAACTGTACAGTCGAGGTTTCATTGGATATAAGATTTGTCTATTTATGTGCTATTTGAAAGACTTTCATAATCATATTAATATTTCTACCACATGACCTCTAGGTGACGCTAATTTGCGACGCAAATGTTTCAGGCCTTATGTAACATAAATGCAGAAGTGATGGTTATTTATGAAAAGATCAGATTCTGAGCTCTCAAACCACATCTCATGTTGATTTATTTATTCAGAGACTTAAATATATTAAGTGTAAACTTTTTTCATGACGCAGTGTCCCCTTTTGGACCTGCTGACGGGTCCACAGAATTGAAGAGGTTAAAGTCAACAATTTACCCTTTTTTACATTCTTAATACATGTTTCTGGTCATATTTTGCACACACACAAAAAATATATATTTATAATCTTTCATCAATATTAATCTTCGCCTCTAAAACAACTTTTTGGCTGTCGTCACAAAGGATTGGTTATTGTTAAAATTAACAAATAGCGATTTAGGCATTGTTTGAGACTGTTACTGCTTTTGAAGGTAATGCAGTCTTTCTAAAGTCTAAATAAGCAGTATTTTAATGTTGGTTTAACCCTTAAACGCATACCTCGGGTCTAAGGGTGTAACAGTATGAAATGTTCATAGTATGTTACCTTCACAAAAAATACTGCGGTATCACAGTATTAAGGTGCCTTGCTAAAATTATTAGAAAAACACAGCAACGAGCCATCTGACTGGATGATGGCCTAGGATGTGATGTTGGTGGATTTTTCTAAATTAATAATTAAATACATTTGATATCTTTATAGTTTGTTGATGCCGTCCCTAAACGATTTTTGAAATTCAGGCAACATTAGAAATAATAATACATAAAAAATATTACTTTTTTTCAGGTTTTTCACATTAGGTGCATCTTTTGAATGGTGGAATAACAATGCCAAGTGAAATGAATTAAATTATGCATACTTTTTTTTTATATGCTGTTTTGGAATATAATAATAATGGTTAGAGAGGAAAACATCCCCCTGTCATCTTGTTCTCCTCCTTTATGATAACATTAAAACCTCTCATTTTCCTACTGTTTATCTCCATGCTCTTTGCATATTTTCACACAATATACAGATTTACATTCAAGATTAAAAACATAATTTCTATAATTTTCTGGATATGTTGTTTCTCACGCATCCACAAGTGTCTGACTGACTTGTGTCTCACTGGCAAGTTTCTAAAATCTTTAAACTGTTTATATGCAGTAGACCTACCACTTCACTGGTGTTCACGTTTCATGCCGTTGTTGGACTCGTGGGAGATCTTGTTGAGTGACGATGTTATTAAATTCCACCATACAAAGAGTACCCAAGACATATCCAGTCCCATGCTTGCACACACACACACACACACGAGTGCACACGAGTGAGTGAGCGAGAGGCCGAGAGAGGGAGGGAGCTGCGCTGCTGGTCCAATCTTGATCAGCTCTGATTCTGTCCACACTGTTTTTGAAGTTTACAAGTTGGTTGACCATCAACATTGATGATGCCTTGTGGGTTTTTTAAATAACCATAATAATCCCACATTGAAGTCTTCAGCCGCTTGTCGTGCACTGAAGATTTCAGTGCGATGCGCACTCTGCCGTGTAGTTCACACCTGTGGCTTTTAAGATGATGTGATGATTGAGTGAAACAGGAGATGTCTGTCATAATTTATTTATTTTGAAATAGATTTATTTGATCAAGTTGACAGGCATGGGCACACAGACATCAAAGGGGGCTTTAGCACATGCCCCTTTTTCTCCTTGAGAGAATGTGCCCTTTTTTGTGGGGTGCTTTTTATTTTTTTATTTTTAAATAAATGAATATATCCTGTTTGTGCGCAGCTTCCCTGTCAAACAAATATATTTATTGAATAAAAAAATCTAAATATCAGGTCGGGAGATGAGACTTTGTCGAGTTCCAATGCCCTTCCTCTCCTCTCCTCTCTCTCTCCCCTCCCCTCCGTGCAGCAGTGCAGCGCACATCGGCACATCAGACACACAGACAGGCAGGCAGCAGCCCCTCGCAGCTCCTATACCAGTTGTGTTTTTCTTGGCTTGTGTGGAGGTGAGTGGTGATGAACAAAAGACTTAAGCTACCAGTGCCTCGACTTTACAGCTAATTAGCCAAAAGACAAATATAGTTAACTTGTGTCTTGCTAACATGCATGACTCATGAGCTACTAGCTAATATAATAATTAGCTAAAGTTTAGCTAAGGCAATATATCATGGGCATACAGGCTAATGTACTGTACTTAATGGAGACACTACAGGTGAATACAGTAAAATTTGTGTCAAATAACATCTTCACAATTGCCACACTGATATGCAAATAAGGCATTTACTAATTAAAATGCGTTAATTTGCATACATTTGAATAAATTAATATAGTAAAGGTTATGCCAATGATTCGAAAGTGGAAATGGGAGGCGTTACTTAATAAAAAAAGTGTTTCCTCATTTAATATACTGTTTCACTTAGAAATACGTGACATTATAGTGAAATGGATTAGTTTCACGTGGACTTTAAACAACTTTTTCACCGTTAAAATACTTTATCTTATCACAACTTAACGCAGAGACAACTATAAGTAAGCCATTTGTAGGTTATTTTTCTTGAAAACTGTAAACACTGTGTCTCTATAAAATTTCCTGTTTGTTTTGAGCAACCCATCCAACCCAACACAACAAACATTGATAAACGAATGGCTTGTGTTTGGGGCAGGGGTGCGTTTTGGGAAGGCTGTTTGAAAACAATGTTTATTTATTGCAAGTCCATTAGTTGCCGGAGAATTGAAACAACAATTAATTAGTGAATTTGAAAACTTAAGTACTTGTGTATATCCTTTCACGTGCATGTCAAGTACACTAATATATATTTGTCTGTCACTTTCAGGATAGAATCATCAATTTAATCATCGGTGGACTGACGTCTTTACTTGTTCTTGTACGTTATTACCATTAATAAAGGCCTTAGTAATTCTAATAATAATATTGTCAAAGGGGGATGCTGAATTCTCATTTTCTCTTTCAGGTGACCACAATTAGCTCATTTGTCTTCCCCTCACTGCCTACCAAGCCATTGAACATTTTCTTTGCTGTCTGCATCATGCTAGTCTGTGGGTCAGTGTTGGTTCTGGTAAGAAATTACTAAGTATCCTGAGATGTGTGGATAGGGGATGTGTATAACTTGTGTATCACAGGCATCCCAATTCTGTGGAAATCTGCAGAGCTTTTTGTGTGCACAGATTCCATGTGGACCTGGAAATGGTTTAGAGTCTTTTCATGCCATTCCTGATCGAAATAAATTAAATCACATCTCTCTCTTTCTCTCTCTTAGATATACTGGTATAGGCAGGGAGATTTGGAGCCCAAGTTTCGCAACTTGATCTACTACATGCTCTGTTCCATCGTTCTGTTGTGTATTTGTGCCAACTTGTACTTTCATGACGTGGGACGTGACAAACAGAGTGATGCCTTATAAAACTGTTACCATGGTAGCCGTTCCAGTCTCAGGAATGTTCAGCATTATGTTGGCACTGTGGGCATACCCACATAACCACACCTGGTTCTTGAATTAGGAGAATTAATTTTCATACAAGATGCCTACAATTTTTGGGCAGGGCCAGTCTGCCTTTGGGAGCCATAGTAGTGGACTATACATATAAGAAATCCAAATATGTTAATAATCAGTAGCACTCTGGGATGCCATGCACAAGTTTTGCACCCTGAACGCTGTACAGCACAGAGCTTACAAACCTATATGCCAATGTTTTAAAAACAAGCCATGGCAGTGTAATGCATAATGCTTTTATATTTGTACACGACACACCTATGGTACATTCCTGATTGAGATTTGTTTATTTTGTATTTAAATTATTAGAAAAGAAATCTTGATTAAATCGGAGCACTTGATTAAAGACTGTAAGCAGTGTCTTTGTAAATTATGCTTTTTTTTCTTTTTCTAAATAACCGCACTGTTATTTGATATGGTGAAAATCTTCAAATTAGGGTCATTGGCCCTAATTAATATATTATGTAATTAATAAATATATATATCTATAATACATTCCTGTTCTCTGTTTTGCATTGTGTTCGGCAGATGTGATTCCCCAGTTCTGAGGGGTCTTTCTTATCAAACATACCCGATTCAATTAATTAGCTCATTAGTTTAGGCTCCATAACCTGAACTGGATGTGTCAGATTAGTTAGACACCTAAAATGTGTAGTGCTGGGCACAAATGTGTGTCAAAACAGCAGGTTTACAACACGTTCATTCACTTTTCGGCAATTTACTGGAGCTGGATTTAAACCTGCAACTACCCTATCATGAGGTTTGAGTTTGCACATTTCCACTGTTTTGATTTATTGGGGAATTACTGGTCAATTTGCTTCCTAAAATCAATTGAAAATATTTGAATGTAAACTTGCAGTAATGAGGACAAGGTGATTGGCCCAGAGCCACTTAGTGTCTGTTTTATGCTATTTATGGCATAGATTGAGATTTAAGGTACTAAAATGTATCCTTTGCTTGATAAGTTTTAACAAAATGTTTAGAAGAGCATTTGTAATAAGAATTCACTAGTGCTTATGTTCATATTAAGTCTAAAAGTAATGATGAACCTTGCTTTAGTTTGTAGTGGACACATAACACATGTACATAAAAGACTTTAGGTTAAATGACTATAAGGAAAAAAATTTGTATTTTAGATGATGTGCAGTGTGGGGTAGTAACAGATTACATGTAATCTGGATAATGTAATCAGATTACTAAACCCAAGTACTTGTAATTAGATTAAATAGCATTTTAAAATACTCAATCAGATAAGTTACTTTTTATGAATTACCTGATTACTTATTCATTTATTGAATTAAGTACTAGCCACCAGCCATAATTACACTGAAGCATTAATGCTGTAAAGTTGGTTTTACGAATAGCTTTTGTACTTTGCTTCAAAAGTTTACATTTAATGTGCTTTTGCGACATGATTTGAAGATTTGTTTTTTAGCATGTTGATTTACAAAAACAGTATAACTGGTCTAATCTGTTAACACACATGGAGCATGTTTGTGATGACAAAATTGTCAAAGTAAAAACATTTTATGCGCCTTTTTTATTTCACTCTGAAACACACAAAGTAGCAAGTAAATCACACACAAATCATAAATACTCATATTTCGATCCAATAAGTACATTTTCATTTTGTTCAGTAAGCAATATGTCAAAATGGTACAAGTTAATCAAATAACAAGTATTAGGTCAGAAGTAATCTAACAGTAATCCCAAATCAACCAATTGTATGTAATCCAAGAGATTACATTACTGACTAAAATTGTCGTCATGTAATTTGTAATCAGTACCAGATTACGATTCAAAAGTAATCTAGTTAGATGATGTATCTAGTCACAAGATATTTAGCATTTTTAATCTTTAAGCTTCTGTTTTCTGTTCACTGGTCCTGTGGTGTGACAAATTATATTGTGTACATGTAACCTCTTCATTAATAATAATTTTGAAAATACACACACCCTGTAATCTACGAATTACTCCAAACAGTTTTGGAACAAATTGGAAAATGCTCAAATAGACTGAAATATACGCAATTTGTTTGTATAAAATGCATTAAGAAAAACAAATAAGAGACTATAATGTCAAAGACATTGAAATGCAGGTCTTTATCCATATGGTCATGTTCTGGTTTACATTTGAGGATGATACTCCAAAAACTCAACGCAAGTCTATAGACTCAATATAGATACAATAACAAAAATGTAGGCTTTCCAGTACGATAGCTCAAGGTTTAATGGATGAATCAGGAATGTACTGAATTAATCAGGGATTTAACCACAACATTCACATCCACAGTCGTGTTCCTGAACTACAATAATCCAACAATCCCAGAAACAATTCATCTTAGTATTGAGAACTGTTAAAAAAAGCATTGACATGCAAGTGGTGACAATACTTTGTTTATTCAATAAATAAATACAGAGGCACTAACTTACAGGTTAGGTGAAAATGTAAACCCTTTGATAATTTATGGCTGTCTAACCTAGTGGATATTTGGAATAAATCAAACATTTAGGTACATCCTATTTAGTATGAGAAACAGTGCATCACATAGATATTAGGGCTGGGCGATAGGACGATGTAATCGAATACTGACAATGTCTTACAAAGATCCCGAAGCCGATTCCGAACAGACATGATCGACAATATCGGGAAATATCAAAACCATGGATCTGAGAAGTCGCCAAATATATTAAACAGTAGCCCAGGGTGCGAAACTAACACCCGCAAAATGCGATGAGGCTGAATCCAGTGCACAAGCTCCTCATCCAAATGTATTTCAATCTACCCGCAACAGGCGGGTGACCTGTAAGACGTCTCGGAGTGACACATGACAACAAATGCTGTTAGTCACAAAGACATGCACTTGAAAAACACACTTTATTATATTTTAAGAACAGACAAAAGAAAAGGTGTCAATAGCTATGTTTCCATTTTAGGAATTATTTTGCTCTGGGCCCCCTACCTATTAAAATAATACAGTTTCAAATTTGTTGTGGGCCCCCATGGACCTTTGAGCCCCAAGAATTATTAACACATTTCACCCCACTAGCTACGGCCCGTCCACGGAAGTGACGATTTTGTTCTTTTGAACACAAGGGATGGAAATGCGGCTTTTTCCGCATGTTTTGATCCGCTGTTTATTCAGGGGTGTGCAGCACGAGCCTGTCACGTGGAACAAGCGTACGTAAAGAGTTTTCATTGTGAACGCAACTCTGCAGGTTCAGTAATATATATCTTTATATTAAAGATACAAAGATGAAAGTGATTAAATCATAAAGTCACACAAGACACATTCACCTTGAACCTAAATTTGAGTTCTATTTTCTTTTCTTTTTTGAAGCAAAAACATTCAGCGACCCTCGGCAGGGGGGTTGACAATCTACTCGTTGACGAGGTACTCGTGTACATAAAAATATTTTTTATGTACATATCGCCCAGCCCTAATAGATATCAAGTATTACTGTTAAGCAGGAAAGTGGGCTACAAAAACAAGTAAAATCAAGAAATGTGCACCAAAAAAACAACAACTTTGTAACAGTAAGGGTATTACATAATTTTAAACAAACCATTTAAAAAGTGTTGCTTCATCAGGGCATTTAATGTTCGTAATTGCATTGAGACACAGGTGAGGTTCAGGTAATTACAATGCACATAATTCATGCGAATGCTTTTGTATGATCTTGCAAGCTGTAAAGCTGCATTTGACCACATGTAAGAGGATTTAGCCTCTAAATGTCAGTTGCATCCAGACCACTTTCACATGCTTCAATCCAAACCCATCATTGTAATGCGACTTTGATAGTAACGTGTGTTGAATAGGTTTTGCTAAGTTATCTGTAACATTATTGTTGGATTTTCCTGAAAGTGAAGTCTGATTGATTGGGCATCCTGCTTAATACAGCAACTATTCCATTTTTCAGGTCAGTGAGCATTCAGTCTGAGCCCTCCTCCTGGTTTTCCAAAATGGGATCTACATGGGAAAAATAAATGGCTGGAGTTACAAAGTGCTATTCTGGCCTATTAGCCTTGTAAATAACTTGCCAAACTTAGCTAGTAAACTAGTAAAGAACATTACCTGTCAGTGTTCCAAGGGGCAAGACAGAATCTGTGCCGATATCTTCACTAGAGGGAATAAAGTTACTTGGGGATGGAACCATAAGCACGGCTTCTTCAACTATTCCTGAATCCTCCACTGTTTTCTATTTTTTTTAAAAAGACACTCCAGTTGGTAGATTGCTACTGAATGCACTAGAACAGCTCATAAGGGAGACATAGGAACATTTTGGTTTAGCTTTTTAAGGCAGTGGTTTAGAAGACGGTACCTTTTCTACTTGTGCATCCTCTGAACTCAGTTCACCGTGATCCTCATCCCCAGAGTTGTCTGAAGGCTGTTCCTTCACAAGATCCTGCTCTGCTTCCAACTCTGAATGGCTAAGATGGTCAGAGAGGTCTTCTGAGGTTACTGTCTGGATAATGATGCCCGGGTGAGACATCTGAACTGTCACATTTTCATTATCAGCCTTAATGAGAGGAAGAGAAAAAGTGAAAAGATTCAGTGACAGCAGTAAACAAATATATATATTTTTTATGTTTTGTTTTTACAATTTGCATTATTTATCAAATGTTTTGTGCTGAACTGTGGGCTTACTGTGAGGCTGTGTAAAATAATCTGGTCTGGGGAAGATGGTGAAGCTGCAGCTGTGAGTGTGACTGTGGGATTGGCTGAGAGTGTGAGTGGGAAGCTCTGATTGGTTCCTGTTTGGAGAAAATAGGTGCCAGGGGTACCAGTGGGCTGCAGGTGAAATGACTTGGAAGGAAATGAGACAGACATTGACATAAATTATCTATAACATCCCAAACATAGTATATAAATAGCTTTCAATAGATTTGTAAAGGATTTGTACATTTCAACCAAAAGAATATCGATTTGCAGTACATACGGGTAGTAATTCAAATGTCTGTAAAGCTCCAGAGTTCAATGTGATCGTTTCACTGTCTGAGGTGCCACTTGCACCATCTGAGGAAGCTGTATACAAGAGAGACTTGCATTGAAACTAGAATGGCATTAAACTCGTTTACCCACAAAAACTATTCTAAAACTCCCCCCAACCTGCAGCTGCAGTCAAACTTTCCACAGAAACCACAATCACATGATAGCTTTTAGTTAAGTGGAAAGTTCAATAAATGTGCATTAGCAGGTATGTTAGCTGTACTCACAGACATGTGTGATCTGGACTGGAATCTGGACTGGGATGTGCAGTGCAGTAACAGGGCTGGGTGGAGCATTTGCAGAACGTGAACCAACCACCACGATTTTGTTCACCGTAGATGGTGGAGCTTCCACAACATCCTGCAGGCCTTTCAACAAAACTAAATACACAAAGAGAATACAAGAACATGTTGCTTATACACAAGTGTCTGATAAGTGTTTTTACAGATAAAGGCCCACTGTGGCAGAAATTTGTTCAAAGTAATTAAACAAACAAACAAAAAAAAACACTTTCAAGTAGAACATTTGCAATACTAAATATCAATAATTGAGGGTTAAGACCATGAGCAATGTTCCCTAATTTTTTTTTTTTTAATAAATAAATAAAAAGCAAAGCTTTTATACACATTATATATGTATAAAAGTAGTTGTAACATTTTGGCTAACTGTGCCAGCGTCATAGTTATGTTGGCTTAACAAAAATAAGGTGTCTTTAGAACTGTTCTGAGTTCCATTTATTCAACACTGTCAGTTAAGCCATTAAAGTAATATTCCGGGTTTAATACAAGTTAAGCTCAATCGACAGCATTTGTGGTATAATACTGATTACCAAAAAAAATTATGTCAACTCGTCCCTCCATTTCGAGGTTACAGTGATGTACTTACAATGGAAGTGAATGGGGCCAATCTGTAAACATTATGATACTCACTGATTAAAAAGTATAGACACAAGACATATGCGTTATAGGGACATTCAGTAGTTCTCTAGCTAGTGTTAGCATCGCTCTTCGTCATGTATTTTAAGTACCGATATGACAGTGGTGTTAGACGCTGTACTGCCATCTATCGATGTGGATGAGCATGATCGTCTCTGCTGCCCCTGCCAGCTTTGAAATATCATTTGCATCTGGAGAGTGTCAGAGTTTGAGGTAAATTGTAAATGTATTTATTACTACTATAAAATAATTGCTTTTCCTTAAAACAAATGTCAGAATTCAAGCGAACGGACTTCTAAATTTAAGGACAGATTATTATTATCCCTCATATCAATAATCTTTGGAGACTTTCTATGTTTCACGTTATTTCTAAAGACAGTTATTACATTTATTAGAGAACTACTCAGCGTATTTTACCTCAATTATCTAGCGACACAGAATGTTATGGTAAAGGAAAGATTATAATTGTTTTTATGATCAAATTTAGCATATCCATGAATACTGTATTTGAAGAACTCCAACGTCATGGTTTACACAAAATCCACAACAATCACTGAGCCAAGCTACTAAACGAATGAAGATGTATGCCGTTTCATAGAGGTGGAGGTATTTGGGCACCCCTTACTATAGCTGTGATAAATAAAATAAAATTACAAGTTACTTTCCGATAGCGTTGTAAACACAGCTGAAATCTGTCCATTACTAACATAGAGTTGAAGTCAGAAGTTTACATATTCATTTTAAACTCAGTTTTTCACAATTCCTGACATTTAATCATAGAAAACATTCCATAGGTCAGTTAGGATCACTACTTTATTTTAAGAATGTGAAGAATCGCCTCTTTCAGACATAATAATGACAACTGCTGATAAGTGAGCAGCTGAGGATCATGCGTGAACCGAGGACTTGAATGAGGGGGCGAAACGTTTCAGTTGAGAGATGTAAACTAATTTTTCTATTGAATATTATGCATGCAGAATATATCTGAATTTGTGATGAGCAGGATCATGGTTTCTGTCAAAAAGGACGAGTTGATTAAACTAGTTTAATCACTTTTTATGCTTTATACATGTGTAACATCCACGTTTGTATATCATTGTCAGAATTGGGTGCTTTAGGTGCAAACCTTTAATGTAGAATGTAATGTAAGAACACTGAATGAAACACTCACAATAAACACCCTTATTATTAGAACTTAATTAAATAAAATGTAATAATCAGCAATATGCGTTACACATGGCTTTATTGAATGTGTTTGTGTGTGTATTCTACAACGCTAGTGTATTAACATCATGTTGAGTGACGTCATTACGCGATGACGTAAAAGAACCGGTGAAACGTTTTTTTTTTTTAACCGATTCGTTGAAGCGAACCGTCATAAAGAACCGGTTTGCGGAAAAGAATCGGACTTCCCATCACTATGTGAAAGTCTTTTAGTACAATCACTAGCAGGCACATGCATCAGCTACGTGCAGTCGAGGATCGCGTGTGCGGGTCAATAAAATTTAGGCCGCGAAGTCAAGCCATGGGGCTGTGCTGATGATGCAATTTGCGTCACACATACTATGCGCAGAGTGATCCGCAATGTGGAAACCCCAAGTATACTTTGGCCTTAACTTCTCCTAGAGCTTTCATGACTCATCCACCAAACCAACGCAGACCTTCAAACTGTTCTGGAATAGTTTGTCTTTTCTCACTATGTTTTTTCTAACAAACCCACAAATGGCTTTTAATCTGCTATAAGTCTCTCTCTCTCTCCCTCTCTCTCTCTCTCGACAGTTTATCTGACAATTTCTATGACAGTCTAACTATCTATCTTGCTAGCTGGCTGTTTGTCTTTCTTTAATGTCTGTATATTCACCAAACTTTCAAATTATAAAACTTGTCAAGCTATCTGATAATCTCACCAGGAAAGGGAAGTTCTTTGTGATTGGCCACTTGTCTTTTGATGGTCCACCATTTGCTGCGGAGCCACTGAGGCGAGCGAACGCTGCTCCATCCACCGGCCAGAGTATCCCAATTAATGTCATTCTCATTCTCTACGTCCAGCTCAGTTATCCTGCTCATACATATTTATAATGAATGATACACATTAAACATTATGATGAACAGATGTATAATACCCTCCCTTTGAAAGATGCTATGACCTCACGTACCTACGAACAAGGTTAATATCTTCTTCTTTGCTCCATTCTGTGCCGCCGCTCTGTTTCCAGTTAAGATAATTGAGCCATTTAGAACGACATTGTTTCTCCGAGCGAGAGCCAACGAGTTCTGCTACAGATGCCCAAGAGACGCCCTGAGTAACAACATCACCAGCCTCTGTGCCAGTCAACTCATGGACCACCTCTGCCAACTTTCTCTCCTCCTCCTCTGTCCATTTGCCTGGATGGTAAGGATGTTTAATAAGATGTTAGTGTTGGCCAGTATCATTCCTTTCTCAAATGTGAAAAATATCTGTCCATCAAACTGAATTCTAATAGAAAAAAATAAGTATCTTTAGGGATGCACCAATATGGAATTTGTAACGGATAATTAAATTTTTTTGCATTTGAACCTAATTATAAGTAAATAATAAAACTTAGAATCTGTATTTTATAATTAAGAGTTGTTCAGTTTGCTTATTGACTGACCGGTGTTGCATGTATCCTTCATGAGTCGGCAGCGATCTTTCACAGAAGAAGCACTTCGACCAAGCGCTGCCCCGATGGTAGCCCAGTCATTCCCATGTTTCTCCCTTAGCCTGATGACACATGCACAGAGAAACTGAACTTTAACAATGTGCACTCAGGATGTGGGGCCAAACTTACAGCATTCATGATCACAAATCAAAAATCAACTTACTCTTTCAGTTTATTGATCTCCTCATCAGTGTATCTAAATGACAAGAAAACCGTAAATAAAATATCATAGCATGCATTTGCGTGTATACACAATAGTGTGCAATAGATAAATGCAAACGTGTCCATACTTGCCAACGTGATTTCGGTTGTCATACATTCGTAGTACTCGTCTGTAAACTGCAAATAGTGGTCTGTTCAAACCCCAGGCAATACTGCGGTAAAAATCTTTTCTCTCCTCTTTGGACATTTCAAAGATAATTTCTGCAGGGTCCTGGATCCCTCGGTTCTGATTGGATGAATGGATTGGTAAAAGGCAGATGATAAGGGCACAAATCAAAGGTGCCACTGCCAACAAATGTGATGCATGAAAACAGTGATGTCTTCATAAAACATGCTCACCTTCAAGTAGTTGTCTATGTTACTCATCAGAATATCAATCTCCTCTTTTGACCACATACCCTGTTTCCATTTGTGACCTGAGAATGTTTAACAAATTCCATCACTGAGTGTGTTGACACAGGTTCTATAATTATGTTTGCATGTATCGTGCCAATGGCTATCCAAACTTGTGCACATACAAAATGTCAAATTTACCCTTGTTAACCAGTGTGTCTTTATCTTCTTTCGTGGTGAACCAGGCTTGACTGACAGCTGATACATCTTCAGCTTTCTGTAGGCCAGAAGAATCCTCGTTCTTTTGACAAACATATATTTTAACATCTCTTAAATGCTCTACCATTTACAAACACATTAGTTCAGATTTTTTTTTTTTGTGTGTTAAAGCACACCTATCATATTTCTTCTGAAGACATGGATTAAACCACTGGAGTCATATAGATTACTTTTATGCTGCCTTTATGTGCTTTTCGGAGCTTAAAGGTTTTGGTCACCATTCACTTGCGATGTTTGAACTAACAGAGATGAAATATTACTTTGTGTAAAGCAGAAAAAAAGTAATGATGAGTACAGAGAATTTTCATTTTGGGTCAACTATCCCATTAAATTCCAAAAGCATTATTAAGCAACAACTAATATACAATTTTCAAATACAAACAAGAGTGAACTAATGTTGCTACCTGCATCTGAGACGGATCATCCTGTTCCAGCTCTCTTTCTCTCATCTCTGTAGCAGTCATTGTCACCTCAAAACTTTCATCGCCTTCTGTAACTGAAATAAGCAGAAATCTAGTCAGACAATATTCCCATTACTGCCCATTGCATTATGTGTGCTTTAATGTGTTTAATGTTAAATTGCTTCCTGCTATCAAAGCTTTTTAATATGTATAAACAATCAGTAATTAATTAGCAAAAATGTAACTGTGTACAAACACATGTGTGCTTATGTGTTTATACTCACTTGGTAAAGTGACAACAGAGTACTCTGCTGAAGTAGAATCCTGAGGGTCTTCTGCGTCGTCATTGGACAATCGCGGGCGTTTGTGAGCCGGTTCAGAAGCCTCGTCAGAACCCAAGTCCTCCCCATCTACTCCAACGCATGTATGATACAAGAGCATTACATAAACAAACACTTCCAATACACTGTTATAAAGCATAGTGAAAGGGGACATATGGTTTTACACCTGATATGGATGTGTCTCACCGTTTTGAGGGTAGTGCAGGATTATGTTTCCATCTGTGTCCTGAGTAAATGTGACAGAATTGACAGATTCGAAGGTCACAGTGGCTGGGACATCTCGTGGGTTCATGCTCAGTCTACAGGTAGGCAAACAGACAGAAAAACTCATTTGTAATAGATGCCCATGAGTTTTCCAGTTGTTTGTGATTACTTGATTAGGATATTTTAAGCCATTTTAAAAGAGATTTCACTCCATGTCTAACTGCTGAAATATATTAGATCGGAGCATAACTAGAAAAAATTTTTATATTCTATAACTTTTTAAGATTTAATTAATTTCAATAACTTTTGCAGGCTTGAAAAATCACACTTTCAAAATTCCCAGACATTATTGTTATTTTTTTATTTTTTCATATGTTTATATTATTATTTTTTTGCAACCATCATCAGCTCCTCCCCAGGGGAATGAAGGTCGTGTGCATTTTTTTGCATTGGTGTGTAATCGTGTTAAGTGTGTTATACTAATGTGATACATTTTGCCAATGTAATTTACACAGTCTGCTTTCTACCAATGCTGCTAAATATCTCTCTCTCTCTCTCTGTCTGTCTGTCTCTCTCCCTCCCTCTCTCTCTCTCATTTAATATGTGATTCGTTTATTATGATGGATCCCCAACAAACAATTAAACCCATGATGCCAATTCAAGCAACCTGTATGCATGACTAAATACAAAATACACAGCTGAAGACCTCAATCTAAACATGTTTGACTTATTGCGAAATCTCCTGTTTGCTCATTTAATTCAAGCGGATCAGGAATAATGAGACGCCATGTTCGTTTGCAACATTAGCCGTGACATGCAGGCCGCATTTATTCGATGGTACATCAATGTCACGATTTAAAAGTAAAAAAAAAGATTCGGGTTTGCATCAGTCCAGCGCACGGGGTGATCGAAAGTGAAATTAAGGTTTGATTTTGGTACTTACTTCCTGTTTTGGGTACGGGGACTTCGCAGTGACCAGGATGAAGGCAAATACCAGGATGGAGGCACGAGCTGTTTTTCGCCTGTCCTCCTCAAGAGCGGAAGAGTCTAGAGGAGCCCACTGGTGACTTCCGGTCCCGAAATGGCCTTTGTTGAGTTGATAAACCTTATATCTCCTAACTTGCTTTTATGTGGGATTATTTCACTTTGTTAACTTGATAAATCTGACTGTGCTATCTTTGTGTGTTTGTGGTTACATAAACTCATATGAATTACAGCAGATATATTGAAACGATTTCAAATTTAAAGCAGTGTCAGCAGCACCATCTACTGCTGACATTATGACAACACTATTTTGGGATAGATAAAGTATATTTTCTTGTATATATTTGGGTTGTATTGATTTTTCCTACTTAAAACAGTTCATTTGTTGAAAGAAATATTGTTTACACTATATCTAATGGGTACAACGGGGCTTTTGGGTTCACTCAAAATGATAAATTATCTCATCATTTACTCACCCTCATGCCATTCATGTGTATGACTTTCTTTCTTCTTCTAAACACAAATAAAGATTTTTAGAAGAATATCTCAGCTCTGCAGGTCCATTCAATGCAAGTGAATGGTGTTCAAAACTTTGAAGCTCCAAAAAGCATATAAAAGCAGCATTAAAGTTATCCATCCGATTCCAGTGGATATATCCATGTCTTCAGAAGTGATATGATAGGTGTGGGTGAGAAACAGATATATTTATAGTCCTTTTTTACTATAAATTCTCCTCCATGACCATGCCCAGTATGTGGCGATATGCATGAAGAATGTGAATCGTCAAAAACAAAGGAATGAGGAAGTGAAAGTGGAAATTTATAGTAAAAAGGACTTGAATATTGATCTACTTCTCACCCACACCTATTATATTGCTTCTGAAAACATGGATTAAACCACTGGAGACTTATGGACCACTTAAGAAAACAATGTGTTTTATGGGGGCATTTAACTCCTGCAACCTGGGGGCTTTTTACCCCAAATAAGCTCCTTTCACTTATTGGCCAGTTATTCAAATTGTTATTTTATTTAATCACCTTGAACAAAACTGAAAGTGACAAACAACAATTTCAGGGATTCTCATTAGCTATATAAATGAGCAACATTTGAGATATTAGATTAAAACTCAAAATTAAACTTTACACATTGCTAAATATTCCTGATTCATGAGATCATTGTATGCAATGTATTAGTGATTTCTATTAAGTGCAGTGAAAAAAAAAGTGAAAGTTTCTATTTAGTGTTTTGGGAGAAAATTATATGAAAAGGGCCTTTTACCCTGGGGGCCTTTAGCTATGTTGTACCCTACATCTAATATATACACTAACCGATATACTGACTTAGGCTGTATCTGTATTCAAAATATATATAACAGCAAAAGTTTACTTCATTTTCTGAAGAATATTTGGTTGGTTGGTCAGTTGGTTGTTTGCATGGTATGGCTGTCAGAACTTTATGAATTTAACTGACGTTTGATTTGATCTGAAACAAGTGTTTTGAAATAAGGCTAAATAATAATAAAAATAATTTACTGCAACAATTTGGAAATTAACTGAACCTATTTGAATGCATTTTAATTTACTAAATATCTTCACCTTTGTGATGATGTAAAAATAAAAATTATTACAATTAATGGAGGCAGGTCTTCCTAAACGAAGGTGTGCCAACCTGATATAGGCAAAAAGCCAATTATAAAGAAAGCATGTCTGACATGTCATGTCACCTCAGTGGTGTGGTTCATTAAAAAATGGTTCAAGAAATTGTAGGCTAGTCATGTCGCTTGTGTCTACACAAAGAAGTCTGTAGATGTGCCATGTCTTCTTTTTATCAATAAAAGAGGTTGCATAATGTTGTTACTGTATAATACTGAATTATTTATTGTGCATTGTCTCTGATGCCCTACTAGTACAACTTTCTTACAAAAGGTTACTTTAAATAATAAAAGAGCGTTTTATGACTGTGCAATTAGTTATGCATTAACAAAGCATTTTGTTTGCCTCTTCTTTAACTTAAGTTATCACACAAAATTAGCTTTCAGCTACACATAAGAGCTCTAATTATATCTGATATATCCGTCGAGGTCAGAGAAAGAATAAATAAGCTGCTTAGATATGCATACTTGATGTGTTGTAGACTGTTTGTTTAAATATTTATGAGATGCGTTTATGCTATTGGAATCATTTTTTTCTTATTATTCTCAAGAACAATATGCTGTGTTATACAGTATATAATATAATATAAAAACTAATTCAAACGATAAAATGAAATAAGTCATTGTAGAACTTTGTAGAAGAGTTTTTAATAGAATTGTACAGCTGCATCTCAATTTATAGCACCACAGTTAAGTTTTCTTGGGGTAAATGTGCATTTGAATCTGAAACTTACATGTGACTACAATAAGGTTAACTAAATAAAACATGCCACTACACTGGGAGACTAGACTTGCGTGACGTCAGACGCTCCATGTCAATCAAAGCAGCACGCGCAGCTACAGTAGGAGCTTGACGCCAAGAAGAGACGGCCGCGCGCTCGCGTTTCAGCCCATAGTAAATGCATAGACATTGTGATATCTCGTTATCTTTATTCGTATCCTTTCTGGTTTTCCTTTGAATCCTGCCTTTAAGAGATGGAGAAGAGGACGCTTTGGACATCCTGTTATTTTATGCGCTTTGTAACGCTCATCCTCTGCGCGCGAGCGTCAGGCAACTTGGCACCGTGTAAAGAGGTAAACGATGACTTGTATTTTAAATATTAAGACGATTTTATACAAAACTAATTATGTTTCTGTATATGCTATAACAATATTTTCAAATCTACCCTAGGAAGAATATTGAAATGATAGCATATTATGTTAATCTGAGCTTCTGTAAAGTCCAAAATACGTATTATTATTTTTGTATTTTATAATGAAAGATATTAGGGTTGTTTTTGCACAAAATGAGCGATGAAAAGCAAATAGAACATGTTGTAATTGCTATATTATAAGGGTGAGACCCGAGACGAGTGTCCAATCATATGATGGTGCGGTGCTCAGCTGACCAATCAGATGACAGTTCGATTATTGTTCGTTTGTGCAGTTGCCTTAAATCTAGTCAAATATAATTTAATGAGCTATAATTATTCCTGATCAAATCTGTGAATTAGCTCTCTCGTCGATTAAATAAGAATTTGAAAAGCGTCATGATTTTAGACCATTACATGAATTTGCCTTATCATTGTTTACATACAAGAGTGTGTAAGGAGGATGCTGGAGTGGCAGGTGCACCATTAGTGATAATGGTTGACCAGCTGTTGTGTGTGTGCTGTAACCAGGCAATTTCAAGAAGACCATTACCTTCAGCGGATGTGAATGCTGTATGAGCCCACTTTTGGCAATGTGACCAACAACTACATTACACTGTGTCATATGGGAAGCTGATGCATGCTCATGATATTTTCTTTAATCAAAACCAAGATTTTAGGTTAAGTGAAAATGTATATTTTATGTGATGGTCATCATTTATAATCACCTTTTGCCTTCAGTAGTTCATTTTATTCATTGCGTTTTGACAGAATAATTATTAATAGAAAAATTCTGTTATTCCAGTTAATATGAGGTCACAAATGCAGCAAGCATAATAATGGTAACATTATACAATAAGGTTCCATTTGTTTACATTAGTTAATAACATGAACTTACAATGAACAATACTTTTACATAATTTATTAATCTAGGTAAATGCTAATTTCAACACATAGTAATACATTTAAAAAAAATCAAAAGTTGTATATGTTAAGTTTAGTTAATGCACTATAAATTTATATGAACTAACAATGTATTTTATTAACTAGCATTAACAAAGATCAATAAATGCTGAAGAAAATACATTGTTCATTGTTAGTTCTTGATGTCTAATGCATTAATGTTAACAAATGGAACCTTATTGTAAAGTGTTAAAACAATAAGGATTTTAGATGGTGTATAGTTTGTCACATTGCATGTCAATTAGAGGTTGACCTTTGCTAGAGGATTTTGGCAATACTGATAACTAAGGTGGTGGGAAAGGCCGATAATCGATTAATCGGCTGATAGTTTTTCAAATTGATGTATAGAATGTCAAAATCTTATTCTTTCTTTATTATGGAGGGCAAAATGAATAAAATCCCAGATGCAGTTTTTTGTTTAACAAAGATCCTAATAATAACTAGAAACATGTGGTACATAACATGGGAATTTTACGTATAAACAAGCCTGAAACACATTGGGGATTCTAAATACTCAAAAGTATTTAGGCCTAATAGGTCATCAACCCATATACAAGGCATACATTATGGTATACCATATTCTGTAATTTAATACCACATTGCAAACTCTCTAGAGCTTTTCCTTAATGTGTGAGGAGTTGAAATTTGTGCTCAAAACTTTCACTTTATTTCACTGCACTTAATAGAAATCACTATACAATACATTGCAACTATTGCTGCTGGACAGTTCGTTGTTTAAAATGCATGTTCGTAGATTGCACTTACCTGTGTGTGTCTCAGTGCTTTGATATGTGTGTATCAAATGGATTTGGGTGATGTGTTTGTGTGTGTTAAGCCTCCAAAGGACAGGAGACCAATCACTGTTTTATGAGTAGGAGTGCACACAATGATTTGCATAACAAACCTATCAACAAAAACACACACACACACACACACACACACACACACTCAAATAGAGGAGGTATTTGGTGGCCTCATTATTTCAAGTTGTTATCAGTGTATATCAGACTCTAATTCTTCACCGTCCACATTCAACTGCAATGAGTGATCGTCATGACAACTGTCACAGGGCTTCTGGCCATTTCCCTGGTGACTGTCCAATGACAGAAGGCAGATAGCTGGGCTTCCCCTATCCCCCTCCTTTTGTACACACACACACAATATCTAAATTTTTTAAGTGTGTTCATGTATTTTAGGGATTGTAAGAGAGTGAATGAGAAAGAGACAAAAGTTAAACATCTATTAACTAAGCTATTAACTCGGCCAGTACTGTTGGTGGCATTTTTATAAAGGTGTTTTTGTCAACAAAACAATACACAGAAAGACCATTGTGGGTTATTCTTCAAAAGACTGGTAATATTAGGAAACATACAGTATATACCGATACAGTATTATCTTCATAGTTATTGTGTGAATGTGTTTCAGACAGACTACTACTTTGAGTACACAGAGTGTGACAGCACAGGCTCCCGATGGAGAGTGGCCATTCCTCACAGTCCAGGAAGCTGCACGAGACTACCAGAGCCAGTCAGAGGCACAGACTGCAGTAAGAACATTACTGTTTGTGTTGGAATGTAATGAATTGTATTAAACAGCAAAAGGTAAAAGTCTGTGTTTATTTGTTTTAAAGCTTTTTCATGTGAAGCTGGGGAGTTTTTAGAGATGTCATCCCAGCAGTGTACATCATGCGCAGCTGGCTCCTATTCATTGGGCAGTGGCGTACGTTTTGACCAATGGGATTCCATTCCTGCAGGATTCAGTAGCCTGGCCACATACATGGACTCAGGAGGATCAGGGGATGATACTATGGCCTGCAACAAGTAGGCAGCCTTTTCAGTGTTCTTGCTATTGCAATAGGGTTTCCACAGTCATGGAAAACCTGGAAATATCAGAGAAGTTAAAAGATTTGATTTTCAGGTCTGTTGAAGTCATGGAAATTAGTAAAAGTTGTGTACATTTATCAAAAATGATAAATATTCACAGAAAATGAAATTTTGTATGAAATTATCAACATTGTAAAAATTCATGGAAATGAATACATTCTAAACAGTAATGGAAAAGTCATGGAATTTTATCAATTTAAAAAATTCATGCAAAAATCATGGAATTTAATACAAATTCAAAATCCATGGAAAAGTCTTTGAAATTAATACAATTCTAAAAATTCAATTGAAAGTCAATAGGACATTAATTAACACAATTCTAAAAATTAATGGATAAGTCATCATGATTTTAATACAATTCTAAAAATACATAGCAAAGTCATTGAAATTAATACAATTCTAAACAATAATGGAAAAGTCATAAAGATATAATTAATTCTAAGCATTCAAGTCATGGAAATTAATTACATTTCAAAAATCCTTGGAAAAGTAATGGAAATGTATTAATAGCATTTCAAGAATTAATTTAAAGTGCTATTTGAAATATTTTTACTGTACTACACAGGAGAGAATTGGGATACATGCCAAGTTGAAATACTGGCTTCTCCGATAACAATGCTACAGCCAGTTTATTCTACTTTGAAGTTTCCATTCCAGGCCAGAATTTCTGTTTTGGCCTGTGTCATCCCGCCCACTGCCCACTCACAAATAGTATTTCGACACCGCCGGGTTGCCAGATTTGAAAAAGTAGGCAGGCAAACAACACTGCCTGCTGCAACCATGAAAGCCAAGAAACGAACTGGATCGGAGATGACAGATTCCACCCAACCTAAAAAGCCTCTCCATCCATCTAAACCATGACCAGAGGTGTAGTAAAACAAGGATAAATATTGGAGATTCCTTTGGAAAATGGAGACAGCCCAGAAATCCTTCAAAACGTATGGCGAGTTGGCTAATTTGCATGTCAACATTCTGGCAACCTACATGAGCTTAGAGTCTGGGGTGGGGCAGGCAACTCTCCAATATTTTGAATTTGGACTGCAGTACTCCTTTCAAACGCTTGTTGTCAATCTTACATATAGCACATTTATTTAAAGTCATGGAAATTAATACAATTCTACATATTAATGGAAAAGTCATCATGACATTAAAACAATTATACAAATTTAATAAAAACTCATGGAAATTAACACAACTCTAAAAAGCCATGGAAATTAATACAATTTTAATACATCATGAGAAGGTCATGGAAATTAATACAATTCTAAAATGTCATTGATAATTCACAAAATTTATAAAATTCTAAAAAAGACAATTATGGAAAGGTCATTCAAATTAATATATTCTAAAAAGTCATGGAGAAGTCGTTAGATGAAAATGACATGAAAATTCCACGGACATTCTGTAGTCAATATACTTTTTTCATGTTATGCTCAGCTCTGAAATATTTAATTATCTGAAGATTTTGGGAGTCCAATCACCATTTCTCCAGTAACCACGAAGCATTCACCCTCCTCAAAAATCCCAATTTAACCCCTGCCTATGACTAGCCATACATGTTCTATAAAGATATATTCTTTTGAAATGTATCTGAAGAACTGGCTCCAGGTGTTTACATTATGTTGTTTGGTTTGCAGTTCTTCATGGACAGCTCAGGGAACTCACTTGGAGTCCAATCGGGATGACTGCACAGTGTCGCTGGTATACGCAGTGCATCTCATGAAACAGGGCTCCGTCTCTTTCGACTATCAATACGTCGACAGCAATGTCTTCTTTGAGTTCTTTGTATGTCTTCACAGTTTTTTCAGCCCTTTCTACAAATGTGTTGCAAATATAGAGGAAACTAAATTAAGATTATGTATGTTTTATTTTGTACAGATTCAGAATGACCAATGCCAGGAGATGGACCGGACAGGAAGTGAGAAATGGATCAAACTCACCACCAGTGGAGAGTGGGGAACTCACACTGTTAGTGATGTTTCTAACAGTTTCTAAATACAGTGATCCAGTGTTTTCCAACCAGTTTTATTTTATGTGCTTGATGATTCGCCTTTGAATAAATGACAATCAACATTGTACTGAAAAAGACTTATGAAGCTTTTTCTTGCACGAGTCCTGGTGGCAATTATGTAGAATACTTCTCAAGAAAGACCCAACAGCGATGTTTTTTTATTTTAATTTCAATAAATGAAATAAAATTAAGTCTTTTTTATAGGTTTAACATAGGAAAATCTTATCATAGCAAAGTTTCCCCTGGTGGGGAATTTCTACTATGACCAATTCTAACATACCTGTTTGTTTTGTATTTCACAGGTCAATCTGAAGTCAGGAACAAATATTCTCTATTGGAGAACCACAGGAATGCTCCTGGGTGGGAAACCTGTGAAGCCGGTCCTTTTGAAGAACATTCAGATTGAAGGTGTGAAATACTGTAGAAATATGTTCCAATTTTTTACGGTATCTCTCACTCTTCTTAATGTCAAATCAGATCATACAGAGTCTGCACAATCTGTGCTGTGGTGTTTCAGTGTCATACGAGTGGGTGTGGTATTGAACGCATATTTTACTGGCAAAGTCGACAATTTTTATATGTCCTATATGTTGTATATGTGCCGAAGTGTCCTTGGGCAAGACACTGAACCCCAAGTTGCTCCCAATGGCAGGCTACGACTTGCATGGAAGCTCTGCCGTCATTGGTGTGTGAATGTGTGTGTGAATGGGTGAATGAGACGCAGTGTAAAGCGCTTTGAAGACCGTTAAGGTTTAAAAGGCGCTATATAAGTGTAGACCATTTAGACCATGTGTGTTTTTGGGGCGTGTGTTTTGCAAACAGGCGTGGCATACACATCAGAGTGTTTTCCATGCAGACCGGGCACCTTCAGTAAAACTCCAGGCTCTTCGTCTTGTGACCTTTGTCCCAGGAATACATACTCTGGCAAAGGAGCCAGTTCCTGCACACCATGCTCAGAGACGCAGTATTCCCGTATGTATTTATTTGTATTTATTCACTTCTACTCATGCATACACACACCCGTTTGCTCTCATTTAATCATTTAGACCAATTCTATATTCTTTGTATTCAATACAATACTAAAGACACTTCTCTGAGCCCACAAGTGATAACAGTGTTACTCTATGTGTATGTTGTTTAGAGGAGGGATGGTCGGAATGTAAAGAGAGACCTCCTTGTTCTGAGAAAGACTACTTTCAAATCCACACGGCCTGTGATAGTGACGGCAAGGTAGGATGCCAAACGTGACAGACATGTTTAGTTTTGTTAAGAATGCTGCACAGATGTTGTTTTTATCTTGTGGTATTCTTTTAGACCCAGATGCTATACAGGTGGGTGGAGCCACAGGTGTGTGTGGAGAATGTGACCGGCTCTGTGACGCTGCCCCCTTCTGGAAAGAAAAAGGACTGTCCACCCTGTAATCCAGGCTTTTACATGCACAACTCCTCCACCTGTCTGCCTTGCCCGCAAGGGACATACTCTGATGGAACCACAGGTATGTAAACCCCCACATGTACATACGCAGTTATTATGCAACACAGCATTGGTTTTACTGGTACTGGTCTACATTAGGTGTATAAAAGAGATGCTTTCTTTTTGTGCAGAATGCCAACGATGCCCGGGCGGAACTGAACCTTCTCTAGGATATGAGTACAAGTGGTGGAACATCATTCCGAGCAATATGAAAACTTCCTGTTTTAATGTTGGTAACTCCAAATGTGATGAAATGAATGGTAAGAGCAACAGGAACTTGGTGGAGCAAGGTAATTTAATCTGACCAATCGCATCGCCTGAGTGAGCGTATATAAATAGCCACTTACCTCTAACTGGCATCAAGTTTTCCGTCATTACACCCCACCCATACTTAAGGATGTCACAGGAACTCAACCTGTTCACTCCGACAACGAAATCTCCATCGCTCTGGACTCCCGACAACAGCTTGTTGAACCGTTTCTCCTACCCCATCTCCACCCATTAAACTCCCAAAATGGGCAAATCTGCGGGAATCCTTCCCAGCCCCCGCGTTTGGATGTAACGATCCCTCCAGAGTTTTTCAGCTCTCACAGAGCTCATTTCTATGTGGACGCAAGTACCACTGTCTCTTTAGTGCTTCTGCCTAATTTTTATTCTCCATCTCTACCTATTCTGTACCTCCCAGTTTTCTATTCCCCGAGTGGACTCTAGTGTTTGGCTGCCTCCACTAGCAATCGCCGCTCGTTCTATCGTACTTTGGTACCTCTGCCCACCTCTCACAGGGCTCAGTAAGCGCCTCCCCTTCCCCAAACTCATTTCATCACTCCACGCTCCTTTTGGGGGTACAAGAGGTATCATAAATACTTCGTCTCATCTCAAATGCAAAAGGTATCATAAATACTTAGCAAGCTCTTGTCTAAGGAGTCTTGTATTTGAGACGAGACTGTCGCATTTTCTGGCATCTTTTGGGGGGTATTTGCCAAATTTGAAAGAACAGATCTGTCTAGAGAAAAAAACCTTATATCTCTGAGTTCATTTCCACCTGCCATTTTAAATGTTCTGAAAAACCTACTTTTTCGAACTCCTAGACTGATGGTCTGATTTGGACAAAATGTTGCATGTATCATCTATAGAGCCTCATGATAAAAAGTTATCTAAAGAATTTTGAATTGTCGAATCAAAGATATAAGCCAATGTATTTTTTTGGCAAATTCACTCATCAACCCTTGTCTTCTAGACAGGAATCGGACCAACATTACGAAAAAGTTGGTGGAAAAATGTATAGATAGATTTGAAATTGGATATAAGCAAACCATTTAAAGTGCTTAGTATAGGGTTGGGTGGGGGTGCACAAAGTGTGCTTTGTACAAGTGTGCTTCAAGATACTTTTTAAAAGTGCTAATTGATTCAATTACTATGTATGATCAAATGTAATTTTAAGCAAATTTGTGTGCACAGGTTGGGAAGTGGCTGGTGATTACATCCATAGTGGAGTGGGCGGCTCAGATAATGATTACCTCATCTTAAATCTGCGAGTGCCTGGATTCAAGTGAGTCAGTTTAAATTTGTATTTAAATGTGACATTTTGCTTATGACAAAACAAGCATTTCTATTGACTTTTCTCTCCCAGACTTCCTACTTCTGTGGACTATGCATCAGCTACTGAGTTCAGCCGGATCACTTTTATCTTTGAGACCATCTGCAGTGCAGACTGTGAACTCTATTTTATGATAGTAAGACACACCTCATAACATTATTAATGAATATATTTATGAATATCTGGCATAATCTGTTGTTTTGTAACACAAATGGCCCCAAAAATATTTGGACTCTATGAATGTCATTGCATTAAATAACTACATATCAAATCTAGTGGCATTTATTTTAAAGAAAGCTAACGAAAGTTTTCACAAAAGAAGGTTATTAGGTTATATATTATAAAATAGTAGATTTACTGCTCAAAATTTGGACACTTTCTGGTCAACAAAATCCTGTGTGAACTTCAGGGGAACTCGATCAAACATCCTCATATATCCACTAATAATGACCTTTGACTAGTTGGTCGTAATTACCACATACATTAGAGGTGCGGCTCAATTATCCAAATATTTCATATTTGGGCCACTGTGTGTTCATCTATGAATTCAAGGTAAATGTATCCTTTCTGTTTAGGATGTGAACCGGAAGAGCACCAATGTGGTAGAATCATGGGTAGGGAGTAAAGTCAGACAGGCTTACACCCATATCATGACTAAAAATGCATCTGTGTCTTACACATGGGCTTTCCAACGTACCAACAAAGCCTTGGATGTAAGTATTCACAGCTGAAGACTTACCAAAATTACTGTAAATACTGCAATGATTTGTAGTGCTCTCATCCGCTGTCGTCTTCTTTCCTAGGTGCGTCAGTATGTGAATGACAGAGCGAAGATCTATTTGATCACAGTGACTAATGCTATGGATGGCTCAGCGTCTGGTTGTCATGCCTGTGCTATGATGAATCAGCAGGATGGCTCTTCCTGTGTCCCCTGCCCTGCTGGACACTTTATCAATAAAGACACCAATCAGTGTCAAGAATGCCCCCCCAACACCTTCCTCTCTGGGCATCACATATATGGGCGTGAGGCCTGTCAGCCCTGCGGCCCTGGCAGCAAGAGCAACAAGGTACAATATGATCTCTATTTGTTTAAAGGAATTTCCAGGTTCAGTACAAAGCCCTTTTGATTTGTGGTAAAATGTTGACTACCCAAGAAAATCATTTTGACACCATGTAACATCCATTATGTTCATTTGTGTCCAGGAACACTCTGTGTGTTTTAATGACTGCTCGTTCTCGCATGTGGATCAGAACCGGACTTTGACCTACGACCTTAGCGCTTTAAGTTCAGTGGGGACAATCATGAATGGGCCCAGTTTCACCTCCAAGGGAACCAAATACTACCACCAATTTAACATCAGTCTTTGTGGGGCAGAGGTACACTTACATATTGTACAAACATCTACACTATGCTACATTGTCTGACTTAAATCAATATTATATATTTACACCGATCAGCCACAACATTAAAACCACCTGCCTAATATTGTGTAGGTCCCCTCTTGCCGCCAAAACGGTGCAGAGTAGCATTCTGTGTAAATTCAAGGGACTGTTGTGCATGAAAATCCCAGGAGATCAACAGTTACAGAAATGCTCAAACCAGCCCATCTGGCACCAATAATCATGTCTCGGTCCAAATCACTGAGATCAATTTTTTTCCCCATTCTGACGGTTGATGTGAAAATTAACTGAAGCTCCTGACCCGTACATGCATGATTTTATGCACTACACTGCTGCCACACGATTGGCTGATTAGATAAATGCATGGATGTTTGTTGGTTGAGTATTTCTGTACCTGCTGATCTCCTGGGATTTTCATGCACAACAGTCTCTAGAATTTACTCTGAATGTTCTGGTGAGCAGCAGTTCTGTGCAATTGTGGTGAGAAGAATAGTATCTCAGAATGCCATTCTAAAATGGAGTTAGCGCTGTTTTGGCGGCGGTGATGTAAAAGAATGAGACAAAGATAAATCATGTCAGAACTTTTTCCACTTTTGGTCACATTAAAGGTGGAAAAAGTTCTGACATGATTTATCTTTGTCTCATTCTTTTACATCACAAGAACCTGGCATTTTAACAGAGGTGTGTAGACTTTTTATATCCACTGTATATACACACACACACACACACACACACACACACACACACACACACACACAAACAAAATGTTTGTATTCCAGTAATTTAAAGTTTTCTAAATATAATAATAAAAAAATACGATCAAAACATCTGGTTGTTTTGGTTCCTAAACATATTTAAAAATGTATTCATTTTCAAATAGGGTTCATATTCTCTATTCTCTATCTCGTATTCGTTAATCTTAATTCTTTAATATGTGTTATATAATTAAGCAGAACATTTCATGACATGAGATACACCCTACTGGCATTGAAATGAAAGAAACAGGAACATAATGAAAGATGTTAAGCTTGCATATGTTTGCCTTTTTAATTCTTAATTAAAAATTTCAATGAGTCATGTTATTCTCCTCCCTCTCTTTCACAGGGAAAGAAAGTGGCTGTGTGCACTGACAATGTTACAGATCTGTCCAACAAGGACATTCAAAATGAATCGGCTGACCTTAACAATTTTGTGGAGACTTTTGTATGCCAATCAACCATCATCCCTGCAGATGGGCGGGGCTTCAGGACAGCCCTGACCTCTCAGTCCATCAGCCTGGCTGACACTTTCCTTGGTGAGTTTGTGTGGACTGTAATTTCATACCAGCTGCTTTTTACATTTTTGCAAAAACAAATATGATTTACTTGGCTAGAGATCAGTGTCAAGGCCATCAATACTTTTGTCACATTGCCCAACAGTGAGAGCCTTATCCTGCTCTAATCTACACAAAAACTTGTTTTAGTCTTGTTGTGAGTCTCAGTCTCTCAATGTGCTTCCATTTTTCAGGAGCTTCTAATGATAACACTTTGGATGGAGTGACTGTTAGCCCGGATCTATTCCCTGAATCATCATGGAAAGTTCCAGATATCAACTTCTTCTATCGGTAACATAAAGGAGAAATTATACATTATGATTTAAAATGATACCAATTTTTTTTTAAGATGTGCAAAACGAATCTGCTGAAAATGCAAGGAGAATTATTCATGTACACATCCCCAGTTAACACGATCCCCAGTTGATCCATAACAACGGTCCTATTCCTTTTCTCTTACTATTCTTCTATGTTCCTGTCTCTCAATATAGTACTATGTAATAAAAGAAAAATAAAGAAATCACACACATGTTCTATGAATTTTATCAAGAGCAATATCTCTTGGGGTGGTGTAGATTAGTGGGGTAAGATCTGGGCTGAAAACTTACCTGCAAGGGGTGATCCATGAACATTCACAGCTGTTAACTTTGAGCAAAGCATAGCATTCCAGGTTACTTTCAGGCTTTCAAGTGTTGGGGGTGTTGAGTGGTAGGACAATGGATGCCAAACAAGTCTTTTGTTCTAAAGTGTGCTGGTTCAATCCTAACTGTTGCTGGGGTTGGTGCTTTTAAGTTGATTTGGAGGTAGAAGCATGGTAGCCTAATCTTTGAGTTCTGGGTCACTGTTCTGTGATGCAATGGTATTGTTTCCTACTGTTAGACACTTATATCATATTGCATGCCATTCCTATCAATTTAGAGTGATGAATACACCAGTAGGACTGCCTTGCATGTGCAGATTCCAGTGGCTTAGAGGTAGAATTGTGGTAACTGAGTACTGAGGTTTTGGATCTATCCTGGGATAGCGTCATGTGATTAAGGCAGGGGTGTTTATTTATTTTTTATCATCCCCTTCTCTCCCCAATTTGGAATTCCCATTTCCCACTACTGAATAGATCCTCATTGTGGTGCGGTTACTCGCTTCAATCCGGATGGCAGAGGACATGTCTCAGTTTCTGCCGCTTCTGAGACAATCAATCTGCACATCTTATCATGTGGCCTGTTGTACATGACACCATGGAGACTCCCAGCATGTGGAGACTCATGCTACTCTCCACAATCCACACATAAATGATCACATGGCCCATTAAGAGCAAGAACCCCTAATTGCAAACACAAGGTGTTTAGCCCATGTGACTCTACCCTCCCTAGCCACCAAGCTAATTTGGTTGCTTAGGAGACCTGGCTGGAGTCACTCAGCACACCCTGGATTCAAACTCATGACTCCAGGGGTGGTAGTCATCCTCAATACTTGAAACGCTACCCATGGCCCCACAAAGAAGTGGTGTTCATGCCATGCCTATACACCAGGAGAAATGCCTTACATGCACAGGCTCAAGTGGCTCAGAGGCAGTTGTGTGGCAATTGAGGCCTGGGTCACTGTCCTGTTATACAATTCAAGGGAATTGTTTCCTACTCTTAGTAACATATGTCATGTTATGTTTAATGCCCCGCCTATCGATTTCGAGTGACGAATATGCCAGGAGAACTACCCTCTATGTCCAGGCACCAGTGGCTCACTAGTATGAGTGCTGCAACTTAGCAGGAGGTCCAGGGTGTGATCCTGGCCTGAGCTGGGTCTGCAATGGAACTGGTGATTGTACACTAAAACACTAGAGAGAGGGTGCCTTAGGGCTTGCCTTACCTTGAAGGGATAACGTCCATGCTCTTTCAGTTGCAAGGCCTTGCATACTAAGCTACCAGATTTGCACATCAACATGGGTTCTGTAAGCCTCCTTGTCTTATGTGATTCCAAAGATGAACGAACTCATCTGAAAACAAGATTTGAAGGGTTGAACCCATGCTCCTTCAGTCGCATGTTTGTTGCCTTCTACACTGAGCTACCAGGTTCATACATTTGTGTAGGTTGTGTGGGCCTCCTTGTCTAAAACAATCCTAAAAATGAACCAACTAGTCTGAAAACCCTTGCTGAGACTGAACCGACACTCATCCTGTCGTAAGGCCATTGCCTTCTATACAGAGCTACCAAGTTCACACTGTGACATGGGTTCTGTGAGCCTCCTTGTCTTAAGTAATTCTGAAGATGAACCAACTAGTCTAAAATCAAGATGAACAATGTTGCTCATGTTGGGTTTTAAGAACACACTCTTTCAGTTGCAATGCCATTAATAGTAGATGTTCTTTAAGACCCTTAAGACAAGCAAGTGGCTGCTAAATACTGAATTTAGTCAGTCATGAGGTGCAGGGTGGCAGGATGGTGTCTACTAAATACCGGAATTAGCTGGCCAGTAGAAGGTGGTAGGCACCAAAAGCGTCTTTCATCTGGTTTGATCCTTGCTGTTTCAGTGTTTGATGCTTTTAATATTCTTTGGTTATGCAGGTATCTGCTATATATCGATTTAGGCTGGTAGAGAAAGAGTGGGTGGTAGGATAGTGGCCGCAAGACCCAACTTGCATTCTAAAGGTTGGTGGTTTGATCCCAAGAGTGATGATTCATGAGTTTCATAATTTATAGTGCAGAGCTTGTAGCAAGAGCAGGAACCATCAACCTTCATGTGCTCAGTTCGTACATCTGTGCCACTTTCTGTAACAACATGGATTTATAGGTGATAGATGTCCTTTATGACAGTTTATTTGTCAATTATGAGAAGTTAGAAGTGTCAATACTTTTTTTTTATTTTCTCTCTCTCTCCATCTCTCAGGTCTCCCCAGCTGACTGCATCCTGCCTGAATGGTCGTAGCACAGTTGTAACTCTGCGCTGCAACCCTGGGAAGAGTGACAGCGGGGAGCTCACTGTGCCAAGGTGTGTGTACATGTTTGTATGTTTATTTAAATTGTTTTTCAGAACTCTATTTGCTCACAAATGTATTTTGGTGATGTGTGTTTAGCAAGTGCCCAGCAGGTACATGCAATGGCTGTGAGTTCCATTTCCTATGGGAGAGTTTAAGTGCTTGTCCGCTCTGCACCGAGGCTGATTACCACTCAATAGAAGGAGCGTGCAGAGGTGGAGTGCAGGTACATCCATTTCTCATTCTACAAAGCTCTTCTTAAATGCATCCAACACAATATATTATGTAATCTTAATTTTTTCTGGGTTAACATAAACAAAATCAAAAAACCATTGACAGCAAACCGTCTTGTCAGTAATTCTGTGCACATGATTAACAACTCTACTTTCCTTCATCCTTCTTTAAATAGAACACCCTATTTGTGTGGAATGAACCAAAACTTTGCACTAAAGGTGTGCTACTCCCAAACAAGACCTCCACCCACTGTGAAGTGGTCAGCCTATGGGTGATGGCAGGAATTGGAGGTGGAACCTTCATGGCTGTCCTCCTTATTTCTCTCACATGCTACTTCTGGAAAAAGAACAAGAGGTAACAAGTTGTAAATGAAAATGATCAGTCAGCTTAAGACACATTTTGACCCCTTTCCTTTTTTTGCACAGACTTGAATATAAATATTCCAGGCTAGTGATGTCAGCCAATAAGGATTGTGAGTTGCCAGCAGCGGACAGCTGTGCATTAGCAGAGGGAGAAGGGGAGGAGAATGAGGATGATGTTGTTTACTCAAATGCTCCTTCATTACTGGGTAAACTGAAAGCTATTGCCAGCAAGGTTAGTTAATGCACTTTAAGTTTTCTGCCACTACTAGATTTAAAGCTTTTAACACTATGCTAAACCCTATGTTAAGGTAATTTTCTAAGACCTTTTTAAACCTGGGTTAATCGACATTTCACATTTGTTATTTTGAAAACCCTGAATTGTGGTGCCAAAGACATACAGTGTGAATTACAAACTCAGGATAAAGTATGAACAGTGTGAAAATGGACAAGACAACCCAGGGTTACTTTTATCCAATGCATGAAGTGAATGTTTGTAGTGCATTTGCAAATAAATTGGAACAGAATGTAATTATCCTTTTTATATCTTCTATATTCATAATATCAACTTATACTTAAAATTATTAACATATGGTGCAGTGTTTTGCCTCATTCAGTAATATGGAATAGTATTGCATAATGTTACCAGAATAATTTGTAAATTGCTAAATATTTTATGTTAAAATGCAGCTTAAGCTATCGCAAGCCCTTTTGAAATTTAATCATGTGTAGTATATGAATTATAGATATCTATAATTCACTTTACACAAGTTAAAATGCAAATTCTTGATTTCTGCAATGGAATTGCTACTAGTGAAAATGCTCATTTTTGATATCAGTAATTAAGTTTCCACTAGTAAAAACGTCAATTTTTGATATAAAAACAATTGTCATTACTGGAGGAAATACCTATTCCTGGTATCATAAATGGAATTACAACTATTAAAAGATAGTAAGAAGACTTTTTTTTTTATATCTGTAACTGAATTTTCACAAGTTGATTTCACAATGACCTTTCATTTACTCCTGTTCAAAACGCAATTATAGTGATCTATAATTAATTTCTTATTCAAATTTCACATATCAGCAATGTACTACTTACTAGTAAATAATAATAATAATTACATTGTAACTAGTGAAAATCCATTCCTGATGTCAACAACTGAATTACAACTATAAAAATGCAATTATTATCTGTAATATATCTTTGATATAAGATATCTTTAAGTATATTTCGATTTAATGATATCTGAAATACATTTCCAGGTAACTTAAATACTAAATTTAACATGTTAAATGCAAATTTTTGATATTTGTAAATTAATTTTAAGTAGTTATAATTCAACTGTTGATCGGAATCGACATTTGCATTAGTAACAATGTATTAATTGATATAATTTTTACTAGTAAGAAGCACATGGCTAATATGTGTATTTGGAATTTTAACTTGTAAGAAATTAGTTATAGACATTTTTGATATAAAGAAAAAATACCTTCCTTAATAGTAATTCCATTGCAGATATATCAAGAATTAGCATCTTAACTAGTAAAAATTGCATTATTGATATCTACATGTATAATTCATATCCTGTACATGATTCAATTCGAAAGGTCATGTTCTATTAACTGTAAGCTCTATCACAACATGTGAGACATTATCATAGAAAATAATTTTGTCCCTTGGTTATAAAAAAACAAACAAACAAAAAAACATACTGCAATACACTTACAATAGAAGTATATATCGTAAAGCACCAGCGTACATGTTAAAATATACAATTCAACATGCATTTGAGTTTAAATGCATTAGTTAATTCATTACAAACTGAGGGATATGTTGAAATGACCTTGTCATGTCAGGTAATTTACTGTTGTAAATGTATTCAAATGTAATTGTTTCTTCGTTTTGGCTGCAGGCATATGGGGACAGCAGTGAGTCAGTACAGCTGAAGTCTTCTCGGTGAGAGATGGGTGTGGGGATAACACACTGGAGAAGAGAAGGATCACTCATGTACAAGAGAGAAAGACATAGATTCATGGAGTGTTAAGGTTCTACACAAGAACACTCTTGTCAGTTTGTCAATATTTACAGCCTCCCCTCCCCCTCAAATCTCTGTAGGTTCTCAATACAATGAGCTCCATGTGTCAAAATTCAGAAACTGCCATGTTAAAATGTACCTGATAAATAATCACACATGTGCACTGAAAAACAATGTACTGGTAGGAAATAGCAAAAGCAAAATTTCCTCTAAGCATTGCAAGAAAAATATTACATCACAATACACCAAGCATACAGATATATACGTACAGTATACTCCCCTACAAACACGAGCAACAGACACTTTTCTCCATCAGAGCACAGGGGCATCACTTACACAACACTGCACTGTTGTGCACATAATGTAGGAAACTACATACTGCAAATTAAGCCTAAAATTGTGTATTTGCATGTATGTATGTGTTTGAATGTTTTGGAGACTGAATCTCTTCATATTTAAGGCTTACACAAAAGCATTCAAACAAATATATCTAGTGTTTGGCCAACAGAGGGTGACAGAGATAGCCTTACCGCCACGCAGCGCTTGACCAATGCTTTAGTTTCCTCTTGAAAATGCCAAACATCCTACAGACGGTGTAAGAGATGAGAAAGACCTTCCCTCATGTATTACAGAGAGGTTTAACCTCTTTTCTCATCTCTCCTCTAAGGAGAGCAAGAGCAGTACTGTTTTCTATTTTGTATTGTGTATTTTGAGCTGTATATAGTTATGTTGAAATGTTTATCTTTTTGTTTTCCTCCATACACTTTAATACATTTTCAGAGCGCTTTAAACATAGGGCAGATATGTTGAGGAATATGTAAACACAGATTTCAGACAAGAATAGCAGCCCATCCCTCACAGCCTTGTTTTCATTCCCTCTAAATTAAATATGGCACTACTCTGAATAAGGTCTTTTTAAATGACATTTAAATGAGATTGCACATCATAAAAATATCAAATCAAAGATTTGTGGAGGGTTTAAAGGCAGAAATGTGAAGCTTATAATTTTATAAAAGCACTTACATCAATTCTTTTATTAATACACATGTTTTATTTGAGCTGTAAATCTGTTTAAATTGTTGTTTTTGCTAAAGTTATCGGGATTTCAGGGTTTACTGTCACGTCATCATGGCAAAATGTTGTAAATTTGGATGTAACAGTACACAAAAAGCAATTTTATCGCACTAAAAATGCATTTTTTTTTTTTTTTTTTTAAGTATTGTGGCTATACTTTTGAAACAGTATTTTAACATTTACGGATTGTCCCGATTCACTTCCATTGAATGTGCCTCACTGTAACCCAGATTTTTGCCTTTTAATAAAAAATTAAATAAAAATAATTATGAGTCTAAATACATTTTTGTGCTAAACAACATTATGCCACAAATGCTGTTAATTGAGCTGAACTTGTATTAAACCCGGAATATTCCTTTAACTTTTGTTGCTCAAAAATCATTGTTATAACGTTGTGCTAAACCATAATGTGTGCTGGAATACTACAAATACAAATTTTTTTTTCCGCCAGTATTGAGGGAGATATTTTTGTAATACTTATCAACAACAGTTTCTTATAAACATTTTCTTCTTTTTATTTAAAACAATGTTGGTTAAACAGTTATGCATATATGTCACATCTTATGTTTCTTGGTAATAAATTATCTTGATAATTCCAATACTGGTGCGTCTATTTATCCATGTGTTAAAATATAATATACAACACAAAAACAGAATAAGAATAGGAATGTATATTAGGAATTCCTACAGGAAATATAGTAACGGCTCTCTGTGGTTATGGCTTATAAGTTATTTCTCATTGCACTTGTTCAAGTGCCATTGCATGATGCCGTTTGTTTTCAAAAGAGGCCGTTAATAGGTATTTTTTTCCCTCTTCTTTCCTGGCCTCTATATCCTGCATCCTTTGATCTCCTCTCCCTCTCTTCCCTGACGATAGGCAGAGTAGGACAGCTCGTTTGCCTCCCGGCAATACAGATGCACTTAGAAAAGATCAGTGAACAAGACAACAACAACAACAAGAAAAAAAAAATAGTAGTAGACCTAGATGAGAAGCGTCTCACCCGGACACAAAGACCCCGAGCAAACAGATGACTAACCCATGTAGTACAATAATACACCCAGTTTCTCTCGCACATATAACATACACTTTTTACAATAAACACATACACACTCATATTAAAGGAATAGCTTATCCAAAAACATTCTGACATTATGTGCTAACCTTATGTCGTTCCAAAACAGTATGACATTTTTTCTTAGAACACAAGAGGAGAAATTCTGAAGACTGGGCTAATTGCTCTTTTCCATACAATTACCAAAAATAGCGACTAAAGCTTTCAAGCTTCAAAAAGGATGCAAAAGTACCATAAAAAGTGTTGAAAGTGGTCCATATAACGTGCACTACACACAAAGCAATCTGAAGCTATACAATGAAGTTGTAGTACAAAAACCCAGAAGACAATTCGCATTTTCAAGCAGTGGCTTCCCTCAAAAATGTCCTATGGTTTTTTATAATGGCAGTTGTTGACTGGGTTGGGAGGGTTACTTTTAAAATGTATTCCACTACAGGTTCCAGAACACATGTGAAATAAATAATTTATAACATATTCCGTTAGATTACTCAAGGTCAGTAATGTACTCTAAATACTTTGGATTACTTTTCAGCACTGGTAGATTTTTTTTCACTTGTTTTGACTATAAAATCTCAGTCAGTACAGTAAGACAAAATACACATGTTAAAAATACATTCTCTGAAAAAACTAAATATCTTATGCAGTGTTGTTTCTAAAACAAGATGAATCAAATTGATCTTGTTTTAAGGATTTTTACAGAACATTTTTAAACTATTCTCATATTATTTTTTTTATTTTTGCCATAATTTCTCTAGTCTTAATAGAGAAAAATATGATCTAACATGTTTAATTTTTTTATTAAAAAAAAAAAAAACTATCACAAACATTTATTTTAAAGTTACTGTGTTTTTAAAAAAAGCATGTTAAAACAATGATAATTAAGGACTACAACTACCATGAGCATGTGAGCTACATACTCTGCGAACAGCATAATGACGTCACCGCTGAAAATTTAAGTCACTGAAGATCATTGAAGCATTCTTGAGAAAAGTAGCAATGTCTGATTAATGAACGAATCATTGAATAAACGGACTAAAAAAATCAGTCTGAATGATTTATTCAAGAATCGAATAATAGCTAATAGCACACTGGAATATAGCACAAGTATTTTGTGTTCAACGGAAGAAAAAGAAGTCATGGAGGTTTGGAACGACATGAGGGTGAGTACATAATTACAGACTTGACATTTTTGGGGTAAATTATTACTTTAAATGAGAAAATAACACAGAAGTCAACAGGATAATGGATTGTTTGAGTGTAACAGTAAAGTACGCTTACATGTAAGTGAAATATATACAGCATGCTATTACATCAAAAGAGAACTGCGTCTATGTTTACATAAATGTCCAAAAGAGAAATACTGACTTATCCCTTTGTACACAATGTGTTCCCATACCAACTCCTGGTCTTGAGTGACGTGGGCATGCTGGTACAGTTCATATGCTAGAAGATCACTTAAGAAATAAGAAATGTTTTTGATGATAACTATTTTGGCTCAACTGGCGCAAACATTGATAATTTCTTTTCAAATACGGACGCTTCATTCGTTTTCATCTTACAGTTGCTGTTAAGATTTCAGGCCAAAATAAAAATAAAAAATAGTTGGCAGAGGAAATATATCTGCAGTCAGCACTACGTAATTAAATTTGATAACGCACAAGGTGTTCTGGGAGTTCATGTATTCTGGGTGTTTTCTCTAGGCATCATATTTCTTCCCCGCTCTGTGAATTTGCTGGTATAAGGTCATGGAGAAGGCCATTCCAAGCAGCTGCAGAACAGAGGAAATTACATCAGCATAGTCCTGCATCACATAATGTGACATCATTCAAGGCAAAACTATTTCTGAGTATGACTCTGGAAGAGTCTAATCATAATGTGAGTGTAGAGGTGGGCGAGATGACCAAAAACCTATATCTTGATATACGATATATAGCATGATCTAGATACATTTGAATTAATACTTTGTAAATGAAAACTTCATCTTATATAATTTTCTCTTAATTTTGAACTTGACAAACATAGTCAAAGTAAAAAATAAATGCCACATTTCAGTCTATTGATGTGCACCAATTTTCACTATGTTATAACTTTCCTCAAGAACCTTAGGATTATGTTAACCAAGCCTTCCTCCATTTATTCGACAGAATGTATAATAGAGATGATAATCCAAAATGTATACCAGCTGGCAAATGTGAAAAAAATCAGTTTATCACGTCTACTGGTATATTGCCCACCACTATGCGAGTGTGTGTGTTTCAGTACCTGCAGGACGAGCACACACATTGCGATGGTTCCCAGCAAATGTTTGTTGTCATTTAGCCATTCCTCGACCTTCTCATAGCAACCCTAAGAGAAGTAAAGAAGAGATGCATGGGATTACAAAAGTGTGTTCATGTAACATGTGCAGTGTTGCACTACTTTGAAACAGTTTGAACTTCCCAAGTAGAAATCTACTCATAATTTCAATCAGTTAAACTAGTCAAACTACACTTTTAACCCCTTAAAACGCACACATAGTGTGGACTAATTGCAAAACAATAATTACTTTTTCAGAATTCCCCCTTAATAAAAAAAGACTCAAAATATTTAATAATAATATTGAATGTGTTTATAATCTTATGATAAAGTAAAATAAATAAATAAATATTTGTCCTAAATTTGTAAACATTTAATTCTGGTTCTGTTCACTCTACCTCACTTTGAAAAGTCTTATTTCATTCTACTAGATGGCAGCAAGCACTAGAATCTTTTTTTCTTTATCACATTCCAACACAATGTATAGATCTGAAATATAGGTGGCGCTCTAATGAATTTTATCCCTCAAAGATGTGCTCGTCCATAGACGTTCAGTCTAATTTTCAGTTCATGCACCACACTTGATATTTCTTTGAATATCTTGGCCTCTAAGTGGACTAGATGCTTAATCTAAGTGTCATTAGAAAATGTACGGTATAGATTATTTTACTCAAATGCATGGAGATTTTTGTCTAAGGTAAAAGCAGAGTTTAAGTATTTGGATATTTGGGGCTTACAGCAGCAGTGATCAGTGCATAAAAGAGCCGTTTGTATTTGATGACTTACAGAAATCATATTTCATTTTGTGATTCTATTGAAAATATTTCAAACTGTGGTATTAGTACAACAAAATAAACTGTACAGTCCCATTCACGAAAAGAGAGCTTTCATTTGATATCTAACTTATCCATTTAGGTGCTATGTGAAGGACATTCATTTCCATATAAATATTTCTACCCCATTACATCTAGGGGGTGCTAATTTTCAACACAAATGATTTGAGACCTTATTTTATTATTTGAAGTAACAGAAATGCAGCTGTTATCTCTGAAAAGTTCAGATTTTAAGCTTTCAAATGATACCTCATTTTGCAATATAGCGCCCCCTTTGGACCCGCCAGTGGGTCCATAGAATTTAAGTAATAGTTCACCCAAACGTCAAAACCATATTGTCGTTCCAAACCTGTAGGACTTGATCTCTTCCATGGGAAAAAATAAAAAAGGAGACGTTATGCAGTATGTTAGTCTAAGTCACCATTCGCTTTACTTGCATCTTTTTTTCATACAATGAAAGTGAATGGTGACTGAAGGTGTCATTTTGTCTATATCACATCTTCTTTTGTGTTCCATGAAAGAAAGTCATACATACACTTGCAGCCAAAGGTTTGGAATAATGGACAGATTTTGCTGTTTCATAAGGAAATTTGTACTTTAATTCACCAAAGTGCCATTCAACTGATCACAAAGTATAGTCAGGACATTACTGATATAAAAGCAGAACCATCAGTATTTGATAAAATTCATTTTTGATCAAATCTAGACAGGCCCCATTTTCAGCAGCCATCACTCCAACACCTTATCCTTGAGTAATCATGCTAAACTGCTAATTTGGTACTAGAAAATCACCTGCCATTATATCAAACACAGCTGAAAGCTATATTAAATGAAGCTTAATATTGTCTTTGTGTTTGTTTTTAAGTTACCACTGTATGCAATAGACTGGTCAATTAAGGTCAATTAAGGTCAATATTAGATAAAAAAATGGCACAAAAAAAAAAAGAAACAGCTTTCTCTAGAAACTCATCAGTCAATCATTGTTTTGAGGAATGAAGTCTATACAATGCTTGAAATTGCCAAAAAACTGAAGATTTCATTCAAAGGTGTGCACTACAGTCTTCAAAGACAAAGGACAACTGGCACTAACAAGGACAGAAAGAGATGTGGAAGGCTAGATATACAACTAAACAAGAGGATAAGTACATCAGAGTCTCTAGTTTGAGAAATAGATGCCTCACATGTCCTCCGCTGACAGCTTCATTGAATTCTACCCGCTCAACACCAGTTTCATGTACAACAGTAAAGAGAAGACTCAGGGGTTCAGGCCTTATGGGAAGAATTGCAAAGAAAAAGCCACTTTTGAAACAGAAAAAGAAAACAAAAGGTTAGAGTTGACAAAGAAACACAGACATTGAATAACAGATAATTGGAAAAGAGTGTTATGGATCTTAACCCCATTGAACTTTTGTGGGATCAGCTAGACTGTAAGGTGCGTGAGAAGTGCCCGACAAGACAGTCACATCTATGGCAAGTGCTACAGGAAGCATGGGGTAAAATGTCACCCGAGTACCTGAACAAACTGACCATTAGAATGCCAAGGATCTGCAAATCTGTCATTGCTGCACGTGGAGGATTTTTTGATGAGGACTCTGAAGTAATTTAAGAAGTTCTGAATTTTTTATTTTTTTTCCAAATTGTAATAGTAATTTTTCACGTTATTAATGTCCTGACTATACTTTGTGATCAGTTGTATGCCACTCTGGTGAATAAAAGTAACAGTTTCTTTCCATAAGCAAAATCTGTACATTATTCAAAACACGTCCGCCAGTGTAAGTAGTTAGCTACAAGTTAGCAGTATAGCAACTGGAAGTTACTCCTCAACACTGATTATGAGCACTTGAGAAGATATCAGTATACCTGTGACCAGAAAATGTTGGTGGCATTGCGACCACACTCTCTGTAATGCTCCTGGCAGCATTTGTCTGGCACCGTTTTCTCCTGTAGGGCATCATGCCAGTCTGTGTGCCCGGTTACACCACAACACTGCCACTGTGAAAGAGAATAAGAACATTTGCACACTCGTGTCCACATTGCACATAATGCACAAATGTATTTTGAAGATGCTAGCTTATTGATCCTTTGCTTATGATTCTTCAGGAGTTATTTTTCCACTCATCATTCTGTGGAAGAGCAGCTGGAGAAAGACATGGCCAATTTCTACTACTTGAACAGTGCCTTATTGCTGTTCATTACACATCCACACACACCTCAGCCTGAATAATGTTCCAGGCGTTGTGGAGGCCGATGTTATTGTCTGTGTTGTAGAGCTGCAGGCCTTCTTTTAGATCCTGTTTAGCATTCTCACTAACCTGCAAAACAGTTTAGAGTCAAGAACGGTATACACTGGAGTTTTGGAATTGACAATCACATTTAAAGGAATATTCTAAGTTTGATACAAGTTAAACTTAATCGACAGCATTTGTGGCACCACAAACAACAACAACAATCTTCTTCTTCCTCCTCCTCCTCCTCCTTCTTCTTCGCAAAAACCACTTACAATGGAAGTGAATTGGGCCAATTTGTAAACATTAAAATACTCACCATTTTAAAAGTAATGTCACATGACATAAACAATGTGTGTTAACATGATTTTTGTGTGACAAAATTGCTTACTAAATTTTTTGGAGGACAGTTATATCCAATTTTACAACTATGTCGCCATGAACGATGTAATGGCGTAACCCCTAAAAACGACAATTTTAACACATTTAACAATTAATCCACACAGTTTTAAAAGAAATATTAATATATTTTTGCAGTATTTTATGTTTTTAAAATATGTTTATATTTATATTGCTTTTATATTTTACATAACATTCACTTCCATTGTAAGTGCCTCACTGTAACCTTGAGGGATGAGTCGAAATAATTTTTTGTGGTAATCAACATTATGCCACAAATGCTGTCGAATGATCTTATTCTGTACTGAACCCAGAAAATTCCTTTAAAAGCACGAGGGAATTCCTTAAATTATCGATCCATGTGTCCACAGAATACAGGAGTAACTCCTGAACAATGATTGACATGGACCACTTTTGTACACATTATGCAGATTTTATGTAAATGACTTTAAATTCAGTCATGAAACTCTAAATAGTAATCTGTTATCCAACCAAGCATATTTCATGGCCTAATCTGATAGGTCCTTTGACATATAATCTGTTAGTCAATAAACTAGTGTACTCAGTCTTTGTCTAGCATTTAAACTGCCTCAGTTGTTTGCAGATAATCGGTCTCACTCCAGTGCACAACAAGAGTTATCTCACTAAAACCCTCCTCCTTCCCAGCACCACTTGTCTAGATTATATGTGTCTAATTGTCAGTGCTGGGCAGGTTACTTCTGCAAATTCTACAATTACTGCATTACAAATGTCATCCATGTGGGTAAAAGATCACACCAGTTAGATTTGTGAATCAATGCCACACAACATTTTCTCAAAATGCATCACAAAAGCAAAAGCGCATTAATTTACATTTTTGAGTACAAAAGCAATTTGCGAAACTAAAACTAACTTGAGTTGACGTGACAAGTACTTGATTTTTGTAATCTGATTACATAATACCGATTATATGTAATCTGTTACTACCCAGCACTTCTAATTGTGCAGCCGCAGCATTCCTACTAAATTGTCATATCCATTATAATACTTTTTAATGTATTTATTCAGAGCGTTGTCATGATTGAAATGTGGTTTTCACCACCTGAATTTTTCAGCAGTGATTTCAGTTGTACAATGTAGTTGTCACTCATTTAAATAAGTGAAGTGTGTACAGAATGGTATTAATCACTCAGAAAAAGAGTGACAACAGTATTGTGTATATGGTCAAAGAGTGGATATTGTGTGGAAATGCAGAATACAGTAAGAATACTAAAAGTGTAAAGCAGGAGAACAGGTGTGTGGGCTGTTGTTGTTAACACTCAAGATATTTCTAGTTAACGAGAGTCTGTGTACAGTGAGTGGTTAAGGTGTTTGTGTGTGCGTAACTGCAGAAAGAGAGAGTTTGTGATGCTTGGTGCTCATACCTTGTCCGTGTACACGAAGAAAAGGATGAGCAAAATCAACTCTGCCAGCAGAATAATCAATAAAACAATGAAGAACTACAAGAAAAAAAGGGGAGAAATTTAACAACTGGAATTTGTAGACACACACATGCAGATACTGATGCATATTGATACATTTAAGGATATATATTGAATGGCAAACAGGACTTTCTGGCACTCTGAAACATGTTAGCCAGTCATAACAGAGGCCATTAACATATAGAAGTCTTAAAAGGACTATTCCGGGTTTAATACATGTTAAGCTCAATTGACAGCATTTGTAGCATAATGTTGATGATCACAAATTGTATTTCTCCACGTCCCTCCTTGTCTTTAAAAAAAGCAAAAATAGGTTACATTGAGACACTTACAAAAGAAGTTAATGGGGCCAATCTGTAAAGGTTAAAATTCTCACTGTTTGAAAAGTATAGCCACACGACATGTGTTACCATGATTTTAGTGTGATAAAATCGCTTACTAACCTTTAATGTGTAAAGTTATATCAAATAACACCAAGTTGCCATGACATAATGCAGTAAACATGGTTATCCTGATAAATGATGATTTATACAACTTTACTGCTCAAATAATACACAGGGTTTAATAGAATTAATTTTATAAAATTGTAAGCTTCACATTTCTGCCTTAAAACCCTCTAAAGATTGGCCCCATTCACTTCCATTGTAAGGGCCTCACTGTACTTTTAAAAAAAAAATGAAAGAGGGATGAGTCTAAATAAATGTTGTGGTAATCAATATTATGCCACAAATGGTGTCAATTGAGCTTAACATGTATTGAACCTGGAATAGTCCTTTAAGTGTACAGGTGTTAAAAGGGCAAAACTAAATGACAACCATTTTGTTGCAAGAAAAAATTTAAGTGAAGTTCAGAAAGAAAAAAAAAAGTGTAGAGTATGACCAGAGTGGATTTACCGCAGAATATCAACAGATGAAAAGCAGTTATTAAAATAGGTTGTGTGCTGTCCTTGTACTATTATTGACATTAACCTTGTAAATATGCAAATTAGAAACTTTATTCAGGGTCTACAAATGTAAAGTGTGAAATCTTGAAACCTGACTACTGAGGATTAATAACTAAGGTATAAACCAAATGAAACAAGGGACAAGATAACTCTTGTTAACTTAGCCAAGTTAAAAAATTGCATTGGCCATAAATTCTTTCACACACTGCATTGAGGGAGTTGACTTACACTCAGCAACAGGCACTTGTTTTCCTTGATGGCACCGAGGCATCCCAGAAAGCCAGTTACCATGACGACAGAGCCCAAGGTAATGATCAGATTGGCGGCAGAGAGGGAGGGGAAGGAGGGGGAGAATGTGGCAAAACTGCCCTGAGAAACGGACAGCCAGATGCCCACACCCAACAACCCACAGCCTGACAACTGAGAAAGAGAGAGATAATCAACACAGAACACAGCATATTAATTATGGATCAAACACTGTTTTGTCTTCATCAGCTTTTGATTTTTGAGTCTGTCAATGGATGTTACAAAGTGTTATGAAGTACTAGAATGCCCCTTCTGATTTGCGTACTTTCCGGCTACAAAGTATGCAAAAAGCAGAACAAACAAAATTTTCCTGAGTAAATTATTGACTTGAAGGTTTTGTAAAAAGAAGGGAGACTGAATGCTGTTTTTGAGATCTCAAAAAAAACAAAAACATTGTACATTGTTATTTTAAGACAGCAGGCCAAGCAAAAGTTGATGAACTTGATCAATATTTAGATGAAACCACAGTCATCATGTAAATTATGTTGAGGCACAAAGTAAAATACTGAGCAAGTGAAACTTACTCTTAAATGACTGAGGTAGGTGTCTGATTATATGCGTAACCCAACAAAATCACACCTGTGTCAGCTCTCTGCTGGGACAGTTATATAAATGCTAATGAAATCGCAATAGTTGAGTACTGAAGTGTGTAGAGCAGCATTTTGTGTGTGTGTCTAGACTGGAATAGAGTAGAAGGTGAGCTTGTCCAGATCTCATATAGGGGAAAACTCTTGTAATTTCATGCTAGTAGATTATGGGCCAGATACCAGGAGAGTCCTGGATTGGCATCAACTAGAAAATGAGTACATGTTATATTGGCTGCAATACAAAAAATGTGTGTACCTCAGAAGAAAAAAGTTATATGGGTATGGAACAACATAAGTGTGAGTAAATGATGAAAAAAAATATTTTGGGGTGAACTATCTCTTTAAAATACACCAATAAAGCATATGCAAATACATTAAGAAAAAATATCTCAAGTTATTAAAATTCAAATTTGGCAAAGCGAGATTCTATGAGACATTGTGCACTAATGCCTACAGTGCAGTGGTCTGTCTCCCCACACACTCCTCTTTGAGTATAATTGAAGGTGAAAGGCTGTGTCATTTAGTTCCCTTGTGAAAATACCCTTCATGTACTCGGAGACCCATAAAGAATGTGAAATGAGACAGAATCCTTATGCTCAGAAAATAATAAATGACTAGACCAGCTGAAGTCTGAAAAATAGGTTACAGCTGGTGAAAATATTTAGAAACACCATTCAAATGAAAGACACAGTAATAAAAAAAAAAAAACCTAGGGACTAACCAGAGAACTAGAAAATAACCACAAATCACAAACTAAGGCTATTTGGTCCACAAAGGCAGACAGACAGTGATGGGTGTAGAGGTAGGACACACTGTTCTTCACCAGGGAAACAGCTTTTTAACCCATTTTTTAGTATTCATGACACTATCAGAATGCAGACACACTCACACAAAAACAAATTGAATTCAATGTATTCTCTCTGCCTTTGTAAAAGCTTTCATAATGGGTTTGTTCTTAATCTAATCCTGCACGTCAAACTGGGGGACTGTTCTTGTTTAAAGTGCACTGCATACAAACAAAAAAGGCACATATTCTCTAAAGGTAACTGGCTTGAATGAACACAAATAAGGTGTATGGACAGGAAAAGGCAAGGTGAGACAAGGCAAGGGAAATGGAGAATAAAATGAAAAAGGTGAAAGAAATGAAACCGAGAAAAACTGAGAAGGAAAGGAAAGGCATAAAACGGGGAAAATGAAAGGAAAAAGGAGAAGGAAATGAAAATGGAAATGAAACAGGAAAAAGAAAAAAGGGATAGAGAGAAAGAAAGTTAGAAAGAAAAAGAAGAGGAAAAAGGAAGTGAAGTAAATAAAATAGGAAAAGGGGGAAATAAATGAAACAGGGAAAAGGAAAATGGAGAAGAAAATGAAGCAGGAAAATGGAAAAGGAGAAGGGAAGGAAAAAGAATAGGGAGACGGAAATGAAATAGTAAAAAGGACATGAAACAGGTAAAAGAAAAATTAGATAGTGAGAAAGAAAAAGAAGAGGAAAAAGGAAATAGAGAAGAAAATTACATTTAAATTTTTTACATTTATGCATTTGGCAGACGCTTTTATCCAAAGCGACTTAAGAGTGCACTTATTACAGGGACAATCCCCCCGGAGCAACCTGGAGTTAAGTGCCTTGCTCAAGGGTGGTGGCGGCTGTGGGGATCGAACCAGCGACCTTCTGATTAACAGTTATGTGCTTTAGCCCACTACGCTGCCACCACCACTCCTTATTAACAGGAAATTAAATTAAACAGGAAATTAAACACACAAAAAAGGGATAGTGAGAAAGAAAAAGGAAATGGAGAAGGAAATAAAATAGGAAAAGGGAAAAATAAATGAAACCGAAAAAAGGAAAAGAAAAAGAAAATGGAGAAGGAAATGAAGCAGGAAAAGGGAAAAGAAACAGGAAACAGAAAAAAGGCATAGTGAGAAAGAAAATGAAGAGGAAAAAGCAGAAAGAAATTAAACAGGAATAATGAGACTGATAGTGATTAATAAATAAGGAATGAATAAGTATTACAAATAAGAAGCAAAAAGTAAACTGAAAGACAGAGAAAAGTTGATTCAGCAGTTTAACACATCCCACATGCAAAACTGACCTCTCACACACACACACACACACACACACACACACACACACACACACACACACACACACACACACACACACACTAATGAGTGTGCTATGTATGTGACCTTGTGCAGTCAGTCTGGCCTTAACTTTGACTCATGTATTAAACATGGAGCTGAGAGCCATCAGGCTCATGAATGTCAAACACATGAAATATAGATTAACAGCAACATAAAACAACTCACACAACACACTCGACAGATTCATAATTACATGCCAAAATCGTACATTTTTGTACAAAAACAAGAAAACATCCACACACAAGGAGACAAAATACAACAATACTATTCACATAAGCAGCAAGATCACAATTTGAATAATATTTTTAAAATAATAATTTTAATTAAAAAGGTATGAATGACTATAAACCAGGACAAGGGGTGGACCAATCCAGCCCTGACCAGGACACACTTCTACAGAACAGGAAAGTCATTTCTCTTCAATTGAAGAATGCACTCTAAAGTTGAATTCCAACTAACCAAAGCACAGAGAAATTTGACATACCACTCTGTCTCAAGGTAATTCTGTCTATCCTCCTGTCCCTCTCTTTTTCTCTCTTTTATTCTTTCTCTACCCTAATGTTTTAAATATAAAGTGTGAAATCTATCTCCAGGCCTTCATAATCTTCCCATCATTTCTTATTCTTTTGCATTCCCTTCATATCTATGAGTTTATGTCTGTGTAGTGGGGAGTTTTTAGATCAGTAGGGAGTTTTTCTGAAAGATCCCGTCTGTGATTTGGTGCATCCGCAGTTTAACCCGCTCAAAAACAAACAACAACAGAGACATACACACAGAGGACAGATCAAACGAGCAATTGCACTCAACTCTCAGAACTATAATCTTACACACAGACATCCCGTTACACACACAACAATAACACAGAAGATTAAGACGTTAGGCTGTGCAAGTGTACCTAAAAGAGTTGTTAAAATAAGGGAGAGAGAGAGAGAGAGAGAGCAGGGAGAGAGCAAACTGGAAGGAAGAGGAAAATATAGTGATTAGTTTGAGTACTCTGGTTCAGATGAATATGTATTACTGCCTTTGATCTAAGAGCATTTAACACCTCATGATGAGTAAATCCCTAAGACATAAAGCAGAGCATTCACACACAAATAAAAACACATCCCTTGCAAAAATGTACCAAGGTATTATACCAATTATTCATAGCTTCCACCAATATACTTTTTATGATAGTTATAGTTATATATAACTGTAGTAACGTGGTATTAAACACCACTTGTGTGATTCACAGATGAAAGATCATGACTTAAATTTCAGTCTGTGAATCACACAGAAATATCGTATGGCTTAAGACGACCTAATATATAGTGCACAAGAAGTATTGACCTGTTTCATGTGACATCACTGTATGGCCGCACCACCATGTTTGTGACCAAAGTTTCATTAACCTTCGTTATGCTGCGCTGTGAGATGCGACAAACGTCGGATACATTTTTGTTTCCATTTATAAATCTTGAAAAGGTCATACTGCTGTTTAAGTACCTGAGCCAAAATGTAATTTTTCTTTCAATAAAGTTTGATTTTTTTAAGTGATGCTTCATTTAGCCAAAGACAAGCAGCGATGCAGAGGGAGAGCAGGGATAAAAACAGTCTTTGTTAATTGATACATTTCAGTTATCTGTTAACGTGTCAAATATATTAGTGTTAAAAGCAGCCCTGACATTCATACAGATGGGATCATCATAGACGTTTTGTAATATTATGACCAAAACAGAGCAGAAAACAACACAAACTTGAATCACTTCTGAATGAGAGATGTTTACGGTGATGTACCGGTAGGTGTGTGCACTCGTAGGTGTACGGATATGAATAGTGGAAAAAAATATTACTTAAATGTCCACAAAAGTCAAATTTGGCAATAATTATGCAGACCTCAGACATGAATACACCTCTCCTGGGACATGGCATGGATCAAAGGCGTTTTTTTAATGTTTTTTTAATATCATTTTACAGGTATTTTTCCATTCACCGCCATTGTTTCCTCCCACTGTTGGTCACAAATATGGTGGCTGCGGTGGAAATGTGATGTCACTGGAACAGGTCAATAGGCTAATTTTATGATTTTGTTTTTGTTGCTCAACTGCATCTATCACCTTTTATTTTTATCATATGGAAAAAAGCTTCCGGGACAATCTGCTGAAATTCTCCTTGTGTGCTCCACAGAATAAAATGAAGTCCTAGTGATTTGCAAAACTTCCAGTTTTCATGACTGATTAGTCGGCCGTTTATTTGAATAACTAATCTGTGTTAAGAATAATAATGTAGCTATAATAAGGCTTTGCTATGTTCACAGGACCCCAATCAGATGCCTTTTAGAGGGATATACACATGTTAAGTGCAGCACTTAAACATGGTGACTAACGAATATTTAACAAATAAATAGGCTAAATAACTATAACATCTTCTTGCACAAAACTATCGAAGTGAGAAAGGTAAGATATAAGAAAGGCTCCAATACAGAGCGGCACAAAACAGCTTATGCACATCCTGAAAACAGAAGGAGACACTTCAATGTAACTGGAGTGCTTCAGGGGGATCCTTGCTGAGCATTCAAATGCGCAGAACTGCATGATAATCTAGTTCACGACATCAAGCAGTTTAAACCTGTTTTACTGCAACTATTTTTTATAAACCGTCTCAGACAGAATCAGAAAAAGACTTTATTGTCTCCACAGCACCTCACAAACATACGGGAATATTACTCATAGCAGAGGACTTAACGTCCGACAGTGATCGTCTTGAAATGTATTGTTGATGCAGTCAATTAAAACCACCACCACTAAAAATAACAACTGACTAGGAACAGCATGAGGGTCTATAGATCCCCTTAGAGGAAAACAGTTTTGCATTCTCTCACAGTAAGTTTTGCTCAATACTCGCAATAATTTGAGTTCCCTTGAAATTATTTTGGGTTCCCTTTCAATAGCTTTTACTATGGCTTATGAAAATGAACCACGATTTTCTACAGTAACCATAGCAGTTACTTTATTTGAACTATGGTATTTGAGGTCAAATCATAGAAACCACAAAACTGACCATTATTTTACTACAGTTACTATATGTGAACTAAAGTATATTTAGTAAAACCATAGGAACTACAAAATTGACCATGGTTTTACAACAGTAACCACATTTTAACCATGATATCCATAGTAAAACCTTACCAATAATACAGGAAAACCAAAACTGTTAATACAAATTATATGGTTAGTTTTACTATAGTAACACCATGGTTAATTTGTGGTACATGTACTATGGTTCTTACCACAAAAATGGTTACTACAGTCATGGTTACTAAATGGTTTAGTTCATTTTAAGGGCATTTTTTGGGGGGTAAAAACTATGGTTTTAAGAACAAATTAACCATGGTGTTCCTACAGGTTTTTTTTAGAAGAATGATTATGATTTTTATAACCATAGTTTGTTTTCCTGTATTATTACTATGGATTTCCTAAAAATATCAGGGTTAAAATATGGTTACTATAGTAAACCATGGTTATCTTTCGTAAGGGATGGATAAAGCTATAAAGAGGGTACCCAAAATAATTGTGAGGCAATGAAAACTATTGCTAAGAAAGCAAATCTTTTTCAGAAAGAATTCTGTGCATGCATTCTGTTCAACTAGTGACCAATCATAATTGTAAAAACATTGTTTCCAAACAGGTTTCCCAAACACTCCCCTGTCTGAAACTGATTTAAGCCAGAAGGTGACATGTGAGGTCATATAACACATCCTTAAATTGACAACACTTAGTTAGGATGTAGATTGATACTCACCCAAAACAGCAGGTTGAAGAGGAACATCATGTATTTGACACAGCACAAGCATCCACGCGCCATCTTCAGCTTCTCAAACTCTAGGAGGAAGACAAACGATAAGTCCAGGTAAAACACTAAATACTTCCCTCCGGTAGACACGCGTTTATCTTGATGTTTCCCTGCCGGTGGAACCGCGACTAGCGCAATGTCTCTCTGTGCTGTTTGATCTTTGAGATTTGACCCTCGGGAGCCGTAGAATGCCCCTACAGCCAGACGGTGACCCCGGCGGGCCGCCCGGGAAAACTCTGACTCTACACTGTCCACTGAGGGGCTACGCTGGACCTCGGATTGATGGCTTTCACACCTCTGCATCTTCAGAGAAACAGCAAGCCGAGAGCATGTTTCAAAGTCTTGTAATGCACATGTTCAAATTCTCCATATGAATGAGATGTGAACTTGCAGAGGTTACAGATGTCTCCCAAGTCAGTTTGTGCGAGATCACACCCCCTTGGGGTTTTCCTCAGACCGATTTGTTACTTTAAATTCTGCTTCACTGATCATATCTTGGAATTCTTCCTCTCTCCTCACATATAGTGTCTACTATATGTCTTTTTTGCCTTTTTGTTGTTTCCGTCATGCACGCGGCATACAGAGCATGTGCTTTCAACTTTCCCTGCTCTCTTTCGATCACGCTCTTTCACTGCTCTGGATCAGCATGCTCTGTTTAGTTGATTTGCTCTGCTGCATGTACCACTTTTCCTGCATGCTCTCGCTCTCTTTCCTGCACTATTATTAGAGCTCTCCCCTCTCAGCTCTCCCCATCCCAACTAGCAGTCTTTCCCTCTCTGTATCATCATACTGTACCTCCCTCCATTCATCCTTCTCTCTTTTAGGCTCCTCCTCCTCCATTTCAGCCAATCTGTTATCAGGTCAATGCATTTCCTACCTTCTCTCGTAATTGCTCTCAAACCATAGTGATGTCAGATTTGTCGGTGAATTGTTCTTTTGAGTCAGTTCTTTTAAAATGAATTAGATGAAATGGTTCATAAATCGAACATTGGTTTGAATGAAAATTATATCTAAAAAAAAAATCTGCATCCACTTGTCACAAACACCTGAAAAGATCATGGAAAATTCACGAAAATTAATTGGTCAAAAAGGCTGGAAACCCTGATTTTGAGACTATAGGTGTAACGACCACTTCTGTTAATCGGCCACAGATATCGGCTGATAATATCAAAATGCCCAAATGCCTGCTAATTAATCTGCCTGGACATAGTGCAGTATGTTTGTATGTCTACAGTATGTATGTCTACAGTATGTGGAAGTCCAACTCACTTCGTCAAAGTCATGACACTAAGAGATTATGTTGTCTTAATGTTTCCAGGTAATTTCTCTGTTGCCATGCTACGTAAATGAACAGACTGTAATGTGTAAAGAGATTTGCTGCTCTTGGTTCAGTGATTGAACCACATACTTCAAAACACACACAAAAAATTCACTCCTCTAGTTAGTAATTTAGCAGATACTTTAATAAAAGTGATGTACTATACACTAGGGCTGGGCGATATGTCAAAATTATTTGATCACAATATAAAAAAAATCACAATATATGATTACATCATCAACCCCTCTGCCAAGGGTCGGTGATTTTTTTTGCTTTAAAATTTTAACTTATGTATTGAAACATAACCAAAAGACATCTAAAAAATTCAAATTGCACTTTAAACTAAACCAAAAAAGCAATACAATAATGAAGATCAATACCATTTACCGTCTCCAACGGCTCCATTTGCCATCAAGCATCCGTCAACGACACCAGGTGGACAATTACTAATAGCCTACAGACTAAGAACTAAAGATAATTAGAAATGTAAAGACAATAATAACTATAATAATAAAGCCTAATAAATGTCCTAGTGTTCCCAAAGTAATGCTGCTAAATGTGTGTTCTTATCGAATTTAATGCTTATTTACAGTTAATGCAGCCTAAAGAAAAGGAAATAGAACTCAATTTTAGGTTCAAGGTGAACATGTCGTATTGTTTTATGATTTAATCACTTTCATCTTTGTATCATTAAAGGGGTCATGACATGAGAAACCAAATTTGCCTTGATCTTTTGGTATATAAGAGGTCTTTGTATCATTAAAACGTCCTGCAAGTTTAATATTTTAAGACGTCCTCCCCATTCTAAACGAATCATTTATTTAATCAAGCTCAAAATACAGCTCGTTCTGGATTCATGGTTAGAAGTGACGTGTCGGTTAGAAGTGACGTAACAGCGTTTGCATATGACCGCCTCCAGCACAAGATAACTACGATTTAAGCGCAAGACAACTACGCTCATTTCAGTATCGCCGTCGCCTCACAAGTGTTCAGTCGATGGACAGCGAGCTCTGACAGAGACTACTTGTGCACAGGAAAATTACGATGCCACACAGATGTGCTGTTCCTGGCTGTGGTCAAACAAAACCTCTGAATAAGCTGCCGAAAGATCCAGACGTCAGGGAAAAATGGATGCAGTTTATTTTTTGCGGACGTTCCAGTCACGGCAGTGTTAACTTAAGCGTTTGTTCTGTACATTTTAAGGATGACTGTTTTGAGAACAAATCTCAATATGATGCTGGCTTTGCCAGAAAACTGTTGCTCAAAGATAAGTCCGTGCCGACTATTCTGGGAACAACGACGACGCAAACTGTAAGTAATCTATTTTAAACTTTAAACTACTTTTTAAAGCGCAATTTCATTCATTATGAATAATCACAGTGTTTTTACTTAGTTTACTTGCATATTGTTCTGGCTGGGGCGTCAATAATTGATACATAGGCACTGACGTTAGCCAATCATAACAGTGGGCGTTAACACTGAAGTCTTAAATGGAAAACGCCCCCAAAACAGACTGTTTGAATCAGAGGATGAGAAACAGGGTGGGAAAAGGTCATAAATCACTAGATTTTAGAAGTTTTTCTTAAAAAAAATATATTAATACTATAATTGCACCTAAGGGAACATAATAATACAATAAAAAAAACCATGTCATGACCCCTTTAATACATTTTGCGGGTGCTAGATTCACACCCTGGGCTACAGTTTAATATATCGAGCGACTTCCCAGATCCATGGTTTTGCCATTTCACAATATTGTCGGTCATCATCTGTCAATGTCGCAATTGCATCGGGATCTTTGTAAGACATCGTCGATATCCGACAACATCATCCTATAGACGATGGTAAGAGTTCATGGATCTAGCTTTGCGGAGCTTGAACTGGGGATGTGCATGAGTAATCAATTAATCAAGTACTTTTCCTACACCAGCTAGTCAACTATGAAAACACAAGAACATCGCAAATGGATTTTTCTTTACCCAGTTGCCTACCAGGAGCAGCGCTGAATACAAGTGGGGGGGTTGCTATGATGGAGCCTAGTTAAGTACTAGCAATAGTTGTGCATGAGTGTTTAAAAACTCTTAGCATGGGCAGAGTGCATTTTATAAAATTATCTTTCACCTAGTTTTTGCAAATGTGCATTACTCACATTGGTTTCTATGTTTCTAAGCTCCGGGTGAGTGTAAGTGTTTTTTTTTTTTTTTACTTTTAATTTTGTTATGCATTTTGTTCATTTCATTTTATCCCCCCCAAATGAAAAGCATAATTTGTTGAAGTTAGCCTATTTTTAAGCTGTTCTTGGTAACGTTTGTGAATAAACAAAATATAAATTTCACATACGTGTCATACTTGTTATTTTTAACTTACATTTTAATTTACGAGTAATCGATTACTTGTTCTTTAGTGGGTTAGAATACTCGACTACAAAATTACTTTTACATAATAATGCCAATCCCTAGCTTGTACCTACAAACTTTCCATTCCCAGCCCCAATCATCATTTCAGGGTGAACACAAATGATAACATAATTTTTTTTTATTTGGGTAAACTATTCCTTTAACCACTAGACAGCGTTCCCTAGCTATTTTCCACATTTGTGTGTTTGAGGTGGAATTGTAATGTGAGGCTGAATTTCTCCACCTATAGGTGCTTTGATTTTATTAGCATTTTTAATTCCTTCCCTCTGGTGCCCTTTCCACTTCTAATTAAATAACATTGTGCACTGTGATCTTGACTAACACATTGTGCCTGTTGTTTTGTGCTGACTCAGCGTCTTTATCCCTTGTGATATCAAAAGATCTTAGGAAGCTCATTAGACAGGCTTTTATAAGAGGAAAAGTGATTTCATTTAGATGAAACTGTGGACAAAACAGTCCCAAAGCTCCCAATAAACACACAGGCAGCAAATATCTACATCTACAGTATATTTGTGAGGACCTTCCATACATATACATTTCTAGACTCAGTTTAAAAAAAAACACATGCATACGTTTAAAGACGCATGCTGAAGAATAGAAGTGCTGTCCAGATGTGCGTTTAAGGATTAATTAAACAGACTCTGATGTAGCACAAATCTGCCACCTCATACAACACTATAATGAACATCTGTCTGCCAATCTGCTCAGGGATTTTCACACATATACAATGTCCTTAGATCTGACAAAGAGCTTTGCGAGACTTTATAATAAGAATGTTTCTGATTGTGGTCTCAAGCAGGCTGTTTTTTTTGAGTTGGACACTGGACTAGCTTGAGTGCAAACTCCACTCTGATGCAGTCCATGGGGAAATAGGTAAGAACATTATTTTGAACACTAACTGTTCATGTACTCAATCAATAGTGGCAATTTGTACATTTTTAACAAAGAATATCTTACATAGTGCAGCTTTAAAGGTGCTTGTTCATGTCGACTTAGACTTACACTGACACCTAGTGGCCTGGATGCAGCATCATTCAAACGCAATAGTTTTCAGTTACTGACGCCAATGTAAAAATTCACAATTCACCATCAGTCATGATTACTTTAATCATTGAGTGAATGTGTCAAATAACAGGACGGTTACTGAGATTAAGCGAGTAGTATTTGGCTGGTCGTGTGATTCTAACATGGCAGCCCCCATGTGTGAACCCTCTCTATGTAGAATAAAACAGCTCTTATAAGGTTACTGATATGACTGGAGTCTTCATTTCATGTGAGTGGTCAAGATTTCCTACATTTGTTTCAAAATTACAATCCATTTCTTAAGGAGTACAGCTTTTTTAATGAAGAAAAAAATACTGCACCTTTAATGTTTTCATTTATATTGTGCAGCAATGTCCCCAGCATGTTGCTGCCACCACCAAGCTTCACATTTGGGATGGTATTGCGCAGGTGATGAGTGGTGCCTGGTTTCCTCCAGACATAATCCTTAGAACTGAGGCCAAACAGTTAAATCTTTGTTTCATCCGATCAGAGAATCTTGTTTCTCAAAGTCTTAGAGTCCTTTTGGTGCTTTCTTGCACTGAGGAGAGGCTTCCATCTGGCCACTCAGCCATAAATCCCAGATCGGTGGAGTGTTGCAGTGATGAATGTCCTTCATCTCCACACAAGAACCAGATTGACCATCAGGTTTTTGGTCACCTCTCTTACTAAGGCAATCCTGTCTTTGTACTCTGCCGGCAGTTCCTTTAACCTCATGGTTTAGTTTTTGCTCTGATATGCATTTTCAGCTGTGAGACCTTTCCAAAGGTGTATGCCTTCCCAATCATGTCCAATCAACTGAATTTTCCACAGGTGGACTCCAATCAAAGTCATTATGAGGTACGGAGTGTAGACTGATGTTAAAAATTATTTAAAGCTTTTTAGCATAAGGCTGCAACATAATTGTTTATGTTTTTTTTTAAATGAAGAGGTCTGAATACTTTCTGAATATACTGTAGTTATCCCGGTTACATACTATTTCTGTTCCATTTTTGAAGTATTAATCTCTGCCTGTTTTGGGGCAAATATTGGCTAAAACCCCCATGCACTACAAGAAAATTTTGGATTTGCGACTGTTTTCTCACTTATTAAAACACAGCTGTATTTCAAATGGGTGAGATCAGTCTTTTAAGTCAATGAACCATTAAACCTCTCAATGTACAAAACTTAAAGTATGCATCTTAATTTACAGTTCATTAAAGGATTAATTGCATGTGCCAATAAGCAATAGTCCAGGTACAAATTTATTTGGGCCTTTAAATGCTATCACCTTACCTACTGACACCTCCCATTTAAACAAATTAATTTAACTTCAGTATTGAGAGAAAGAGGGGCTGCTTTTGCCTCCATTTCATTTCATCAGAGCTACTCGTACAGCTGCTGAACACACAAAATGCATGCTAGCTTAACTAAACTCTCTTTTAAACATGTTTTTAACAGTTGTGCATTCACACACATCATGCATACACACATGCATTTTAAACACATTTTCTTTTTTTTTTTACATTAGTAATATTTAAGTCACATCGGATTGGAAGACTATATAGTTTTTTTTCATGACTAAAAGCAGATAACAGCCTGGCCAATATTGATATAGCATCTTGTGGCATTTTAAAAGTTAAAATCACCCATAAGAACAGGGAAATTAGATTAAAGATTCAAGGAATAAAATCTTTCATTTCTATAGTCAAACCTGAAAAAGGACATGATTAAAGAGAATTTATCTCTGAATGCAGGTAATTAATTCCCCTTTTAAACTGAAAAAACATGAAACAAGTTCTTTTGAATGTGTGTGGAGTTTGAAGTTAGATCAAGCATTACATAAAAAGGCGCAATTATTGCAAAATGCCCTTTGACAAGAGTATTCAGCACACTATATACTAAAGTTATTTTCTCTGTATGAAAGCCTGAGGGCAAGTGCTATTTCAAAAGCTCTGTCTCATTACTTAATTATGTCATTAGTTCTTTATTCCACTCTCTGTTCAAAAAGAGACAGCGCTCTCCCTGATCCTCTACATACTTTATCACTCTCCACTGTTTTAAGGAGTATTTAGAATTAAAGGGTAACTAAACACCTGCTCAGAGTCTGACTCCACCCACTAGAAATATTTGACAATGCAGGAAAAGTGGGCAGACCCCGGCGGGAATAGAGGGAACGAACCGAGTGCGGGGCTGAGCGGGGGGGGGGGGCACCTGAGACTCGTAGTGACGGATTAATTGACAGCTGCTGTCAGACTCTATGTTATTATTATTCCTCACACGGTCGCAAGACGACATGTACATGAATCTGGCGTGGTGAGCTGGAACCTGCTTACGTCAGCTGTCACCGCTTACGTCACGAAGTACCGCAACAGCCAATAGGAAAATTCAACTGCAGTAGCCACCGTTCAACCTGAAGAGGGCAGCACTCAGACGTTTTTACACCATATATTGTAGAATTAAAACACTTTATACACAAATGTCAAAAAAATTACTTGAATCAATGACCAGTACTAATAAAGCCCCATGTTTACAGACCATTAACTAAAAAAAGTTGGTTTAGGGTTTAGTTACCCTATAACAGTGTGACCTCTTTAGGGGTAAAAGCAATTTTGGGTGGCACTGCCCTCTTGTGACATAATAAAATCAACAACTGTGCCATCTTTGCTGCTTGTGTTTCGGAATTATTGCTCATCCGGTATTTTTTAGCTTATATGACAATGTTTACTTGCATGTTTTGTTTCCCATCTGTGTTTATTTGAACTGGGAGCACAGACATTTCAAAATAAGAGTCTCTGGTGTATTTCTGGCTTGTTTACAGTTAAAAGTCCAGCGTTATGTACCAAACCTTATTTTTTTTGTTTTATGGTTAGGGTACAAAGGGGCTAAAAGCACACCTTAAAAAAAATTTGCTTTTTAGGTCACAAAGTGTGTCAAGAATGACAAAATAATAACGTATCTTTATTAATTAATGATGGAGCTACATCATTTGTTTAAAAGAAATAATAACGGAAAGTGTTTTTTTATTTTTTATAAAAAGGTGGCAAGGCCTTATACCCCACACTTGAGGTAAAAGGCCCCCTGGGGGGGGTTACAGTGATATTGTGTATATATATGGTAAAATAGTAACAGGGCAAAATTTGTCAACTTAAGCAAATACTTTTGAGACAACAATATGCTTTTTGTGAGTAACAAATTAAGATAATAACTATTCAAAATAACCAATTCAGAAAACGGTAACCCATTCCTGTTAATTTCAGTCACTTTTGGCATTTCATAATATCTCAAATATTCTATAAACCAATTAATCTCCATTGTGATTGGATCAGTCAATGTGAGCCCTCTTTGAACATTCTTCATAAATATATTCACCCACTTAAGAAAAACAATGTGCTTTATAGGGCCCCTGCAACACGGGTGCTTTTTACCCCAAATACTACTCTTTCACTTATTGGACAGTTATTAAAAAACGTTTGATGTAATCACCTTTAACAAAACTGAAAATGACAAACACGGATTCTGGCATAAAATAAGTGATAATTTCAGGGATTTTCACTAGCTACATAAATTTGCAAGATTTTATAAATAATTAAATATTAGATCAAATTACCTCAAAATCAAACTTTAGACATTGCACGCAAAGATCTCATAGGTCAGAACAACATTGCTGTGTATAGTGACAAACAGGTGTTTAGGTAAGTACAGTTGTAGTTTTTGTTGTTATTTAGTGTTTTGGGTGAAAATCAAATCAAGAGGGCCTTTAGCCCAGTTGTACCCAATTATTGGGATTTTGGTTGCAAAATAAAACTGCATTGGAATTTTAAACATTGTGGACTCACAGTAAGGACAGTAAGTCACAGTAAGGAAAGTCTAAGACTTTTTTAAACATTCAATTAATAGATTTTAAAAACTATCGGCCGATTAATCGGTTATCAGCCTTTTCCACCAGCTAAGTTTTCGGTATCTGCAAAATCAATCTCTAGTCAAGTGTGTCCAAACTAAATTTAAGGGAGAACAACAGATTTCTCTGACCAATGAGTTCTTTTGGTGTAAAAACAGTAGGCATAATTAATGAGATATGGTATATATTGAGATATCTGAAGATAGAAATTAAATTGTAATCAGCATTTTAACATTTTCAGTACTTATCAAGCTGCTGACTAAGCTGTTGTGCATAGTCATGCAGCAGCTGCTGTCTACTAAAGATTTGCTTTTTAGATGCGCTAATTCTGCATATTCCTTTGCAGTGACTAATCACACATAATTTTGGCATCCAAAATCCCTGATGAGAGGGTGATGAAATGCCAAAGTAGCCTAGTTTGATTAAACTGTACACCTCACTCAGGGCCATTTCCACGAACAAGGCCAAATGTACTTCATTTATGGCATTATTTGAGTCTGCGAGTCTCCCTATTAGGGAAATCCAGTTTAAAAGCTGGTAGTTGTGTTTGGAACATGGTTGCTAGTTTCTAGCTGGTCCATGCTGGGAGACCAGCTTAGACCAGCTACCAGCATGACATACCAGTTAAAGGATGTCAAGCTGGTTTTTGGAAGATGTTAGCTGATCAACCAGCTAAAGACCAGCTCATGACCAACTTGGACCAGCTTGGGCCATCTTAGGACCAGCTAGCATGTTCCAAAACACAGCTACCAGTTTAAGCTGGATTTTCCAATCTTTCCATATCAAGTAGTTTCCGTTTGTTTTTTCACTCATAGGTCAACCATCAGAGACTTACTGATTCAGTGCGCATATATGTTTTTATTTTGTTTTTAATATCGGTGATGTGTGTGTGTATATATATATATATATATATATATATATATATATATATATATATATATGTGTGTGTGTGTGTGTGTATATATATATATACACACACACACAACTTGTTTAAAGATGACACACACACACACACACACACACACACACACACACACACACACACACACAACTCGTTTAAAGATGACACACACAAAATACACACATAACAAAAGAAAAGCTGCACATATTTAAGTACATTTGGGGCAAGAACTAACATGTAAACAACCGATATGTATCAGTTCCACAAATAAACAAACTTTAGGCTAGTACACAACCCTACATGTTATAAACTATAAACCCTTAACTCACCCTTTTGGCTCTGTCTTACAGTACGTGCTTCTGTTTTCCGACTTGCTTTCTTGTTGGCGAAGGAAACTCTCCTCACTTTGGTGTGTTTTTGTCCATATAAAGATTATAGACTCGATTAACTGCGACCTACTAAGCTTAAACGCATACAAACTATAGGTAAGCGCACTGTTGATTTCATTGTAATCGAGTGAGAAAAAAAAAAGTTGGGAATGGGAATGGCACTGACTTTTCCCAGGAACGGAAACCGTAAAGCAGGAAAGATGAAGAGAGGCGTGACTTGTTGAACTTAGCAGGGAACGCTACACGCGTTTGCCAGCAGGAGCGCCCCTTCACCTCCACTCTCACACAAAGTCTGATTGTTATTCTTATAAATATGTTGAATATTTATAATGTGATAATAAGTGAGCTAGAGTCAGAGAAAGATGTAACCTCATAAGACACAAAAAGAAAACGTTTTTGGAAATATGTTTAGGCTTATTCGTTAGAGAAACTAGCACGCAGCCATCTTGAAAAGGTTGTCTTTGAACTTCCAGTCTAGCTTTTTCTACATTGATATGGTGTTGCTTTCAAAGTGTACTTCGCTGTCGAAGTGGATTTACAGGTTATAGAGTTGCCAAAAGTTATCATGAGTATTTTAAAGTGTTCAGGTGATGGCCTAACTGGAAGTACAGCGGTGAGCTTTCAAAACGAGAACTTAATTCATAAATACACAGGATCCTACTTTCACGCTGTAGACGTAGGCTACTGATATGCCTCTGAACTCCAAAAAACAACACAAAGTGATTAAAAACATCTCTCCAAACGACACGCCATTTTCTCATGTAATTCAGCCTTCGCATTATAGTTATGATAAGCTCATTTTTTAAATGATAAGTGCTGAATAAGATGAATAGTGTTAAGTGTATAGACACATATTACAACATATCATACACCAGCATGAAAATGTTACACACATTTCTTTTAAATGAAAAAGGAAGAAATATTCTCATAACAAAATGTAAAATACACCTAGCAAGTTGGTTTTATTTATTCTGAGCAAACCAAGATGATTTTTAAGCTTATTTCAGCCAATAAATACAAAATGATAATGTGGGGGTTAGATTGTGCATGTTAAACAACATAAAGCATTTATTTATTTTTTGACAGGCCTTATTGTGTGCATCTAAATTTACATGCATCAATCTGATGGAAATGACTGTACATTAACAGTATGGCTGTATATGCCATTTCATATTCCTCACCATCATTAGTGTAAAAGAAATGGATTGGTCAAATTAAAGCTGTACTTTTCCTTTATCCACACAATACAACAAAAAGTAGACATTTAAATGTGCTTTTTTTGCATAGTAGCGTAGCGGTTTTAAAGGCGCATTATTTGGCAGCAAGACATCTACACTTATCCCCACCTGGAGCTTTATTTTGTAGGAATCTCTTGCAGAGTCCTTGTGTATATTATTAGGACACCAAAGCATATATGTGCCATTGCATGTATGGCCCAGAGTGCAGGTGGAAGGGCTTGTTTGGACCAATGAATACAGAGTATCTGCATATTTGTGTAGCAGATACAGACACAGAGTGGCCCTTAAAGCTGTTTGATGAAATCCATGCATGTGCGAGTCAGTCCCAGTGTAGGCTGAAGCCCTTAGAAAGCATCACTGCCTCCAGGTCACTGTCTTCCTCTCTCTCACTCACTCTCTGCTCTTCCAGCAGGGCTACCAGCGCATCCCTCTGCTCTACCACATCCAGCATCTCGCTCAAAATACGCCTCTCCTCTGCCAACTCCTCCTCTTCCTTAAGATGGTCTGAAAGAGTTTAAACAGAATTAGAGTAATGTTGCGATGTATGCTGTGAAATGTTTTTATTGAAGAAACTATAAGGGAGAAAATCACAGATGGGGAAACAGGAGGAAAGGGAGAGGAAGTTAGCTTTATTTCTGTGCCTGCACTGACCGTCTACTGCCATGCGCTCTCTCAGCTCCTGTTGCAGACGACTTTGTCTGTCCTCCAGTTCCAACTCACGTGCACTACAAACAGACCACACTGATGAGCATAGAGCAATTAAACAGTACTTCAGCACAAAGCAGTGTTGGGCAACTTTCAACATTTGGAATATCAGGAAGTGTGTGTGTGTATATATATATATATATATAGAGAGAGAGAGAGAGAGAGAGAGAGAGAGAGAGAGAGAGAGAGAGAGATGTAGGTGCTTTAGACGGTGGACAGGGGTCATCATGGACAATCTGACCAGCTACGCAGCCCCATACACAGCAGGGTGCAACTGTGCTTTTTGACACATTCCTCTTGTAACCATTATTCAAATTTTCTGTGATGTGCCTCAGTAGACCTTCTGTTGGTTCAGACCAGACGGAATAGCCTTTGTTGTCCTCGTGCATCGATGAGCCTTGGACACCCAACACCCTGTCGCCGGTTTGTGGTTTGTCCCTCCTCAGACCACTGTCGGTAGGTACTCACCACTGCTAACCGAAAGCACCCCATAACCCTTGCCCTTTCAGAGATGCTGTGACACAGTCTTCTGGCAATAACAATTTGGCCCTTGTCAAAGTCACTCTGGTTTTTACACCTGCTAATTTCTCCTGCATTCCACATGTTGACTGCAAGAACTGATTGTTTGCTTACCATTTAATCTACCCAGATCTTGACATGTTGGAGATGATCAAAGTTATTTGCTTCACCTGTGAGTGGTCATAATGTTTTGGCACATCAGCGTATAACACACACACACAGTACTATATACACTGTACGTATAGTACTGTTATACTAGCGATCAGAGTGCCATTTTAATTTTCCTGGTCAATGGCTGTGCCGAAGCACCTTGTTTAAAGAGGGTGTACCTGTATACGCTGGGTTGGAAACCTCAAGGATTAATATTTGTGTTTTCCTTATTACATCACATGTTTGTTCTGAATGCAAAAAGAAACAAATGAAACACAGAATGTAGGCTGTCATCCACGCAGCCTGAACAAAGCAAAGCGGGCTCGTTTACTCGTGTGATTAACCGAAATTGAAACGTTGCTGGCTGGTGATACACAAATGGCTTGCATGTGCTGAATGAGTCTGTTTGGTATATTGCAGTCTCATCATATTTCAACTTTTTGTTTAGAATCCCATTGGAATGATTGGAGAATCCTCATGGAATGATGCTGCATGATCATATGGAAGGTTTACAGGTGAAACTCGAAAAATTAGAATATCGTGCAAAAGTTCATTAATTTCAGTAATTCAACTTAAAAGGTGAAACTAATATATTATATAGACTCATTACAAGCAAAGTAAGATATTTCAAGCCTTTATTTGATATATTTTTGATGATTATGGCTTACAGCTTATGAAAACCCCAAATTCAGAATCTCAGAAAATTAGAATATTGTGAAAAGGTTCAGTATTGTAGGCTCAAAGTGTCACACTCTAATCAGCTAATTAATCCAAAACACCTGCAAAGGGTTCCTGAGCCTTTAAATGGTCTCTCAGTCTGGTTCAGTTGAATTCACAATCATGGGGAAGACTGTTGACCTGACAGTTGTGCAGAAAACCATCATTGACACCCTCCACAAGGAGGGAAAGCCTCAAAAGGTAATTGCAAAAGAAGTTGGATGTTCTCAAAGTGCTGTATCAAAGCACATTAATAGAAAGTTAAGTGGAAGGGAAAAGTGTGGAAGAAAAAGGTGCACAAGCAGCAGGGATGACCGTAGCCTGGAGAGGATTGTCAGGAAAAGGCCATTCAAATGTGTGGGGAGCTTCACAAGGAGTGGACTGAGGCTGGAGTTACTGCATCAAGAGCCACCACACACAGACGGGTCCTGGACATGGGCTTCAAATGTCAAACGTCTTACCTGGGCTAAAGAAAAAAAGAACTGGTCTGTTGCTCAGTGGTCCAAAGTCCTCTTTTCTGATGAGAGCAAATTTTGCATCTCATTTGGAAACCAAGGTCCCAGAGTCTGGAGGAAGAATGGAGAGGCACACAATCCAAGATGCTTGAAGTCCAGTGTGAAGTTTCCACAGTCTGTGTTGGTTTGGGGAGCCATGCCATCGGCTGGTGTTGGTCCACTGTGCTTTATTAAGTCCAGAGTCAACGCAGCCGTCTACCAGGATATTTTAGAGCACTTCATGCTTCCTTCAGCAGACAAGCTTTATGGAGATGCTGACTTCATTTTCCAGCAGGACTTGGCACCTGCCCACACTGCCAAAAGTACCAAAACCTGGTTCAATGACCATGGTATTACTGTGTTTGATTGGCCAGCAAACTCGCCTGAGCTGAACCCCATAGAGAATCTATGGGGCATTGCCAAGAGAAAGATGAGAGACATGAGACCAAACAATGCAGAAGAGCTGAAGGCCGCTATTGAAGCATCTTGGTCTTCCATAACACCTCAGCAGTGCCGCAGGCTGATAGCATCCATGCCACGCCGCATTGAGGCAGTAATTAATGCAAAAGGGGCCCAAACCAAGTACTGAGTACATATGCATGATTATACTTTTCAGAGGGCCGACATTTCTGTATTTAAAATCCTTTTTTTAAATTGATTTCATGTAATATTCTAATTTTCTGAGATTCTGAATTTGGGGTTTTCATAAGCTGTAAGCCATAATCATCAAAATTATATCAAATAAAGGCTTGAAATATCTTACTTTGCTTGTAATGAGTCTATATAATATATAAGTTTCACCTTTTAAGTTGAATTACTGAAATTAATGAACTTTTGCACGATATTCAAATTTTTCGAGTTTCACCTGTACATCAAGATGTAGATTGGAATGCAGGTGCAGAATTTCATATGAATAAAATAGTCTACTATCTCACCGTTGCTGGCGTTCCAGTGATTACCCCTCTACGTGCCATTGCTGGCAGGCATGCCATAGGTTGCCAACTCTTATGATCGATTGATAGACTAAAAAAAATAGCTAAAAAGGCTAAGTAAATAAATACTTACAATATCATAAGCTCAGATTCATAGCGCACAAGGGCATTCTTTTCCTGTACCAGCTTAAACCACTGATGCATCAGGCTAGGGTCATCTTTCTTTCCCATTCCTATGAGAAAGACAGGGACACAGACCGACAGAGAGAACGGGGTAATGGGACACCGTATATGATGGGCATACAGTATATAAGAGATACATGCATAAATATGCTTATACTCTGTATGACATTACCAAGACATGCAAGCAGGACACTAATACAAACAGGACACTGAACATCAGCACACACCTGTATGCACGCACACACACTTAATGTGTGACAATTCTGTGACCAGACAGTAAGTCAGTAAGATACAGCTATCTACTATTTAGTAGTCATTTATCTAGCGACAGCCATGCATATCGATGATGTTTCATGCCCATGCAGCTCCAAGGTGAGATTACAGGGGATAAATAACATACTTAGCTGTTGAAGTGGAGGTTCTTGCACTACATAAAGGAAAAAGACTGTACAGACATATATGGAGTGATCGTGTTCTGTCCCTTTAGCTTTGGCTGTGTACAGCAGTACACAAGAAGAAAAGGGGGGGAGGGGGAGGGGAAAGAGAATTTAGAAACTATTTAAAAATGTATTACTATGACAAAAGCTCCACTAGAGGCAGGAAGCTTGGATGGTGTTACCTTCTGAAGAACAGCAAGGACAGAGATAGACAGGTCTTCTACAAAGAGAACCAGGAAAGGGCTCTAATAAGACCAGAGAAAAGCAGAAAAAGAGGGAGAAGGAGTACAAGGGGAGGAATTCAGGAACGCTGAATGAACTGTGACATTGAAAGGGGAAAAGACTGCATGAGCAGAGCTGAAATAGGTCATTTCGATGTGTTGATTGTGATGGAATATGCACATTTCCAGGCAATGATCTGACTTAAGAGCCAGCTGTCTTGAGTTTCTCCAACTATTTATGACCTTTGTCTGACCAGAAAGCTGGCCACTTGAGAGATTAAATGGGCCCATTTTTTTGCAGTTAAAATCTCGCAGTCCCGCTCTAGAATACGGTCAACCACAGTGTGTGCCGCATGTTTAGCAGTCCTGTATTTGTATTCCCAAAAGTACTGCCATTTGTCACACAAAGACAAACTGACTAGATGATACATACAAACCAATTAGTGACAGCTGAAATTTTTTATCTAGATCAGCAAGTGGTTTATAGTACTCTTAATGCAAAAGATACTACTGTACAAAGACTTTGTGTTAACAGCTAATGAGCCTGGAAGTTGGTAAACCTGCTTGTTAGTGTCATTAGCATCAGAGCTTAGTCAGACGTGTCGTACATACCACCAAGGTGTATGTCCAAGAGGTCAGAGGTACTAGAGTCTTCCCAGAAGTCTAAATCATGAGGAGGGACACATCGTGAGGATTGTAACTAGCAAAAGCTACAGTACACACACAGAGGGCTTGTGTGGAAATAGAATATCTTGTGCTGTCGATGTATTAATGTACCAAATGTAGCATGAAATACTGATGTGTAATTTAAAGATGTAATTGAAAATGATGTAAATGTGTTTTGATGAATGCAAGGCTTAACAAACAAACAGATGAAATGAGTATGAACAGATAGGGCTGATGACATTTAACAGTACACAACTCATAAAAACATATGGAACAAGTTATTTACAGTGCTTGAAATAAAAACTGACAATAATATGATGCAAATGGTCATTCTTATTCAACTATTTATACATTAGTATTGTCTCTTTAAATTTCAGAGCTGATAAACAATTTAAATGACTGTTCTGGGTTAAATACAAGTTAATGCATTTTTTTTTCAAACTGAGGAATAAGTCACAATTATTGTCTGTAGTGATCGACAGCATGTCACAGACAGTGTCTAAAAGGTCTACTATTTAATTTTGAGGAACATCTGTTTGACGAGAAAGTGACAGGTACCTGCTTCCCCTCTCAGAGCTTTCTCGACGGCCACGCCCCTCTCCTCCAGCTGCCTCTGCTTCACTTCCACCTGCTCCAACTGACGCTGAATCATCTGACAACAAGAGTAGTTTACCCACTGACAAGGTGCATGAATTAAATCAACATGAATGAAGCAGAGGTTTCCAGCAACACTTAGGGTTAAAAACTTTATTTCAATTTTTTATTTTTTTTTAACTGCGTTTCGGCATATAGGCCTAGGATAGAATAAAAGTAGCCTACAAAACATCCCCATTAAAAACAGCCCTGGCAAATTAACAATAAGAAAGCACACTTAGACAACCAATCAATTTGGGACATGGAATTAAATACAGCTGATATTTTACTTGTCAGAGCTGTTTTAAATGGGGATGTTTTGTACTTTTATTCTAACCCTGACGAAGGCATACGTGGCAAAACACGTTGTTTTTTTTTTATTCAAATACATTTTTTTATCCATAATTGTTTCTGGAAACTTCTGCTTCATCTGACACAACACAAAATACAGTGGGGTCCAAAAGTGGAAGACTTTTAGGCAACATTTCAAAAGCACTGCATTACTGTCAGAAAACTGAAAATGGTGTTTTCATAAAAAAATTGATTAGTGTGGAAGTGAACATTTTTCTATTTTGAATTATATAATCAGCATGACAATTTGAGTGAGTGTTAAGAATAAAAATAAACATGAAGGTTATAATTTCTTAATATTTGGTAATGTATGGGTTAGGTTAGTGTTAGGGTTTGTGCTTTAATGACAGCATGCACTCGAGCTAGCATGGTGTGACTCCACAACTTTGTGCAAAACCTGATGATCCATGATATCCAGCATGATTTGAAAATATTCCAAAGAGCAACTTATGTGCTTCAATGAAAGCAAAGAAATCTTCCCCTTTGAATAAAAGATTTTAAATGGTCAATGTCACAAATTTAGTGACCTAGAAATAGTGCATTTGAAATACTTTCAAAAAAATTCTTAGTTTAAAGGGGTCATGACATGAGAAACCAAATTTGCCTTGATCTTTTGGTATATAAGAGGTCTTTGTATCATTAAAACGTCCTGCAAGTTTAATATTTTAAGACGTCCTCCCCATTCTAAACGAATCATTTATTTAATCAAGCTCAAAATACAGCTCGTTCTGGATTCATGGTTAGAAGTGACGTGTCGGTTAGAAGTGACGTAACAGCGTTTGCATATGACCGCCTCCAGCACAAGCTAACTACGCTTTAAGCGCAAGACTACGCTCATTTCGTATCGCCGTGCGCCTCACAAGTGTTCAGTCGATGGACAGCGAGCTCTGACAGAGACTACTTGTGCACAGGAAAATTACGATGCCACACAGATGTGCTGTTCCTGGCTGTGGTCAAACAAAACCTCTGAATAAGCTGCCGAAAGATCCAGACGTCAGGGAAAAATGGATGCAGTTTATTTTTTGCGGACGTTCCAGTCACGGCAGTGTTAACTTAAGCGTTTGTTCTGTACATTTTAAGGATGACTGTTTTGAGAACAAATCTCAATATGATGCTGGCTTTGCCAGAAAACTGTTGCTCAAAGATAAGTCCGTGCCGACTATTCTGGGAACAACGACGACGCAAACTGTAAGTAATCTATTTTAAACTTTAAACTACTTTTTAAAGCGCAATTTCATTCATTATGAATAATCACAGTGTTTTTACTTAGTTTACTTGCATATTGTTCTGGCTGGGGGCGTCAATAATTGATACATAGGCACTGACGTTAGCCAATCATAACAGTGGGCGTTAACACTGAAGTCTTAAATGGAAAACGCCCCCAAAACAGACTGTTTGAATCAGAGGATGAGAAACAGGGTGGGAAAAGGTCATAAATCACTAGATTTTAAAAGTTTTTCTTAAAAAAAAAAATATATTAATACTATAATTGCACCTAAGGGAACATAATAATACAATAAAAAAAAACATGTCATGACCCCTTTAAAATTATTTGAAACCTTTCAACTTTGTTAATTTCAGGATGAATTGATACACTGTGTGTGCGTGCACATACACACACACACACACACACTTTATTAGGAACACCTGTACACCTACTAATCAGCCAATCGTGTGGCAGCAGTGCAATGCATATAATTAATGCAGATACGGGTCAGGAGCTTAATTTAATATTCACATCAACCATCAGAATGTGATCTCTGTGATTTTACTGGTTTTAGTATTTCTGTAACTGCTGATCTCCTGGGATTTTCACACAAAACAGTCTCTAGTGTTTACTCAGAATGGTGCCAAAAACACAGTGAGCGGCAGTTCTGCAGACAGAAATGCCTTGTTAATGAGAGAGGTCAATGGAGAATGGCCAGACTGGTTTGAGCTTACACAAAGGCTACAGTAACTCAGATAACCACTCTGTACAGTTGTAGTAAGCAGGATAGCATCTCAGAATGCACAACATGTCAAACCTTGAGGCAGTGTCTACAACAGCAGACCATGTTGGTCTCTTTATTAGGACCATAGTGTACCTAATAAAGAGCTCATTAGAGTATATATACTGTATATATTCCAGATTTTCAATGTGGTCTTAGACCTTTGGAGCCCACTGTAAATACCAACATGATGTGCACAAATATAAACAAGCATTTAACAGCTTTAAAAGATGGCACGTATACATAAACACACACACACCTGTGCTCTATGCAATCTCCGCAGCTCTTCTTGCTTGGCCTGTCTGCGTGCTGCTCTCTGCACTCGGCGGGTCAGCTTGGCATTGAGTTCTTCCTCTGTTCCTGCTTTCTGAAACAGCGTGGTACACAAACTTATGCTGGAGGGGTCGGGGAACACCACCCACACACCTACCACCTCTGTCGGACATGACGACTCAGGTGTGGATGCCTTGGCTGGCCGCTCTGGCTTAACATTGTGTTTCTATTGGGCAACAAGACACTGAATGTTACTGCATCAACCAATGAGAATGAAATGTTGAAGGGGCTAAACAAATGTCAAATAAATAGATGCTACCTTAATGGCATATGCTCTCTTGAATGCCAGTGCATGAGGCACATAAAGCGACTCAGGAGAGAAAAGGAAGAGATTGCATTAACCTTCTACTCCATTGAACAAAACTGTATTCTGAGTACAACACCAAAATAGCACTAAACACATCACAAACCCCATGTATTCCATGTACAAGGCCAACAGTATGTGGAAACCAGAACACCACACTAATATGTGTCTAAGAATATTGCATGACTATATGCTTGGTTTTACGAACCCGTTCGTAAGGGGTATAGCTGAAACAGCCAAACATGTTCATTAGAAGGAGGTGTCCACACAATTTTGGTCATGTAATGTACAGTACAACCAGTGAACAATACGCATTACTATATATGCTACCAGCCACAGAAAACTTTTAACCTCACAATCTATCACAATAAATCAGTTTAGAATTAAAAACCCTTGTGGATTTCATGTTTGATACCTCCTCCCCTTCATGAACCTCCTCATTAATTGTTTCTTTCTGAAGGTCTGACTTCAAAAAGTCAGATAGCTCTTGATTCAGCTGAGAACACAGCCAGAAAAGACATTTATTAATTACTTCTAATTTAGCACAGCAAGCTCACAAACAGGCTTATTTAAATAAATGAACTGCCTGGTAATCTAACCAGCTATACAGTTCTAAAGGGAGTCAGAGATTAATGTAAAGCAAGTCTTATTATTGTATTCAGAATTGAACCATGCAAAGGTAAAATTCACCACGCCTTAAGAAAAACATATTGTAACTTTCAGAACTCAAAACTTTCTATTGAATACCATCTATTGAAATATAGCTACAAAATTGACTCATTCGGCAATCCTTGGATTTCTGCCACTAGAAACATTACTGCATTAACACATGACCTCCCATATCAAAGGTGCTTATCCAGAGAAACTTAGGCCAGCCAAGTCATGGTAAGGAAATGAGGGCCATATCATAAAAAAAAATTTTGATTTACAATAACCTGTTTAAAAGGAAAATTGGAGCATTTCAGAGTTTAAGTAAGAGGAAATGGGTGGATAAAAGAAGACAGAAAACAACAAGTTTTACTCTACCTGAGATCTGAGAGGACATCTTTCTAAAACAGCACTGCAGGACAAGTCTGTTTCATCAGATAAACTGGGATTCTTCCTGAAACACAGGTCTGTGGTGTGGAGAAACAGTCACCAAACCTTAACATCTTGTTTATGTGATACAGTTTAATTATATATCCATATCCATCCATCATTCATTCCATGTCTGTCTGTCTGCCTGTGATCCATCCATCCAACCATCCATCCAACCAACCAACCAATCAATCAGCCAAAAAACCAACCTGTTGTTCTGTTGATACCCGGCATTTTCCGTTTGCTCTCAGGGTTAGCATTGGCAGGTAGAGTGTCAGCCATCATCGCTGCCTCCTTCCGCTTCTTGTCCTTCTTATACACAGAAAAAACAGCCTTCCAAAGGGACTTGTGCTTTCCTGGCTCCCGCTTGGTCTCAGCAGCTCCATTCATGCTCTTCCTGCTTTTACGGGGTGAGAACAACGATTTGCTTTTTTTGTCCTTCTCCTCTATTCCCCCCTCTGCCCCCCATAGCTTCATTTCTGACCTCCGAAGTCTGACCTCTGGCCCCCCCGCCAGCAATGGGGTGACCACCTGGTCTGAAAGTGTTCTCCTGTGTTCCAGTCTAGGCTTACCCATCTCAGCATGCTTGACTCCAACAACATTTCCAGTCTCCATGATGTTTGATCTTTCCGGCAGTCTGGTTGGCGTAGCAGGGCAAGGGTGATCCTCTTCGGGGTCACCCCCACATAGTACCTCTATCTCATCTGAAGGAAGACTCTGAGCTTGGTTGAGTTTAAAACTGTCCCGTTGTGGGTATAAAGATGAGCAGACCAGAACGTCTCGCTCCAGAACCGGTTCAGAATGTTGAAGGGCGCAGGACTGTCGTGCAACAAGAGGGGACTGAAGTGGGCTGTAGGGAGGGGTCAAAATGCCTGCATCGGGAATTGAGTCTCTTTGATTGGCTCCTGTTTCAAAAGAGGTGGGATTAGGGTCCAAACCTCGCTTGTCAGCCATCACACAACCTTCAACAGTGATGCTGAGTCTGTGGATTACAGAACATCGCCCTATGGCCTCCTCTAAAGCAACACCTGCCTCGCCTTCAAGAGTGTCAGATGGTACAGAAGACGGTGAGTGTGTGTGCGTGCTATGAACATCTGTCTGAGAGGGAGTTTGCTTGCTTGAAACACTGTTTCTTGGTGTATGATAGGCTGAATCTGAGCCGGAAGTATTGTAGGATGGTATGTATGTGACCGAGGTGTAAAAGCTTTCTTTATTAATGGATTTTTCATTATCTGTCGAATCTGCCATAAATTCGGGGTGGCAATCTCTAGACAGTGGGGTTAGTCCTAAACTCCTCCTTATCTCTGCACTCTTTAGCCAGAACTCCTCAATGACCTCTGACCTCTTGGTGGTTGATTTTTCTGGGCCAATCACCAGTTCAGGTGTGGAAATATAATTAAATATAGTGAGTTTCTGGGTAGGTGAGGACTCTGGCGAAGTGGGTGACTGGTGACACTGAACATTAGTCAAAAAGACTGAAGCTGTGTCTTGTTGCTGTAGATCACATGGTTTGGATTCTCTGTCCGAGCTGGCTTCTACATCCGGGTCACTGCTGTACCCTTCACAGGACTCTAGTAAACATGAATGTAAAACTTGAGTTCCAAAGAAAGAAAGAATTGAAAACTTCTAGAATCTTCTTTACAAAAATATTTTTTTGAGACAGCAAAAAAGCCATTAGAAAATATTTGGAAAAGCAGCAATAAGAAGCAGTCTAGAAACATATAATAGTACATGAAATGAAATATACAGTGCATTCAGAAAGTATTCAAACCCCCCAAAAACATTTTTTGTTGTTGCAGCCTAATGCTAAAACGCTTTAAATATTTTGATTTTGATGTTCTTCACATCAATCTACAATCCAAACCTCATAGTAAAGCAAACACCTGATTTTTTTTAACTGCACAAATTTATTAAAAAGAAAAAAAAACCTGTAATATTACATTGACATAAGTATTCAGACCCTTAACTAAGTACTTGGTTGAAGCACCTTTGGTAGCGATTACAGCCTCAAGTCTTTTTGTGTATGATGCAACAAGCTTTTCACACTTGGATTTGGGGATTTTCTGCCATTCTGCTCTGCAGATCCACTCAAGCTCTGTCAGGTTGGATGGGGACCATCAATGGACAGCCATTTTCAGGTCTTTCCAGATGTTTGATTGGGTTCAAGTCCAGGCTCTGTCTGGGCCACTCAAGGACATTCACAGAGTTGTCCTTAAGCCACTGTTGCATTGTTTTGACTGTGTGCTTTGGGTTGTTGTCCTGTTGGAAAGTGAACCTTTGGCCCAGTCCAAGGTCGAGTGCTCTGGACCAGGTTTTCATTAAGGATATCTCTGTATTTTGCTGTGTTCAGCTTTCCTTCAACCCTGACCAGTCCCCCAGTCCCTGCCACTGAAAAACACCCCTGCAGCGTGATGCTATCACCACCCAACTTCACATTTGGGATGGTATTGCGCAGGGGATGAGCTGTGCAATGAGCAGGGGATGAGCTGTGCCTGGTTTCCTCCAGATATGATGCTTTGAACTGAGGCCAAACCATTAAATTTTCATTTCATCGGACTAGAGAATCTTGTTTCTCACAGTCTGAGAGAAACGTCAGAGAACTCTGCCATAAATCGATTGGTGGAGTGTTGTAGGAATGGTTGTCCTTCTGCAAGTTTCTCCCTTCGTTACACATGATCACTGGAGCTCAAACAAAGTGGCCATTGGGTTCTTGGTCACCTCTCTTACCTAGGTCCTTCTCCCCCAATTGCTCAGTTTGGCCAGACGGCCAACTTTAGAAAGAGTCCTGGTTGTTCCAAACTTCTTCCATTTACATTTATGCATTTGGCAGACGCTTTTATCCAAAGCGACTTACAGTGCAATTATTACAAGGACAATCCCCCTGGAGCAACCTGAAGTGCCTTGCTCAAGGGCACAATGGTGGTGGCCATGGGGTTCGAACCAACGACCTTCTGATTAACAGCCCTGTGCTTTAGCCACTACGCAACCACCAGCTCCATTTAAGAATTATGGAGGCCACTGTGCTCTTGGGAACCTTCAATGCAGCTGAAGTTTTTTTGTAGCCTTCCCCAGATCTGTGCCTCGACACAATCCTGTCTTTGAGCTCTGCAGGCAGTTCCTTTGACCTCATGGCTTGGTTTTTGCTCTGATGTGCAAATTCATCTGTGAGATCTTATATAGACAGGTGTGCGCCTTTCCAAATCATGTCCAATCAATTTAATTTGGCACAGGTGGACTCCAATCAAAGTGTAGAAACATCTCAAAGATGATCCAGAGAAATGGGATGCACCTAAGCTAAATTTCAAGTGTCATAGCAAAGGGTCTGAATACTTATGTCAAGGGTCTGAATACTTATGTCATAAAACTGATATTTCAGTTTTTTCTTTTTAGTAAATTTGCAGTTTTTTTCTTTGTAATTATGGGGTATGGAGTGTAGACTGATGGTAAAAAATTATAATTTGAAGCATTTAAGCATAACGCTGTTGTTATGAACGAGCAGCGAAGGCAGACAAGGAGATGCAGATCCAGTTGCAGTTCAACTTTATTACATAAACAAACAGGCAAAACACAAAGGAAAACCCTCAATGGGGAAATAAACATTACATAGAAAACACGGGCAGGGAACACACACCAGGCTAACAACATTCAACGAACGACAAGGAGTGAACAAAAAGCAGGGCTTAAATACACAGTGAGTGATGACAGAATGAGACACAGGTGAAAACAATGAACAAAATGGCAGTGATGATGGCAGGTGGATTCTGGGAAGTGTAGTTCTAAACAATGACAAGTGAGACAGTGGAGCTAAACAAGGGACAAAACTATGGAATGCAAAGGTGACAAAAATGGCAGACAGAGGGCAACAGTGAAACAAGACAAGGAATTCCTAACATAGCCCCCTCAAGGATCGGATTCCAGACGATCAACATAAAACAAAACAAAAAATGTCCATTGACTGGGGGAGCTTGTGGTGGGCAGACAGACCAAGGGGGCAACGACAGGCAGACAGGCAGTCCAGGGGGCAACGAAGGGTAGACAGGAAGTCCAAGGGGGCACAAAGGGCAGGCAGGAAGTCCAAGGGGGCACAGAAGGCAGGCAGGAAGTCCAAGGGGGCACAAAGTGCAGGCAGGAAGTCCAAGGGGGCACAAAGGGCAGGCAGGAAGTCCAAGGGGGCACAGATGGCAGGCAGGAAGTCCAAGGGGGCACAGATGGCAGGCAGGAAGTCCAAGGGGGCACAGATGGCAGGCAGGAAGTTCAAGGGGGCACAGATGGCAAGGACAGGTTCAGGTGGTCTGGAAGCTGGCCACCGGGCAAGGACCGGGTCAGGAGGCCTGGGGGGAGGCCACAGGACGGGAACAGGGTCAGGAGGCCTGGGAGGAGGCCACAGGACAGGGACTGGGTCAGGAGGCCTGGGAAGAGGCCACAGGACAGGGACAGGGTCAGGAGGCCTGGGAGGAGGCCACAGGACAGGGACAGGGTCAGGAGGCCTGGGAAGAGGCCACAGGACAGGGACTGGGTCAGGAGGCCTGGGAAGAGGCCACAGGACAGGGACTGGGTCAGGAGGCCTGGGAGGAGGCCATAGGACAGGGACCAGGTCAGGAGGCCTGGGAGGAGGCCACAGGACAGGGACTGGGTCAGGAGGCCTGGGAGGAGGCCACAGGACGGGAACAGGGTCAGAAGGTCTGGGAGGAGGCCACAGGTCAGGGACTGGGTCAGGACCCCTGGGAGGAGGCCCTAAAGACGGTGACCTGGAAGGCTCTGGCGGCGGAGCCATAGGAGGCTCTGGAGGCGGAGCCGCAGGAGGCTCGGGAGGCGGAGCCGCAGGAGGCTCGGGAGGCGGAGCCGCAGGAGGCTCGGGAGGCGGAGCCGAGGGAGGCTCAGCTGAGGGAGGCTCTGGAGGCGGAGCTGAGGGAGGCTCTGGAGGCTCAGAGGCCTCAGGGGGCGGAGCCGTGGGGGGCTCAGGAGGCAGAGCCGAGGGAGGAGGAACCATGGAAAGCTCGGGAGGCTCAGGGGGCGGAGCCGCAGGAGGCTCGGGAGGCGGAGCCGTAGAAGGCTCGGGAGGCTCAGCTGAGGGAGGCTCTGGAGGCGGAGCTGAGGGAGGCTCTGGAGGCTCAGAGGCCTCAGGGGCGGAGCCGTGGGAGGCTCAGGAGGCAGAGCCGAGGGAGGAGGAACCATGGAAAGCTCAGGAGGCTCAGGGGGCAGAGCAGAGGGAGGCTCGAGAGGCGGAGCCCTGGGAATCTCGGGAGGCGGAGCCCTGGCAGACTCGAGAGACTTGAGAGATGGAGCCCTGGGAGGCTCGGGAGACTTGAGAGGCGGAGCCCTGGGAGGCTCGGGAGACTTGAGAGGCGGAGCCCTGGGAGGCTCGAGAGGCTTGAGAGGCGGAGCCCTGGGAGGCTTGAGAGGCGGAACCCTGGGAGGCTCGAGAGGCGGAGCCCTGGGAGGCTCGAGAGGCGGAGCCCTGGGAGGCTCGAGAGGCGGAGCTCTGGAAAGCTCGGAAGGCGGAGCTCTAGGAAGCTCGGGAGGCGGAGCACTGGAAAGCTCGGGAGGCGGAGCTCTGGAAAGCTCGGGAGGCGGAGCTCTGGAAAGCTCAGAAAGCTCAGGAGGCGGAGCTCTGGAAAGCTCGGGAGGCTCGGAAGGCGGAGCTCTGGAAAGCTCGGGAGGCTCGGAAGGCGGAGCTCTGGAAAGCTCGGGAGGCGGAGCTCTGGAAAGCTCATGAAGCTCGGAAGGCGGAGCTCTGGAAAGCTCGGGAGGCGGAGCTCTGGAAAGCTCGGGAGGCTCGAAGGCGGAGCTCTGGAAAGCTTGGGAGGCTCGGAAGGCGGAGCTCTAGGAAGCTCGGGAGGCGGAGCTCTGGAAAGCTCAGGAAGCTCGGAAGGCGGAGCTCTGGAAAGCTCGGGAGGCGGAGCTCTGGAAAGCTCAGGAAGCTCGGAAGGCGGAGCTCTGGAAAGCTCAGGAAGCTCGGAAGGCGGAGCTCTGGAAAGCTCGGGAGGCGGAGCTCTGGAAAGCTCGGGAAGCTCGGAAGGTGGAGCTCTGGGACGCTCGGAAGGCGGAGCTCTGGGAAGCTCGGAAGGCGGAGCTCTGGGAAGCTCGGGAGGCTTGAGGGGCGCAGGCTCTAGGATGGGCATGACCATTGGCGCTGGCTTTTGGTCAGTCCGGGTTATTGGCGTTGGCCCGGGAACGGTCGAGGCTACAGGCGCTGGCTCAGGGACGGTCGAGGCTACAGGCGCTGGCTCACTGACCTCTGAGGCGACAGGCACTGGCTCACTGACCTCTGAGGCGACAGGCACTGGCTCACTGACCTCTGAGGCGACAGGCACTGGCTCACTGACTGTGGTATGCGCTGGCTTGGGTTTGCTGACCGTGGCTGACGAAGGCTCTGGCTCGCAGACCGGGGCAAGCGAGGGCTCTGGCTTGCTGACCGTAGCTGACGAGGGCTCTGGCTCGCAGGCCGTGGCAGGAAGTCTTAAGGAAGTCGCGGATGTGGTCCTCTATAGGGCGGTCCTCTTGCTTCAAGCAGAGCAGGTGGAAGTTTGCTCGTTGAACCGCTGGATCCATAGTGTGGTCGTTCGTTCTGTTAAGAACGAGCAGCGAAGGCAGACGAGGAGATGCAGATCCAGTTGCAGTTCAACTTTATTACATAAACAAACAGGCAAAACACAAAGGAAAACCCTCAATGGGGAAATAAACATTACATAGAAAACACGGGCAGGGAACACACACACCAGGCTAACAACATTCAACGAACGACAAGGAGTGAACAAAAAGCAGGGCTTAAATACACAGTGAGTGATGACAGAATGAGACAGGTGAAAACAATGAACAAAATGGCAGTGATGATGGCAGGTGGATTCTGGGAAGTGTAGTTCTAAACAATGACAAGTGAGACAGTGGAGCTAAACAAGGGACAAAACTATGGAATGCAAAGGTGACAAAAATGGCAGACAGAGGGCAACAGTGAAACAAGACAAGGAATTCCTAATAGCTGTAGCATAACAACATGTGAAAAATATGAAAGGGTCGGAATAATTTCTGAATGCACTATATATTATAGGACCTCAGAATTAAATTGTATTTAGCCTAGACCATTAGTTCTTTGTGCATGCTATTTTGCCAACCCTCTTGCGCCTTGACTTAGCGGATGCTTGCATAAAAATATCAGAACATCATGGCCATGCCTTCTGATTTTGCGGGTATGACATTTTGCATAGTGCTGCACTTAGGGCGCTTAGGTGCTTAGGGCTTCTCCCATGTACCTCTTTAGAAGTTTACCCCACTATAGTTTACTTTTGTGAACCATAACTGTGCAAATTCATGTCTTGTCCACTTAAAGTTTGATGTTGCTGTTCTTGTGCACAATCATTCAATTTCCTATTCTATATTTCTATATTCATATATTGCAAACCTGATTTGAATTTGGCTGTATAGAACTATGCATTTGCAAAATGAATGAAACAGCCAAACCAACAATTGCAAATTATTTCAGTAAACATGTAAGCACAAATCAAAAACACAAAAATCTAATGCTTAGCACATAAGCAGATTACAAATGCATTTTACTGCTTTCAAATGAAAAATCAGCAAACAATATCTTTCAAATGAAAATAAAAACAACAAAAACTGCAGTAGGCCGACAATGGTTATCAGGGGTGGTGCTACCTTTCGTAAACCCCGCCTCTTCCTCAAGCCACACCCCTGAAAGCCGTTCCCTCTCCCAAGGGCAGTACTCACCCTCTATACACACATACACATAAATAAATAAACACCCCCAAAATACATACACACATAAAGTGGGGAATACACAAAAATAACTACATACAGACAAGTAAAAACATAAATACACCTCACATACAAGCACAAAGACAAATACATCAAGAAAGAAAGATATGGGAAATTACATAAAACCAGATCAAGAGAGACATTAAATTGAGCAATACCTCATCTTAAAGGGATAGTTCACCCAGAAATGAAAAATCTCTCATAATTTACTCAACCTCATCATGCCATTTCAAATGTGTATGACTTTCTTTTTTCTGCAGAGCACAAATAAATATATAAATATATTTCTAGTGGTCTGCACATGCATCAAGCACTAGGAAGTGTAATCAAGCTTGAAATCATGAATGCCAACGAGACTGCGGATGTCAAGATTTATTGTGAAAAAGGAGTTACATTTTAGTGTGTTTTCACCCCAAAAAATTATTGAATCGCTTCAAAAGATATGGATTAAACCACTCGAGTTGACCACTTGTGTTGAATGGACCTACAAAGATGATATACTGTATTCTTCTAAAAAAACAAATTTGTGTTCAGCAGAAGAAAGAAAGTCATACACATATCCAGGGTTGGGGAGTAACAGAATACATGTAACGGGATTACGTATTTAAAATACAAAATACAAGTAACTGTATTCCACTACTGTTACAATTGATATAATTGGTAATTATAATACGGTTACATTCAAAAAGTATTTTGATGACTGAAGAGATTACTTTGCATTTTATTGTCATTTGTTTAATTTAATATTTAGTCCTTTCAGATGGAAAACATTTATACATATAAATGATGCGATCCAAAGTCCACTTGAACAGCGATCCAAAGTGCACTTTCTTATGATGTGTCACATTCATAAGTGCAGACAGAGAAGTACGTTTGAAATAAATTTGGAGCAGAAGAAATAATAATAACCTTGAGTAAATTGTCAGCCTTACGTTAAGATAAAATGCTATTTCTCGCCATTTTACATGCACATATTACCAGACGCGATCATATTTTTATATCAAGAAAATTCACGTTGGATCATAATACATTTTTTCTAGCAATATTATATTAGGGCAAAAATCTTATTCTTGATAATAATAGTTTTTGTATTGTTTTCCTGTAAAAATATGTAAAAATCCTTAAAACCAGATCAATTTGATTAATCTTGTTATAGAAACAACATATAACCTAAGATATTTAGGTTTTTCAGAGAATGTATTTTTAACAAGTGTATTTTGTCTTACTGTACTGACTGAGATTTTATAGTCAAAACAAGTGAAAAAAAATCTACCAGTGCTGAAGAAGTAATCCAAATTATTTAGAATATGTTTCTGACCTTGAGTAATCTAATGGAATATGTTATAAATTACATTTTACACCATGTATTCTGTAATCTGTAGTGCAATACATTTCAAAAGTAACCCTCCCAACCCTGCACATGAGGCATGAGGGTGAGTAAATGAAGAAAGAATTTTTTTTTTGGGTGAACCATTCCTTTAAGAATGTGCAAGATGATTTCACTTCTAATAAAGAAACCATAAAGTTCAAATAAAGCCAGATAATATTAAACATTTTATTAAAGTCCTTTCTGATGATACCCAAAAGAAAAGCTATGGACTGCAAACAAACACTCACCATCACTAGAATTTCCTTCGTCCTCCTCCTCCCCCTCTTCTTCTTCTTCTTTTTCTTCAGAAACGTCCTGTTCGTCTTCTTCTTTCTCCTCCTCTTCCTCCTTCTCCCCTTGTCTTATCAGATCCGCACCTCCCTCTTCCTCCTTTTGCCGTTCCCCCAGATCTACATCTCTTTCTCCATTGGTCCTGGCATGTGGCACCTCCTCCCTCTTCCAGGCAAGCTCCTCCTCATCCAGCTCTGACTCGGAGCTACTTTTATAGAAGTTTTTTTTATTTAAGTATTATTATACAATGATTTGGTTTAGATGGTTTAGAACAACATGATGTGAGCAAATGATGATGACATTTTCATTTTTGAGTAAACTATCCCTTTAACAACCAAAAACAATTAACAATAAAAACAAATAGATAAATAAAGACATTAAAAAATTTAAATAATATTAATAGACATTATTAATAATATAAAGTATAAAGTAATATGTACAAAGTAGAGTAATGCTGTATGTAGCCTATAAAATATATGAAATATATAAATGTGCAATATGCAATAAAAGGGTGGTCAATGTGACAGAATTAGTTATGTAAAGGGGGAAATTTATTGAAAATTACTCAGGCAAACTATATCATTGAATACTTGTTACCTGGACTGCTCCTCTGGGTTCTTCTCTTGCAGGCTTGCACTGAGGTTGTGCTGTGCCAACGTCTCCTCTGGGACCTCCAGTAAAGGGCTGTTCTGTTGCGGTGGACAGGGTTTGTAGTTCTCCAGCTCTATGCGCTCTGGAGTACCACACAGTCGCTTAGCCAGACTGGATGTCATGTCTGGGTGAGTGGTGGAGGACCAGCAGTCTGGTAGTGTGGCCGTGTCCACTGAGCCAGGAGAGGACAGAGATGTAGAAGCCAAGGATGGGGCAGGAACAGCCTGAAAAGAAAGAGACACAATAATTTATTATAAATCTATTTTATAAATCTTTTTCAGTGTCTTTCTCTCAATTACACATACTCACACTGCATTATTCAGCCTCAAAGTGTTATTCAAACATTAAACACTATATAGAAATATTCAAAAACTGGTTAGAAAAATACAGTACCATGCTAAACATTGTTTTGTAAAAATCATTAATATATCTGACACACAATAAATAGTCAAAAAGTCCCACTGGTATGAATTTCCGCAACCCCTGGGAAAACAAATATTAAAAATAAGGCACCAATAGAATGAGTGTTTATTAGCGCAAAGCAATTTCACTTTTACACAAAGGAACCATATATAGTGACCCCAAAATTATTTGGACACTTAAGCCACACTTAAAGGGATAGTTCTTCCAAAAATAAAAATTCTGTCACCATTTACTCTCATGTTGTTCCAAACCTGTATGTTTTTCTATCTTCCATGGGACACAAAATGAGTTCTTAGGCAGAGCCTCAGTCACCATTCACTTTCATTGGAAGAAAAAAATAAATGCAATGAAAGTGAATAGTGACTAAGTTTAACGCTCTGCCTAACATCTGCTTTTGTGTTCCATGGAAAATAGAAGGGGTTTCAATAGAAGGGTGAGAAAATTCCATTTTTGGTGAACAATCCCTTTAATTTTACACTTAAGCTACAAATGTACAAATCTAAATGTATGTACGTGTAAATAAGTGGTGAATGTTAAGGTTACCTGAGTAGGCCGAGGGGCCACCGGAGGGGCCGGTCTCTTTCTGTGAATCACTCCGGCCAGTCTGAAACCGTAGTGGTGCTTACAGTAAAACTTCCCTGCACAAACAGAATGAAAAGAAATGAAGAGGTACCCGGAAAATAAAAAGAGCATTTGAGGCAGAGAACATATGTCTTATTTATACCTTGGCTGAAGTCTGTGCATATGCCGCCTCTTTTTTAAAAGTCTGAATCATGTGATCTCCAAGACCCTATCAGTTCGAATTGTTATGGATGTTTTGAGTCCTATTTTTAAAAAGTGTTTAGTTGGCAACTTTATAAGGGCCCTCATTTCATGTGTGAGTGTCACATAGTCATGTTAACAACAATAAAAGCACTGTCCCAGGACACACACAGTTTAGACCTTATGACTGCAGAATGGTAACAACAGAGCAGTTTGTTTGACTGAAAAACAGTCGCCAAAGGCAAAACAGAACAACAGTGCATTCTGACATGCATAAAGGGTCATAAACATTGTTTTTACTATGAACTTACAAGTGGTTGATGCACAGTTATACAACAGTGTGTTGTCTAATTTAATTGCACAAGTGGCATCCCAAGAGTGCTGATATTTGAAATAACAGCAATGGAACGTTTCAGCTTTTGTATCATTCCGTTTGTCTGCTACAATTCTTTTGGAACTATTTTCATTGGCAGAGCAAAAATAAACAAAAGTTTTAATGTCAATAATATTGTGTGATACTGGTTAAATGTACACACTCACCATGTAGCTGGTCGTAAGCGTAGTTGGAGAGGCGTAATGTGGAACTGCAGTGGTCACACTGGAAGCAGCTCCTGTGGAAGAACTTTCCCTCCGCGCTCAACCTCTCCATGACATACACACGCTGAGCGCAAAAATAACACACATCGCTGCCACCCATGCTCACAGGAAAGTCTTTCTTTTGAGAGCCCTACATGTGAGAGGTCAAAGGTAAAAAGTCAGAAGGGTTCTTAACATTGATAGGACAAAGCTGTCCAGGCTGATCCGAGGTGTCAAGATGCATCAAACAAAGCAAACATAACTAAAATGTTTCAAAAATGTGTCATTATTAATGGTGCTTACTAAGGCAAGCATCACCATTATTGTTACTCATACTTGTTCTAATGTTATGTAATTGTTCTAAAACCCTAAAGTTATCTTTTAAACCTTGGTGTCTAACTCTTCTCGACCATTTGAGCTACGGACATGAATAATATCTAAAAATCATTGAGCTTATTTAGAAGAGAGTTTAGATTTTTTTAATTTATATAATTAGAATGAATTGCATGGGAATGCAGTACTTTATCATGGAAATATGATTTGGGTGTGAACAAAGTCTGAGTGAAGCGTTAAGCCTTACTAGTGATATTGGATTACAGCAGGGATTCATACACTCACAGTGACTGCAGTGAGTATGACATCAGACAACAGTAGTAAATGGGTTACAGGATAGTCTCACACACACAAATACAAGCACAAGGGATAGAAGAACACACACAAGGAGGTTTTGCTGCCAGCGCTACAGGTGAACTCTTACCAACTCCCTCCTGTGAAGGAGCTTGGGAGCTTGGTCCTGCTGACTCTGAATCTGACTGGCTATCTGCTGAGCCAATGAGCTCACACCGCCCGTATACATCTGAATGTAGCTCTACAAATCAAAAGATGAGCATGAAAAACACAAAAGGAGGAGGGAAATGGAAAGACACATAGAAAGGGTTTTTATGAGATTAAAACCACTACAGAGATAAAGAAAAGATATCCATATGAATGTAAATAATGTGTGGAAATGGCAAATTGCTCTCCAAAAATAGCATTTAACACAGACATTACCTATTTTTCATCCTAACTTATTTTTGTTTTGTTTCAATCAGTAGTTAATTGGTTAAAAAAATAATAAAATAATATATATATAGTTTTTTTAAATATAGAAAAATATCAAGTACATTTTATTTTAGTATATTTATATAAATGTGCATTATTTTATATTTAAATCATGTAGAGTTATTGAAAAGCAAATCCAGCAGTACTTGTGGAGTGGAGAATAATTCAAACTTTATTTTGCCAACGCATTTCAGCCCTTGTGAAAAAGTTTACGTTGGGGAAACATCTTACTGCCTAAAAGACTGTATCACTGAACACAGGAGTTCAATTAGAAGGAGTGACCTTGCCAATACCATGGCGAGACACTTTAAAGAACATAACCATCCCATGTCCTCCTTTTTATTCTTTGGCATTGAACATATAAAATCCCCAGCAAGAGGAGGCAACATTGATCAGCTCTGTAAAAAGAGAGAGACTTTTGGGATTTTTTTATTTAAAGAGTCTGTTCCCAGAAGGGATGAATGAAGAATTGGTTTTAAAAGAATTCTTTTTTTTCTCCCCTTTTCTCCCTAATTTGGAATGCCCAATTCCCAAAGCGCTCTAAGTCCTCATGGTGGCGTAGTGACTCGCCTCAATCTGTGTGGCGAAGGACGAATCTCCAGTTGCCTCCGCGTCTGAGACCGTCAATCCACACATTTATCACGTGGCTTGTTTACCGTGGAGAAGTAGCACATCTGGAGGCTTCGCGCTATTCTCCGCGGCATCCACGCACAACACACCACGCGCCCCACCGAGAGCGAGAAACACATTATAGTGACCACGAGGAGGTTACCCAATGTGACTCTACCCTCCCTAGCAACCAGGCCAATTTGGTTGCTTAGGAGACCTGGCTGGATTCGAACTCATGACTCCAGGTGGTAGTCAGCGTAAATACACTATAAATTAATTCCTAATTTATCAACTTTTTGTTTATATTTATTTTATGCATATTACAATTGTTCATGTATTTTTCAAAATCTTTGGTTATGTTTTTGTCTTTTTTTTTTTACTTTCAATTAAAGTAATTATTTTAAGTATATTACTTGCACTAAAGTAGTATGTAAAATACATTTAATATCTGAATTCATATGCACGTCTGTTAGCGTTTCTGTGTTTGCTGAAGGGTGTGCAACAATGAATGAGGAAATGTTTTGAATTTGAGCAGAAGACTAAAAACCTTTCTATTAAAAGTGATAAAGAAAGTAACTTAAAAATAGAAAAATCATTAGTAATCCGATTACATTTTTAGATATATAATTAATCATTTACCCCAAACTACCAAACAGTATGATTTTCAATATTTTTTTAATTTTTTTTGCATTATAGTAATGCAAATTTTTGTGAAACTGAGCTCAATTGTCATGAAAATATTATCACAATGCAAAATAAAATGTATTGTTTGTTTTTTTTAATTTTGGGGTGAAATATGATCTGGAAATGTTCTAACACAATTTGAAGTCAATCACTAAAATAAATAAATAAATGCTATTAGTTCACAGTAAATCCAGTCAGGAACAGAGATATTCATGGAGATAATGAATCATTCTTTCAGATAATTTTCAGTTAAGCCCCCTTCGCATCACATGTCCCATGACCTCCAGTCACTGATAGAAATACACACAAAATCTTCTAAAACACCTCATGGCACAATAATACACTGAGCCCTTCATAAACATTCAGAGATCAAAGTACCTTGGGAACAACTCTGTGTTGAATAGCACAGTTAAGGTCAGGATTGTGAAAGAAAACCAGTCTTTGAGGACAGGTGCCTTTACCTGTTCACTTCTACTTGGCAGAGAATGAACTTTGAGCTTTTCCTTGTAGCGAAAACTCATCAGCTCCTGCAGCTCTGTACGCTTTTTCTTGGGAAAGGGGAACGAGCATTAAAATGTTATTCTTTGTACTTTCTAAAAACAATGAAACATGTTCTAAATCTAACGCCTCATTACAGTCAACCACCTAATCTCAGAGCTAGCTTTATGTCTAATGAGACACACAACTTTCACCTATTCACTTTGCTCTGGTGTGTACCTGCCTCCAGGCCGGAGGTTGTGCCAACACCTCTGGCTGAGGGCAAGGTGAATTGACTTGCCCTAGATTAGGCATGGAGCCACTCTAATGTGAGCATGAAGGACAAAAGAAAAAACATTTCATTAGCAGAAGTGGTCAGAAAAGGGGGAGGAGGGACCAGTGTCTGAAATAGGGCGGTCTTTTGTACTGGGTAGATTTCTGAATAACGACAGGGAAGCGTAATGAACCACAAAATATCTGTCAATATACAATATAAAAAACAGCAGCATTCCACTGGCACCACATTTTCTCCATCATCCAACATACCAGTTTGTGCTTTTTGAGTGAACATACATATCAGATTGTACACAGGTGAGCATACTGACACCACAAGAAAAGGCAAAAACCAAACAAACACATACACACCTGTCTGCGTACTGCAATGGCTGAAGCCGATGGGGCATTTTCCTCAAATTTAGCCAGCAGTAGCGTTGCCATGGACCGGACCTTGCTGTGACCATCCGCACCTATCTTTGGTTCTGACTCTGGGGTTCCTGCAGCAGTCTGATCATCTTTTATCATGACTGTCCTCCTATACCAGGACAATATCACAGAAAATAAAGGATAATAAAAGAGGTAAAAAGCCACATTAGGATGTCACTACAGTATACTCACATCCTCTGATTGGCCAGCTTGACTTGTTCTCCTCCTCTTTCCAACACTGTCTGCATCTTTCTCTTTCTTATCCTGAAAAAGATGAAAAATAACAGCTCAACATATGGCAGAGGGACATAAAAAGAGAGCAGTCGTGTGATTATGTGTGCATAAACCTTAGGATTGCGCTTGCGTGAAAGACTCTGTCCCAGTTTACTGAGCAGAGAGATGGGTGACCTGGTGCTGGAGAACAGAACAGATCTCTCATCAGAGCTCAGGCTTTCTGTTAGAGGAGAAAAATATATGTTTGCATGACTTTGTGTGCCTTTACTGTCCTGTATGTGTGTGGTAATGTTTCTGAAAGAAAAGAAACTTGAGGTACAGTATTTACACTGTGCACAGTAAACAAATTATGCATAGAATACCCAGATGACCTACTATTTTTCCCAGAACTAGAATTCACTGCATTAAATACTCTACAATGCAAACTTGACTTTCCATTTCCAGTAAGATAAACCAAAAGCAACACCAACCACAATTTTTAATAACTCAAATGACTAATTATTTATCTACACTTGTAATCAGATTACTTTAAAAATTATGTAATTGAAAATGTAATCACATTACTAATTAAATAAGTTTTTTAAGTTACTTTCTAAAACACTTTTTTGGTGCAACAAATTCAAAATAATGTATATATTGTTTCAAGTCATACACTCAGCACCTCATAATTCTCCTTATATGACTCGTTACGGGCCATAATTCATGTATTCTACATGAATAATATTTTAGAAATAAGCATAAACCTATTGTGTACTTAAAAGTAATTAAATTAACTGAAAGTCAGTAACTGTAATCTGACAACAAGAATTTAAAATGTAATAGATTACACGACTTTTTTTAAAATACATTTTATTCCAGTAACTAATTACTTTGTAATTGGATTCCACCCAACACTGCTCCTTCTTGACTCTTTATTTGATCGGACTTGCAAAAGACATCGAGCCTGTTTACATGCACACCAATATGCTGATAACTCCCAAAAATCACTTTGTTTAAAAAAATCAGCCAAAGCAGGAAGCAAGGCTTGTAATCCATCGCAAACAGATTCTGTTCTTTATTGCTAGCAATGAGGGTCAAAATATTTATATATAAAATTAACTTCTTAAACTCTCTGTCATTTTTGGGCTGCCGTCTGCCATTTTTCACACTCAAATTTAAAAGCTCGCCATTTCAACATACTGTGAATTGTGGACTAATTGCCCAAAATGTGTCTAATTTCTTCAGAACAGTGGACTGTAGGTGGCGCTCTAATGCTTTTTAGCCCTCACAGATGTGCTTGTCCATAGACATTCAGTCTAATATTTAGTTCATGCTCCACCCCATTGTTTAATTGATAGTCTTGGCCTCTGAGTGGACAAGCAAATCAGGTGTCAGGTGTCAAAGATCTAGGTGTCATTAGAAAGCCGAGATCCCCTTTGCGATGATGTATAATATTTTATGATCAATAGTAGAAAATATTTTTTTCCAAAGATTTGTTTAGCATGCTTTTTCTGCTGGACCGCATATTTTGTTCTGGACATCTAAGATATAACATTGGATTATTCATACAAGCAAGCTTACAGAGAAGTAAAAAAATTACTTAGCAAATTTGTTTTTTAAACTGTCTAAAGTAAAAGCGGATATAAAGTGTTTAGTTATTTGGGGCTTACAGCAGCAATGATTGGCCCATAAAAGAGAAGTTTGAATTTGATGTCTTACAGAAATCATATTTCACTTTGTTATTCTTTTGAAAAGATTTCAAACTGTGGTATTAGGGCAAAAAAATTAACTGTCCAGTCGAGAACTTTCATTTGATACATGATTTGTCTATTTATGTGCTATTTGAAAGACATAATGCGACATAATTTTTTCAGGCCCTTTTTTGTGTTATTTTAAGTATTTTAAATGCAGAAGTGATGTTATCTATAAAAATTCAGATTCTACACTTTTAAACGATACCCCATATTCCTGACTTATTTATTCTGAGCCTTGAAATTTTAAGCGGAAACTTTCTTTGTGACTTAATACACCCTTTTTTGACTGCAGAGTTGAAGAGTTTAAGGGAAATCAAATATAAAAACAGACAGATTCTTCATCCTTACCACTGGGTGGTGCTGTGTCTTTGAGGAGCTCATGAAGTTGACTGAGGTACATGACCATGCAAAGAGAGTCACTTTCTTCCAATGTGCTCATCTCCTTGCCGGTCATTATAGGACAAATACCAAATTCCTGCTCTGCCACATCCAAACCCATCTGTCCATTGAGTTTAGCCTCATGCTCCTCCAGAGAGGCAAAATCACTGCAAGAAAGAAAGAAAGACTCTTGTATCAGAGTCCTCTGAGCAGACCACACTTAGACATGGTAAACTTAATTTAATGCAGGCTGAAACCACTTATATTTGCATTCTGTACTTACCACTAACAAAACCATGGTAATGTCCTGTTTTTGGGACATTTATTTTGGTGGTACCATGGTATTCTTTAATGTGCCTTGGTACATAAGTATAGTAATACCAATAATACAATACCGAGGTATATGAATATGATAATCCTTCAACACCTTAAAGTAGTATATATCGACCATGCATTGTATATAAGTAACATGCTATTATCCTCTGAAACCATCACTGTACTATGGCACTTTCAAAGTAGGGGTTTTGTAAGAGTAAATAACCAATGGAAAACAAAAACCGAGGATAGTATGTGGACTCACATGAGGTCAGGTCTGTATCTGTGAATGAGAGCGCACAGGGCCAGGCCACTCGTCCAGGAAGTTGTGAAGTCTGTCACACACACATTCATGTAACCCTGTGTCTGTTCCTGACACCAGCTCAATAGCTTACCGTAACGAGCTGTTGATTCTACACACAAAATCATCAGAGAGTGTGTAAGAATGTGTATGATCGTATGCATTTGCTGCAAAAAGTGTTTGCACACTTAAGACACACTTAAAAATGTACAAAATTAATTGCATAAGCAAAAGTTAAAAAATAATTAAAATGGCTAAGAAAATGAAGTTACTGTAGTTCTAAGAAAAGGTGTTGCATTATTTGTTTGCATCTAATGCAATTGCATTCAGACATTTTTAAGTGTGACTTAACTGTTCAAAAGTGTCCAAATACCTTTTGGGGCCTTTATATGCATGTATACTGTATATGAAGTGTGACACATACCTTGTCGTGTAAGTCTTGGGTGTGGAGAATTGACTGTATCAACTCCCAAAACTGGACCCTCACCTGTGTCTATGAGATGGCACACCTGTACAACACATTATCATCAGCAACATCATCATCATCATCATTGTAAGTAAACACTGTATGTTTCTGACCTGAGCAGCATTGATGAGTTGCATTTTGATGTTCGGATAACGACTAGCTGGATCCAGACTGTACCTGCTGTAGTTCTTACTGACATTCTCTGGTGTTGTCTGAGGAAGCAACCGATACACACTCTCTCTAAGATAGGAAAGAAATGGAGGGGGTATATTAGAATAGAATTTTGATTCTTTCATTGCAAAATTCAAAGTGGCTTGACTTCATCTGGATCCCTTTAGTTCTGACCTCTCAGCTACAACCTCTAAAGGGGTCTTGCCCTGACCCCAGCTGCGAACCATCCATGCAGTATCCATAGCTGCCAGAAATCCCCGTGCAATTCCTGTCCCCATAGGCCAGAATGGCTATAGGAAAAAGGGCTGTGTAAATACACTATAAATGTTTTATAACAATTCAAGAAAATATCACAAAAGTTGTCTGAACTGACTGCAATGCAGCGAATCGTATTCTTAATCTGAGCATTCCCAAATGCTTTGACAAATGAATTTCCATGATGTTTCCAGTTGTTTGTGATTTATTCATTTTAAGAATGTTTCCATATCTTTACTTGATAAAAAGTTACAGATATTGATTAAGATTTAGCTGAATATCTCCCTCTCACCTCTAGTAAACTGTCACCCACCAAAGTGACCAGCAGAGGACGTCCCCTGCGCTGGCGCACCATTGCTGCATTCTCAGATGCGTACATACAGGTGAAGTCAAACATGGCCACATCTGGTTGGCCGTAGTGGTTGATGGCAAAGTCAAGTATAGGGAGCTGATGGTTGGTGGAGAAATCAGCTGCTTCACGGGCATACGAGAGCAATGCATTCTGGTCCATATTACCCCTGGACAGCAACATCTCTGTATCAGCATAATCCTGCAAAACCAAACATACTGAAAGTAACAATGTGTAGACACGCAGATGCATACACACACACACACACACACACACACACACACACACTAGGGCTGTCAACAGTGCTAAAAATTATTTTATTTTTTTCCACTTAAATATTAATAAAAAAACATTTTTTATTCAAATTTCAAAGACATTAAACCACGGATTCAAGCTTAAAAAAACTGGAGGTCATTAAATATATAACCCTAACCATGAGTGGAATGACGCCCTTTTGGAGTTGGCGCAACCCCCCCTTTGGAGTAACCCCACCCTCTTTTGGAGATTCTCCAACCTGCAGCTATACCTACTTGCTTGAGTCTTGCTGTTTTTATTTGACAGCCTTAACACACACAGCTTTATATAAAGTGATGACTTACATGCAGTATGACTCCTTTGTCCAGAAGACTTTGTTTTTTAGCAGTCATGACGAAGTAGTGAGTGTCGTCTTTATAATATACTATATTCTCTAGATCAATTCCTAAGAGAGAAACAGATAAAAGGTTGACATGCACTCAACTTCACTGTTCGGATCTTATAACACATTAACAAACGATACACTGCCAGGGTGATGGGAGTGAAGTAACCCACCCAATAATCAAAACAGGCAAGTACACCCTCAACCCGCCTGTTATTTATACCCTGATCAATGTAAACATGAGTAAATGCTTCATGCTGCATCCCCCACGTTCAAGCCAAATCTATGCACTTGACTGCTATTACAATCACAAGAATTGTCACTCATAAGTAAAATATATGAAAAGGCAAGGTTGTCTTATTTTACCATACATTTTGTTAAGCAATACTTGAGGTTTTTCCCTCTTTAAACTGTAGATATGTTGTAAATACACTATAATATCTATGTACCTGTAGCTTGTCGCAGGTCTTGAAAGAACCTTTGGTTAAAGATGAAGGCTACACCGCTGATCTCTTCCACTTTAGCCTCAGCGGTGGTGTTACGATTGATGAAATTCGCTGTGATGGCAATGGCCAGTTTACCCCGAAACTCCTTCCTGCGAAACCCTACAGGACAAACACAAAGAAATTAGAGAAATCCATCTACCAGTTCTGAAGTTCTTTAAAAACCCAGAAAATGAATTTGTTTAATGCGGTCCAAAGTCATGAAGACCAAACAGGATAAAATAAAAATTGGGGAACTGGCTTTTATTGCTGACTGTAAAACATACAATGCTGGGAGCATGTGATATTTCATTATTCAGTCTTGGGACTTGTCACCTCTGACCTTGCAAACTGCACTGAATAATGTTGCTCATTCTGTAGTTTTTAAAACTTTTCCAATTCTATACTATAAATTTCTAGACAGTGCATTCATAGTGATATCAAAAGTATATATATTTCACAATGTCTAAAAAACACAATGTCTATTTGTGGTGTGACGTGTGTGTGTGTGTGTGTGTGTGTGTGTGTGTGTGGGAGTGAGACAAAAGAGGAAGACAAGAGAAAATGATCAGGGAACTGGGGAACTAAAGTTGATGTAACTATCATGACGTATGACCGTTTAAATTAGCAGAGGCTGAAGCATCTCTCTTGTGTAATTGTTACATTCCTGTTTGGTTGATCTGTGTGATTGCAATATTCCCAGATTGCCTGATTCCCATGATGTTTGTGCCGGTACCTGGTAATGTGTTCCTCCTGCCATCTGCTCCAATGACTACATCAAACTCCAGCTGTCTAACTGGATGAGAGGAGGGGTGCACCTCTACTCTCCAGCCAATACCTGAACAGGGCAAAATAACAAAATTATTCCTTATACTTACAGTTCTCATAAAATTCAGGGGAAGTTGCATGTAGATACAGTTTGATCATACTTGTTTTTCCCTGGTCTTCAGGAGGTTCCAACAGGTTTTTGAACTCCACATTCACATGAACCTCAACACCCAAAAGTAAGGCCACCTTTAATAGCATCAGCTGCAACTGACGAATACCTGCACATAAAAAAAACATACACAAACTTACTATCAGAAGTGCTTCATTATAATATTTATATATTGTATTTATTGAGTTCCACAGGTTAATGCCAATATAACATACAAAATTGACCTGAACAGACCTCACCCATACAACCCATAAAATAAAAAAATAAAAACACACATCCCAACCCCCAACTCCACAGTGCCATAAGTAAACCATAAATAAATAGACCAACAGAGAATAGATAGTAAGATGAAACTTATGTAATTTGCCCTGTTGTTATACCCAGATAAGAGAGGAAGTTGCCCCAGTATTTTTCAAACAGGTCTTGACGTCTCTTCAAGTGAAATGTAAATTTTTCAAGTGGTACATAAGAGGATACTTCCTTTGTCCACATGGAGGTGGTGGGAGGTTCCACTTTAACATTATACATTTTATGGCTACTAGAAGGGCCATCCTTACAAACCTAAGATTGATGCCCTTTTGTTCACCGAGTATCAATGTGTCCCCTAACAGTATAAGCCTGGGCTCCAGGGGCATGTCAGTACCAACGACTATGGCAATAATCTCCATGAACCCTTTCCAATATGTCTCCAAATCTGGACAGGACAAAGCATATGTAAGAGACTCCTTCTGCCCACTTTGGATCTAGGACAGAGCTCTGAATAGGTACTTTTAAAAGTGTGTAGTCTTTCTGGGGTGTAGTATACTCTGTGTATCACATTAAATTGAATCAGTTTATGAGGCTGTTGAAAGATAGAGTCTGAGCATTTACACAAATTGTTTCCCGTTTGCCATCATCATATGAACACTCCAAGTCCCTTTCCCATTTAGATTTAGCACCACAAACAGCATCAGCCCTTAACTGGGACAACTTGCCATGGGTAAAAAAAATTTTTACATTTAAGATGGCCTCTGTGGTGAGCGGGTGGCATCTAGGCAGAGCGAGGCCGGGAAGATAAGTGGCGAATGACTTCCACCTGCATGCCACACCAGCCTCACGTTCCAGCGAGGGGATGCGGGAGTATTAAAGGAGAAGACACAGCGGCAGATGGGAGAGAGATGTATGAAGCTTGTCCGCGTGTCTGAGTGTTTTTATTTCTTTGTACACTGAAAAGTGTCATTAAATGTCTATGTGTTGTCAAGCCTGTCACCGATTCCTCCTTACCTTCTTAATTGTTACAGCCTCCAAAGGAGAAAGGGAGAGATTTGATAGATGGCCACCTTGCTGAGTGAGAATGTAATGTCAAATTTGCTGGTACTTAAAGAACTATCTAGACAGGAGGATACATTTCTGTTGCAGTTGTTCAAAAGACATAAGTGTACCCCTCTCGTAATGTTCGCCAAATCAGCCACAACATTAAAACCACTGACAGGTGAAGTGAATAACATTTATTATCTTGTTACAATGGCACCTGTCAAGAGGTGGGATATATTAGTCAGCAACTGAACAGTCAGTTCTTGAATTTCATGTGTTGGAAGCAGGAAAAATGGGCAAGCGTAAGGATCTGAGCGACTTTGACAAGGGCCGAATTGTGATGGCTAGACGAATGGGTCAGAGCATCTCCAAAATGGCAGGTCTTGTGTGGTGTTCCGGTATGCAGAGGTTAATACCAACCAAAAGTGGTCCAGGGAAGGACAACTAGTGAACCAGCGACAAGGTCATGGGCACCCAATGCTCATTAATGTGTGTGGGGAGCGAAGGCTAGCCCGTCTGGTCTGATCACACAGAAGAGCTACATCTCAAATTCCCCAGATCTCAATCCGATTGAAAATCTATGAGATGTGCTGAACCAACAAGTCCGATCCATGGAGACCCCACCTTGCAACTTACAGGACTTAAAGGATCTGGTGCTAACGTATTGGTGCCGGAGTCCATGCCTTGACGGGTCAGAGCTGTTTTGGTGGTACAAGGGGGACACGATATTAGGCAGGTTGTTTTAATGTTGTGGCTGATCGGTGTATACCACTGATGAGCTATTTCATCTTTAAGGACAGAAAGTAGAGTAGGTTTATAGTCAAATGAAGTAGATCTAAACACATTCTGCATTCAGCTCATCTTTTTTCTAATGTCTGCCCAAACATTACATGTTCCTACAATCAGTGGATTTAAAGTAAATTTCTTTAAATAATTTATGGGGATAAAACGTGTTGCAGCCAGAGCGATACCCTAAATTTGTACCTCTTCTATTTGTCGCCAAGCAGGAGGGAAAGCACAGTTTGCTTGCCAAAACCAAACAGCTCTTAACTGGGCCACACAATAAAATAAGTACAAATTGTTCAACTGCAGTTCACCTTTCCGGAATGACATGAACAAAGAATTCAGCTTGGCACAAGATAATTTCTCGCAGGTAATGCCGCAGGCGCTGAGCATTGTCACGAATTAATAGGAGCAGACACAGGCAAGCTGCTGCGTTCCTCGCACCGAGCGCTCGACTACATCGTGACCTTCCAGCAAGTTAGGTAAGGTGTCTCCCTGATCCCGTTAAGGGTGGGAGGAGGCACTTACTAGAGGAGGCTACAGGCAGTGGCCTTTCCTGATTTTTGTATTAAGCAATTTCCCACCGAGCACCTGCTAGAATAGCACTGGGGAAGTGCTCTTCCCTATCCAGGAGGGAGAGCACTATGGAGACACATCATGCCAGAGGGAGGTTAACATGAGGAGAATACCTCACATGGACTTATCAAGCGAAAAAAAGGTGCCCCTCGCCAGTGTTCAGGAGGGTGCAACACCTCTAGTGGAAGGCGTCCAGACTCCCAAGTGGAACGGCAGGTCTTGTGATTGGTAAGCCAAGGAAATGGCATCCACAATCCAATGGGTCAGCCATCAGGACTTGCTGCCTATCCTCTCTGACTTTGCACAATGCATACTATGCACAACGGGGGAAACGCATACTTGCGCAGCCCCCGAGGTCAGCTGTGCACCAAGCCATCCACACCGAGGGGAGCCTCGGACAGGGAGTAATGAGAGGACTCTCGGGAGGTGAACACGTCCACCTGCACCTCCCCAAATATCTTCCAAATCAGCTGGACTGCGAGGGGGTGGAGTCTCCACTCTCCACGTAATATTTCCTGTCATGAGAGCGCATCCGCTGCATGGTTGAGGACACCCAGGAGGTGAGTGACTCCAAAGGAGGAGGCAGCGGGCGAGTTGTGACATACGACGTGAGCCCTGAATTAACGGCCGAAGCCTACGCAGGGCCAGCGATACTGCCAGCAACTCTAGGCAGTTGATGTGCCATTGCTGGTGGGGAGCAGCCCTGTCCAGAGCCCTGATACTGCCTGCTCGTTGCACATGGCGCCCAAGCCAAATTTGAGGTATCTGTCATGACCACGATGCACCTTGAGACCTGCTCTAAGGGAACCCCTGCCTGTAGACATGCCAGTTCTGTCCAAGTGCTGAAAGTTTGGCAGCATACCAACGTGGCATGATAGTCACACGCTGGGAGCCATGGTGCCATGCCCACCTCGGGACTTGAGTCTGTAGCCAGTGCTGGAGTGGACGCATATGCATCAACCAGAGGGGAGTACCACCGCCGAGGTTGCCATATGCCCCCAGCCCCGAACAAGACATTAAATCCACCCTGTGTCAGACCGCCTGCATCGCTTGTAAACTCTACCTGGCAGAACGAGCGTGTTGGAGGGTGGGAGGACTGTGGGGATTGAGCTGGTGGAAACGCTCCCATATCCACATCCAGATCGCCCATGGTGCTCGCCAACACGTCATCTGAGTTTCAACCCAGGACGGACTAGTTCGTGAAGCAGCTGCGGTGGCGCTCTGCTTCACAAAGAAGGATGAGAGCCACAACGTTCTCATGGGCATGTTCTCGCAGTGAGAACATGACCCCTCCACAAAAGCTGCCTCGGTGTGCTGGCGACCCAAGAATATGAGATTTCATGGACACCCTGTGGGGAGAGATAACGGCCACACCCAGTAGCACAAAGGCGAAAGGACATCTTTAAAAAGAAGCTAATCATTTGCGCGAGCTCTTTTAGATATTTAAATATACTCTTTTAGAATATACTCTTTTATACCTGTGGACTCAGTTGCCAAAGTGCCCAGGGGAAACACAACACTCGACTGTGGGAGGGTGACCGCTGATATGCGCCGTAATTCCAGCAGACAGCAAGGTGACGGGACGAACACTCACATGCGCTCGGCTCTGAAGAACAAGTCTGAATGAGTGGTGCATGCCATCTGCTTTTATACCCGTATGTCCGGGGCGGAGAGTGGCATGCAAATTCCACTTGCCAATTTTCATTGGCCTTTTCTGAATAAAGCAAAGGTGATTGGGGCTCTCAAGATCAAACCCCTAGTGTCACTACATCGACACAACGTCCAGTGTATGACAGACAGGGAACATTCACTATTGTAACACTCAATACAGTCAATATACAGACAATACAGTCTTTTAGGATATATCTCCCCAAATTATCTTTGACCACATGCTCCACATCAAATGGCACCTTCCGATTTATCAGGACAGCAATCCCCCTTGAATAGGAGATATATGAGGAGAAAATAATTTGTCCAAGCCACTGACGTAATAGTTTACAATGATCTACCTCAGTCATCGGTCTTGGTGTGAGGGTGACGTCTATCCGATGTTTTTTTCAAGAACAATAGTATTTTCTTCCTTTTCAGATTGTTATTAATACCATTTATGTTTCAGGACAAATATGTATACTTATCCATATCATTCATCTAAACCGAGTTAAAATCTCTAAGCAGGAAACAACACAAAAATTATACATAGATTAAGGCATAAAATAATGAAAAGGCACTGTCCCTCCCCCCTTCCAGAACACTTTCACTAGTGAACATACCTGACCTGACTTACTCGCATAACGTTGCCTACACAAAAAGTGCACAACTTCAAGCTAATGCCACATTTAACAGTGGTATTATTAACTCAAACTACGCCATCTAATGGACAGAGCAGATTATATATAAAAAAAAACAACTGAGAAAAGGATAAACTTAGAGTGTGTACAAAGATAAAAGGACCATTTATGGCTTATCAGAACCAAACAAAATGACTTAATAAACAAAGTAGCTGATGGTAATCAAGTATTCAAAAGTTTTAGTATAGTCCATCCTGACATCTAATCAAAGTCCAATAGTTCAGAGGTTCAATAGTTACAACAAAGATGTATTTTACCTACAGACTCACATCTAGCTCCCTGATGACAAGAGTGTCGGGAGATGAGCTTTCAGGAAAGCTTCAGCAGTGTCTTTCAAGCTAAAAGATTGCATGCCTTCAGGGAGATCCACCCGCAATGTGGCCGGGTACTGCATACTATTGGTGATATTGTGATCCCAGAGCTAACTTTTAAGAGAAGTAAACGCCTGCTTCTTCTTATAAAGGGTCGTTGACATATCCCGGAAGATCATAATTTTGGAGTTGCTGTATGTAAGCTCTTTTTCTCCCATGCCGCATTAATTATTGTGACTGTGTCTCTGTAGTAGAGCAGTTTAATCAAAATGGCTCATGGTCTTTCATGTTTTGCCAATCGGCACTGAAGCGTATGGTAAGTTCACTCAATTTCAAAAGGGCGTTCGTGATCTACACTGAGGATTTTAGGGAGACATTCCTCCATAAAGAAGACTGCGTCTCTCCCCTTGACCCCCTCAGGGAAGCCAACAAGGCATAGACTATTCTGCCTAGAAAGGTTTTCAAGTTCGCCAACCTTGTCTCTCAGGGCGTTTATTTTGTTCTCTGTGTGTTTTTTGACCTCTGCAATGTCTTCTTGCATATTCAAAATGGCTCCTTCAAACCCGTCTTGACGTGTTTCAAGTTCCCTCAGTTTTTGTCTCGTTTCCTGGAGGTCATTGTGTACCGTACTTTATCTACTGAGACTCGTATTTCACACAGACGTCCGACTATCATGACTTCAATTTTCGCAAGACCCTTCTCTATCTCTGCCTGAAATCACGTGGGGGTGATGTTGGGTTAGCCATTGAAGCTAATGCAGAAGTCTCTTCTGTAAATGTTTCTTTTTTGTTCTCGACAGGTTTCTTGGGACGCATCATCAAAAATTGCTTAGTGAAGTCTATCCAATTAAGGAATAGAAAAAAAAAAGTCTAGTTGTGTTTTGCTCATTTTAATGTATACAAACAGGATTTTCTTGTGGGAGTGATGCTTTCCACGTCTCACTCTTAGGTGGCCTTAACCGGAAGCCTCAATCAGAAATGCTTTAAATGGAACTTGGATACAACTTGCAAATCATTAACACAATGAAATCAAGTTTGTACTAATGCATGACAAAAAAACAATGATTGAATGTAAATTAGAGAAGGATTGACTCTGCAATGCAACTGAGTTCCACCAAGCCACACTGTGAATAATGGTGGTTTGAGAAATGAGAAATAAAAGTTTGTCATATCAAACAATGAGACACTGTCGGGTTCACTCACTGATGTGGTCTATGGCTCCTGCACAGAACTTTCCATAGAACTTTTTAGCCCCCAGCCCACGGAGGTCCTGGATGGTGAAGGGCCAGAGATGCAAAACATTGTTCCGTGAGAAAGCGTCTCTCTTTTCCACCAGAACCACCTTGGCACCCAGGAAACCCAACTCTATAGCAGTTCGAAGTCCACAAGGACCTGCGCCTATAATTAGACACTTGAACACCAAAAAAAACGTGGGGTGTGAGGATGAATCTCATGAAGCCCGTAAAGAACATGTCTGTTTCATATTTCACATTTTCACTATATTTTGATGAATTAAGAACCATGTACCCCGATTCTCAATACTGTGATCCAAAAACAGAAATTAAATTACATTGATATTACATTTATACTGTACATCGCAATAGTATTTGTTTTATTGCTTGTAATTTATGCTGATTTTAAAAATACTGTGTATGGACAGGATGATTTTCATTATTATTTTCAATAATGAGAATCCAATGAGAATCATCATGTAGAATAAAGCGAATCTCAAAAGTGAAACATCCATTATTGAAATATTGTAAATTAGGGGATAATTCTCGTAATGCAACAATGCAAATAAATCTTAATGTCTTAAAATAGGCTTGATTCATCTTTTTTGATTTTGGGCTGAAATGTGACCTGATTCAGAGTTACACAAACTTCCTGAAACTTTATGCATTCAGATTATTCTTGTATGTATTCCATAAAAGTAGACAGGGGAAGGGACTGTGCATATATTCTATTTTGCAATGCATTGTGGGTAAACATGTTTGTACCGTGGTGTTAATGCAAGCATGGCCTCTCATGTACTCTTTTTGGCTGGCTCGTTTGTCCAGTTTGGCCCATAGTGCTTTGGCCTTCCAGTAGTGCAGTCTGTTCCTCAGGGTGTGGTAGAATTGCGGCTGCCCACCAGGATGCAACTTCAGCTCTTCACACAGCTCTTGGAAAGATTTAAGGGTCTCCCGGCATGTGGAGGCCTGCACGAAGGCATCGAACAAGGTGTAGGCCCGACACACCTCTGACTGTCTGTCCCCCATTTCTGCTCCTCACAGGACCCTAAAATTGAGAGACACAGACTGTCATACAACTCTTACAATATGGTCATCGGGTCTTCCGGCATCCCTCCACCTCCCCTTCTCCTCCTATCTATTCATCAATAACTAATCTAAGTCCTGGGGGTATTCGAGCTCGGGTCGAGCCTTGAACCTCGAGCCCCATTCGCCCAGGACCGTGAGCGACACACGTTCACACTATCCTCAACGCAGGATTACATTAACTTGCGAACTACTGAAACAGTATTAAAGGAATGTTCAGAGTTCCAAACCACCTTAAAGAGATAATTCACCCAAAAATGTTAGTTCTGTCATTGTTTACTCACCCTCTTGTTGTTCAAACCCATATAAGTTTTCTTTCTTTGAGGAACACAAATAGAAATCATTTAAATGTTTCATTGGCTGAATTAAATACAGTGGCAGTAGTGACTCAATTTAACGCTTAATAAAGCACCCAAAAGTGTCATAAAAGTAGTCTATGCAACTCATGCAACATATTCCTCCTTATTTCTTATGCATCTTGTGATTAAACATCATGATCATGCAACCTCATTGGTCTGGACACAAGAACCAATGAGGCTGCCATATTTAATTTCAGTGCAGTTTAGAATGTTTAGCAATGATTTTAGGGATGCACTGATGTATTGGCTACCAATATGTATCAGCCAATTATTGAACAAATTAAAACCATAGGCATATTGGTTATATAAGCATGATAATGCTGATGTAAAAAAAAAACAAGATTTATAACGAATTAGTAACACACTTTGTAAAACTCTGAGAATTTAAATGCACAATCCAGAAATAATATGTAGAAGGGTTGGCACTCCTAAGAATATATAATATTTCATTGTTATTCTTTCTAGTTCTTATGTAAACTGCCATAAACTAATGTGACAGTTGTGAAAATGGCACTTACCTATAGGCTACACGATAAGGGAAACCATTCAAAATGCTTTGAAACTAGCAGACTTTGACTGCTGAGACACTGGTATGATATTCATAAATGCTGCATGATTGATTGAATTAAGATTGAAATCGCAATATGGCCCTGCATGATTACTAAACCTTAAAAAGCTGTGTTTCTGCATTCAGCACTTCAGTCAGCGCTGTGTGAGCAAGCAGCGCCATCTAGCGGTCAGATGGCATCATCTGTTATCCATTATACCACTGTAATACAGATTGAAACCAAAAAGTGGTTTCATTCCTTGTTTAAATTTTTTATTTTTCCATGATGTGGTTAACATTTGCATAGTATGAATTTGTAATATTCTATCATATACAGAACTTGCATGTAAAGTGTGAGTTCTGTTGTTTTAATCTGCAAAAACAGAAGTGAAAAAAAGTTTTAGAAGTACAAAATAACCACGTGTTAAATGACAAATGTTGATTCAATGTATATATGTTGTGTTTTTCTTTATTATATATTTACGAATCAATAAAACATTTTAATTGAAAAAGAAGAAGAAAAAAGTACAAAATAACCTATTTTCATATTAGTCATCATATATCCGTATATTTAGTTATTCTTTCTTTTCATCTTCGATTTAACTTTCACTGTGGCTCTCTTAAAAATGTTGGCCTGTCGTGTGTTTAACAGATCCAATCCATGTTCAATGGAAATTATTAATTGTTAGAACAGTGAAGTGAAAAAGCTTTTTGTACCTCTTTGTACATTTTTAAAGCACAATTCCAAACTTAAACAATAATCTGATGACAAAATAAGGTAGGTGTTAAAAAATCGGTATAGGCCTATGTTTTTGTTGTTAAAATCAGTGTTCATATAGGTGCATTCCTAAATTATTTGATATGAGAGTGAATAACAACCTAAATATCGGACTGTTCAAATGCCTTCAGAAGACTTGGAATATGATGCACAAGACACATGGACTACTTTTATGGCATTTTTGGGTGCTTTATGAAGTAATAAAGTCAATCGCTATGTACTGCCATTGTACTGAATTCAGCCAATGGGACATTTATCACATGTGTTGTTTTCACAAAAGAAAGATATTCATATAGTGATGGAACAGCATGAAGGTGAGAAAATAATAGCAGATTTTTATTTATTTAATTTGTATTTTTTGGGTGAAGTAACCGTTAGATCTATGATTACCACAGAAAACTATTTTGATTCTTTCCTGTACAAGCAAAAATGTGCAGTCCTGCACTAATGGACAGATGTAAACAGACACATTATTGTCAATGTGGGACATTCAGACATGATGTCAGTCTGACTTAAACCCTTGGGAATGCCACCCACTGGGAGAGAGATCAGGATTATGAGTGAACTAAGGTGACACTCCAAATAATCTTTGTTTTATTTACAGTTTATATAGCACTTAGAAAGTTAGCCATAACATAGACATGTGCACAACATTGTCGAATACTACCGAGCTTTTGCAAAACAATATGCTCATAAACTAAGATGTACAATATTAAAACACCAGTGTGTTTGGAATCAGCCAAAAGCCTAAATTAAAATCGAATTAAAAGCTTTGGGAAACATACTGTGCAAAAGACCCTACCCAACCCCTGGTTTTCTGGTATATTGACTGATCGGATGTCATTTGCACATGATCATATCCTTTGGTGACCATCATCATCATAAAATGAATGACCTGTATCATGATATCTACTCTCTAAGGGCTTATTGACTGGCATGCTGTCTAAGAGGAGAGGATTACAGAGTGATTGCTGCAGAAAGATCAATCACTATTCTCCCTCTAGTCAGCAATTTAGACATTGATTACAACGTGAAACTGTAAGTGCATGCATATACACAATTAATAAGACTGTACAGTCAATCCTGGTGCAAACCTAAGACTCCACCAAAAAGCACCATCCAACAACTGCTAAGAAATTCAATCGTAAACTGTTTTGAGCTCTTGTCCTTATCTCCCAAGCAATTTCCACATCCTGTTGAGTATCTGAACCAATGTAGACTGCTTCTGACCCACAATGTCTTGGCTATAAAGCATCGCTGTCTCCCAAACTGCTGCATGAGAGAGATACAACGTGACACATACTGAAGCAAACCATATCATGTCATATCTGCTAAGCTTGGCGCAATACTTCAATGTAACACACACACAAACACAGACACACACAAATACATTCAGTACATAAGACTAGATCAAGTAATATTTACCGTTCTGGTTCTCTGCGGCGTGCTCGCGCTGCTGACATGCTCTCTCTCTCTTCCTTGGTCTCTCTCTGGCAAGTTTCCAAGTGGGTCTTAGAACTGTTGGAGCCACATTTCTTCTAGTGTCATAGCCAGCTGCAGTGCAGGAATTACTGCCTCACTCAAACACACTCATGTACACACGTCTCACTCTCTGTCCTCGTTCTCTCTCCATCTCTCTCTAGCCAAGGTCAGAGGAAGGAGCTACCAGGCACTTATTGACTCCTCTACACACACAGTCAAACATTGTATTTTCGAACGTGTGTACATTTCTATTAAAACATATGTGTACACATGCCTACTGAGCTATCTAAAAACGCCATAGACTTCTATTTGTTTAATATAATTGATCATACTGACTAAACCTAACCTTGCCTATTAATATTAAAAACAACAACTAAAACATTTACTTGTTTTATCCAAATGGGGACATTTGTCTCCTAAGGGAGGTTTTGTTAAATTTAGCTTACTTTTGGGGACAATTTTGTACTGAGACTATAGCTAAATCCGCACACACATACATTACCATTCCTCATCAAGAACCAAACTCATAGTTAAACATTTAAATCAATAAAGTAGATGATTCACTCAAACTAGCCACTGTGAGTAAATCGTATAATTAATTCACATATTTTGCTCGTCACTATTGGTTGACAGCAGATATGTTTGCTGGTTGTGGTTGGTGTGTTACAGAGAGCAGCCCTTAATCTAATCCCATTTACACCATCACGTCGACGTTTTAATAAGATTACAGAGAGCAAATGAAGGGTTGAGAGAGGAAAGGTGAAAGAGAGAGGTCTGACTGTAATACTTAAAGGAACTGTTCACTCAAAAATGATTAATGATAATCATTTACTCACACTCATGACATCCCAGATGTGTATGACTTTCTTTTTCCTGCAGAAATGTTCAGCTCTGTAGGTCCAAGTGAATGGTAACCAAAACTTTAAAGCTACAAAAGTCACATAAAGGCAGCATAAAAGTAATCCATTTGACTCCAGTGGTTTAATCCATGTCTTCTGAAGTGGTCCGATCAGGTTTGAGTGAGAACAAACCAAAAATAGAACTAATTTTTCACTGTATATCTTGCCAATGCAGTCTCTCGGGACGGTCATGATTTCAAGCTTGATTACATTTTCTAGTGCGTGATGCAAGAGCAGAGCGCTGCTAGATGGTGCTAGGACGTGTAATGGAGCTTGAAATCATGATCACGAAGGAAACTGCTAATGTAATTTATAGTGAAAAAGGAGTTACATTTTGGTCTGTTCTCAAACAAAATTGCCTGGACCCCTTCAGAAGACATGGATTAAACCACTGGAGACTTATCGTTAACTTTTATGCTCCCTTTATGTGATTTGTGGAGTTTCAAATTTGTAGCCTTCATTCACTTGCATTTTATGGACCTACAGAGCTGCCTCTAAAAAAACATTGTTTGTGTTCTGCAGGTGAACTATACCTTACATTTTTAAACTTAAAAATAGTGCATTGTCTCCCCCTAGTGGATATTAATGCATTTAAAAATCCTAATCAGCATCTACACATTTAAAAATGGAAAGACCTCTGTAAAATAGATTAAAAATATATATATATTTTCATCTTGTTTGTATGGGTGTAAAGACATTTTTGTACATTAATGCTCTCAAGAATGAAAGTGTCACCTCTGCCAATACCACCTGCCACGACTAGTAAATGATGGTCTTGACAGGCTGGTATGTAAAACAATGGCTATAGGCTATTTAAAAAAATGACAAGATGTTTGTTATGTTTCTCCCGTAATTACTGTGTCAATAGGATTTCAGTAGGAATCAAACCATTTCATGGGGTTTCTCATCAAATTTGTCACTAGGAACATATAGGCAATGTGAAAAAACAACATCTCATCCTTTCATTCATTTAAATTGAGTCAGTAAGCAGATGCTTTTATCCAAAACATCTTACAAAAGAGGAGCATAATCATACAAAAGTCAATAATATCTGTAGTTTTGCAGTGCCAAGTTCCAATAGTAGCTGGAGTAGTATAGAAGGCAGCGCAGAAGAAAGAGACAGACAAGGAATTTTGTTTTATTATTAAATAATTACTAATTAATTTATTCATTAATATGGATCCATATTTTGTTACAAAAGTATAATAAATCAGTCCTTCATCTCCATCAGGTGTGTTTCATGCATTTTGCTGAAATAGAAGAATTTAAACAGTCAGTACTGTCTTAGAAGACTTAGAAGAGATATTTTGCAAGCAAGTGAGAAAATGATTACCAGTAATGCTCGTCCTCTGGTCTCGATGGGTAGCAGGATCACTCCCACCACACAAAACACACACACAGCAGCGAACGGTGACATGGCCAGAATCACAGACTTAGACATTAATACCTAACACATAACCACAAGGAAATCAAATGTGTTAAACTCACAGACCTAACACAGATATGCATGTACTGTATATACACACCATTAGTGTGAACACAAAGCTATGTATATGCACACACACAGAGACAAGTATACAGAGCACCTGTGCAATAAATGGTGCGATCATTCCTCCTATTCGACTGAAGGAAGTACAGAAGCCCATTCCTATTGAGCGCACAGCTGTAGGATACACCTGCAAACACACACCCATGTCAATCCTACTTTAACAATCACTGACATATCAGACTGCAGGGTTGATCAAAGACTTAAAGGGATAGTTCACCCAATCTGTCATTATTTACTCACACTCATGTTCCAAAATTGTTCCAACATTCACTTTCATTTTTTTTCCACACAATAGAAGTGAATGGTGACTGAGGCTGTCAATCTTCCTAACATCTTTTTGTGTGTGTGTCTACAGAAGAAGTAAAGCCATACAGGTTTAGAACAATATGAGGGTGAGTAAATGATGACAGAATTCTCTCTTTTTTTTTTTTTGGTGAACAATCCCTTTAAGATGAGATGAGTAAGCATGCAAGTGTTGGGTCTCTCACCTCTGCTGTGTAAATATAAACCACATTAAAATTCATGGCAACCACAGAGCGAAGAAGGAAGAGTAGCACTGTGAAACCAAACCTGTATGAGGACAAATGCATATTAGTGAATCTTCTACTATGACTGCACTTATAATCGCTGACCATAAGAAAGCGAAAATGCATTGCTTCTAAATGTTTCAATTTTTGCCTTCAAGAAATTGACTGAGCCAGTGTTGACAAGTTGCTTCATTCAAACAAACAGAGCAGTGCTGAAAGTGCCACAGAGTCGCAGTGTTAACACAATATGTTTACAATATGCACATAATACATTACAATTACACAGTATCTGGGTAGTTGATGCATACTGATGCATATTTATAGAAACCTCAAAATTTTATGTTAAAATTAAGTTAAAGTTTTAGGTTAAAATAAAAATGTAGAAGGGTAAGTGAATCACCTTTGTGTCATCACTAGTTCATTTTAAATAGTCTTGTGATGTGAAAATGCATTTTTAAAAGTACAATTATTCCACATATAATTTTTACTCCATATAATTAATATGAGCCTAAAAAGCTGCATGTGTAATAATTATAAAAAATAGCAAAATCCTATTTCCAATAGTTTTAGATGTAGTATCACAAGTCACACCACAGGACATGTCAACTGTCCAAAAGTATTTTACATCAACTACTCACTTATTTAAACGTCATAAGGTAAAATGTGACCCAAAAAATATCTTTCATAAATATTTTGCATTTCAAATAATTATAGAAAGCGAGAGAGAAATCAACACAATCTACTCACATTGTTGTGCAAATATTAACGAGCATGAAGAAAACAGCAGACAGTACCAACAATATGACCATGCTGGGTTTTCTTCCAAATATATTTAACAGGCCGATATTCAGAGGGATGACTGCAGGGAAAACAAACGTTAACTTTTAACATTAAACTAGCATTAAAACAAGCTGTTCCATTAATTTATATAATTTATAAATTCTCTCATCATTCACTCACACTCATGCCATCCCAGATGTGTATGACTTTCTTTCTTTTGCTGAACGCATATGAATATTTGTATTAAAAAAAGAGCTCTGTAAGTCTATACAATGCAAGTGAATGGTGGCCAGAACTCTGAAGGTCCAAAAAGCTTTTAAAGGCAGCATAAAATTGATCCATATGACTCTCCAGTGGTTAAATCTATATCTTCAGAAGTGATATCATAGGTGTGGGTTATAAAAAGATCAACATTTAATCCTTTTTTACAATAAAGTCTCCTCCTTGCCCATTAGGTGGCAATATGTATGAAGAATGCGAATCAGCAAAAAATAATAGAAGAAGAATGTGGAAGTGAATAAAGTAATACTGGAGGTTTATAGTAAAAAAGGGCTTAAATACTTCTCTGTTTTTCAACCAAACCTATCATATCACTTCTGAGGATGGATTTAACCACTGGAGTCATATGGATTACCTTTATGCTGCCTTTACACGCTTTTTGGAGCTTCAAAGTTCTGTCCACCATTCACTTGCATTCAGTAAAACTACAGAGCTGAAATATTCTTCTAAAAATCTCTGTTTGTGTTCAGCAGAAGAATGAAAGTTACACATCTGGGATGGGCGAGTAAATTGGGTAAATAATCCCTTTAAATAGAATGGGATACAGGTTAAAGGTCACTCACGTGCAACCTCGCCTAAACAGCTGATGAGAAGAGTCTGGTAATCAGCAATGTTGAATGGGATACAGTAGCACAGCGTCTCCTCCTGGTTGTGTTTGATCTGGTGCTCTTGGTCAGCGTCCGTCACACACAGAAGGTTCTTCTCCAGTAATTCAGAGCCGCTGAGGACTGAACCATAATAGGAGAAAGATGCCACAAACCTGTGGATGAATACATGGCACATTAAGCAGAGAAGTAAGCACACCAAGTGTACAGTTACTGAAATGTATATTTGGTAATTCCACACACCAACAAACCAACACAAAAGTACAAAAACACACAAAGGGGGATGTGATGATTACCATGAGTACCACAGCAAAAGGGATGTTCTTCTAAAAGCTGGGCTGATGAGAGTGAAGGCATTTCCTCTTTCTGTCTGAATACAAATGGTTCTGTAAGTATTTTGTTTACACTGATACAAATGCATACATTCAGGTGTGATTTAAAGGGATAGTTCACCAAAAAATTACAAATTCTGTCATCATTTATTCAACCTTATGTTGTTCAAAACCCGAATGATTTTACTATGAATATACTTGAAACCTGCCAGAGTGGGTGTCACAAAGGAATGAGTCTTAAACACACCACTTCTGGTTCCCTCAGTTCTCCTTCAGGTAGGGTGGCACGATTCATCCTAGCGATCCAATTAAGCGTAGACATGGCTCCCTGGACATTACCTGCTGACACCTGATACCGTGCAGACTCGGGAATAAACTAAGAGAGCGAAAGAGTAAGAGAGAGAGAGAGAGAGAGAAAGAGTTCATCAAAAATAAATCATCCACTTCCTTCAGAATGATCCAGAACCATTTTGATGTATTTTGTTTTTGGCTGATGCTTATGCAAAGTGTCTTGCAAAGTGACTTACAAAGTGTCGTTCAGAGGTAAAAAGATGTTTGAAACAGCCGAGCAATGGTATACTGTTTGCGAAAATTTACACACTGTGTGAGGCATTTAGAAGTACATTTAAATATGAGGATGCACAAACAACATGTAAACCTTAACTAATGTGACGTGTTATCAATGACAATGCCTCATTCTGTGAGTAGAAGTAACACGGTATGAGTAAAAGAAGCTTTAACACTCTAACCACTTTAACCACTCAATAATGATTTAAAGTAATATAAATGCAGTAGATAATATGCGCAAATTACTCTCTTTTATTGTAATTTATGATGATACTGATACTACTGCAAATATAGGTGTATAAAAGAGTGTTAATGGGCAGATTACAGACAAAAGAATGATTATAAGAGATTGCAATTAGCTGTCAGCTTCAAGTAGGTGGTGCTCCAGGTTACACCTACCGATGACGTGGACCAATAGTAAGAAGGTGTTTAGCAGCAGGTACAACATTTTCCTGAAAATTCGCCCCAGCGAGCTGTTACGAACCACCAAAACAAACTCAAATACACCTTCGTTCTTCGATATCATATCAAAGTATGCCATGGACTTTAGTGCCAAGCTCTACTAGCTGAGCTACAGGAAATGAAACTGACCAAAAAGAGTCCGATGAGTATGAGGCTGGGGATGACGGAAAAACGAATCATCCAACGCCAGCCCATCGTGGGGACCACAGTCATGCCGAGAATGATAATAAACATAGATCCAAGCATCCAGAAGATCTGTCAACCAATCAAAAAAACAGCAATCATGTCATTATTTGAGGTTTTCAAGTCAAAGTTCAAACATAACTTTCAATTAGTCACTCACCGAAGCAAGAGGCAGCAGGAATGCTCTATATTTGGCTGGAATAAATTCTGTTTTCAGAACAAACCTGCAAGATGAAATAACAGAATGGTTTGGAGAACGATTCACTGTGGCACAATAATAAATACTTTACAAGCCATTGATATGACCTCACTAGCACTAAAATGCTTTATGACAAGGTAACAATTGTTTAGTTTTTTACATATACTATACTGGAAAGTGTGTGGACAGGGCCTTTGCTAATTGGGTGGGAGCCATTCTAGGGGCCCACAAGTCACAAGGGGCTCCTGATAATCCCAGTATGAGTGATTTACTGTATTTGTATTAGGATCCAGTATAATTAATTTACTACATTGGTAACACTTTACAATTAGGTTCCATTCACTCACATTAGTTAATGCATTAGGTAATATGAATTAACAATGAACATTATATTTTTTACACCATTTATTAATCTCTGTTAAAGCTAATTAATATAAATACAATAGTTCATTGTTAGTTTTATATATATATATATATATATATATATATATATATATATATATATATATATATATATATTAGATGTAATAATATTTACTATTTAAAAATATTACAATTGATTTTTAATACTATAATTGCAATATTGGTGGAATTGGAAAATGTCCACCTTGTTGCTGTCTGAATATTAAAAAAGCAATTAAGCAATAAGCAGTCTCGGGGCCCCAGAATTCCTGTCTATGGCCCTGCATTTGAGTATTTGTTTACGTTCTCACCCTTGAGAGGTGGCCGCCACACCACAGCCCACCATACAGCGCAGGAAGATAAACCAGCCATATGATGGAGAGAATGAAGTGAGCAGAGAAAAATATGAGGCCCATATAAACCCACCAAACACTACCTGTGCACACAAACACATTTCTTTTTTAATTTACCCTTCAACCACATTCAATCAGTTCTGGGTCAAACAGAATGTTGTCTGACCTTCCAGCGTCCATATCTGTCTGCAACATAGCCACAAAGGACCCCAAAAATCATGAAACCGAAAAACACCATCTAAAATACACACACACACACACACACACACACACACACAGAATAGGCTGTAAATATTTAGTTCACAAACAAAGATTAATAAGACACAAGAAGATACAAACATAACTTGTTGGTTTGTGAAAGCAATGCATCTTGCACTTCAACATTCCATTCCTGCCAAACTCAAGGTGAAAACAATATAAAGGCCCTAATGGGAGGAGATACTCACCGTGGAGACCAGAGCCACCTGCCAATCCTCCAGGCGCCACTCACAGCGGATCTCAGGGGAAACCACAGCCAACAACATGATCTCCATCGCCTCTATTATCTATACACACACACACAGACACACAGTTTCAGAAATACTGACAACAACACAATGCATGTGAAAACTTAGCATAAAAAAACACACTATTTTCTTACATTGGCACTACCCATGATGACAAAAAGCAGAATATGAAAGCGTCCAAAGCCAATGCTCTCCACAGCCTCCTCCACGGTGTAGCATTTTGGTTCTGTGTGGACTGCAGGGGACAAAATCACTCTATTAGATGATAGGAAATTATTTGACTGGTTTTACTGCATTGCATTGCATCGTGAAAGTGTAAACATATCAGCTTTGTGTAAGCGAGTGTGTTGTTATGTTTGTATGTTCCTCACCACTGGCCTGTGCAGGTTCTGCCGGTGTGTTATTGCTGGTGTTGGTATTGAGTTCTTCCTCCAGTTCAACTTCCTCAAGCTGGATGGCATCGACCAACTGGGTCTTCATGGAAGACGATCGTTTTAATGCCATCCTTCTGGGAACGTTTATTTCCTGTATTGAAGGCAACAAAAAGATTATGTGAAACTTTTATAAACAAAAAATTTAAATCATGGAATAAAAAATTAATAACTTTCAAAAGTATGATGGTATTACCATGATTTTTACCATGGTAATACCATGTTTTTAGATATTGTACCAAGGTAATACCATGTTTTTTTGAACATGTACTATGGTTACATCATGTTTTTGGACATGCTACTGTGGTAATACCATGCTTTTTAGACACTTCACCTTGGTAACACGATGTTATTAGCACATGTACTATGGTTATACCATGTTTTTTAGGCACTGTACCATGGTAATACCATGTTTTTGGACATGCTACTATGATAAAATCATGTTTTTTAGACATTGCACCATGGTACCACCATGTTATTAGCACATGTATTATGGTTATACGATGTTTTTGGACATGCTACTGTGGTAAGACCATGCTTTTTAGACACTTCACCATGGTAACACCATGTTATTAGCACATGTATTATGGCTACACCATATTTTTGGATATGCTGCTATGGTAATATCATGTTTTTATACAGTGTACCATGGTAATAACATGTTTTAGACATTGCACCATAGTAATAACATGTTTTTAGCACATGTATTATGGCTACACTATGTTTTTGGATGTTGTACCATGTCAATACCATGATATTTGCACATGTACTATAGTTACACCATGTTTTTGGGCATGCTGATATGGTAATATCATGTTTTTTGACATTGTACCATGGTAATAACATGTTATTTGCACATGCACTATGGATAAAAATTTTTGACACATTCTACCATTGTAATATCATGTTTTTAGACAATGTAGCATAGTAATACCATGTTTTTTGCACATGGACTATAGTTGCACCATGTTTCTTGACAGGCTGCTATAGTAATACCATGTTTTTGGACATTGTACCATGGCAATAACATGTATTAAGACATTATATCATGGTAATAACATGTTTTTGGCACATTTACTATGGTTCCACCATGTTTTGGATGTTGTACCCAGGTAATACCATGTTTTAGGATGTGCTGCTGGAGGAATACCATGTTTCTTTGGACATGTACCATAGTGATACCATGGTTTTCTTTGTGCTTTTGAGTACAATGTAAATATCATGCGGTATGAATATGTAATATAAACAATATAGTATAATATGCACACTTAAATGAAAAGTTAAATCATGTTACATCACTGTACCACATTAACTGCATTCATCATTCTGTATTCTACTTCATGTTACTCAATTTGAGACCAAAAAATACAGTGCTGCTGTAAATGTTGTAGGTGCAGGTCAATAATAAACGAAACATTCTTACTATGATGATCCAAAGATGTCATCAAACGCGATTCTTTATCATGTTAAGGAATTTCCCACGACATCACGACTTCTAAGAAGTGTTTACAAGATCCCGTATGTTCAGTTCCTGATTCCTCTCAGCGATATATGGAAATCAGTCTCCAAAAACACTGATAACTTGGGAAGCAGATTTCAGAGTCATGAAATCAAATACATACCTACTTCAACTGTCTTATAATCAAAAATCTGAGCTTTATAGAAAAATAAAACTCCTTTTTTAGCAGAAGCATCTTAGATCTTCCAGCTCGCGCATTGAAAACACATCCTACACCTGCCGACAGGTAAATAACGTCACAAACCTCAGCGTGTAAAGGGTGAGGCTTAGTTTTAAAGGGCCATACTATTGTCTTTTTTGTGTTCAAAGACAACACGCCCAAGAACGATTTTTGCTTTGTGTAAAAAGGTCTTGAGGGTTGGATTTATATTTCGTAGTCTTTAGCCTGCGTGGACGCACAGGACAAACAGGTTTAATGGGGTTTCAAACGGACCTATATCGGTGTAGCGACGTGCTTGTAGTGTAAACTTACAAACAGCAAAAAAAAATAAATAAATAATAAAAAAAAAATCTTCAACTTATTTTGTTTACATTTTAGCCGGCCATTCATTTGTAACTTCAAAGTAGGCTAAACACATCCTGTTATTGTTTTTTATTCATTCATTTATTTATTTATTTTTTATTATTATTATTATTAACATTATTATTATGCTTTAATCAACATTACAACACATTATATCACATATATTACTGCCAGGTGAAGGAAAGAAAGGGAAATAAATAAATAAAACATCAACTGAATCCACAACTAAAGATGCTATTGTTCAGACCTGATTGGTAAGTGTTGTGAGGTTACAGCGTTTGCCTAAAAGGGGCGTGGTCAACATTCTTTGTTTGTTGTCATTGTGCAGAGTACAAAAACAGAAATTGAATATAATTTACATTGTGCAGTATTCTATATATTTATTTAATTTATTGAAGCCTTGTTACTAACTGTAACGGGTGAAGAAGGGAAGTCAAGAAGGCTAGATCCATGCGGCCAGTGGTTTTAATGAAACTATAAATAAATACAAATAACAGGTAGACACGGGAACAAATCAAACATCCACGATGGGAAACTGAAATTTTAACAAGAGCATTACATTAACACACGTGAGGCACATGGTCAAAACACATACAGGAACAGACATGCCATCTACATTTAACAACCGTCTACGAATGGTGATACAACAGGGTTTAAATACACAAGGATAATGAATAAACGACACACAGGTGAGAACAATGAATGACTGCTGGCAGTGATGAGGGCAGGGAATTATGGGAAGTGTAGTTTAGGACAGGTGACAAGTGAGAAACACAGGGCAGACAACAGGGGATCATGACACTAACTATTGTCTACATATACTATACAACATAAATCTGGTTTAACACCTGCTAGGATTGTACTGAATCCCAACTGGCATATTTTGACATGCCACCCCACATGGTTGTGAGATGAAGTTGTGATTCATCTTCTGCTGTCACCTGGTTTGCTGGTTTACATGAAAGAGACAGATTCAACTGACGTCACATTGTTTATTATTTAATATACACAACAATACAGAGACATTAAACATCAAATACTGGGATGCAGTTTGCAGAGACCAAGAGAGAAAGAAAAAGACAGAATGATAGATATAATGAGAAATGTATCCCTTCATGATGGGATCACAAAGATGATGTTTGCATTGTCAACGAAAGAGATGACAGTAATACAATTTCCTTTAATGTAAAACTAAAAATTCACTTTATGTAATATTTAGTTTACATTCCAGTTGCATCCTCTATGGCACTGACATAGGGACAAGGGGAGGTATATTATTGCGCACGTACACACACACACACACACACACACACACACACACACACACACTGCATTCAGTTAATCTCAGAGTTTGTACATTTTAATTGCTATAAATATGATTAAGTTCAGTGCTGTAAGGTTTTGATGGTTTCACACGCTCAACATATCTCAAACACACACACATGCATGTTGGTGTGGCCATCCTTATGAGGACTCTCCATAGACATAATGATTTTTATACTGTACGAAATATAGATTCTATCCCCTAAACCTATAGCAACCCTCACAAAAACTTTCTGCATTTTTATATTTTCAATAAAACTTAATTCAGTATGTTTTTAAGCGATTTGAATTATGGGAACACTAGAAATATCCTCATAAGCCACATTTATAGCATAATACCATTGTAATTATATACTATAAATAGTCCTCATAAACTACCCAAACCTGCCCACACACACACAGTGGTGTGTTAAATAGCACCAGGTCAATCAAGTGACTGTAAATCTAACATTTATCCTCAACATCCTTTTTTATGAATATGTAGAGTTGTTATTTAAAAATCTGCAAGATAAAAAAAGAAAATTAATAATGACATCAAACAAACAAAAATATCCCCAGTTGGTCTTTGCACAGTGGGAAAGGGTTGTATACCAATGATGCTTGCCTCTTATTGGTCATCAGTGGACTACATACTGAATATTTAAATATGGAGAAATGTCCATTTACATATTTGTACTTTTTCTATTTGATATATTTTAATTATAAATATTGATATTTAAATACTTTCAAAAATATTATTCAAGTTTATAAATGGCAAAATACTGAACATTTTCTTTTTTTCAATGATGATCAAGATGGTTTTTCTGTGCTTTGCTTTGCGTTTAGTCTCATGAACCATTACATAGTAGTCTTTCATATTAAGCTAAATTCTATGAAGCTTGTTTCTTGTTTTTTCGATATTTTTAAAGACTATAAGCATGCCCATTAAGACATAAGCACACAAAATAAAGAAAAGAAATAAAGCATAAATCATCACTTCACATGCGTCCTGTTTAAGGCCTCATACTTGAGAAAAAAAAATGAAGGGAGGAAGGAAAGAAGGATAAAAAAATAAAAGACAGGAACATGGGGAAAGAATTAAAAGAAAAATGGTAAGTAAAGTTAAACAGAAAAAAAATTTAAATATGAAAAAAAAGAAAGAAAAATTAAAACACTCATGTACAAAATAACATTAAACAAGGCCTTTAACCTATTAACCTTATATCACATAACCTTAAAGCAATCGTTACAATACTTCTGTGCAAATCCACATGACCATACATGAAAATACATTGAGAATGCCTACTGAATTACGAAGCTAAAGGAATTATATGCCTCAACAGTGATTTGGTCTTTTTTTTTTCAAATGTCCCATAGCAACACTTTTCCAACATCTTTAACATTTTTACATAATACTTTTATAACATTAAAAAATAAATCTAATATGGTTAACATATAATCTGACATATGATCTCAATGTTTGTGCTCAATGGGTCAATACATCAAAATGCAATATACATTTTTATATAATATGAACTTATATCTTTCTTTATATATTTATAGTCTTCTCTCTTTTCCACAATAAACTCTTAAACTGATTGACTTCCATCATCACCATGATATCAATGTGCAAAGATGAAAATGTGCAAATAAATCTGTAAACTGAGAAACTACTCCAGGCCACTGGTAAAAAGACCTCACATGAATACACACTGGTATCATGAATGCTTACTTTGATACCTTTGATATCTCTCCTCAGATGTAGACATACTGTAGAGAGTTTAGGATGGATGCAGCAATGACGTTATCTGGATGGGAACCGTGTTGCCAGCGGCTGTTGAGGCCGCTTGTCTGTTAGTTCTAGTACAAAAACACGCAAGCAAGCTCAAAAGCTCACAGATCACTAATGCAGAGAAAGTTCTCAACAACAAGCTGCAGACACATTCAAAACTCTCCTTCCCTCCCCTGCAGAGTCAAAAGTACCCAGAGCTCAAATGTAAGACAAAAACATGTCAAGACCATGTTCCACAGCCTAGTGAGCTACCTCACTGCCTATATAGGCAGTTTAATGGGTTGTTTTCAATGAGCACATGTTTGCTATTTTTCTATGTATACAAGAGCTAGACAGATGTCTTTTACCATTGCACATCATCTTGCTGTTATCAGCATTTTGCACAGGAGAGCTACATTTTGTAGATGCATGCCAAGTAAGAAAAAACTTCGCATCTCGACACCCGCGTTTTATTAAATTCGCAGTGTTGCGTCTAGCTGTTTAGCACAAGAACAAATTCGGTCTGAATGGCCTCTAAGACAGTGTTGGGTAAATTAATTGTAATCAGATTACTGACTTCACGGATTACATCATTGAAAAAGTAATCACATTACTAATTACTTGAAAGTTATTTTCTAAAACACTTCAGAGCAAAGCTTTTGTTTTTCTGCACAACAAATTCAAAATAGTTTCTATATTTCCTCCTTGTTCATTGACTCGTTAGGGGGCACATGCCCTTAAGATGAACATTAAGATGTTCTACATAATATAATTTTAGAAATACTGTATGTGCAACCCAAATAATGCAGTTAGAAGTAATTAAGATCCTATATTAAACATTAACAAAACATTAAAATACATACTACAGTGTATTTATTGTGTAACTACATGTTGTTCTGCATCTGGTATCAAGATTGGGTGATCCGATCACATGTGGTCAGCACTAAATACAGGTCTAAATGGGTCTAAAACATATCCCAAAAACCACATACGAATGTAGTCAAAGACGCATGTGTTCACATGGCATTTGAGGTGTAAACTCTAATCCGTCCTGTATGCATCTCGGCAGCAGTAAAGCACCACCCCTGACTTGTCAATCAACCACTGCGCTAAAACAAGTGTTTAAAGTTTAAAAGAATATAACCGTCCGATCGTAACATTTAAAAAAGCGGATACACACACAATCACGACAGCTCCACGGATCTTCTTTAACGTGCCTGATATCAAGTCAGTTGAGAAGCAAGAACACCTGAAGCTCCTTTAATACAGATAATACGATAAAATAAATGATAATTCTGCTTGACGTGTTGCGTTTGTGCTTAGATTAAATTCAAACATCTGGGAGAAACAGTGCGCCATTTTATAGTGCTTACATTGTCTTTTCTGACTTTGTTGCACTTTAAAATCATGCAGTAACACACTGACTTAGTGATTGATGTAAGTCGTCATGAAACAGAGACCCTCCCCTACAAATCTGAACACAAGTGGTCACTGGAGATGCATTTAAAGACCAGGTGTAAACAGTGATGTGTCTCACCTGATCACATGTGGTCAGATCACCCGAGACGCATTGTAATACCAAGTGGAAACAGGGTCTGAGGTTAAGGTACTGGGTTAAGGTTTAGGACAAGGGTTGTGTAAGGTTTAGTGTTAGGGGTAATTTTAACAGTGTAACTAAAGATGTAATGAAACGCAGGTATTTTAAATGTAATTACAATGCAACAACACAAACGTACATAATAGGTACATTGTAGCAAATGCTTAAGTACATATTAGTTATAGACACCTAATATAAAGTGGGTCTGTAACTTAACTGAAAGTCAGTAACTGTAAACTGATTAAAATTATTATTAAAATGAAATGCGCTATAAACTCAGTAGTGACTGATTTGAGAGGCAGCAACTCTTTGTGGCACACAAACAATTGATTTCAGTATGATGTTAGCATGTTGCTAAGCTAATGGTGCGATACTTTAGTAAGCATAAAAATTTGACTTTTTAGAACTTTTTGGTATTGAATGATTTGGGATTTAAAATCAAAATGTATCTCGCCTCATCACAATTTCAGATTTCTTTAAAATTATTTCATTTTCATCACAACACGTTCTGCAAACCTGTGATGCTGCCTTTGAATGTGGCTAAAACGAGGTAACCTATAAGGCATCATTATTAAGTTGTGGAACAACCTTTGTGTTGGGAGTGGACCTATGATAACTTAAAATGTAGGCAGCTCACTGGGGTTTGGAACAGAGTACATGTTTTCACTTGATCAGCCATCTTGAATAAATGGCAGAACAGGGAAGAGGCGAGAAGACTAAAGCAACAAAAGGGGCGAGGTAAAGATGCCACTTCAGAGTTTCCGGGCTGGGCCATATTGTGACATTGTGGTGGAGGCAAGAAATTATTTTTAGCACCAGAGGAAGTTTGGAGACATGAGGACGATCCATTTGAAGGAAGCAATTCGACAGACATGGATTTGAAGGCGAGGAATGTACACATTAGCAACAGTCAACAGTAAGTCTAGAAAGTTCACATCTCTCAGCATGCATATTAACAGTCTGAATATGGGGCAATGTTGTCTATTTTTTCCTAAACAATCTAGACAAGTCCTTGTTACGAGAGATGCCTGTTTTTTTTTTTTTTTTTGTGTGAAATATAGGAGAGGGTATTGAAGTTCATTTCTGCATATCAGCAGTGAATTTTTAATTGTGAATGTACTGGCACTGAGAGTACTGAAGATTTTCAGAATTGCTTCATGTGTAACAGACCAGCCGAACTTAAAATGTAAGGCCTGAAACATGCTCTACACAAGTATATGAACGCTTATACCTAAGCTCAATTATGTGCGTTGTTGCGTTCCAAAATCAGGCGGTACGTATGAGGCGTTCTTAATGCAATTCATTCTCAGGGTTGCCACAAGAGGCACTACTGTCATTCATGGTGGAGCAACAGTTTAATGCAAATCTTGCTGAGCGAGTTAAAGTTGACATGTCACCTGCACAGCAACAAAAGAGAGCACACATTTATGTTCAATGAGAACAATAGGGCCAAACATTCGCATCTGAGTTTGTGTACTTGCAAAAATGATGTTTCTGGCCTAAGATTTTGGTTTGGGTTTATGTAAAGCAGCTTCTCAGTTATGGAGCTGTGTTAGGATTTGAGGGGACGCTTATGTGGTGGTAGATCACAGCTAATATCTACAAAAGGAAGTTACCCACGACTGGGGTTTGGGTTATCTCAACTGTGGTAGCTGGCAAGAACCGTTTGTTTCTGAGAAAGTCTCTGAAGTTCCTCCCTGATGGCCTTTATGAGGGAGGCGGAGGAGTGAGGGGGTGGAGAACGCTCCTCAGGGGCAATGTACCCCGCGGTAGAGGGTTCCAGGTGGGCCTGGGGTGTCTTGGGATCCTGTAGGGCTGTCCTGGGCATCTGGAATACAGGTGAGGAGGAATACTCAGGGAATGTCAAAATCTGTGAGAGCCAGAGAGAGGGATGCATAAAATACATGAGTAAAAGAGTTCTATAAAAAAATTAAACACACACCATATATTTCAGATTTTGACAAACAGTGAAAAACACTAGAAGTGAACGGGGCCAATGCATAAATGTTTAAATACTCACCGTTTCGAAAGTATAGCTACAAGACATAAACAATATGCGTATAAACATGATTTTAGTGTGAAAAAAAATCACTTGCTAACATTTTCTCTGTAAAGTTATATCCAATTTTACAACTTTGTTGCCATGTTGATGTAACGGCGCAAATCCTAAAACCCTAAAACTTTTTTTAGAAAAAATTACGATTTAAACAACATTACAACCCTAAAAATACACAAGTTTTATTAATAGTTCACTAAATTATTCACCTAGTTAAACTTGTTAATTGTTACTTTGTCTGAACAATTTTAATTTACTTGAATTGATTAATTACTTAATATAACATGTTCACTCCTTTTGCATTTTCATTCATTTACTTTGTATGACTTATTTTAGTACAAATGTAATCTTACACAGCAAAGCTGCAAATACACAGTTTTGCCATGCCTATAAACCATACAAAATTAAATTTGAAGTTGAAGGAGGGCGAGACAAGCGCCAAGGCGTCATCTAAAACAACCTATTGTATGTATTATTATGGATTAATTGTATTATATTTACAGAGAGAATTCAGAGAAAGCCACTGTGTGCTTGCATGTTTGACTCACAGCGTCTCGGTTGGATCCAGGCCTCTGGTTGGATATCTCTTCATCTGAGCGGTATTGGGCCCAGCTGGACCCCGACGGCCCCGAAACACTACGGCCGACACCAGGGTACAGTCCAATTCGACTCGACAAACCCACCTGTGTTAGCTGATGCAACTGTGCACCTACACAGACAACATACGCATTGCGATTATCATAGCATGAACATAAACTTAAACTCCATGTGAAATAAACTCAAAAGCACTTTACCTGTGCTGCCACCTACTGGTCGTGGTCGAGAAGAAGATGGAAGGTCTTCTCCATACTGCCTCCTGTTGGAGTAAACAGGATCTGACTGCATCTCTCCTGACACTAGATACCCAGAGCCTTGATCCTGCCTGTCAATTTACAGTATACGAATCTGCTGAGTAAATATTATATCTGACACTTAATCAGTTAGTAGTGATTACACAGCCATTATATCCCTGATGAGCACTTGTATGAACATGACACTACAATATGGTCAAAACAAAAGTTTGTCAAACCTGTAGACAAAATGAGACTTGGTTGCATGTTTTTTGTATTTACGTAGTCAAAACTTTTATGTGCACTAATAACATGGAAGGTTCTGTACTAGATCATTAGTTTACATTTTAAAGTGAATTAATAAATACAACTTTTTTCCACAAAACATTCCAGAATCCATCTCACCTCTGCAGCAAGCCTTGGACTGATGTGGGAGACATTCCTAACTCGGCATACCTCTATAAGGAGACATTTTACATAATTTAACTACAACATATGTGTATCAAAATTATACAGCTCACATTTAACAGTAACTCACCGCTGAGAAAGGACTGTGTGCAGGGGCTGCGGGGTAAGAAGAAGAACCCCACTGGTGTGAAGGCTGTGAGGACGGGCTTGACGGTTGACCAGGGCTGATTTCTCCAACTCCAGTCACTGCAGAAACGCCAGTGAACGTCAAAGGGGCAGAGCTTCCTTGAGAGGAGGGCGAGACAAGCGCAAAGGCGTCATCTAATAAGGAGTGCATCTGCTGCCGGGCTTCTTCAATGGTTGGTTGAGGTGGGACGTAAATGGGTGGGGCGGGGGCAGGGCCAGAAGGCGGAGATCCAGGGTCTAAAAACACCTCATCAGTGGGGGAGGGGCTATCTGCATCTGGGAGCTGGTCTGCATCAGACTATAAGAATAAAACAGAAGTTTTGGTTAGTCTGTGTTTTAGTTAGATGAAAGCAAGTGCGTATGTGTGTGTCCTACCACATATGCCACATTGTTGACCCCAGGGTACTTCCTGTATGTGGCGTCCCCATCCATAATGAGGCGATCTTTGTCTCTCAGACTACCACTACCCCTCAGATTCTCTCTCTGTCTCTGTCTGGGAGAGCGTCGTCCTCTGGAACTACACATACAATGAACATGCAAAAAAACATGAAGATGTTACTATCCATTTCTAAACAATGTCACTTTTATCCTACCCAAGCTGAAATGGATTAATAAGTGCCATATTCTTTCCTGTTTTGACATATATCCTATGACTAGTTCTCCCAAAAAGAAAAATTCTCCCATCATTTACTCACCCCCATGTAATCCCAGATGTGTATGACTTTCTTTCTTCTAATGAACACAAACGTTAAAAAAACTTTTTTTGCATTTGGTGGCAGGTGGCATTTATAATATAGGAGAAGGGGATGTTTTCATTATAGAGTGCATTTTATTGGATGAAAAATTGTGTAGTGCAAAATTATTCAGGAATATTTGTGGTCAGTTTTGCTGAAAGAGAAAGACTGTACATTTTTAAATGTGTAGTCTTCTAAAAGTCTTCTGAAAGTTTATTTTGTCACATTTTAGGAGTATACCACTACATATAGTACATATAGATCACCTTACAGTAATCAGACTTAGACTAAAACTCCAATTTTTATTTCATGGCATCTTTAAAATACTTTTTAAAAATTCACCTTTTGTGTTCCACAGAAGAAAGTCATACAGGTTTGGAGCAACATTAGGTAAATAAAATAATTTTAATATATGGGTAAACTATTCCTTTAAAGAAATACAAACCGAACATTCATTATCCTGACCTCTTGCGTGGCTCTCCACATGATGAGTGTGTGTGTTCCTCTGGGTGCAAAATCTTGCGTATCTGCTCCTGAGCTTGTTGATACACTCGCTGCTGCTCGGAGCTGTCGCCAAACACAGCCATGATGTCCTCCATGGAAGGGAAATCATAGTGGCCCTTCCTCTTGGCACGCAGGCGGATTTTATTGCGATGGTGTTCAATCTCAGATTTATGCCTCAAGGCTACCTGGATCTACATCAATGCACATACAGATTTGAATAATGTTATTAAGTCATACATGTAAAATGATTAAGTAGTACATCTAAAAGACAACAAGAAATCAAAATTGACCCTATTTACATGCTTTTTTTAAATATAAATCTTGGTCTTATTGTGCATGATTAATTGTTTTTTTTCTAAAAATATTTTTTTAATTATCTTTCAATAAATCTTTTAGTCTCTGAAATAACCTTTATTTCTAATGCAACAAAGGCCACACCGGTGGGGAGAAATAATATTAAAGGGATAGTTCACCCTAAAATGAAAATTCAGTCATAATTCACCCTCATGCTGTTCCAAACCTGTTTGACTTTCATTATTCTGTGGAACACAAAAGAAGATTCACTGAACACTTCAGTCACCATTCACTTTCATTGTAAGAAAAAAAAGATGCAATGAAAGTGAATGGTGACTGAGGCTGTCATTCTGTTTAACATGTCCTTTGTTGCTTCATGGAAGTAAATTAATGTACATTTTTGGGTGAACTATCCCTTTAACCAGTTGTAATAGTTAAAAGATGGGCAAGGAGGAGGCGGGAACCAGCTGAACAGTAAACATTAAGTTTAATGGTAAATTTAAGACCAAGATAAACAAACGTGCAGCGCGGTCACGTGCACCTCTCTCTCTCTCAAACTGGCACCTCTGTCTCGTCTTTATCCCCCTCCCGGCTGATTAGCCGCATGTCTTCACGGCCCGGCCCCGCCATCCTCCTCATCACATGACTCAGTTCGGGGAAACCCCCGGCATGACACACTGCCCTCCCCTCCCTTCCTGGAGGAGAGGCGTTGCCTTACCGGTCATGCCTGTCAGCAGGTCTTCCCCTGGGAGAGACGAGGGGAGGGAAAGGTGATAGGGAAAGAGCGAGGCAGAGCGATAGAGAGAGAGAGAGAAAAACTTGTTCGCTGGCTCCCGGACGTGCTGTCGCCCAGTCCTCAACCACTCATCTGCCCTCTGGTGGATGCCAGCTCGCTCCTCCTCCAGTGGATGGCAGCGAGTCCTCCGGCCCCTGATGGATGGAACCTTCTTCATCGGACAGCCACAGCTCCTCTGGCTCTCAGATGCCGGCAGTGACCCCTCCATCCCCAGGCAGACAGCCGAGACTAATCCTTTGGCAGACGGAAGTGGCGAGGACTCCGCGACAGCGCATCCCTCCTACTTCCTGGGTTTTGGCACCACTGTAACAGTTAAAGGACGGGCAAGGAGGAGGTGGGATCCGGCTGAACAGTCAACGTAAAGTTTTAATATCAAACTTAACTTAAAACCAACATAAACAAACATGCAGCATGGCCACGTTCGTCTCTCTCTCTCTCTCTCCAACCGGCATCTCCGGCTGTCCCTTATTTCGCTCTCCTGCTGATCAGCTGATTCAGCGCCAGCCATGAGCCATCACAGCCTGGCCACACCCTCCTCCTCGTCACACCAGTGTAAACAATGTAAACATCCAGGTCTTACTTAGTATTGATATAACATATACTTTCCCCACCCCACTATTTCAAATCCTAATGGATATTCTGTTTTACTCTGAAATCTCTCACATTATGGAAATGAAATGATTGTGAATGACATTTCACATTGTCTTTAAAGGAATTTGTGAGAATGTTCTTCATAGTCTATTATTTGAGTGTTGTGTAAGCACTGGTTGAGCCTGTCATTTATACAAACGTGTGTTTGTGTATGTGAGTAGGAGTTTACTGACCTCACTATTGACATTTGCTCCGTCAGGCATCCTCTCCGTTAGGTTGGGACTCAGGGATTGGTTGTGTGAATGAGGGGGCGGACTTGGCATGGGCTGCATGGCTATGAGCTGAATCTTATTGGACACTCTGCGTGTCCCATCGGATGAGCCTCGGGAGAGACGGTCCACATGCTCAAATATGGACGAGGATGACAACTGCTCATCTGCACCACTGCCAGGCTGTGCACCTGAAGATCAAGGCCAGACATCAAAGGTCAGGCATTTGTGACTAAATATATGCAAGTGCAACATGATTGTGGATAAAGAAATTTACCAAGTTTGTTTTTTGCTGGCAACCAAGGGAATAAGTGGGCAAGAGAGAGAAAGTGAAAGATATTCAATTCAGTTCTATTAAAATCAATTCAATTCAATTGTTATATTGCGCTTATCATAATACAAATTATTCTTAAGCAAATATATATTACATGCATACACTGTGTTTGGACAATTTTGGACACTTAAAAGGTTTGTTCACCCAAAAATGAAAATTATCCCATAATATAACTTTCTTCTTTCAGAGTTATATTAAAAATATCCTGGCTCTTCCAAGCTTTATAATGGGAGGATATGGTATCTTAGATTTTGAAGCCGAAAAAAGTGCACCCATCCATCAAAAAGGTAATCCATATGGCTCCAGGGGGTTAATAAAGACCTTCTGAAGCGAAGCGATGCGTTTCTGTAAGAAAAATATCCATATTTCTAACTTTATAAATGATAATCACTGGCTTCTGGTAACGGCCGTCCGCACATTCACAAGAGAGTCGAGATCCGGCGTATGACATAGGCGTAGCATAAGATCCGGCCAGGATATTTTTTTATATAACGCTGAATGTGTTTGGCTGAAAGAAGAAAGTCATATACACCTAGGATGGCTTGAGGGTGAGTAAATTATGGGATAATTTTCATTTTTGGGTGAACTAACACTTTAAGTCACATGTAAAAATGATGTCATTAGATAAAAAAATGCCTTTCCACAGAGCGAACTTAATTTTTTTAGTTTTAAACTAAACCATTTTTGAACAATATATCCATTGCTTTGTAATAGAAACCAAACAAACTTCTTTTTGTGAAATGTTTTGCTTAAAAGTGTGTTTGTGCTATAATTCTCTGGTGGTTAAATACAGCAAAGTGTGGAATCGGGTTCACTGTGTGCTGGGTTTCACATTTACAAATGTTTCCGGCTCTTTCTATAATTATTGTGTATGCGTGTTTGTTTGTGTGGTATGGTACCATGCTTGCTCTTGCGATGTTGGGGTTTGCTGTCACTTGGTGTTACAGCAGGTCTGGTGCTCTCCTCTGCTGATTCTCTGCCACTGGATGCTTCACTTCCTAATGAATCTCCATCAGATGGAGACAATCTGACAAACAAAGAAGTTGTGCAACTTAAAATCTTATATATACACCTGCTCACACACATTCCAAAAATATAACACAGGATCACAGAGAGTCCCCTACCTGCCCCTTCTCCGTGCAGCACGTGATGCTTTCGTGGACGAGCTCTTTGATTTGGGTGTGTTCAATTCTCCGCCCTCAGAGGGTGTGGCCTCTTTAACAGGGGGCGGTAAAGGGGCGGACTCTTGAATTACCATGATGTCATCTTTACTGTGCTGGCCCAGGTGAAGCTTTGCAAAATCAAAGCCTTTTACAATGGGAGGCTGCAACTAAAGAAATGATGGACAAACATATTATGACACATTCTCATTCTGAGAAACAGCCGCATTTGTGCCTACAAAGTGTCAGGATTGTTTCTATTTTTATAAGGCTGTGAATCAATAATTTTTTTTTTAATCACAGCCTTAAATTTTTAAGAGTTTTCTGTGATTAATCGCATAATCATGGTACATCATACATTAAAACAAACATTAAAATGTAATCATAAATATATTTACTTCATACTTCGTCTCAAAGAACTTGCAAGAAATGGTCATTTATTTAATTATTTAAATATGTATATGTTAAAATTTTAGATAGATATATATTAGACACATTTTTACAGGTATGAATCTTTATATATGTACACATGCCATTAATCAGTGGACATGCTGTAATTAAAAATATTTTTTTCTAGTGGACTTTTTTAATAATAGGATCAAATGGGTAGATTCAGTTTATATCAAGCTTTTTGGGCAAGATAACCTAAAGTGTACATTGCCAATGCATTATTAGACACTTCAGAAAAAGACATCAAACAAATTGAATGCTGAAGTTTTCAATCTCAATACAATTTTTATGTCTGACTGCCATTCAGTCTCTATCGTGCACACGCTGGGTATCTCACTTTTGGCACTGGTTCAGATGACAGTAAGAGAGAGCGTTTTCGGGTGATGCAAAGAGATATAGTACAGCAGCTTGCCCGTATCTCTCCTACACGTGGCTCACCACTTGCGGGTGAAGTCTCCATTCTCTGTATAGTAAATTCGCTCCCATGGTTTTTATGCCTGTGTTGCACGTTATAAAATTTGTGGACTGCTCCACACAATCAGATTCTGTGCTAGAATGTACATTCGAGCTGAGTGTGTACCTCCTGGAAATGCATATATATGCCAATTTTAACCACAAAAAGTTGGGGAAAACACAAGTAAAGTTTACAGTTTAGGAACACCATGCATGTCTAATATTCAGATAAGTGTACATTAAATATAATTATTCAATGGCTGTTTCCAAAGACTGTTATAGATGCAACTTCAAGCTCCATAAATACTTTAGTATAAAGCCAATTTTAAATAGCTGGAAAAAGGATGTGAATGGAAAATTACCCAAAATTCTATATAGAATATTTATTTAATTAGCTAAAGCTATATTTTACAAATAATATGACTTAAGATTCCTATGGCATCACCTGAATCACAGCAATAACTATGACCCAAATATCATACAATCGCAAAATTTGCACAATTCATAAAATTGCTGTTACAAAGTAGACCACTTTTTTGAAAAAGCCCTTGACACTGGTGAGTAAAATAAGCACTGATACAAGCCTACTTTACATTTAGTGTCTATAAGTGGGCAAGTCATACCACACACACACACACACTCATTTAAACACACTCAGACTCAGCACCTTCTGTCTCTGTTGGATGGTACTCATGGCATCTGGCTGAAACTCCAGCTTCTCAGAGCGGCAGAGCTTCCAGTAGAGGATGATGATAATGAGGATGACCACCAGCACAGGAACCACGACCCCCACGATCAGCCACACGTTACTGGACTGAGTCTCAGAGGGAGGCAGGGCCAGCTTCTCCACCGCTAAATCAGTGACATTCGATATCAGTCTCAGATAAGACTACAAAGCCTATTTATGCTTTCTTGTAAAAAGAGTCAAGACTTGTCAAAAGAGAGTCCTGTTTTGCTGATTAGACTCTTCATCTCATGATGTAATTGTACATTATTTTAAACATCATTATTAAAAGTACATTTCACTTCCTTAGGAATAAACCTTTTTTAGTGGAAAATGCACTTAGTGCACCTGTGTAAACTATATTGTGAGCTGTATAGAATTCAGTGACACAATGTACATGTGCATGTACTTTCTAACTGCATTCAACTCACGTGTAGCTAGAATTCCATGTACACGGTAGCCCAGCACAATTGCAGCTCTCTGCATGTTGAGTCTATTGAGCATGGCCGCAGTGGCCTGAGCTGGCAATCTCTCTCCTGACCCCACCTCCACAAAATACACCAGCTCTAGAGGGTGCTCCGGACCATCCAGGCGAAATGCCCGCACAATCTGAGACACACCAGCAGAGGGATACATTTACAAAAGAGGATAAGTGGAAAGGACATACAAAATATGGTCAAATTTGTGTTTGTGTGCACCTGTACACTGTTGTTGCCCATAATAGTAGCTCTTCTCCAACGACGATTGCCAGCCCCGAATCCAAGACTTTCTCCAACCAGCAGGGCCAATCGCCTCTCCATCTTTGCCTGAAAGGTTCTTTCATTCACACGCTGATCCAACACACCCAGCAACACTAAAGAAAGGAAGTATTATCAGAAACATGTTCTGTCATTAAAGCTACCATTGTCGGAGATGCTGCTTTTACAATTTGTAGCTAAAAGTTCTCATTTATTTACTTTGAAAAAGCAGTTAGCTAGAAACTTTTTTTGGAACCAGGTTCATTTAAATGAACCATCTGAATGAACTGATTCACAAAAATCAATCAGACTTTCAAATATTACATTGAGAGTTGATATTATAGGCGAACACATTTCACTACCTCAGTTCACTCGGTTGAAAACCTTCACTATTTTGAATAAAGCTGAGCTATGTTCATACTGAAACTTATTTGTTTTTTCCCAGTGTCGCTACTTTCACTTAGTTACTCCCCTAAACTGTATTAACAAAGATTAACAACCTGTTTTCACCCAGGATGCACGTAACAGATGGGACACATTCAGTTCGGGGTAGTGAAAAGCTGTAAGACAATTATGGAAAAGATATTATGAGCAATAAAGAGAAATTTCCATGAGAAAAAGAGCCATTGTCTTTATATATTGACTCACGTTCAGCAATCTGCAGGGTAGGAAAACCGAGGTAGAAGCTGAACTCCACTGCACTGAGCTGCCTCATGTGGCCACTGACATCTGATCCCATCAGGAAGCCTTGGGAGTCATGCACAGCAAAGGTGATGTCCACCGGTGCCTTTAGCTGACGCTGGCCTTTAGGAAGGCTGCTAGTGATATTCACAATCTAAACAGAACATTTGTACAGCTTTAACATTATAATACCTAAACATAACTGAAATATATAAAAGTATACATTTGAAGGACACTGCATTTTTGTTGGTAAGCCTTTAAGCATACACCAGCAGTTTGTGTTTGTGTTGTGTTTTTAATGTGTTCTTGGCTCTAAACATACATGGACTGTGAAATTTCCATTTTCCTGTGAGCGCTTGCGCACTTCCGTGTACGCCATGAGCAGCCCCTTTTCCACGCGCTCACTGAAGCTGCACAAACGCACGTCCACATGACTCGGTACAAACTGTAGCACTGCAGGAAATATGACACAAACAGTTATATAACACTCATATGACATTCTTGAAACATTTACATGTTATGAATGCTCAGATGTTAAATAACAAGCAACCAAAAGCTATATTCTCCATAAAGCTACATTATACTGTAATTCTAAAGGGATTTAAAAATGATAGCTCCAAATAAAAGTTGTTAATAACCTTTTAATTTATGTAGACTTTGTTTGTGGTTGATTTATTGGTGCTGGTCAGTGTTTGGTTAGTGCTCTCACCTGTATGGACCTGATGTTTGTAATCTGGAACTGCATAAATGGGTGTGACTGACAGAATGGTAGAGGAGGAAGTGCTGTGTGCTGATTGGCGGAGAGAATTGATAACAGACACAGCATTGTACACCAGTGGACCCGAGACTGCCCGGAAAATGAAATTGGGTGGAGCCTTGAGGACCTGAATAATTTTGCATAGATATACAGTATATCACTGATCTTAGAAATAAAACGCATGGTTGTGGTTCTTGGCGGGTGGAAAAGATGTTTTCTTTAAACCTGGGTTGACCTTATATACTCACCTGTAGCTCTACCGAGCGGTTAAACTCTCGTCTAAGAATCTCCCGCACATGAGCTTTGGCAAACGCCACTGATGAACCACTGCTCATACCTGCAGGGTCACAGAGAGTTCAAAGGTTCATGAGAGATATTTGACCTATTTTATTTTTGAATAGTTTTCATGTCCTGCAATGTGACATGCTATACTCTAAAACTCTATACTACATCTAAAACAATATTAAAGGGATTGTTCAATGAAAAATTATAATTTTCTCATAATTTACTCACCCTCATGCCATCCCAGATGTGTATGACTTTCTTTCTTCTGCTGAACACAAACAAGGATTTTTATAAGCATATCTCATTTCGGTTGGTCCTCACAATGCAAGTGAATGGTGACCAGAACTTCGAAGGTCCAAAAAAGCACATAAAGGAAGCATAAAAGTAATCCATATGACTCCAGTGTTTTAATCCAAGTCTTCAGAAGCAGTATGATAGGTGTGGGTAAGAAAAAGATAAACGTTTAAGTCCTTTTTACTATAAATTCTCCTACCTACCCAGTAGGTGGCGATATGCACTATGAATGTGAATCCCCAAAAGCAAAAGAAGAATGATGTGAAAGTGAAAGCTGAGATATTTAAAAATACTTAAATATTGATCTGTTTCTCATCCACACTTATCATACTGAAAACTTGGATTAAAACACTGGAGTTATATGGATTACTTTTATGCATCCTTTATGTGCTTTTTTGGACCTTCGAAGTTCTGGCCACCATTCACTTGCATTGTATGGACCTTCAGAGCTGAGATATTCTTCTAAAAATCTTCATTTGTGTTCAGCAGAAGAAAGAAAGTTGTGCATAACCCGCTACAGTAAACATCTCAATTTCTAACGGGGCCATATCACATATTTTTAATCATTTAGTTTTTTCCTTGAGGTCCACAATTCATCTGTCCCAATTCAGAAATGTGTGGAAGTTCGTGACAAGATGTTTTTGCAGCTCAGTTTCAATATATGTCTTTTTGGACTTGGGAGGAATTTTTGAGTGCTTAAAGTTAAAATATGTTTTCATAGTACAATACACTCTTATTTCATAAGAAAAAATATGATTTCTCATTATATGACCCCTTTCATTAGATCGGTTTTATAAGTATTAATACAGATTTCCCTCTATTTTATTAAATAAAAATGCTTTGTCATCTTACCCACTCTGACCAGGTACATGTCTGGTTTGGTGATGTTGCAGACATACAGTCGGGGAGCAATGGACAGAGGAATTCTGGGGGTTGTAGGTGGTGGACTTTTGGTGGAGAGGCTGGTGGAGCTCATGGTAGTCGTAGTTTTAACTGTAGTTGTGGTTGTAGTTCTGGTGGTGGTTTGATGGTGGTAGTACGTGGTTTTGTAGCAGTTGGAGTCTTCAGGGTGACAGCTTGTATTACTGGACCCTTTGAGGTGCTATGTGGAGGCTGGGTGGACGGCACTGTTTTGCCAACATGAGTTGGTATGGAAGGAACTCCCTTCTCGGGTGTTAAGCGGACTTCAGGGGGTTGTTGGGTATCGGTGGATGTTGATGATGGTGGCTTTGTAGGTTTTTGGGATGTAACAGGTGGAGTGGGTTGAGGAGTAGTCCAGTCAATATGATCTGGGACTTTTCCCAAAGTGGCAGTAGGTGTGTGCGTTGGTCCCACAGTAGTGTGGGTGGGGGTAATATGAGGGTGGGCATGATTCGTCCTATTTCTCGCAATACTAGCATTCTCTTTGGCTTGCAATGTGTTGTAGTACTCCATACTGTTCATGTCAGGAAGCAACATTTCAGTTGGCTCAATCGGAAAAAGCTCTGCCCAGTCAAAATCCAGGTCATCCTCCATATCGTTTGTGTGGGCAGGGTCAGGAACCAATGGGAGGCGGGGATCAGTGGGGTGGGCTGTCCTTAAATTAGTCCCATATTTTATTGTCCTGCTGGGTTGGAGGTCTCTAGAGGAGAGGGGCAAGATGGGACGAGAGGGGAACTCTGTGTTGTAGCTGACTGTAGTATCATCGTCAGCATCATATGGATCATATCCATGCATAGGGAGGGTGGTGACCAGAGAAAACTCCTCCCCTTCAGATCCCATGAACGTAAGCGTTTCTAAATAGTCTCCAGAACCCCAATCCACCTCAGCAGAGTGGGTGGGATACAGGTCCTCAGGTGCCATCAGGGTCGGAGGGGCTGGAGTAGGTGCTCTGTCCTCACGGATAGGAGGCATCTGGCTGGGTGTTAGAAGGTCTGGTGGGCGTAACAGCAGGTGAATGCCCTGAGCCCCATCTCCTAAGTTACCCGAACCTTCGGAGCCAAGAGAGGAAGTGGGATCTATGCTGGAGGCACTGTCATGGCGACCAGGGGACATGGCATGTTTGGCACCAGATGCTGGACGCCTGGTTCTTTCAGAACGTTGAGATGATGAGGAAGAAGATGATGATGAAGATAAGGCAGGAGGTGAATGTGTTCTTGATGGAAGCTGAGTGAGGCTTCTTCTGGACATGTTGGATGGGAGCTCCACTGCATGAGAATCAAGGGAAAACAAGACCATTAGAACATTTCATTTGTCATTTGTGTCCCAATGAGTTTCTACTTATTTAATTAACAGGATTAGTATCCTGAACATAGTCCTATTATTGGAAATAACACAATTTACTGTGTAATTCAAAAGAAATGTTAAAATAAAACTTTAATTTTCATCATCTTTAGGCAAGCAAAGTCAAAAAGGTATTTTCTAAGTTTCTCCTAAAGGCTGGCAGTTACATTACAATATTTTAAAGTCAACATCCTGAAATTATTTAATTATCTTCTCACTTATAATTGCCTTGTAAAGCTATATATTGTAACTATAAGTATTTTATAAGTTATACAGTATAATATAAACAAAATAATTACTATATTACTCAATTATATGTACTTTACTTTTAAGTATATGCATGTATATGAACTTGGGTTTAAACATATACATTTAATATAAATGTACATTTTGTAATATAAATATAATATCAATTTAAAAAAGTAGGTTAAGTGTTAGAGTTAGCAACAATAATTATTTAGACATTTTAAGACAGTAACCACATATGTAGGATTGGGGTAATAACCAGTCAATGAAAATTCCATAATATATATAAATATGGGTAGGGATGCAAGAAGGAAACACGAAGAAATTAAACCAAAAATATTTCTAAATTCAAATTGAAATGGAAATATAATAAAAATAACTAAGTGGTCAAAAAATTCATACCAAATCCAAAAAATTCAATTCAATCCAATTTATTCTCTCCAACTTCTTCCACTGGCCTCTATTGCAGTGACAACAGGTGGAAAAACACCAATAAAAATGAGATCATACATACAATTGTAAATCATACAATTGTAAATATAAACATTATAATATAATTGAAAAATAAACCATGACCTAAAGATAGTTTAATTTTCTCATAAATATATGTTTCATAAAACAGCTACAACAGTGATCGTCACGGACAAAATATGTCCACTGTATATTCAGAGTTACATTTTCAAACTGCAAATGCAGGAACTGAGTTTAGACTTTGCGCTGAGATAAGACGTGTTTTAAAACGTCTTAGCGCAATGACCTATTTCTCAGGAAATTAGCAAACTGCGCTTTGCGCCACTTTATTTACATACAATTCACCCCCAGTTTGCACACATACACACACATACAGCGCAAACACTCCCACCCATGACTACTAGAGCTTTGTGCTACCACGAAAATTGCACTTCGAATTAGCACTCTCACAAAACTTAATAAGACGTAGTGGACAGTCGTTGCGTGTAGCGCTGCTCTTTGAGAACTCACGAAAATAGAGCCCATATTCCTTATTTCAACCAGCAGATAGTCATATGGTGGCTGGTTAGAAGAGCTGTCCTGTTATTAATGTGATTTTGATGCATTGGCACTGTGGGCCACTGTGGTTAGAGCAGAGGGTTTGTGGGTAATGAGGCTCATTGAACGGCACAGTAAGGGAGACAAAGTACAGGAGAGCTGAGAGACAGTAGAAGGCCAGTGTGTCATTCTAAATGATGTCAGAGAGAGAGAGAGAAAAAACCTTGCATATAACAAACTTTGACATTTACTGACAAATGTTCTCTATCACTTTGCACACACCAATTCTCCTCTCACAACAGAGAGAGGCATTTTTCTCCAATACTGAAGTCAAATGACACCAAACTCAAAAATAAAGTTATTCAAACTGTTTAAAACACGTGCCGTGAAAATAGCTTCCCATCTGTTTGGTGAGTCATTATGACACTAATTACAAATCACATAAAATTAGATAGTTCTTCAGCTGTGCACCAACCATTGGCAGACAAATGTTTCTAGTTCATGTCTGTTTCCTATGAGACATAAAAGGGTCTTCAACATGGAGCGTCATTTAAGTCTCAGGATGTTTTTTGTCTGATTGGAAACGTATGCACACAAAAACAATAATTGTTTAAATCTATTATTTCCAAGGACTGATATCCAACAATTCTGCTCCTACATTCTCTATAGAGTGATTTAAAAAGAAAAATCGGTAACACTTTATAATAATGTTCCATAGTTAATACTTAATAGGGTGGCCAGAAGTCCCATTTTTCCCAGGACAGTCCCGTATTTATGGATACAGCTTTTAAAACCAATAAAATCACACCGTGTTACTTGAAGTGCATGATTGACTTAAACTGTCCAATCACAATCCCCTATCAACAGGCGTCCAGTTAGTGAACTGATTTAAGAGTAATTTTGAAAGGGCACACAGATGAAGTTGCGGCTGGAAAAATGTCAAGGAAGCGTGTCATCTATATTTAATGAGGATCTTCAAAAACAGAAAGAGCCTAGAAAAGCGAGGTGTGAGATTTGTGGAGCTCACTTTTCCATCGCCCATGGAGGCCACACCGACATCGCGCAGTATGTTCATACAAAAAAAGCATGTGGATGCTGCTAAAAGTAAGTGTGCCACAACGTGTTAGCAATTCTTTGGTGAAGCAAAGTTCCGAATCTGACAAGGTGCACGCAAGTGAAGGGCTGTTGTGCACAGCCATAGATTTGCACCTTCATGACCTGAGAAAAGTTTTGCAGGTCAGGCTGGAGAAATCATTCATACCTTCTGACATTAAAAAGCGGTTGGATGCCCTGGTTGAAGCTGGTGACATGCGAGCGGATAATTTCTTTTGTGCGGTGAGAAACTTTCATTCAGCATCGGTGGATTACCCCCAGAATTGGAGCCGCTCATTGGAGTGTACTTGAGTGGGCCCTACTGAGAGACATCCCATAGTGGAAAGACATTCAGAGCAGCCTCGAAACTTCTACTCCAGAATCCCGCTCTCTGAGATGAGTGGTCTTGACTTCGGAGTCTTAGCCACTGTGTGGAATTTGTTTTATGTCTGCCTGGGACATCTGCATTGGTGGAGCACGTGTTTTCATTAATGAACGTAGCATTGACATCGGATAAATCTCGACTCGTGAAGGAAATGCTTAATTTTGGACTGAACTGCTCTGCGTTTTACAATAAACTCTTAAAAGACAAGGGCACACTGAGAAAAATAGCTGCCGACGAAAAGTACAAGGAGGCAAGAGTTACAGATGTGGATGCAACCTCTACTTCACATTGATCTGAGCCTAGGTAAAGATATGTCAATATAAATGGGCACTACACAATTTATGCAATTGTATTTTCATTTATTTCTCATTCAAATCAGCATTCATCTGTAATATAGGCAAATTTCTAGCTCATGTTACATCTGCCAAACCTTAAATAGCAGCAAGTCCAAATTTCAAGCTTTTTAATGACATGTATTTTTCAAATGAGAGGCTTTTAATGACTTGGCTAACAGTTCCAGATTAAAGGATTAAAATGAAAACTTTTTTAAATATCAACTTATCTGTATCGGCATCGGCACGGGCCACAATGAGCTGTGAATTATCAGTTATCGTTATCGGCCCAGAAATTCCATATCGGTGCATCCCTACCATGTATTCAATTAATAAATTGATTTGCTGACACGTGCTAAAAGCGGTACTGTCTCTTTAACAAAACCGGCATTTCTGTAAAGAACGTCTGTAAATGAGCGCATGTTAACAAAAGACACTCGAATGGCTTTATCTCAACTCTGCCACGCATGATTAGAATTAAATGTTTATGTTTTGTTGTTTTTGATCAACAACTGACTGTAGAGAACAGAAAGGGTATTAAAAAAGACATAATTCAATAACAAATGGGTCGTGTGGATCTTGTCTTTGGACACACATTACACAGAAAATGTTTTACTCTCAACACACAATGAAAGGATCTCGCTGCTGAATACTTCACCACTATACAACACAACTGGTGAGTGAAATCTAAACATTTATCAGCCAGTTGACAAATACATACATTTTAGTCACATAGCACGAAATTTGGTTGCAAATACGAGGGATTTTCTCTCATATTAGTTGCGTATAGAGTAAAAGACCGATCTTGGAACTTATCGATTTATAAACATCAATTGAGTTAAGAATCTATATCAAGATCATTCAAAAGAAGACTGTGATGCATCGGAAAATCCCAGCCCTATATGACACTGTACGAAAATCAGCCGAGCTTTGAAGCCTCTGGTGCATTTGTTGAACCTTTGGGCTACCTGAACTACTCTGGGGAGTAAAACATGAAATAACTTTAGTAATTAACTTCTGACTTAGTTAACGGTCAGAATATACCCAGTAGATAACACAACAATTCACACCGGGGAAAGAAAGGGGAACCGCACACACATACACTATATCAGGGTGCTGCACTGTGAATGGCTCGGTGGTGTGGTCAGGCAAGGTGTTTCCATGGTGATACTGCATGCGTGTGTGTGTGTGTGTGTGATGCAGGAGTGTGTCGTATGCCGACCGCTTCATCAGTACGCTACAGATACAGTGCAGAGAGCTCACAGGCATTTCTCACACTGACAGAATCAGCTCACACACGTACACGCCAATTCCACTGACACAGATTCGGGCAGAGAAAGAATAAAGGAGAAAACATAGGATAGACTGTGTCTATGAATAGCAGCACATTATTACAGACTAACGTCCACTTAGCTTTGATGTTACTAAATGTAATAAGCAATGCCAAGCATCAGATACCACAGAGCCACAGAAAGAGAAAGATTGAGAGAGAGAGAGAGAGAGACTCTAGTCCTCAACCCAATAATCAGACTCTACCTCGGCACAGACACATAAAGATCAATGACTTTAATGGCTTGTTGCACCGTCGGGCACATTTACATTACATCAGTAATGCTCACCATGTAAGTGAATGACTCCTAATGAGCCGACATAATGCCCACATAGAGTGTGATTAAAGGGATGGTTCACCCAAAAATGAAAATTATGTCATTGTTTACTCATCCTCATGTTTTTCCCAACTCGAATGTTGTTATTTTGCCACAATCTTGCCATACAATGGCCAGGTTCAAAGTGTTCATAGTGCCCGGGGCTGTCGAGCTCCAAAAAGGACAAAAACACCATAAAGGCAGGGTCATAACCACTATAGACACATCCCCCAAATATTCCAATTATTGGTTTATAAAGATGGGTTTTTAAATGGGAGTGTCACATTCACCGTTGTTCCCAAGGACTCTTATTTTAAAATAGTTTTTGTCTTGTCCCCAAACTATATTTCCCAGGATTCAATGCCCTCCTCACAGCCTTCTGTTCCCCATCTACCTCACCTGTTCTCCATTCACTCATCTGCATGTTTGTGTATAAATACCCTCTAGTTTTGTTCCATCATTTTCAGTTCTTGTTTGTTGTTACATGTGTTCACGTTTATTTTTATCTATCATCATCATCTTCATTAAAAGCCTGCAAATAGATCCATCACCTCATGTCTCATCTCAGCTACACTACGTGACAGCAGAACTGACCAACAAAAATGGATCTAGCGACCATTAGAATTCTTCTCCTTGAGCAAGGGGACCGTCCAGTTGAGGATCATGTCCGTGAGTTTCTCCATCTGGCGAATTTATGCATTATGATGACCTGGTGGTTTAATTCTGGGTCGGTCTGAATAGTGCACTAAAGGAACTAATGCCTCCGGCTGATCCTCACTGGACACTCTCTGAATATGTGGAGAAGGCTGTAGAACTTTGCGGTTCCCCTTACAGTGTGGGTTATGGTGGGAACCCTGGCCAAAACCTTGCTCCAGGCCTCCGACGGCTCCTTGCTCCAGGCCTCCCATGGCGCCTTGCTCCCAGAGCCAGCTCTTGCTGAGTTAATAGCCCTAGAATGGATTCCCGCCCATGTGACCACCCCGAGTACTCTTCCTCTGCTGGTTTCGTCCAGCAACTCTACCAGCATCATGGACTCTCCTACATGTGTTCACGTTTATTTGTATCTATCATCATCAACATTAAAAGCCTGCGAATAGATCCATCACCTCCCATCTCATCTCAGCTACACTATGTGACAAGGAGCTTCTTAAAATTATAAATTAACCCCAGGTATTGATACAGATTCCTTTTCGTTTCTGCATTTTAAAACACTATTGGTTAAGGTTAGGTGTTGGTTAATTGTAAAGATGTCTGTTTCGTTAAACACTAATTTCTCTTTTCTGACACTATTGGTTAAGTTAAAGGGTAAGGTATGTTTCTCAGCTCTGTAGGTCCTTTCAATGCAAGTGAATGGTGACCAAAACTTTGAAGCTCCAAAAAGCACATAAATGCAGCATAAAAGTCATCTATATGACTCCAGTGGTTTAATCCATGTCTTCTAAAGTGATACAATCAGTTTTGGGTGAGAACAGACCAAAATATAACTCCTTTTTCTTTATAAATCCTCAGAATTCTTTATAAATCTTGACGTCAGCAGTCTTTTTGGCAATCATGATTTCAAGCTAGATTACACTGCCTAGCGGAATCTATTGCTCTGTGCATGCATCAAGCATTAGCAAGTGTAATAAAGCTTGAAAACATGATTGTGTGTTTGTTTGTGTGAGTATTCTTGTTTCATCAGCCTTTAATTTCAAGGCAATATCAGCCCAAGAATCAAAATCACAGATTCGAATCAAACTTGAAACTATTTGTGTCCCTCACAAACACATCCCTAACTTGTAGTTAACCAATAAGAGTTTCTCAATATAAAAAAACAAGGTGGCCAATAACTAATATAATGCCGATATACAAATAATACAAACCAAATGAGGCATAAACGATTTTGAAAATAATAATAAATAGAAAACAGAAATTGTATCTTTTGACTGTGCTTTTCATAATCTTGGAACTGACATAATAGGGATCTACCGGTACAAAATTCGTTTATCAGCTAAGTGGGCACAGTTATTGGTCGATGCCAATGATATAAAAATGGCCAAATATAAGCCATTTAATCAGACTGGCCATTGTATTGGTCTACCACTAATCCCTACCACCACAATAAGCACATATTCGTCATTTGGAAACCAATCAAACACACAATACACCATGAATCCTAGTCACTTGGCAGCTCTAAATGCCACACACATCATTCACACAAAGATAGACTCACTCATACATACACCCACTCTTACTCTGACGTTCATATCATCTGTGGTGAAAAAGACCTTTAGGAAAACACTGTCACTCTTTAAGAATGACAATTCTTTTGACACGCTCTGTGCCCACCCTGATGAAAACCTCTTAAACCAGTCTGGTTTGCTGGTCTTAGTTGGTTTAGCACTTAAATGCATACCTCGGGTCTTTATTGACCCGGGACCTCATTCCACCTTCTGAACTTCATCCATTTTTTGGAGTTGTGCCCACATCTCTTTAGTATTCCTTAATCTTTCTCTTATAAATAGTGTAGCACACACACACACATAAAGAAGCCAAAATTGCAAAAAAGTGCCAAAAGCATAAAGGGTCATTAGAGACCCTAGGTGTGTAATAGTTTTTATAATTAATTAAATACATTTTTAGTTTTTAGTTTTTGTAGATACATAAATCATATTTTTTATGATTATTTCATTTTACTATCATAGGATATCTATTTCTTTGTTTATTACAAGAAAAATGGGTACTATATTCATACAAATAAACACTATATCACGCTGATTTTCTGTGCAACAATTGTGAATTATCATTATTCCATTTGTGTTTACACATTCATATTATACATGCTAATTCTTACTCAAAATGATGCTGTTGTTTCAGTGATTGGTGTGATTTATATTTGACATTGCTATTTGATGAAGAAACAACATAGAGGTAAACTATAGCAAGTACAACATATGAACAGTAGGATATGACTATTGTCATTTGGGTGTACTACTGAAATTATGTAAGTTGTGCATCTATTTAGACTTAATAAGTGCCTGAGAAAATCCTTATGTGTAACGTATGTGTAATTTATGTATAGTGTAGCTCAATATGTTTTTGACAGCCAGTTGCGTCTCATGAAATTTCAGTGTGAAGGTTATGAATCTTGTTCTAGATTTGTCCTGATTTGCAGCATCATCTCTTTGGTATACGAAAATTAAAACATCAAAATATATTTTATTCTATTATTTTCTATTATAAGTCTGGAAAATATTTTGAAAATTTGACACAATCTGGGCATTTTGTAGATCCATTTGTGATAGAAATAAAGGCCCTAATATATAGTGTTTGGTGAAATTCCCATGCATTTAAGGGTTTATGATGGTCTTCCAGCCTGGTGCTCAGCTGAAAAGTGCCTAAAATCCCTATAAAATGGCCATTAGAAAAACCTGACCAGGTTGGGAGATCATCTTAGGCTAGTTTTAGCTGATTTCTTTCCAGCAGAGCAATCAAGGCATATGCATGATGAGCTACCTGTCACAGGTGTGCTAGACGTCACCATGGAGCCCACCAACATCACGGCCACGAGCAGTAGCACGCAACATCCACGCAAATGTCGCAAGACCATCCTTGAACCTGAGCTCTCCATTTTGCTCGTTTCTTATTCAAGACATGCCAACCGACCCTGATAAGATTTCTCCTGGACGGCCGCATGTCTTCCCACTTGGTATCCTTCCTTTTTTGTACATTGCTATAAGGAAGGGGAAAAACATATATGGTTAGCGAGCTCATTGTAGTACAGATCATGGTGTCAATCAATATGGATCCTTCAAGGACTGATTACATTTGCCAACACACCTGGGATTTTTGGTTGTATCTTGGCATGTAGTATCTCTTTGCTTATACTATGTACAGTAGCCTATATATGATCTTGTATCATATATTCATAAGCTACTCTTTATTGTATATTTTGCATCTATCTATCTATCTATCTATCTATCTATCTATCTATCTATCTATCTATCTATCTATCTACACGGATTATGCACATATATATGCATAATCCGTATTAGGGTGATTGCAATTCATTTTAATACATGCAACCCTATAATTCCATAAACTCACTTCACGCTGCTGGGAATGTAGGTTATAATGACAGCGCATTGGAGCTCGCGGGCCAAGGATCCCGTGAGGTTAATATCACGCGCATCATGTTAAACAGGTATCGAGATAACGGGCATGATATTAATCAGATGCATAACGGTACAGATAGTAAAAGGGCGGGTATGGGAACGGACTAAGCGCATAGAGATAACACCAGGTCGAAGATAAGAGAGGAAAGCCTCGTAGAAGCGGCATCTATCATCTAAAACAAAACTCAAATCGTATGTAACACACTTATGATATATTTGAATGAGATTCTCACATGTAAAGAATTAGAAAGTAAATGGCACGATGTCATTTCCATTACCTGTCATGTTGAGATGCACCTCGCGCGGATGCGGCTCACGCGCGCGCCCCTTTTACACACCCGATATCATGATGACAATTCGGCCATAAATACAGAATATCGATGTTGTTGACTCAAGTAATCAAATCCGACGAAACAAACAGCGTTTAATACGTATACATGTGGGGAAAATTTTGACAAAATAAAGAATTTCCGGTCATCTTTTTATCATATCACATGTTTATCCAGGCAGCTTCATACAAATACTGCACGCGATCGGGTTGCTCGTATGCGCGTGTACGCGGTTTATTTCCCGGTCTCTAGCAAAAATATTGTTGAGCAGAAGAGGTTACACGGCATGTCTTGATGTTTCCATGCACGGCCCTTCTGCCAACATCCCGTCCTCTTCATATCAGCTATTTGAAAACGCACATCTTAAATATGAAAGACGCGTCTTAAAGATATTGTTGGCAACTGCAAGTCCATTTCATTGGGATAAAATACTCCACACTTGAGAAATATGCTGCCTTATCGATAGCTGCTACGTTGGGAAATGACCCACCCCTTGGATTTATTCATAATAAATGTATAGAAAAAGTGAGCCATCGTATTGGCTCACAGCATGATCACTCAACAACCCTCAGACGCGTCTGATCTGAATTTTAAAAGAACCATTCAAGGTGTAGTTCAAACACTCTGGCTATTCAAACCTCCAAATGTGCCTAACATGAATAAATAACTAAAAAAAGAGAAGAGAAAAAAATACGTTTATAATGTTATTTTATATCGTATTATGCACTGCCTGCCTGTTTTGCAAACTTTAATATTTTGATAGACTGCCTATAGCTTTGATTACGGCGTGCATTCGTTGTGGCATTGTTTTGGCAACCTTGTGCAACGTCACAACATTTATTTCCGTCCAGAGTTGCATTCATTTCAGCCTGAGATCTTGTATTGATGACGGGAAGTCTTCTCAGCACATCCCAAAAACTTTCAATGCGGTTAAGGTTAGGAATCTCTGTTCGCGCGCTCAGAGCCCGCCGAAATTAGCATAGCCAGGCTATATAATGGGCACCCCGTCATACGAGTTCCTTTAGGTTCAATCGACTGAAGCGAACTGACCAAGAAAAAGCACGGCAGCTTACGCAATACTCGTTCCCTCCTCTCAGGGAACCGAGGTTACGTTAGTAACCGAGTAGTTCCCTATCGAGAGGTCTTTCCTATTGCGTAAGTAGCTTACGCTATGGGAACACCATGTAAAACGCCGTGCGTGCTGACTTCGCTCTATAAAGCCAGAGGCAGATGCCTGAGCCTTAAAGCAAAGTGATTATTCCACGAGCCGGCCAACGGCGAGCTACACAATGGGATAGTATAGAGCGCCCTTCCAAGGTGGTCCATAGTGGGGCACTCATAGTACAAACACAAGCACATATCTTATGTACTGAGTTTTCTATGTGCTGATATGCATAAAAAAATCCTTTAAGTCAGTCAGAGACGGACCTTGTAAGGGAGGAGATAATGCTCAGCATATACATACTCCAGTCCATTCTACAGTCAGGCTGATAGAATGTTGGAATGCATTTTTCAATGTACTGATATGCATAAAAAATCCTCTAAGTCGGTCAGGGACGGACCTTATAAGGGAGGAGATAATGCTCAGCATATACATACTCCAGTCCATTCTACAGTCAGGCTGATAGAATGTTGGAATGCAATGAGGGGACCTGTAGGTTATAAAACCTGATAAATGTCGAGGCGAGGCCCAGCCCGCGCCGCACAAATATCTTAAATGGGTATCCCACTCGACCAACCCCACGAGGAGGCCATGCTCCTCGTAGAGTGAGCTCTGACACCTAAGGGGCATTGAAGGCCCTTGGCTTCATAAGCTAAGCTATAGCATCCACTATCCAGCGCGATATTCTTTGCTTTGAGACTGCGAGACCTTTAGTGCGGCCGCCAAAGCATCGCGAATAATTGTTCCGTCTGTCTGAACAGGGCAGAGCGTTCCAAATATACTCTGAGCGCCTGACGGGGCAGAGTAAATTAGCGTCGCCTGCTGGGGACGATAAGCTGCCAGAGATATCACCTGTGCTCTGAAGGGTGTGGAGAGCACTTTAGGAATATACCCGTGCTTTGGCCTAAGGACAACTCTGCAGTCGTTAGGTCCAAATTCCAGGCAAGCAGCGCTTGATGACAGCACGTGCAGGTCAGCCCACTCTCTTGACTGAAGCGGCGCCAGCAAGAGCGCAGTTTTGCTGTTTAAGGTGCACGGTTCGGAGAGGTTCTAACGGGGCACTCTTGAGTGCGTCCAGGACCGTGGCCAGGTCCCAGATCGGCACAGAGGGGGGGCGAGGAGGGTTCATCCTCCTAGCGCCTCTTAGGAAACGAATGATTAGATCGTTTTTCCCTAATGAATGTCCTTTATCAGGATTGTGCGACGCCGCTATGGCAGCCACATAGACTTTGATCGTGGAGGGTGTGCGGCCCGCCTCCAGCAGCTCTTGCAAAAAGGCGAGTACACTTGGTATCTCACATGATTTGGGGTTCAAGCTCTTGGTATCACACCAGTCACTGAACACTTTCCACTTTTGGGCATATAAGAGCCTCGTAGAGGGTGCTCGCGCCTCAGTGATGGTTCTCAAAACTCCACTGGGGAGGTTCTCGGGAACCCGTTGAGGGGCCATGCATGGAGGGCCCTCCATAGAGTGCAGGGAGCTCAACCTAAGTCCACCCTGGCGATTTATATACTGAAACTACCGTCATGTTGTCCGTTCGGACCAGGACGTGTTCGTTTTCAGGTACGGAAGCAGGGCTCTGAGAGCCAAGGCGACCGCCTTCATTTCCAGACAGTTTATATGTAGGCGCTTTTCCGGGTTTGACCAAAAGCCGGAGACAGGCCTGCCCTCGTAAAGGGCCCCCCATCCTATTTTGGAGGCATCTGTCGTGATAATTTTTCTCCGCGTGTTCACGCCCAGACTCACGCCGGTTTGATACCAGTTGATGGCTTTCCAGGGCGTCAGGGCTTTTATACAGCCGTGATTCGCTCTGATCAAAAAGGTGGCCCGAGCGCCACATGTGAGTGGGGACACGGCTCTTGAGCCAGCGCTGGAGAGGACGCATGTGCAACAATCCTAGCTGGAGTACAGCTGATGCCGAGGCCATGAGACCGAGCATTCTTTGAAATTGTTTGACGGGGGCGCGCGCGCCCTTTCTGAATGATGTTGCAAGGCGTCGAATAGAGAGCGCACGCTCTGATGAGAGGCGCGCTGTCATCTGCACTGAGTCTAGCACTATTCCCAGAAGAGATATTCTGGCTGTGGGATAGCACGCTCTTTGCAAAATTGATTCTCAGACCCAGGCATTCTAGATGGCTGATAATCCAAGATCTGTGCGTCGTTAACTGACCCTCTGATTGTGCTATGATTAGCCAATCGTCGAGGTAATTCAGTATTCGCACTCCCGCTGTCTCAGGGGAAAGTGCCGCGTCCATACATTTAGTGAATGTACGGGGGCCAATGATAGGCCGAATGGTAGTACTGTGTACTGGTATGACTGTCCCTCGAGCGAATCTCAGAAAAGGCCTGTGATGAGGCGCTATCGGAATGTGAAAGCGTCTTTCAAATCCACTGATAGAAACCAACCCCGGGCGAACTTGCGCGAGGATATGTTTGGTTGTTAACATTCTGAACGAGCTGAATCATAAAAGCTTTGTTCAGATGTCTGAGATCTAGGATGGGGCGGAGGCCACCATCCTTTTCGAGACGAGAAAATAGCGGCTGTAAAAACCCGCCTAGCTCATAGAGGGAGGAACAGTTTCTATAAGCCCTTCTCTATCAGTTCGAGCACCTCGGTGCATAGAACATGTGACACATCTTTCCTCACTTTCGTCTCGACCACCGCTGAAAAGCGGGGTGGTCTCTGGCGAATTGAAGTGAGTAACCGTGTTTTATTATGTTCAAAACCCATTTTGGCATGTCGGGATTTTTTCCCAGGCTTTTGCTCGCACAGATATGGGCTGAATGTAGGCTGGAGGCGTGTCGCAGTGGCGTATGGGCCCCACCGGCAAATTGCCTTGTGCTAACACTGAGTTTACAGCTCCCAGAGGCGCAGGTGCGCGCTGAGCAGCCGTGTTGAGTGCCGAGTGCAGGGGTGCGTGTGAGCTTACAGGCACGCACGCTATCTCCGTAATGCTCGCGATCGTGAGCTGGAGAAATGTTTGAAACTGTATAGACGGTGTTTACAGGTGGGGTGCATACATTGTAATAGGCACGCGCACCACTTTCATAAAGCTTCCGGCTCTTAGCGGGAGTTTCTTAGCTCGCAGCGTCGCATCTGTGATGCTTGCGGCATGAGACAGAGAACTGTTTGAAACTGTATGTGCAGCGCTTATGGGTGGGGGTGCATCTACTGTAGTAGGCACGCAGCGCCACTTTCATAAAGCCTCCGCTTCGCGGCGGGTGTTTTGGCCATGCATACAGTGTTTGTAACTGTGGGAATCGCGACTTTAGTGTGGACACGTGACCCTTAGTAACACAGGCAGAAAATGTGCTAACACTGAGCTTACAGCTCTCAGAAGCGTGGCAGCTGAGCAGCTGTGTTGAGTGCCGAGTGCAGGGGTGCGTGTGAGATTACAGGCACGCGCTATCTCCGTAATGCTCGCGGCGGAGAAATGTTTGAAACTGTATAGACAGTGTTTACAGGTGGGGGTGCATACATTGTAATAGGCACGCGCGCCACTTCCATAAAGCTTCCGCTCTTAGCGGGAGTTTCTTGCTCGCAGCGTCACATCTGTGATGCTCACGGCGTGAGCCAGAGATCTGTTTGGAACTGTATGGGCAGGCTTATGGGTGGGGGTGCATCTACTGTGGTAGGCAGCGCCACTTTCATAAAGCCTCCGCTAGCGGCGGGTTTTTGGCCATGCATACAGTGTTTGTGTGTAGGGGTGCGTGCAGGACAGCAGGCACGCGCGCTACATTTATAGTATTTCCTGCTTTTACTGGGGAAGTGTTTATAACTGTGGGAACAGTGCTTGTGTGTAGTGGTGCATACATGACAATAGGCACACAATCTACATTTATGGGGCGTCCAGCTCGAGCTGGGAAAGTATTCAGCACTGTTTGGACAGTATTGATATGTGGGAGTGCGCACTTTAGTGCGGACACGTGACCCCTTAGTGACACAGGCAGAAAATGACTCTTTTTGTGATTTCTGTGTTGCCGTGAAAACGGCGTTTGATTGCAGGTGAGCGAGTTCTGTGACTGGCCCATTGACTGCTGTACAGACATTTCCACGTTTTGCTCGCTGCAGTGAAGCGTTCAGCGAACTCTCTTACCGTGCTGGTGCCCGTGTCCGCTAATGTCAACGGCGCGGGGTCGAAGACCGATCCCGGCCAGTCGTAGGATGCAGCGCCAATTGGAAAGGCTGTCATCCTTTTCACCGTCGTCCCCTGGCGCGCCAAACGAGATGAGACCCACCGTTCTGTTGGAGGGGTGCTGGTCCGTCTGCGTGAATTGGATTGGCGGCGGGGAGTTCTCGGGTGGTGGTGAAGCACGCGGGGACTGGCCCGGCGTGACGTCACTGAAGTCCGCGTGCTCTGGCGGCCTCCGTGAGCGGCACTTTTTCTTCGCGGCTCGAACAGAGGGACGGCAGCACGGTGGTAGCAGGCTCGTTCGCGGCAGGCGGCGAGCGAGCGTGGCTCGTTGAGGCCCAGGGAGTCACATTCGGGGCATCCGCCTCGAGTGAAAGCAGCTTCTGCGTGGTCAGGTCCCAGGCAGCGAGTGCAGATAATGTGACGGTCCCTGTCAGGAAGAAGGCCTCTGCACGAGGCGCAGGTCGAAGGCATTTGGAACAACGCCTCGAATTTGCTCTTTTACTAAATACAAAAAGTGTCGCAAAGGCGAACACTTGCAAAGTAGCTTAGTAAAAAGGATATAGTGATGCGCGCCGTCACTATATCCTTTCTCTTAACTGGCGTGGCAGAAGGCTTCGAAGGCGGCTGAAGGCGCCGGCGTCCTCTTAGCAGTCCTGCTGTAGGCTTGTCAACGGCGGGCGAAAGACTCCAACAATCCGGAGGATCCAGCGAAGAGGAGGTCTTCGCTGAAGGAGATTAAATCTAAAGGAACTCGTATGACGGGGTGCCCATTATATAGCCTGGCTATGCTAATTTCGGCAGGCTCTGAGCGCGCGAACCACCATTGGTCGCGCGTTCAGAGTCGCCCCGTCATTGGTTCGAGCAGTTGCCACAGCACAGCCAATGACCGAGCTGCCTCGCTCATTACTGTCTGCTGTGCAGCTGCAATGCGTTTTACATAAAGACTTCAATATTTCTCAAGAAACGGAGTTTTCCCATAGCGTAAGCTACTTACGCAGTAGGAGAGACCTCTCGATAGGGAACCACTCTTTCACAATATTCCTTTTATGCATTATGACCTAACATGAACTTACAAAAGAACAATTGTATTAAAAGAAAAAAATAACATTATCCATGACTAATAAATGCTGTAAAGAAATACTGTTCATTGTTAGTTCATGATACCTAATGCATTGTGTTTAAAAATAGAACCTTACTGTAAAGTGTTAACATATTATAATATTATAGTCAATAAAATATTGGCACACCATTAACTTTAATTTCAAATCCTGGCAATACTCACTGGTAGAAGATTGCAATGACCATTTAGTAGAACTGGCAAAGCCAGCCTTTTTGTCAAATGAGTGTCAAAAGAGGAAAAAAATATTTTTTTTTTATTGATAGATACATGTGATAAAAAAAGTGCAAGTTTGAACCTCATGGGCTGATCAATATCACCACATAAAGGTATCACATTCACTAAAGGCATGACAGACAAATCCATGCATGAAAATCCAACAGATAAAAAGATGCTAAAGTCACATTATCTAAACCTGTACATTGGAGGAAAGGACACTCTCATGTAAGCAGTAACTGATATATATATACATATATATATATATTTTTTTTTTTTATAAATAGGCAAAGATGGAGGTGAAATGCAAAGACAGAACCTTATACTTTTACTTAATATTCCTTCTTATTAATATTTCTATTATATTTCATTCAAAGCAGTTACATTTTGTATTCATTAAGGAGTGCTTTGAGCATGATCTGAGGGTGTGTGAGTACTTATATCCAAGGACAAGAATCTAAAGCACAGCAACTCTGAATTTTTATGTCTCTTCTAATGTATGTAAACACAGTATGTTTGTGTGTGTGTGTGGTTTGTCACTGGGCTGCTTTACTCTCCACCTCATTGATAGACACAAAGCGTGGTCGTCTAAGCACTCTTCTCTTTGTGTTGTGTTTGGGGTTCCTTTGATACATATCTGTAAAAACAGCAGACACTTTGACATCATCGCCAAAATGTGTTCATGAAAAATATACACCTTAACGTGTCAACTGTAGAAGAGACACTGGGCTAATATATATATATATATATATATATATATATATATATATATATATATATATATATTATACATCACATATATACAAATATTAAATATCCTGTATATATATTTTATAATATTTTTAATCAGCATTACTAGCAATAAATAGAAGGGGATTTTATATGTGACGAACCTTGGAAGCTGATATAGTAATGCCTGTTGCCCTTAATGACAGGAACTTCTGCAGTGCTGTCTTCTAAATAAGCTTTCTCCAGCTCCTGCGATGTTATGGATGTCATACGTTGTTTATCATCCTAAAATAGACAACAGAAACGCAGTTGTTTTTTTAAAAAGATTTTCTCCCCTTTTTCTCCAAAATTTGAAATGCCCAATTCCCAATGCACTCCTAGTCCTTGTGGTGGCATAGTGGGGTGGCGGAGGACGAATCACATTTGTCTCTGCATCTGAGACCGTCAATCTGTGCATTTAATCACGTGGCTTGTTGAGCACGCGTGGAAGCTTCACGCTATTCTCCACGGCATCCATGCACAACTCATCACGCGCCCCACCGAGACCGTGAACCACATTATAGCGACCACGAGGAGGTTACCCAATTTGACTCTACCCTCCCTAGCAACCAGGCCAATTTGGTTGCTTAGGAGACCTAGCTGGCGTCACTCAGCATGCCCTGGATTCAAACTCCCGACTCCAGGGGTGTTCGTACATGTTTGTAACATATCCTAAATATAAAAGCTCTCAGATTACAGTCCAGTATTGCTTCTAAATACAGATATAAATATACAAGCCCATCTCACCGGTTGGCCATACTCTATCCAATTCTCATGATCTCCTTTGTAGTACCAAATCCACTCTGTTGTCAGGATGTAGTGGGCAGGTTTAGAGATGGAAGAGACCGTTGAGAGTCTCCGCACAGGGTTGCGACCCCTTTTCATGGACACAAAATCCACAGGCTTTGAGCCTGGACTAAATCCAAGAGAAAAGATAAGTCAAGAGAGTGGAATGGGGGAGAGATTTAAAGGTCAACTCTGTCATTTTTCCTCATAATAATGTTCTACCCCTAAAGAAAAGAATAGTACTTTTGAAAAATATTTTAAAAATCATGTATATTTACATGAGATGAAGACTTAAAAAAAAAGCTGTTTTATGTTACATGGAGCAGGTCGCCTCCTGGGAGCCACTATGTTGACATGACCAGCCAAACCAAATGCTACTTATTTTATCTTGTTTAACCCACCAATTATTGTATAAGTTCATTAAATTATAAATGTATCATGGCTGACCTGCGTTCATTCTTGGGGTCGCAGTAGGCTCGCTCTATTTCCTCCATGTTTCTCAAATCCCTCCAACCTTTCCCATCATAAACCTCCCATTTATATGGAAGATTGAAGTGGACAAGAACGCACTGATCTGAAACAATAATAAAAAAAACATTTATAACCCTACTTATGTAAATGGAGGAGTATGGAATCAACCACAGGTAAGCAGGAAAATTACCCAACCAACCCTGAAATTTGCATTTTCGTCTTATGAAGTGGAGACAAATTTCATTCTTCTCTATCTGAGCGACTGGTTTGACCCCTTGTTCAGATATCAAATCTGAAACAAACATAATAACATAAACAGGTCAAGTATGATTTCTCTAGCATGAAGGTGGGTGTTTCTTCAACATCAGGCACCTTAACTTTCTAGAAGTTCAAAGTGCTAAAGTCTTCCACACTCTCACCACAGTGTCATTTCCAGCACATTTATAGAATTTTGTGGTGGAATAAACGCTAATCAAAATTACATTTTCAAAGTTTTTTTTAATAAAATGGCCACATTCATTGTCTTGTCGAGACTAATTTCAAATTTAGAATACACACAATTATATATTTATAATTTATAATATTTATATATTTACAAATTTATAGATATAATTTTCACAAAATAAATATTTAAATGGTTTATATTAATTCACTCTTTGTTTAGATTATCATAATTTTATACATGAAATAATATGCATTTTTAGACTGGATTTTCATTGCTTAATCTTGAAAATCTGGGTCTGGGATAAAGCTAAAACAACACAATCTATTCATAAAAGGCACTTGAAAAGAAACAAAAATAAAACAATGAAGTCAGTTTTAATAACCCCTGAGACATGAAATTGCCCTTAGTTCAAGAACTCGCGACTTCAGGGGTGGTAGTCAGCGTCAATACTCGCTGAGCTACCTATGGCATTATTTTTGAAGACATCCTCATTATGGATCATTTTTGCCTAAATGTTTTTGCACTTTTATTGTATATTATGAATTAATAAATGAATACAGATTATGTGTATTCAAGACTGTCTCCTACCACTTTGTTGAGCTTGTGAGTTCAGACGTTGAACGTTCTGGTATATGTAGGGCAGGTCGTGGATGATTTCGCCACTGAGACCACGTTCCTGCAGCATTCTGTGGCTGTTTTCGTCAATGCTGTGTTGCCGTTTACACTTCGGGCCGAACAGACAGTCATCTTGCACAAAGTGCTGACAAATGTGCACCTTGGTGCAGCGCTCCATAAAGGTACAGGCCCCAAAAAGGCCTGTGCCTTTATTGTAGTGAGCACACACCTGCGTATACACAGCACGAGGTGGATCTGAGCAAGTGAAATCAAATGCAAAAAAACATGCACAGCACACATGCCATTCATGCATTAAATAATAAGTGCTAAATAAATGCCTTACAAATTAGTTACAGTAGTGCAAGTTCTAGATGAAACCAGTGCGTCACAACAAAATATTCTACTTTACCTCTTGGGTTACAGGACATTCCCCTCGAAAACTTTAAGTCATCAACAGGCTTTCTTTTTTTTTCTTTGTTTGTTTTTTGTTTTTTTTTACAAAAATGTCCAAACTCAAAGTGGAGATACACACTTAGGACACCTGTAGTCGTCAACGTGTCTCCATCAGCAACTCTTCATTCCGAACGCAGAGCGCAAGAGATCACAATTCTTCTCAATTCACCACTTGACTTTGCTTTTTTCACCCTCAACATTTACATATTGACCCCAACAGTAGGCTGATGAAGTGGAACTTCACTGGATGATATTTTCATTCTTTTTTTTTTTTTTTTACCTTTGTTTTGTTGGTATTATTAAACAGCCCCTTATCCCGGTCACAATAGAGAAAGCACTTCTTTAGCAATCTTCCTAAATCATACTTCTGCAAATGAAAAACCTCTTTAATTTCCTTACACTGAGAGATTCTATGTTTGGGTGTAACTGATCGCTGACTCAAGCATGAGCTCTATTCTACTCTGAAACCTTCTCATAACTGAGCTTGCAGTGAAAGATACGGAGAAGGAAGTTTCATACGGCAGACGAGGCACCTGGAACGCAGAAATATCTCAATCATAGCGGAGGAAATCTGTTGTGAGAATGGAGTCCGAAACATTTAGGCATGTATTTTTGTGCTCCTGTTTGCATTTCCTCACCTCAGGTAGAAGGGAAGGATCATTCTGTAGCAGAAGCAGGAAGAGATCGTCTTCATTCAGTTCATGAAGTGTACACTCCCGCAGCAATGGATAGTTATGTTCTGACTGAATATTATGGGAGAATTTACACTCCTTCCTGACCAACACAAACATACAGCCATATAAAACAAGGATCTGTACAGAGTGACATGATGTTGAACACTGCGTGTCCCTTACATACATTCCAAAAGATTAACAAACACAGTGACACTGTCCCAGCCAGGGTTCCCACAACATTTGACTAATTCCAGTCATTTGGTATTACTGGATTGGGATTACATATATATATTTATATGTGTGTGTGTGTGTGTATGTATATGTATGTATGTATATATGATGTATTTATGTATATGTATATGTATATATGTATATATATATATATATATATATATATATATATATATATATATATATATATATATATATATATAAACTGCCAAATATATATATTTAAAAACCAAATAAATATTTTAGAGTTAGGATAACAATCAAACGTTATTTGATTGACTATTCACTATATACATTTCAATGGCTTATATTGTATATAATACAACATTATGCAATTTTACTCAAATTTAATAACTAAGAGGATTGTATGGCTGCTGTTATTTCTAATTATAGCTTATGACAGTATCGTAGATGATCTTCATGCATCTGTCCTTATAAGAACAAAAACACATTATGCATTACATTTTTACCTCCCTGTCCCTTTTCTTACCTTCCCTTCCCATATCTGCAATTGCCATAAACAAAATACTTGCACAGGTGTAAATCCTGACACTCGTAACATTCATTCTTGGAATATTTCTTGCACAGTCTGAGCGATGTTTTCGCGGCAACGATGCAGTCGGGCTCCCCATCATCTTTACTAGCTCTGCTCTGGACTACTGTGAACCGGGCGCATTTTTTAATCATGTACCAAAACACTTCTTCTGTGATTTCAAAGCGCTGAATAACTCTCCGGTGCAGCTCAGATATCTCCATTGAGCCTTTATTGCTGCATAATATGCTGGTGGCATAATGTATGATCGGCGAGTAGACCGACATTTCTGCGCAGATCTGTGTACAGTATCTGTTTGTCTGTGTGTATGCCTATGGTTTTGTATCCGCGTTTTTGCGTTTGGTTTCTGATGAAATGAAAGCGGAAAATGCAAAGGCAAACGGGTTCAATTCCAAGTACCCAATGCTAGTTTTTTTTTTTTTTTTTCAAAATAAAAGTCTTATATAAAATCACTCAGATTATGAGACAGACAGACAGACAGACAGACAGACAGACAGACAGACAGACAGACAGACAGACAGACAGACAGATAGATAGATAGATAGATAGATAGATAGATAGATAGATAGATAGATAGATAGATAATCTATTATATTCAGTCTTTGTGTAGATTAGAATAGAATAAACAGAAGAGAAAGAACAGAATAAAACAGAACAGACTAATATAGAGTAGAATAGAATGAAAAGAGCAGAACAGAATAGAATACAAGCGAATGATAAATTGCTAATATGGATATACAATTTCTTAATTTTGTGTACAAAAGTGTATCTATTATATACCACCTTTTTGAAATAGAATAGAATGGAAAAGAACAGAACAGAATAGAAAAGATTAGGATGAATGGAAAAGAAAATAACAGAACAGAATTAAACAGAACAGAATAGATGTTAATGTGGCTCGAGATAGGAAAGCTGCTGCCCCCACGACCCGACTTCAGATAAGCAGTTGAAGATGGATGGATGTAAGAACAGAATAGAATGAAGGGAACAAAACAGAAGAGAATAGAATAGAACAGAATATAATAGAATAGAATAGAAAAATATAAATTAAACAGAACAGATTAGGATGAATGATTGGAACAGAATAGAATAGAATAAAATAGAATAATATGGAACGAACTGAACAGAACAGAATTAACAAAACAGAACAGAAGAATATATTATGCTGAATAGAACAAAATGATAGAATAAAATAAAATTGTGCCTCTCAACAAGAAAACACAGCACCATTACATTGTGCTGATAACTTGTTAGTTACCTCCCACCAAGCTGACCTCGGAAGAGACAATCACCTATAAAATCAGCCGGCCTTTCCTGATGTCACTCCGTAGCCCAAAAACAGAGACCTGGAATGCTGTCCGTGGTCTTTTCATGGTTTCATCCTGGCCACAAGATGGATTCTCTGGTGATGCTCTTTGTGCAGAAAAGCTTGAAGGGAGTCTGGTCCTTGGTCTTGTGATAGATGATTTTGAGGTTGATTATTGTCACCCACTTTGTGATTCCTTAAAGGGACATAGCAGAGAACCAGTGGGGGGCCTGCATAATGTCTGTTTCCAATTTCCTGAACTGTGTGTCCTGTTCCTGCGATATCCGTATATGAAACACTGTGAAAAAGAACATAATCAAAAATCAATCAGAGAAAAACTAGTATACTGTATGTGGGATCAAAGTGCAATATTCTAAAGAAATCGAACTTACTGTTCCCAGTCTCTGGTGAGTGCATGTTCGGGGCCTAGGATGCGAACTCGAAGGTCTGTAGATCTCTGCAGTAGATGCAGCCCCTCTCTCCTGTACTACAGTACTTTACCTTACCAAATACTCCTGTAAGACAATAAATAAGGGAGGAATGTATTCCAAGATGGGGTTTTACAACCAGTACAGGCTCATATCATTTCTCTTGTAGCAGTAAAGAAACCTGCTATAGGACATTGTTTGTTGGAGGTCATTTATTACTCACCAGGTTTTACCAGAGTGATAGCAATATTGTGTTGAATGGAGGTAAGTTGTTAGGCTTCAGTCTCTTTGGTGCTTCTGAAATGCAACAATCTTCCTTTTCCTGTCCAAATGCAGGGTAAAAGAAGACACATGACCTTGAGGTTTGATCAAAGATAACAGAAGCATTACACAGAAGTCCATCTCTCACTATGTGTCTGTTTGTGTGCTGGCCCAGAGATCTGCAAGCTGTTCCTCCACTTCTGCCACAAGACAATGATCAGGACAATACCAGCACCTCCTGCTAGCCAGTGCACTTTGGAGACATCTCTCAGCAGCTTTATGCTCATTAAGACTCAATCTTGACAAATTAAAACAAAGGTGATGAAATTACATCAACATCTAGCTCACCATTCTACTGTCTTCTCACTTACTTGTGAATGGCCTTCAGTAGCAAGTCAGTGCCTTCAGCACAGGGATGGACAGACGTGTATCTAGTAGATCTGATCTCTTTGAAAAGTCCTGGCACTTCAGAAAGCCGGCCATCCTCCAGCAATATCAGGCACAGACGGCAAAGCAACTGTCCTATGAGAGCAGATTAAAGCTTCATGTGTTTACAGTTGCAATTGCCAGAAAAGTCTGGCTTTGTGTTTATTTTTTAAGAGTTGTGAATGTAGTGTGGAATATGTGTTACCAAATATCAGTTTGACCTCTGCGCCATCAAGGTGAGCTTCTGTAAGGGACTGGGCTGTCTTACTTGTCTTGTAGTAATATGTCTCTGTGGCTTTCAGCAGATGCATTTGGGCATAAAGATTTGCCAGCATATACTGCACTTTGAGCAGTAACCTCAAACTGTCATGATCCAGCTCTGTAGAGGAAACAATCATCATAATTAGTGCTAGACAGATATATCGGCCAGGCCAATAATCCGCTGATATTTGACCATTTTGTTGTTATCAACATAGGCCGAAAAGCGTGCTCGCTTGGCTGGTTAATAAGAGAGACTGATGCATGATGGCCATAAGACTATTGGCTTTCTCCTGAACCCAAGGCCAAAAAGCAGAGTGCAGTCAGGCCCACTCAAACACCTCAATTCTCAAATTCCCACAGAAGTCAAGATCCTCCAACAATGCTAGAAGATGAGCCTCATTTAGCCCAGCTCGAGACACATGAATCATGCAAAATGTGTCCCATGCCCAACCTGATAGATCTGGAAGAAATCTCACCATTTTGATCAGAACATTAGTTGGTGATTCCTTGCAAGGCAATAACACACGTTTAAGCAAAATGCTGCTTTGGACACTGGAATTCGAGAGATCGGGACAGCTGAGAATCTAGATATCAGTCCTGCCAGTCAGACTTTTAAAAGTGAGGTCAGTAAAGGTTGACGTAATGATAAGTTTACAAAAGGTAGGAAGGCCTCCAGCAGCTAGCACAGTTCCTTTACCTGTAAATTGCAGATAAAGACATAATTCATGTTGCTGAAATCTTTTTTGTCTCCATTTCAGCATGTGTCTGTAATTGCTTTAACTCTTCCTTGGTCTGATGGGTCAGTTTGAGTCATATTTTTTTATTTTCATTTATTTATACACAATGCTACAAATAATGAGATGAACCTCTTTATGTTCAATTTCAAAAGCTTATAATACAGGCCCTGTTTGCTCTATCTCCCTACTTTTAGTCTTAAACCATTCCAGTAAATGGCAGCAAACAAAAAAGTTATTTTTTTTAAATTAAAATTACACAGTTACTCTTGGATTTTGAGTCGGTGTTGTGCTGGAAGCTGGATGTTTGCTGGATTCCATCTCTAAGATAACGTTACCTAGTGTTGCAGTTTGTTGTCGCTGTTGAATACCGGAAGAGAAGCACTGATGCAAGGCTCTCGGGAGCGTGCATAAACATCACATCCTTTGGATTTTACCGACAAAAGCGACCTGCTCCCTTCGCATAAAAATCAGTCTATAGGCTTTAATAGGCAACCTAGGAAGTCCATGAAGGGCTCAGTTTTTAAGATGCGTTAAACATTAGAACTTAACATGAAAATGGTTACATACTGAACCTTTAAGAAAACTATACATGGAGTGCAAAGATCACTTTTAATATTGAGAGTCCTAGTGTTTCCGTCAGAATGTTGATACCATCTAGAAGGAGAATATGGAGCGATACAAACTTAACACCTTCTTCCAAACTGTCATGCTGATCTGGAAAGTTGCCTACCGAAACAAATTCCTATTTAAAAAAAAATTGTTGCAAATTAATTTGGACTTTATTCATACACGTAAAATTATAAAAAAAAATGTGCATCTAGTATAATATCGGTATCATATAATTACAGTCAGATGAGCTAAAATACATCCTGCAGTGTGCACTGATATCTTCATTGCAGTCGTCTTGTATTTCAGATCAAGTTTATTTTGCTTTCTATTTTCAAGGTCTTCAAGCAATTTACCAAAATGCGTTCTTTGCAGTTCAGCAGGACACTGTCTAAGCATAGACCTGACATTAATGCTGGATTTTGTCTGGAGAAGTAGCCAACAGCGTGACTTGCCACAACCCCTTTCACCACAGTAAAATAGACTTCTCTGACTCTTTGTTGTCACGATCACTGAAAACAGAAAATGATTAAACCTATAACTTAATATATGTAAATCAAACATTTTCATTTTACTTTTATCTTCTTACCATCTGAAATGAGCTCCTGAATTTCTTGGGTGTGTCTCAGATTGTTTGTTACAGGTTATAGGATTCACAAATTTGATTAATTTATTCTGTATTCCAATGGCTTGTGCTGAAGGCACAAACCACTTGCACAATGCATGGGCATGGCTTTCATGATACTGCAGATCAAGTGAATCCTGGCATCCTAAAACATAAATTCAGAAACACAATAAAAACATTATTTACTTTATGCATGCGTATAAAAGAATTTGTCAACAGGCCCAAATGTGGTGGACAAAATTAAGAAATATTAAAGGAATATTCCGGGTTCAATACAAGTTAGGCTCAGTTAACAGCATTTGTGGTGTTATGTTGATTAACACAATAATAATTTCGACTCATTCGTCCTTTTCTTGAAACAAAAAAGAAGCAAAAATCGAGGTTACAGTGAGGAACTTACAATGGAAAAGAATGGGGCCAATTTTTGGAGAGTTTAAACACAGAAATGTGAAGATCTAGCATAAAACCTGTGCCAAGTCAAATATGCGGATCACGGATGGTCCGCTGTGGCAACCCCTAACAGGAGCAGCTGAAAGATGAAGAAGCACAAAAATGTGCAGCCTATAATTTTACAAAAGCACTTACATAAATTATGTTAAAACTTGTGTATTAATTGAGCTGTAAAATGGTTTAAATCATAATTTTACAGTAATTTCTGACTGGTTTTAAGGTGTGTTGGCATTACATAGTCATGGGAACAAAGTTGTAAAATTGGCTAAAACTTTAGTCAGGAAAGGTTAGCAAGTGATTTTATCACATTGCAATTATGTTAACACACATATTGTTTACGTCTTGTGGCTATATTTTTGAAACAGTGAGTATTTTAACATTTACAAATTGGCCCTATTTCTAAATTAGTCAAAATAATATTTCATGGTAATCAACATTATGCCACAAATGATGTTGATTGTGCTTAACTTGTATTGAACCCAGAATATTTCTTTAAGATTACCTGAGTACTCCAAGTAGGGAATGAGGTTTTGCCCCAAGTGAAGGAGTTCAAGTACCTCGGGGTCTTGTTCACGAGTGAGGGGACAATGGAGTGGGAGGTTGGCCGGAGAATCGGGGGAGCGGGGGAGGTATTGTATTCGCTCTATCGCACCGTTGTCACGAAAAGAGTACTGAGCCGAAAGGCAAAGCTCTCGATCTTCCGGTCAATTTTTGTTCCTACCCTCACCTATGGTCATGAAGGTTGGGTCATGACCGAAAGAACTAGGTCGCGAGTACAAGCGGCCGAAATGGGCTTCCTCAGAAGGGTGGCGGGCTTCTCCTTTAGAGATAGGGAGAGGAGCTCTGTCATCCGTGAGGAGCTCGGCGTAGAGCCGCTGCTCCTTTGCGTTGAAAGGAGTCAGTTGAGGTGGTTTGGGCATCTGGTATGGATGCCCCCTGGCCGCCTCCCTAGGGAGGTGTTTCAGGCACGTCCAGCTGGGAGGAGGCCTCGGGGAAGACCCAGGACTAGGTGGAGAGATTACATCTCCACACTGGCCTGGGAACGCCTCGGGGTCCCCCAGTCAAAGCTGGTTAATGTGGCTCGGGATAGGGAAGTTTGGGGCCCCCTGCTGGAGCAGTTGCCCCCGCGACCCGACTTCGGATAAGCGGTTGAAGATGGATGGATGGATGGATGGATACCTGAGTTGGGATGTACTGAATCCCCATAAAATTGACCAATGGCCCCTTCCCAGTCCTTCCTTATCATCTTTTGCATTGAAGTTATTGTCGCCAGTATGCTCAAACCTGACTGGACGACAACTGTCTATGATCCTTCTTTTAAGATTTCTCATTTGCTGTTTCTCAATATGGGTTTTAGTGGACAGCATATTGAAGAAGGTGATCATTTCATCACTGTTGTCCTCTTCAATGAATGTGTAGTCTTTATAATAAAAGCAGCAGCTTCTGTGGTTGTCAATAAAGGCCGCCTTGATGATCTCTTGCTCTTTCAGGCTACAGGTCCGATACTCATCTTCCATTACCCAAGGGTATCCAGTCATTGCAGCAAAATGCAAGTTCCTGGCCACCACAGACAAAGAACATGCTCCAGTATCAGATTGAGACCCATTCTCCCCTGACAAACAATGTTACCAAGAAAACAGATTAAGAAGGTTGAGCGGTCGATGACATCCATGCTGATTTTTAACTGATGTTCAAAGAGATCAGTGGCCTTATAAAGTGTTTGGACATTGTGATAGAGCAGATTATGCTCACCACAGTCAGTTTCTTGATCGATTTCTCCTTCCTGTTTGTTTTGCTGTAATCCACAGGTTGGAAACACGTGCCCCTGCCCTGGCAAAGTGAGTACAAATGGGGGAACACCTTTGACCCCTGATAAGACAACTCTTCCTGGAGATCACCTGGGACATAGTACAGAATAGGTCTGAGAGGAAATGACAGAATTCGGCTGTCAGAACTTCACTTAATTTTTTCTTGATTGTTTTCTCCTTGCATGTTTATTGTGTTGCAATTTTAGACCGCTATATATTTATATCTAACAGGGTAAAACATAAAAAGTAATAAATGCAAATCTATCAAATGCTGTGAGTAAATAAAACATATTTTTTCAAACCTAGCACTACAAAAAGGATCACTACATAAAATCACTATAACAGAAAAACTGTGTGCAAATCAGCCAAGTCAAGATACGTGGATTTACTTGTGCTTTACACCGTGTCAACAACTAGTCGTTTAGGTAACGCCAAGAACCGTATGTATATTCCAAAAGCACTTCAATCTGATTCTCAGTCAGCCACTTTCATTTCCCCCAAACCGCTCAAAGCAGTAAAAGCTCTCCAAACCGTCCCCAGATCAAATGATACACGCTATGACGAAATCCGCTTACAACACTCGCTGGTTGAACTGGCATCCCGTCGAGCCAATCAACGCGAGCCACGATTGGAACGTGTAAAATCGGACATGTAAAACGGCGATTGGACGACAACGGCTGTGGAACGCTTTCTGATTGGCGCGGTGGTGTGCGTGGGGCGCTGTGATTGGTGCACATCGACTCAGCACCGCCCCAGAGCGCAAGAGTTCATAAAGCCGACTTCTCCGTTTCTATCCACGCACTGTAAGAGTTCATTGAGGCGTGGAGTGTGCTGCAACACCTCAAGTCGTTAATCAGCTATTCAGTCATATTAATAAACTGTCTTTATTCTAAAAACAATGAGGCGACTGTGGATTATCGGTCTCCTCTGTGCACTTTTTGCATTTGGTGAGTATGTTATATTAAATGGGCTTGCATTGCACCGTTATGCGGATTTGATGGTCTTTGAACTTGACAAAGCTAATTGCAGTTTACAGTAATGCTTATGTTTTTTGTGATGTTCCTCTTTCTGCTGTATATTATTTATTTATTGTATATACTCAATTTTGTAATGTAAGATCATCGTTTCCTTCAAAAAGGATGAACGTCTCAGATCAGGAAATAAAAGATGGAGTGTGGATCTGACTTGCATGTGCTTCTGGAAGTTTCCTTAAGATTGAACTCCCATTATAGTGTTATGTCAATGATTAATGATTGATTTCATTATAAAAGAAATTCAGATTACAATATACAGCTATATTGTTCTTTAGATTTACAAATTGCATGGAAACAAATTTGATCAAATGCTCTACTTTTTTGAATGTATTTCTGGAAAATATTCAAGAAAGTAAAATGAAAAATATGCATAGTAAAAACTAAAATCGAGAGGAATTGTATAAATTGAGCGTAGATGAAATATCACTTCAAGGCCTTATAACCGTGCATAGTTGAGGATCTCCATAGTGCTCTTTTTAAGGCCAAGAATTTGTACTACTAAAAACTGCTTTTTCTTTCTTCCACAAAACAGAGCTTGTAAATTTCAGCTGACGAGGAGAGCTTTGCCTGGACAAATTTAGCTTTAAAATGTCCAAATAGGCTGTGCATATTCATGCACAAAGAACAAACAGTTATTCGTTGCACAATAGAGTCTATGCTGTCCAAATTTGCCCAGGGATTACTTTATAAAACACTTCCCAAATCAAGATTTGATTTTCGTGCATGGTGTGCCATCTCATTATATCAATAAGTTATTGATTAACTAAGTAGATCACAAAAAACATAAGCATGCCATGGGTGTGATAACCTTTTTCAAATCTGTACTTGTTTTAATATTTGATGTTTTGCATAATTGCAGCTTCTGTGAAAGCTGAAGTTGACGATGAAGTTGACATTGATGGCATGGTGGAAGACGACCTAGGGAAGAGCCGAGATGGATCCAGGACAGATGATGAGGTGGTTCAGAGGTCTGTATGCATTTGAACTCGAAACTTGACAGCTCTTAACTTTTTAATTCTAAATATAAAGGCATGTGGCATGGTTTCATATTTTTGATTTCCATCACTTAACATTTAAAGTGGGGAAATAAACACTTGACACTGATTTTAGCTGCTATTTTGGGTTGTTAAAACATCTGTTCATCTAATATTAAATTTAAGCATTTAAAAATGATCCCCAATGGGGCGTTAGACATCTGGTTGATGCATGTCATGTGACTTCCACAATACTCCGGGGTAAATGGTAAGAAGTCCATGGAGGAATCGACTTGTTACAAGCATCTTTTACGCTCTCTCTTGTTTTTCCACAGGGAGGAAGAAGCAATACAGCTTGATGGATTGAATGCCTCACAAATTAAGGAAATTCGTGAGAAAGCAGAGAAGCATGTATTCCAGGCTGAAGTGAACCGAATGATGAAATTGATTATCAATTCTCTGTATAAGAACAAGGAGGTGAGTTGGTGGTTGTCTTTGAACCCATTTTTATTTGCTTGTAAATGTTGTAGATTTAGTCGCCATTAACTTGGGCTATTAGATTTTAAATGAATGATTGAGCTTCATTAAATTTGTTATTGGAAACTGTACACAACTATACTTATCCTAATTCTCCATTTTCACATGACAGATCTTCCTCAGAGAGCTGATCTCCAATGCTTCTGATGCCCTGGATAAGATCCGGTTAATGTCCCTGACCCATGAAGATGCCCTTGCTGCAAATGAAGAGCTTACTATTAAAATCAAGGTGTTTTGAGTTGACTTTTAAAAAATTAAAATTGTCCAGATACCTATTTTTATTGCTCAACACCTGTCTTGAGCTCACCGCTGTGCCTTCAGTAATGAAACTTTCCATTTGGCGGTTGTCAAAAATAACATCTTATATATTTGCATTGCAAAATATCTTTAAATGTATGTGAAGCATTGCTGTGGAGCTTTTCCTTCCTGTCATTTTGATACCTTAACTCTGAAAACAAATTTGGAACTAAAAAAAATAAACCTGCTGTTAAATATCACCTGCCATTTTATAGCTGTTTTGTAATAATTGATCTTGTACCTGACATATCCACAGGCTGACAAAGAGAAGAACTTGCTTCACATCACTGATACTGGTATTGGCATGACCAAAGAGGATCTTGTGAGGAACCTTGGTACAATCGCCAGGTCTGGAACCAGTGAGTTCCTCAGCAAGATGACGGAGATGCAGGAAGAGGGTCAGTCCACCTCTGAACTGATTGGCCAGTTTGGTGTGGGCTTCTACTCTACCTTCCTTGTGGCCGACAAGGTCATTGTCACATCAAAGCACAACAATGGCACCCAGCACATCTGGGAGTCTGATTCCAATGAGTTCACTGTCATTGAGGACCCTCGTGGAGACACTCTGGGCCGAGGCACCACTATTACGTAAGTATTGGATATGTAGTGTTGAAACATAAATTTTTACAGATTTTTGGGACTTGAGTACAGAAATCTTGCTTCATCAGGTTGGTGATGAAAGAGGAAGCTTCAGACTACCTTGAGCTAGAGACCATTAAGAACCTGGTGAAGAAGTATTCCCAGTTCATCAACTTCCCTATCTATGTATGGAGCAGCAAGGTCAGTCCTCTTGGGTGTCTGGACTCTAAACCCTCTAGTACCCTTTTTCCACTGAATTGGTGCTGGTCCCTGTGCTGGTGCTTGGTCAGGAATCTGCAAGTCTCTCTCAGAACCAGCCCACATGTCCACTCACTTGAGAGCTGAAAAATTACATATTAGTATATGATCTTGGTCCGTTTCCAGTGTAGGCATGTCATTGATAATGATGGCAATCTAAAATTGCTTCAGCCCTTCCAGATGTTGTTTTTAAAAATGTTATTTGTATGGACTGGATTCCCGTGGATCCTTAACTCTTTCCCCGCCAGCGTTTTTAAAAAAAAGTTGCCAGCCACCGCCAGGGTTTTTGACGATTTTTGCTAAATTTTAATGGCCCGCAGAATATTTTCTTCCATGAATATATGAAGATGCTATATATCAAAATAAAGATCTGAGCCTCTGCTTTTAGACAAAAAAAAGATTGTATTTTATCTTCATTTGTTCTTTTTTTATTGCCACTTGAACAGAGGTAGGTTTTGTCAAAAACAACATTTCGGACAAAAAGCTGAGAAAAAGGCATTTTTATCAAACAAGTGCTTTAGTATTAGTATGGTGTTCCACTTCACGTTTGAGACGATCGCAGTCTGTTTCTTTGATCAAAGAGTTGCGTACTCTTTCAAAACATGCGCGCGGTCTTCCTTACCGTATACCACCTAAAACACGGATACCCGGAAAATTCCGTGTTTGGCGGGGAAAGAGTTAAAGTATTAAAATGTCTTGAATTCAGTTTTCCAAAAATGTCATAAAAGTCTTGTTAAATGATACAACATAAGTCTTCATCATTTTTATTTAAAGAGGTCTTAAATTTGGGGGCAGAAAGACATGAATCGTGATATGACCTTATGTGATTATCAAACTCGAATAAGATTTAATTATACGCGTCACTGTATTTTCTCCAAACACGCGGGGGATTGGGAGTGTTTCCTGCTGTTGCAGAACAGTTCACAATCATTAGGCCATATCGGAAATTTATGACAAGCAATCACTAATGATCATCTGTTGATATAATGTTGATTTTAAATATTACAATGTTTATTTTTTAATAGTTTATATTGTACTATGTTGTAGATTATTGTAGGATTGCACATTTTATATCCCTTATTTGTTTGAATGAGCAGCTGGATGCAGTAAAACGCAAACATTTCAAAATAAGAGTCCCTGATGTATTTCAAAGTTAAAGTACCTTAAAAGTTTAAAGTTCCACGCTATGAATCAAACAAATAGATTTTAAAACACTGCAGCAACCCTGATGGACATTTTCCAGCCTGTGGTGAAAGCGGTTCCGAGCAGTTTGTAGGGGCCGTTGCAAGCCCAGAACCACTTTTGTTTTTGTGGTAAAAGTGGGCGTAACCATTCCAGATTGGGCACCGAATCTGACACCAGCACCCTGATGGTGGTTAAAGGGGTTTAGATGGAAACTTAATAATATTACTGATAGGAAGAAAAAAATATTTGAGAAATATACAAGCAACCAGAATAAAAAAAATTATACAATTTTAATTTTTAGACTGAGTCTGTAGAGGAGCCCATTGAGGAGGAGGAGGAGGAGACTGGGGCGGAGAAAGATGCAGCAGAAGATGAAGCTGAGGTTGAGGAAGAGGAAGAAGACAAGGACAAACCAAAGACTAAGAAGGTTAAACAAAATCCACATATGCAAATAAACCTCAGTACCATCTGTGTAATGCGTGGTTTTCAATGGTTTGAATAATAATTGTCTACAGGTGGAGAAGACCGTGTGGGACTGGGAGCTGATGAATGACATTAAACCCATCTGGCAGAGGCCTGCAAAGGAAGTGGAGGAGGATGAATACAAAGCCTTTTACAAGACCTTCTCCAGGGTGAGTTGATCTGGCTATATGCATAGATAATTAATGCAATCAATTATGATCATCAGTGGCCTTTTGGATCATTCAAGTAAAATCTGGTTTTTATATCAGGAATCAGATGAGCCCTTGTCACACATCCACTTTACCGCTGAAGGCGAGGTCACTTTCAAGTCCATCCTCTTCATTCCTGCATCTGCACCCAGAGGCCTTTTTGATGAGTATGGTACCAAGAAGAATGACTTCATCAAGGTAGGTTTGATGGCCTTCAGGTGGAGAATGAAACCATTCTCTTATGTCCTGTTTTGAGTTATGTTTATGTAATTTGTCTTCTGAATGCATGACTCAAATTTGTCTTCCCAGCTATTTGTGCGTAGAGTCTTCATCACTGATGACTTCCATGACATGATGCCAAAGTACCTCAACTTCGTCAGAGGCGTTGTAAGTGCTGCGGTCCATCTCTATGCAAAGCATTATGATATTTGAGAATTTGTTTTTGGTAAACCTAACTTTTCATCTCGTCTCTTAGGTGGACTCTGATGATCTTCCTCTGAATGTGTCCAGAGAGACTCTACAGCAACACAAACTGCTTAAGGTAAAGCTCACCATTTTCTGATCAAATTGAATGTGCAACCTGTTTATATGTAGTAATATACAGTAATGCATGTTTATTTAATAAAAACTTGCTATAAAAGCTTTCAGAAAGCCCTCCTGAGATCGATCTGCTCTTAAGTAGCCTAAACTAGTATGTAAAATGTATAAAACTGGTAAAGATGTTCAAACTAATCAATGGTTTCTCTGCAGGTCATCCGTAAGAAGCTGGTGCGTAAGACCCTGGACATGATCAAGAAGATCGCAGAGGAGCAGTACAATGATAAGTTCTGGAAAGAGTTTGGCACCAACGTCAAGCTGGGTGTGATTGAAGACCACTCCAACAGAACCCGCCTGGCCAAACTTCTTCGCTTCCAGACCTCCCACAGCGAGACCAGCCTGTCCAGCTTGGAGCAGTATGTGGAGAGGATGAAGGAGAAGCAAGACAAGATCTTCTTTATGGCTGGAACCAGTAGGAAGGAGGTGAGCATAGTTGCTTCATGCTGAATGTATCGCATGTCTGATATTTTGACAATGTGGCATTTTACACATTCATAATACTTTATCATCAGTTTAGAGTGGCTTGTATTAAAATGTAAGTTGTCATTTACTTGCACTCAACCCTTGTCGTTCCAAAACCATCTTGACATCTGCCCTAGCTCTCCTTGGTACACATGAGTTTGAGAGAAGTGATGTCTGATTTATATTGGAATTTATCTTTCCATTGAGTCAGATTTGGTTTGCAAACTGTCTGAACAATTTATTCGCAAATCTGACATTGCTCTCATGAACTTATGGTAAAGGTCTAATAAAACAGCATAAGGAACACTATTTCCCTTGTCCATCGGGTTAACATGTAATCTTTTGTCTATTTAAGGCTGAGTCATCTCCATTCGTGGAGAAACTTCTTAAAAAGGGCTATGAGGTCGTCTACCTAACGGAGCCAGTGGATGAGTACTGCATCCAGGCCCTGCCTGAGTTTGACGGAAAGCGGTTCCAGAACGTGGCGAAGGAAGGTGTGAAGTTTGATGAGAGCGATAAGGCGAAGGAGAATAGAGAGGCCTTGGAGAAAGACTTTGAACCCCTCACCACTTGGATGAAAGAAAAGGCCCTTAAGGACAATGTATGGCTCTTATTTTTGTGTATTACGCTTTTGCATATTGTAAACTGAATACATTTAAAAAAAATAAAAGGACTCTTCAATTTGTGTTTTTTTTTTGTTTCAGATCGAGAAGGCCATTTTGTCCCAGAGGTTGACCAACTCACCTTGTGCTCTGGTTGCGAGTCAGTATGGCTGGTCTGGCAACATGGAACGGATCATGAAAGCTCAGGCTTACCAGACAGGAAAAGACATTTCCACAAAGTAAGTTACTGACAAGTACGTCTGCATACAAGCTTTAGTCATGCACCCTTAAATTTTATAATGGTTTGTGGTGCTTTCCGTTCATAATGCAGTCCACCACTTACTGCTATGTAAAAATTGTAACTTGTCTAATACACTGCAAAATGTTTAAAACTTAAGCACAAACCTTTTGTTTTTCATTTCTAGTTATTATGCAAGTCAAAAGAAGACATTAGAAATCAACCCCAAACATCCTCTCATCAAGGAGATGTTGCGGAGAGTCAATGTAAGTATCATAATCCTGAATCATTTCTAAATTTCTATAAAGATCTGTGAATTGGAGTTCAAGTGGTTTGAATTAAATTGCTCTGTCCGCAGGCAGACGCTGAGGATCAGACAGCTGCAGATTTAGCTGTGGTGCTCTTTGAGACGGCTACACTGCGCTCTGGCTACCAGCTCTCAGATACTAAGGCCTATGGAGACCGAATAGAGCGCATGCTCCGTCTTAGCATGAACGTAGACCTCGATGCACAGGTACATTCATGCACTAAATCACGGTGGAAAACCTATATATAGCGCTGGACCAAATAAACAGAAATCTGTGAATATTAAAATTGTTTTCCTGGCTTTGAAAAGTCATGGATTGAATAAAATCTTTTTAAATTCAAAGAAATTCTTGAAAAAAATAAAACATTAATATTTCATTGGCAAAATATTGCTCTTGGGTAGATTTTAAAGTGCTTGCAAGCTATGTGATGTCTTAGTTGTGAGCAAGGCTGTTTTCATTTGTGTTTTTCAATTCATCTTTCAAACTGATTTCACACATTGGTCTGATTCATTTAAGAAACCGTTTGAATTTGAATGGCTTTTAATTTACTTATAATCGTAAATTATTGGATGGGTCACAAAAGTCATGGAAATTCAATGGTCAAAAACTGTGGGAATGCACATACACGATCACATTTGAACACCTACAGTGGAGGAGAGATGAAGTGGGGTTTTCAATATCCTGCTGTTCTGTCCATGCACAGGTAGAGGAGGAGCCAGAGGAGGCACCCGAAGAACTGGCAGAGGATGTAGAGGCTGAAGAAGAGGAAATCGAGGCAGATGAGGATGTAGAGGAAGAATCTGTAAGTTTGTTGAAATGAGCCAAAGCTGAGATACTGTTGCTTGCATTGGGCATATTTCTTAACCGTATGTACTTGTATCTGTTTCAGGATTCCACTGGCAAAGATGAGTTGTAAAGTTGTATGACTGGGAGGGATGGGGCTTTGGACTGTGATGCAGAGTGAGGATGGAGACCACAGCTTCTCTCTTTTCTCTGTGTGGGTGGGTTACGTTTGGGTAATGGGGGCTGTTTTTTTTTGTTTGTTTTTTTAAGGCGCTGCTTTGTGTTTGAGATTTCTTTTTTTTTTTTTTTACATTCCTCCATGATTGTAAATTTGTTAATATTTAACTGACCCAGTTGTGGAGTGCTGACTCCTGTCCATTGAACCATTAAATGTTTCCGGAAAGGGATCCTTTGTGTAGTCTTAACTCATTGTGTTCCTTTTGCATTGTTTGACCCATGGATCCATTTTACAAACTCTGATCACCTCAAAATATCAGGCATCTGTGAAGTTTTTACTTTATTTCTGAATTGGGTTGCCACAGTGTAGCTGTAGTCCAACATAAAATCTAAAAGACATCCATCAACCCTAGGCATTCTGTTGACAAGTCTAGACTTGAGTCCAAGTGACTTTAAAGTTGGATATTGCTCCATCGGTTTAAACTGGTCATACCAGGGATAACTTTCCTGTTGGGTCTGGAATAAACCATTTCTCCCAGAAGTCCAGATGGGTTCAGCGGTAGTCCCAGGGTTTGAAACAGCCATTCCAGGGCAATAAATATGCCACTTGGAGGAAAGACTCAGGATAACGGGCATCAGGCATTGCTTTAGTGTACATTTTTCCTTCATCTGTAAAAGAGGTTGAACAATTGTATATTTTTGTCAATTCCGGTAACTAAGTAGGTAAAAAGGCAGATAACCGATTATTTGCAGTTTGTGCAACAAATCTACATAACCGGAAAAAGATTGGGGGCCTGGGTAGATCAGAGTATTGACCCTTACTACCACCCCTGGAGTTGTGAGTTTGAATCCAGCCAGGTCTCCTAAGCTAGGGAGGGTAGAGTCACATGGGCTAACCTCATTGTCTCAATGGGGCATGTGGTCAGTTGTGCTTGGATTGTGGAGATGGCATGAGCCTCTACATGCTGGGAGTCTTTGCGGTGTCATGCACAGCAAGCCAATTGATGGATTGACTGTCTCAGAAGCGGAGGCAACTGAGACATATCCTCCACCACCCAGATTGATGAGTAACCACGCCACCACGAGGACCTACTAAGTAGTGGGAATCGGACATTCCAAATTGGGAGAAAAGGGGCACCAACTCGTAAAAAAAACTATGATTTGGTGCATATCAGGGAACTTTTAACTGAGCACAAGATTGAAACACCTGGGAACTTCAATATTGAAATGACAGACTTTGTCCCGTTACAATGCTCTACATGCAAGTATTTGCCAATTTAAGCTTCTATTATAGCCTGTATATTCACTAGATGAAGAGTTGTGTATACATATTTCACTAGATGGGGTTTAATGAGTAATACGTTTTATTAGAATTCAAAAGTTATGTTCAAGACCCATTGTATGTCCTGAAGAAGCACGTTTCCATATACTCGCATTTTCCTTTGCATGCCATTTGCTTTTATTTATGAATTTGGAAAAACTTTTTCCAAAGCAACTTGTTTTTTGCCATTTCCAAGCTCTAACAGTTGAGCTACAGGAACTTTTTTTTTTATTTAGAACAATTGATTTCTCAAAACAACAGCATATGCATTGAAGAAATTTTGTCCTCACAGAACTTGTATGATACAGATCAGAACGTCCGCTACTATCGGTTGTGTGTAGTTTTAATAAAATGGTTTTAAACGTTGCAATTCTTCTGCTAAGAGGGTGGTAACACTTTGCTACATGGTTCCATTCGTTAACATTAGTTAATGCATTAGGTATCATGAACTAGCAATGAACAATTTTTTTGCAGCATTTATTAATCTTTGTTAATGTTAGTTAATAAAAATACAATTGTTCATTGTTAATGGTTCATTAATGTTAACATATACAATGTTTGAGTTTTAAAAAGAATTTAATATTTATTGAAACTAACATTTAAACAAGATTAATAAATGCTGTTAAAGTACTGTTGATTGTTGATTCATGTTAACTAAAGTTGTTGACTAATGTAAAAAAAAATTGCACCCTATTGTAAAGTGTTCCCAAGTGGGTTAATTAATTTATAGCGTTAATACAATTCTTAGGCAATTAGTATACTTTTATTTCATTTAAATTTAGAAAATAAATGTCTTTTGTAGGAGTGGAAACCAACGAACATGCAGTATATCATTTGACCCAGCATAACGCAAAATAATTTGTAATAGGATTCAGAGTGACGCAAGACTAAAGTGATGCCTCTGGTCAGATTTGATTTAGACCTATTTAGCAGGAGAGACATTTAGTTACCCAGATGTCTGACGTGCCAAAGCGGATCAGTGGTGGTGTATTTATTATGAAAGATAAATGGCATTGGAGTAGTGGCCACTCCCCTGGCCGTAGCGCTGCTGTACAGGTTTTCCCTATATTTCAACAGGGAGGGAAGAGAATGTTTTTTTTTTTTTCACTTTTACAAAAGTGATCATTTTTGAGACCTACTGACCACTAATTTGATCTGCTAAAGTAATACAACCGGTTTGATTTAATGTTATTCACAAGACTCATTACACCTATGAACCACTGGTTATTTAATTAGACTCCCCTGAAATTCTCAGCCATTCATTTCTCTAATTGTTTAGTAATTTTTTGCTTTTTCATTCATCAATATCTGCCACAAAAGTGGCTGGATTAAATGAGCAATCACTAGGGTTGATGCCCAGCTCTCTGACTTCCTCTTTGCGGTAATCCAGGAAGCCCATATAGGTTGTCTGTGAGAACATCATATTTTTTTTTAATCAGAGTACATAAATAACAATGAACTTGGACCACATCTAAAAACAACTCTTACATATACAAAAATGCACACTGAGCACTATCTCGTAAGTGGGGGACAGATAACAGTCTGAAGCAAATGTGGCAGCATGCCCAGGGTACAGTATCTCTATATCTCCTGTGTGTCAGATGTAACACAAAAACATTTATTACCATAGTGACTAGTGGTGAAGCAATATCATGCATTTATTATCCTTCCTTTTCAATTATCAACTTAAAAGATAAAGCTGTATTAATATGTGTATAAGTGTTATTAGAATCACAAATTCTGCATCAAATTAAGGCTTTTATGGATAGTGCACAGAATAAATGATTTGACCTTGAAATTAATTTTTCTCAGCTTGTTATTCTCTACGTACTCCCTGCTCAAGCCCAGAGGAAGAAAAGATTCATGTTTGTTGAGGAATTTGGGATGGTTTTGATTGGCTGAGCAAGTCAGTAGACGCTCTCATTGATCTTTTACACATTCAAAGGGCATATCATTAGACTGATAGTTCTGTTTTACATGATTTGCTAATTTACAAGACAGGTATTAACCCTTATGTTGTGTTCCAGTCGTTTTTATTTTTTACTTTGACCAAGTATAAGGTGGCAGCCCATAGCAGGACATTTTCACATATGATACCTGAAAAAACAAATACATACAAACATCATGTGTTGAGTGCCCTCTTGTGGATCCTCTTTCCATATGTACACCCTTAAAGAAATATTTCAAGATCTACTGATCATTTATGTTGCATTTGGGCTCATTTGAATCAGGATAGTCTACTGTAAGTTATGATACATCATTGTCTATGTTATATGTATGCTATGGGATGTAATAAGTAAAAACTTGATAAAAAGACACCTGTTTATAATATGTATGTGTGTCAGTTAGAATTTCATAAAACTAATACTGCAATTTGGGTAAAACAAACTAGTTCATTGCATTCTACTAATTGAGACTTTTCCAACAATATATAAAACAATCTCGATTGTGATAATAAATTTGCAAATGATGGGAACAAAACAGTTGTTAAAAAAGCATTAAGAATTGGTAGGATCAGCAATATGCATTGTAAAGTCCAGATTCTAGCCTTTAACAGCTTAGAACAAGTAGATCAAGAAAGTGGTTATTATCTTATTACTTAATTATTATTATTTATTTATTTTATTTTCCGCAGGGAGTGCCCCCCCCACTCTGCTGGTTTAAGCTCAGATCAGTGAATTCTTCCATCAGTAATAATATACATTTAAAAATGAACACAACACAAGGGTTTAATCAAGTGAACAAATGATGACCAAGTATAAGGTGGCAGCCCATAGCACGACATTTTTGAGTCAAAGTTTAGTCAGTGATGTCAGGGAGGCATCTTATCTTTTGGAAGGCATCTTGCAGGGTAACTATATAGAAGAAAATGCTTGCACAAGTGTTGCTGTAGATGCTGTTGATGGTTGCCATGGAAGCACCAATACGCTCTGAATCACAGATCACCACAGGGATGTCTCTGTCCTCCTCTGTCTCATCTTCTACATTGTTTCTGTGCACCTTTCCTGGGTCTTCCCAGAGCTCTGAATTCCATGACCAGCAAGATTGAGATTAGCCAATACAACATGATTCTTGACGCAGAAGAGCAATTAACTACAGACTGAGGAAACATATTAGACTCCTACAACACTGATTGATGCAAGTTTACCTAAGTACTTATGCAGTGTCTGTGGTCTGGTCTTGCTGTACAGGAGAGCAAGTGGCACAAGGATGAGCAGAATGAGAATGCCCACGGTCGGCTGGCAAACAGAGAGAAAAAGTGCTAGAATGTGAAAAAAAGAAGATGGCCAATAGAGGTCGCTGTAAGGCATCAACTATGCTATCACACTTGCTAATGCTGCTGGTGGGAGGTGAGAAGATTTGCTGGGGTGCATTATTCACTTTATTTAAAAAATATATATATTTTTTTTAAAAAGTACAGTACACTGAATAAAAAGCTAGGTTTGTTGGTGTTTTGGAGTCATGGCTGAGATACTGTAGGAATGAGTATCTCTGCGTATTTAGTTTCAGCATACAGCAGGGGGTGACATTTGGGCAGGAATGACCCCAATAATATTAATATTTTTGTCTGATGACTGAAATGCTTTTTGGCGAATCTATTTAATGTATCATATTTTACCTAAATCATCCTAAATAATGCAAAACACGTATGCTTACTGGTCAACATTTAATCCCTTTCAATAACTGAATAAAATAAAAGAAGGAAGACGAGGGTTGCTGATACTGATCATTTATGTTTTACGGAATGTTCTGTGTTCAATATAAGTTAAGCACAATTGACAGAATTTGTGGCATAATGTTGATGGTTTCACTCATCCCTCCTTTAACAAAAAGTAAAAATCGAGGCTTCATTGAGGCACTTACAATGGAAGTAAATGGGGACAAATTTAGGAGGGTTTAAAGGCAGAAATATGAAGCTTATAATTTTCTAAAAGCATTTACATTAATTATTTTGTTACAACTTGTTCATTATTTGAGCTGTAAAGTTGTTTAAATCAGCGGTTTTTTTTTTACGGTTGTTTCAGGGGGTTACGTCGTCATGGCAACAAAGTTGTAAAATTGGACATATCTTTACACAGAAAAGATTAATAAGCGATTTTATGCACTAAAATCATATCAACATGCATATTGTTTACATCTTGTGGCTATACTTTTGAAATAGTGAGTATTTTAACATTTACGAGTTGGCCCAATTCACTTCCATTGTAAGTGCCTTAATGTAACCCCATTTTTGATTCTTTCTTTTTTTAAGAAAAGGAGGGACAATTAAAAATTAGTTATGCCCCAAATGCTGTCAATTGAGCTAAGCTTGCATTGAACCTGAAATATTCCTTTAACATAATTTCAGTGACAATTTTGGGGTGATTTCAAGTCTTCCAGAGACCCTACCATACATCTCTTTTATGGGTCCTCAATCTGTCTGGTTACCTCATTTACTCTACGACAGCCAATGTCGACAACATCCTGGTTGACTGACCCCTTCTCCACCACATACACAATCACTGGAGGCCTTCCAGTTTTGCAGGACAACACTGCAGAATGAGTCAAGGGTCTGGTTATGTAATGAACTAAAACACCACTTGTGCTATCACATAACTAATAACTCAAACTTTACGTTTCGATTTCTTAATGAAAATTATTCAATATTGCGTACATACACATTATGCAGACTTTTGGGACCGAAATCAAGAGTAAAAGTGTAATTCGTATACTGAACGAGGATTATGAAACAGTGATGCAATAAACAACTGAACAGAGAGAGAGTAATGGAAACCCAATCTGGAAACATTGCCTTTTGTTACTCACTTTTCCTCAATAGAGCCATGTTTCGTCCTAATGCAATGTAATGTAAAAAGAGAGAAAGAATTACTTGGCCTCTAGTACCACAAAGAATATGAATATTTTATCCTAAATAACATGTTTATTGAGAATAAATCTGTTCTTAGTGTTATCCCAGCCTTTTGCTTATGTCCAAGATGCAAATTTAAGAGGACTGTGGGTCTTTTGAGTCTCTGTGCACATATGGGACTGCTTACCAGGAGTCTCCCATCCTTTCCTTTCTGGTGCCATTCTTCACTAAGCCTTAAACTAAAGAGATATCTATTTAATTTCATATCACATTTTTAAAGGCATTTAAAAGCAGAGTAAGCTTATGTGTTACCTCTGGATTTATTTAAGAAGTTCCAAATATGCAAGTTTGGGGGAAGCTTGTTCATCTAGGCCTGCCAATAATAACCCAAGGATATATATGCGGCTGCTTCCCTCGCACCAGTGATGATTCTTCCAGGCATCCCTCCACCTCCCCATCTCCAACTTTATATTTATATGATATATACAGATCAATATTTACGTCCCTTTTTACTATAAATTCTCCTCCCTGCTCAGTAGGTGGCAATATGGACAAAGTATTCGAATTGCCAAAAAGAAGAGAAAAGAATGTGGAAGTGAAAGTGGAGATTTATAGTAAAAAAAAAAAAAAAGACTTAAATATTGATCTGTTTCTTACTCACACCTATCATACCACTTCTTAAGATATAGTTTAAAACACTGGAGTCTTATGGATTACTTTAATGCTGCCTTTATGTGATTTTAGGACCTTCAAAGTTCTGATCACCATTCACTTGCATTTTAAGGACCAACACAGCTAAGATATTCTTCTAAAATTGTGTGTTTGTGTTCAGCAGAAGAAGGTCGTACACACCTGTGATGGCATGAGCGTAAGTAAATGATTAGAGAATTTTCTTTTTTTGGGGGGTACTATCGCTATCTGGCATTATGGTATAAAAACCTTGAGATTTGGTAAAATTAAAGTATTAAAGTAAACTAAATGTTGACTTAAAAATGACAATTTTGGTATCATATAGTCACCCTCTTGTTGTTTCCAAACCCGTATGGCTTTCTTTGTTCTATAGAACACAAAGGTGATGTTTGGCAGAATGTTAGGAACTGACAGCCTCAGTCACCATTCACATTCAGTGGATGAAAAAAAAGGATGTAGTGAAAGTGAATGGTGACTGAGACTCCAAAAAATGTAATTTTGGGTTCCACAGAACAAAGTCAAACTGGTTTGGACACAAGGGTGAGTCAATTATTACATTGTAAAAATAATAGATGGTGGACATTGGTTTCAAATTTTCCGATTTCTTAAGCGTCATTATATAAACGCAACAGCCTCGCGATTACATTGTCAACATTTTACAACTGTGTTTATAAAACTCATAAAGACAAGCAGATATCCTCACAGAAGGGATAGGCTACGTTTATGTAAGACAACTTAATGAGGTGCAAGAGTGAAAAGAGGTAAAGCGAAGAAATCTTGATGTTGGTTACTTACCACGCGTGATTTTCAGTGTAAATAGGTATATATAGGTTTTTTTATATAGGTATTTTATTTCGTTGTGTTGTCTCATGTGGTCCTGTGTTGGTCCTTTGTTGTTTTTATGTAGCACCATGGTCCTGGAGGAACGTTGTCTCGTTTTACTGTGTGCTGTACTAACTGTATGGTTGAAACGACAATAAAAACCACTTGACACTTGAAATCACCCCAGTCTCGCGATTAAGTCCATGTCATCTCTACAGCACGAGCAGGTGGGCGGGACAAACGCGCGAGACTTCCAGCGCAACTCTATCCAGAGGCACGCTGATTCCCCCCCACAGATGATTGTTTTCGCTGAGTGAGACCATATTTACATGCCATTGCTTCAAATCCTGTATCATACAGAAGACATCCCGGGCTTCTCTGTGATATCAAGTATGAGGGTGTGGCCAGTATGATAATAGACGATGCGTAATAATATGCTAATACATATTAATGTATCAACTTTATGGCGTCACATGTAAAATAATGCATTGACATTAATTATAAAATATTAATAACATATTTTGTAATGTTTATTGTGATGCACCAAACTGGGCAATGAGAGGAAATGGTGCTCATTAGTAATGATTCTAATTATGTATCTATTAATATCACTAATCATACATCAAATGATGTTAAAGTTAGAAGACTGAACATGGATGTAATATTCTCATCATTGTCCATAATAGAATAGGAAGTTATAAAACCACTCTCTTTTCACGTGCATGTTTAGAACAACGTTTGTTTTGTTTTAAAACTTCAGTAATGGTTTTAAGTCTTTAATTTCACCTAAGACATACTACCAAAATTACTCATTATATTAAGATTTTTCAACCAAAACACAAATATATATACACAGAGTGAGACTTTGTGTCATAGAGATTAGCCCAATAATGTCTCTAAAGTTGTGTTTACACAATACAATCCAGTTATAATATACAGTAAGTTTAGTTTGAAGCTTTTCACAGACAATACTATTTTTTGTATAGAGAGCACCAGACATGCACAATACGTGCACACACACACACACACAAACAATACACACACACGGTATATATACATGTTTTTAAATTCTCAAACAATTGGTTTACAATACAAATGAAAGTGCAAAACTCACACTATAGTCTAAATAACCCCATATATCTCTGCTTGAGGCAGTGATGGATGGTTATTATACTTCCCATACATGACATTAATATTATAATCGGTGACACTTTGACTGCACAAACTATTACACAATTTTATACATTAGCGCTTCTCAACTCTTTTGCGTCATTTACAACAGTTGTAATACTGTACAGAAGGCTTGCACAGGCCCTTTTAAAGCAACCAAAATCTGGCTGAAAAACGTAAAGGCAAGCTGCTTATTCTCCAACTAAAACAGTTACGTCAATATTAAAAGTATTCCAAAGAAAGCAAGGTGCATTGAGAAATTGGGAGAGCAAAATAATGGAGAGAGCAAAAACACAATAGAAATGTAAAGAATAATTAAAATAGTTACTGTAAACACTTAAATAAAATTAAATGTACATTTTGGTCCTGATATAGTACATTTCACATATGCCTAAGGTATGCATAATGCCACTTGCGTTCACATGGAAAAAACGCTTATAGCAGTGCTAACAGCATGGCAACGTTGATTGGCAGGTCTAACCGTTCATTTGTGTAGTGCATGGATCGGACCCGCTCGGGAGGGGAGAGAAGGAAGGCGACAGGGCCAACGCGCTTTTCCACACAGGTCAAACACAGAACACCTCCCTCGTCCACACTGTCCACCTGAAACACACATTTAATAAATAAAGCCAGCTATACAGTCATTTCAATAGACAGGGTTACCACACATTTAAGACCAATAAACTTTGAGTTGTTTGTGATTACTGTATACACATTTTTTACAAGTTATTCCTTTTTTTTACAGTTTGCACTCACAAAGAGCAATGTCTAGCCAATTCAATATTTTTACAGAAGAAGGCACATTCATTCATTTGGTAGATGCTTTTATTCAAAGCAAATTAAACATAAATAATGGGTAAATTAATGACAAATGAGCAAAAAAGAACACTGACATATCTGATGGGAAGTCTGCACATGCTGAGTATGGCGTCCCCTGTGATGTTGTTGTTACAGTCTTCGGTGGAGCAGAGGAGAGATGGGTCTTTATTTAGCAGAGTGCTGGTCAGTTCTGATCGCAGGAAGTACTCCTGTGGCAAACAGGAAGGTATTAACCAAGGGATGATGAAAATATCTCCACAACATGATATCTGGAATTTCCTTTAGCTAGTAAATGGATGATAAAGACTAAAAGGGAGATTAATGTAAATACAGACAGCAATAACGCACTCCAGTAAATGTGAGGATGTTTCTGATGGTATTGGTGATGTAAAGAGCTTTCCTGGCTCGTGTGACAGCCACATATAACAGGTTCCACTCATCATCTGGGACATTTCCTACAACCAGAGAGATTTTTTTAATTTTGCACCAAAACCATAAATGCAGCTTAGAAGTTATCCATAAGACTCCAGTGGTTAAATCCATGTCTTCAGATCAGAGGTGTGGGTGAGAAACAGATCAATATTTAAGTCCTTTTTTTGCCACAAATCTCCACTTTCACTTTCAAAATGTGCAAGAATTTGAAAGGAGATTTATAAAAAAAAAAAGTAAAAAAAAAAAGGACTGAAATATTGATTTATTTCTCACCCACACCTATCATATCGATCTGAAGACATGGATTTAACCACTGGAGTCTTATGGATAACTTTTAAGCTGCATTTATGTGCTTTTTGGAGCTTAACATTTCTGGCCACCATTCAATTGCATTGTATGGACCTACAGAGCTGAGATTTTCTACTAAAAATATTTATTTGTGTTCAGCAGAAGACAAAGTCATGCACATCTGGTATGGCATGTGGTCGAGTAAATGAGACAATTTTCATTTTTGGGTTAACCATCCTTTTAAGCCTTCTATGGAAACAGTTTCCTTGCAAAAGATAAAAGAAAATGTGATCTCCTTCAGAATTTACCTTTAGAAAACAAGCTGTTTACTACAGATTTCAGCAGAGTGAAATACACAAGAAATACTAATATTCCCCATTGATTGGTTTAAATTAAAGGCAAAATGTAGGATAAAGTGTCTATCAGTGCCAACACATTTCAAATGATGGCCCCTTGAGCTCCCGTGCAGACAATCACTTGGATAATACCTAGCCTTTGAGGCTGTATAGACACTGTAATGGTATGAGTTCTTCTTACATTAGATGCAGAGCCATTTATTAATGCTCTCAAAGAAATTCCACAAACCTGTGCTGAAATTGCCCACTCTCTGCAGGTTGTGTCGAGCACATGGAATTTTCATGAAGTCATCAGTCACAACCACTGCATCAAACTCCAGCCCTTTAGATTTATGGACCGTACCAAGGATAAAATCTGTAAATATTATACAATCCGACAGATTAAGACATCAGTTATGCAAAGATGCAAGGCTGCAGGTGCACAACAATTTTCCTGTATTTGTCATAAAAACAGCTTGTGTATTTTTCTCATTTCTGTCTCTTTTACCTGCACACAGAGGGCTACTCTGGGCACAACTGTAGATTCGCTGTACCAGCTCTGGAATGCGTGCATTGAATTTTTCTACCACAGCTACCTTGCCCTCCAGCTCGCGGTCTTCTGAGGCTGTGGCATATCCCTTTAGACCACTGTATCCACCCAACTTGTCTTTGCAGAATCTCCGAATGAAGTAATCCTTGATCGTGAGGCTGTCTGAGGTAGAGAACCAAACTCAAAAGAACGCCATGAGGTTGAGTAAAAGTATTTTTTTTAATAACCTTTAGTCGATTAGGGTAGGGAAATACTAGATATGAATCTAGAGTGGTTTTGAGATGTGACTCACCTTTCCTGCGTTTGTCCTCTGGTTGCATCAGGACCCAGATGTCCATGATTTTCTCCAGTCCAAACTTTTCAACACCCTGAAATCAGAGGTTTACATTTAGAGAAATGTTTTTTCACAGAATAAATTGAAGTGTGTGAGCAAAATTATTTCCTCCACCCATAATGTAGCACCTTATCCTAATTAGACGCAACATGAAGCACTAAGCGGCGATTTATTTTTCTGAACAATTTTTCTGCATTAAGCTAAACTCATAGCCACTCAAAACATATTCGACGTTTAAAATACAGCTATTGGTGCAGGAGTTTTGAGCACTGAGATTTTACTGTTTGTGAAGTTACCAAAAGTAATGTGATGAAAATAGAACCCAACCCCCCCCCCATTGGCATTGAAGAGATGGGATTTCTTGCATGACACTTTGTTGCATCCTGCATAGGTCAAGTAAATGTGTAAAGCACTCACTCCCACAATGTAGATCTTGCAGCTGGGGTTGATGTCTGTGAGTCGGACAGCCTCACTAAATACAGTGACGTTACAACGGCTGAGAATGGCAACACTCCCTTCCAGCAGCTTCTGCCCCAGCTTCAAACGTTCCAGGGTTTGACTATCCTCTCCTCTCACAAAGCCTGAGAATATACATACAAAAAAACAAAAGCAAATGGGGCTATTCACACATGGGTGGTTTAAAGTGAGTGAATCTCATTAAGAGTATATCCAGATCATATTTGACCCTTTAAAAAATAGAATTTCTTTAACTTACCATCCTGATTTCCACCAACCAATATCTGCTTTACTTTTTTACAACAGTCCAAAATTGAAGCACCAACGTAGGCAATCTCAGAGCCAAACCTGAAGCTCTGCAAAGAACCAGAGTGGTTGTGTTAGCACGTGCCACACATTTATCATTGTAGCGACACAAAAAGCTTCATTTATAAATCTTAACTGGAATTTCCTTTGTGTGTGTGTTTGTACCTGTGTGAGATAGTAGATGTGTGTATGAGGAACAGCATGCAGAGCATTGACCGCTCCTCTGAAAGTGTAGATCTGTTGATGGGGATCTCCAACCAGGATTTTTCCACAGCTCTGAGAGAGAATGATGTCCATGACGACTGGAAAATGAAACACCACAAACAGAAAATATGATACTAATCAACAAACTACAGATTTATCTGAAACCCTACGATTGAGCTCTCAGATTTATTTTGCGATAACCAGCTGCTGTATAATATTAGTATATTACATGGCATGAAATATTGATTTGCATTGAAATTGTTATGTGAGAAAAAAAAAAAAGAAAAATCGCTGAACAGCTCATTATCCATCTTATTACAAGACTACATGCCAAATAAATACGTAAATGGACATGAAATAATGATATGAATAGAAATTATTTTATTAACTTAGTTATAGAGGTCGCAGGGTGATACAAGAAGAAAAGATGACCTGTCAGATATATTTTAATCCCTGAATCTGCGGATATTACTCAGACATATCAGACTGCTCGATGGCGCCATTGAACAATCATAAAAGAGTATTCCAGAGACCCGTTTAATACATTTATACACTCATTGAGCACTTTATTAGGAACACGTGTACACCCACTTATTCATTATCTAATCAGCCAATCGTGTGAATCCAGCCAGGTCTCCTAAACAACCGAATTGGCCCGGTTGCTAGGGCGAGTAGAGTCACATGGGGTAACCTCATCGTGTTCTCACTCTCAATGGCGCGTGTGGTAAGTTGTGCATGGATTGCAGAGAGTAGCATGAGCATCCACAGGCATAGTCTCTGCTGTGTCATGCACGATGAGCCACGTGATAAGATGCATGGATTGACGGTCTCAGAAGCGGAGGCAACTGAGACTTGTCCTCCACCACCCAGATTGAGGTAACCATGCCACCACGAAGACATACTAAGTAGTGGGAATTGGGCATTCCAAATTGGGAGAATACTGGGGGCATTATTATTTGTCATTAAAACAATTTTAACTACTCCACAGATTTAATATTAGCAAACAATAATTTAGGCAAGTCGTTTTAGGACATCTACTTTGTGCATGACACAAGTAATTTTTCAAACAATTGGTTACAGGCAGATTGTTTCACATTTAATTGACTATATCACAATTCCAGTGGGTCACAACTTTACATACCTGCCTTTAAGCAGCCAGAAAATTATGTAAAGTCTAGACAATTAGCTTCTGATAGGTGGTGTACTGAATTGGAGGTGTACCTGTGGATGTATTTTAAGGCCTACCTTCAAACTCAGTGGCTCTTTGCTTGACATTATGGGAATATAAAAAGATATCAGCCAAGACCTCAGAAAAACATTTGTGGACCTCCACAAGTCTGGTTCTTCCTTGGGAGCAATTTTCAAATGCCTGAAGGTACCATGTTCATCTGTACAAACAATAGTACACAAGTATAAACATGGGACTACGCAGCCATCACACCGCTCAGGAAGGAGATGCATTCTCTTAGAGATGAACGTAGTTTGGTGCAAAAAGTGCAAATCAATCCCAGAACAACAGCAAAGGACCTTGTGAAGATCCTGAAGGAAACAGGTAGACAAGTATCTATATCCACAGTACAACGAGTCCTATATCGACATAACCTGAAAGGCTGCTCAATAAGGAAGAAGCCACTGTTCCAAAAACTACCATTAAAAAAAAAAACAGACTACAGTTTACAAGTGCTCTTAGTTTTTGGAAAAATGTCCTCTGGTCTAATGAAACAAAAATGTAACTGTTTGGCCATAATGACCATCGTTATGTCTGGAGAAAAAAGGGTGATGCTTGCAAGATGAAGAACACCATCACAACCATGAAGCATGGGGGTGGCAGCATCATGTTGTGAGGGTGCTTTGCTGCAGGAGGGACTGGTGCACTTCACAAAATAGATGGCATCATGAAATTTTATGTATATATTGAAGCAACATGTCAAGACATACCTTCAAAGTTGTGGCAAAATTGCTTTTAAGACAACAAAGTCAAGGTACTAGAGTGGACATCACAAAGCCCTGACCTCAATCCAATAGAAAATATGTTGGCAGAACTTAAAAAGTGTGTGCAAGCAAGGAGGCCAACAAACTGGACTCAGTTACACCAGTTCTGTCGTGGAGGAATTGGCCAAAATTCCAGCAACTTATTGTGAGAAGCTTGTGGAAGGCCTCCCTAAAACATTTGACTGAAGTAAAACAATTTAAAGGCAATGATACCAAATACTAACAAAGTGTATGTAAACTTCTCACCCACTGGGAATGTGATGAAACAAATAAAGGCTGAAATAAATTATTCTCTCCATTATTATTATAACACTTCACATTCTTAAAATAAAGTAGTGATCCTAACTGACCAAAACAGAGAATGTTTTCTACGATTAAATGTCAGAAATTGAGTTTAAATGTATTTGGCTAAGGTGTATGTAAACTTCTGATGTCATCTGTGTGCGTATAATATATATATATATATATATATTACACACACACACAAATTATACAATATATACTTGTATACTATATATTAATTCACATATATACACACGTGTAATTATAAATTGATTCAAACTACACTGAGGTGTCTTTACCTGGTGTACAATCCTGAGCTTCATCAATAAATATGACATCATAACGATCCAGCTCTGGTCTCGTCAACTGCCAGAGTTTAAGGTAACCTGTGGAAAATATGTAGAGAAACAATTTTCACTGAAGTGTCTAAATTACATAAGATTACATGTGATACATGTAACACACTGAAATATCTGATAAATCCAAATTTTTGCTACTTACCATCATGGGTCATGTTGTATACCCGCTCTCTTTTGGGCTGCAGCTCTACCATTTTGTCCCATAAATCCTGTGCAATACCTGCAAATATCTGGAAAGAGAAATGCATGTCAGATCACAACCAACATCTACTAAAGCAGAAGCTAAATTCACAAGTGTAAACTGATACAACAGTGTGTCTTTACCATTTGCTCTCGTTCGCCTGGGTACTGAGGGAGGCCCTGTGTATTCTTGTACTCTCGTGGAACGTGCTGTGGGCCGACACGCTGGTCTACAGATGCCCAGAAGGTGTTTATAGTTTGCGTCACCACTTTAGCGTTGACAAAGCCCCCGTGGCCTTTAGGCAATATCCACGCCACCTCAAATGGCTGCAAACTGTTGGACAGTTTCTTGATGTTTTTATAACTGTGTAGCAGGAAAGAGGTACAAATAAGTATTCATACTCTAAACAGACAGTCAAGACCCAAAAGATTTAATAACAAGAAAGAGCAGCTTTATTCTGGGAAAATTCACTTAACAGTTGGGCAACTTTTGCAAACTGTATTTTAGTGCAAAAACCGACAACATCCACTGCAAATAAACAACGCTACTAATGGGTGCAGTTCATTCCCCCTAAAAACTGGTCCGACATGCACTGACAATTCAATCTCCATGGAGAGGTGTTTAAACTGACCTCAGTCCAACAGATTTGAAGGCCATTGAATGGATGGTACTGCATTCCACATTGCTAGGAAAGGAGCACTGAGCTTGCATTGCCACAGATTTGTTGAAGGCCAGGTAGAGGAAACGCATGTGTGGTCTTTGCTCAGCATACTTAACTAGTGTGGTTGTCTTTCCAGTGCCTGTAATAGGAGCATTTCACAGTTTCATCTTTAAGTGGAGAAACATTTGTCATAATTCTTATAATCCGATTTGCCCCCTCATGGTGGCTGCCATTTAAATATCACATGACCAGCAGATTACTACTCACTTTATCTAGGTTTGAGGTATTTTTTTTCCTTACCAGCAAAAGCCATTATTTTAACGACATGATGTCTCTGGATGTCGTGATTAAGAATCTGCCGCTGCTCATGAGTGACATGAAGCTGTCTGAGGATGAAGTCAATAATGAAAATGTTAATTTCAACCCTTTACTTCTCATTACAATTAATTAGAAACATCATTAGAATGGCCACCCACCTGCTGTCTTGTAAGCACAGAGGAGGTGGTGCATTCTCCATTAAGTGGAGCACATAGAAGATGTTGTAATGCCACCTAAAATATGGAGGTGCAATAGTTAAGAATCATCCAGATCAGAGGTTCTCAACTGGTTTTATTTCATGACCCAGATTGGATGTCAAGTGGATACCCAACAAAATTATTGTACAAAATTAAACAAAAATGTCCTTAATGTCAAACATTGAGATGTATAAATATTTCCACCATCAGTGCAAACCCAACAATATGCAATATGCAACAATTCTAGTTGATAGTTGTCTCTTAGTTGTCTAAATGTCTCTTGAATTTCGATGGTTTCCTGCTTTTGGCAGCCAATAATTCACTGTATAAAACAAACTGTGGTCTATGCAAACCATTTTAAAGTGTACTCTTATTTAGTTTTTATTAAGTTGACATCTGTCTAATATGAAAAACGTGACAAAATACTGTATTCATATGGGTATTGTGATGAGGAGGATGGTGTGGCTGGGCCGTAATGGTGTACCGGTGCTGAATCAACTGATCAGCTGGAGAGCAAAATAAAGGGGAGCCGGAGACACCAGTTTGACAGAGAGATGCACATGTGCTGCATGTGTGTGTACGTTTATGTTGAGTTTTACCATTAAACATAACGTTGACCGTTCAGCCAGTTCTGGCCAAAGTCAGTGTGGTGGCCCCCGGGCCTGAATCGGTGTGAGAGCGAGATAAAGGGGAGCCGGAGATGCCAGTTTGAGAGAGAGAATGCACGTGGCCACGCTGCATGCGTGTGTTTGTTGAATTTTACCATTAAACTTTACGTTGACTGTTCAGTTGGTTCCCACGTCCTCCTTGCCCTTTCTTTAACTGTTACAACATCCAATTTGCACACATATAAAAACATTCTCTCTCAGCTAATGCTCTTAATTATAAAGAAACATTCTAAGCAACCCTTCTAGGTACAATTCGAAAATATTATCTTTTATCATTAGTTTTTCATCAAATGTGTCACATTTTAGCTTTTTTTATAGCATATATTATGTGTTTTTACTATTTACAAGTATTTACAATTATATGTGGAGCACTTGCTAAATCTGTACTGTATCTTTAAGCCTAGCGGCATCAGCTAGTGAGCGCATTTAGCAAGAGAAGACATGTGTGGTTTCTTTAGTACATCCAAGTTTGATTAGAACTAAATGTTTCTTTTTTTTGACTGTAAAACTGCAAAGGGTATTAAACCCTTTGCATGTAATTCCTCATGCCATGAGGAATTACATTTTCCTTGATCTTTTGACATATAAGAGGTCATTGTACTATAAGTCATACTGTAAGTTCCAGAATTTAAAACTTCCTCAATAGAAAAAGAGCATTTATTTAAACAGAGCTGCAAAAATGGCTTGTTTGGAATTTGTGGAACTTGTGATGTCACAAGGACCAAATACATCTGCATATGCAAGGCCTATTAATTGAATATTTCACGTCATGATTGTGTGATGTGTGTGCCGACAACCCGTTTACACCGGGTGAGTCTGTTGACTTGACGCGATGCAACGGCTTGAGGCCGTTTAAACCGTACGCATTGACATGAACCTTCTAAACGTTTGTGTCGGTGGCAGCAGTAGTGCCATCGATTGCAGCGCAAAATGGAACAGGACAACAGGTTTACTGTTGTACTGACGCGCCACAACGGACACTTCCATGGTAGAAGTCATCATTGATTATAATGGGTTCTATTGCTTTTAACGCGACTCTCACCTCTGGTGTACACAGAGTGTTAACAGTTGTGCTTGAGATGAACAGTTTAATGTACTCGGATGCAATGTATTTGAAAATATAATATATATATATATATATATATATATAAATAAAAATAATAATAAAAAAAAAAAAAAAAGAGCATTTCACAACCACTTTAAAAGAGACATTATTCAATGCCATTTGGATCCGTGGATCTTGTCTTTGAACACACAGAATGAGTTAAACCAAACGTTTACTCTCAAAATGCAGTGAAAGGACCTCTCCAGATCAATCTTGATATTGAAGAATCGATATAGAGATCATTCATAAAAGATTGTGATGCATCGGAAAATAAGGGCTGGAATTACTATAGTAACCATATTTTAACCTTGATAGCTGTAGTACAACCAAAGTAATAATACAGGAAGATAAAATCTATGGTAATAAAAATCATACTTTTGTGCTTATGATTTTACTACAAATATCATATTACTGCAGTAAAACCATACTAAATAATGGTATTTTTTATTGTAAAACCATAACCACAAAATTATTATTTTTATTACCATAGTTTTCATTTTCCTGTTTTAAAACTATGGTTTCTACTATAAATATCATATTTAAAATATGGTTACTGGGGACGCAAAACTATTTCAGAAAAATAAGGGGCTCCATATTATCCCATCAGAACAGACCTGCGACTCACTAGTGGAGAACCACTGATCTAGACAGCCCTGCATAATAACGAGTACGTTGACTACATGGTTTTGGTTGTGTAAAGTCACAGAATGAATAGAACAAGTTCTTTCCTAACCTGTTGCTTATGTTAATAATGTTCTTTCTCATGGCCAAGAGCAAAGTTGCCACTGCCCACAGGTACTCAGAGACTCCCCCTGCTGTCAGAAGACATCCAGACGTCTGCAACAGAGCAACCAGTTCCAAGACATCTTTTACTCCGTCAGCCATAATCAACATCAGGGACATGGCAGACCATGGGTTCATTCCCTAAAACAGTCAAATTAACAATCAGTCAAACAAACTGCTTAAAGGCATAGCTCACCCAAACTGTAGTTTCTCACTCTCATGTTGTTCCAAACCTGGATGACTTTCTTTTGTACATGGAACACAAATGGATAGGTTCTGCAAAATGTTAGCCTCAGTCACCATTCACTTTCATTGCATGGAAAACAGATGCAATGAAAGTGAATAGTGACTGAAACTGACATTCTGCCTAACATCTCCTTTTGTGTTCCATGGAAGAAAGAAAGTCATCCAGGTTTGGAACAACATGAGAGTGAGAAACTACAGTTTGGGTGAGCTATGCCTTTAAGGTCAAACAAAGTTTTGCAGAAGAAACGCATATGAGAAAACATGAAATTATATAGAGGCATTTAGCAGACCACTGCTAATTTAGGACCACTAAAAAAAAATAGTTTTTTTGGTAATTGTTGACTGTGGGTTAATAGTACCTCCTCGCCCGCCAAATCTGGCAGTCTGTGTTTGATGCAGGCCTCAGCCTGGGCGTAGAGCCGATGTCCTTTCACACAAGCCAGCACGTCCTTCACATTCACATGCTTACTGTGTTTGAACTGAGACATGTACCTGAAAACCAATTTCAGAAACAGAAAGGAAAAGATCTCATATGTCAAGTGCTTGGATAAAACCATAATTATAGTCATTATATTCCAGTAACTGTGTGGGTGATTTTACTAGAATGATTAAGTTTGAGACTAAACTGTAGGGCTATAAATAAACACATATAATTTTGATATTATGGCACCCATGTATAAGGACCTCAAATGGTGTGTTTTCTGTCAGTTACCAACCTCTGCTACATAAAAGCCAGAAACTGACCAATCAACAGACAAAAGTTTAACCCACACTAAACTACAGTTGACCCCAATGTACAACCACCTAACATGCTTTGATCTTTGATCAGCTCTGCATGCCTAGAGATGTAAAATGGGGGGAATGGGAAAGTAAAATTTTCATGCTGTTAAGGCATAAATGATATGTAATGTGGTTTGTTTACCAGTTGAGCATCGTGTATTCTTACCTCACCATATTGAGAAGACACAGGTCGTGCTTTTTGTTTATGTTATTCTCATCCAGGATAGACTTTACCTCCTTCACTGCCTCATGTTCCCGCTTACCATATCTGTAGTACAACTTCTTCCAAGGAAGAAACTAGGAAAAAAATAGCAAGATGATATATATCAAATATATAAATGAATATATACATATTTTAGCTTCATCAAAGTAGCAACCCTTTCAGGTCAACTCATTCATTTATCTTTAAAAAGAAATTCATACAAAAGGCACAATCTCTGTTTGCGTACAATCATTTTCATTTATCATTAATAATTTAAGCACAAAGCTTTAAAGGTGGTATATGTAATATTTTTTACTGTACTAAATCATAAAATGACCATAATATGTCATTAGAGAATTGGGATACATGCAAAGTTGAAATACTGGCTTCTCCGATAACAATGCTACAGCCAGTTTATTCAACTCTGAAGTTTCCATTCCGGGCCAGAATTTCTGTTTTGGCCTGTGTCATCCCGCCCACTGCCCACTCACAAATAGTATTTCGACACCGCCGGGTTGCCAGATTTGAAAAAGTAGGCAGGCAAACAACACTGCGTGCTGCAACCATGAAAGCCAAGAAACGAACTGGATCGGAGATGACAGATTCCACCCAACCTAAAAAGCCTCTCCATCCAACTAAACCATGACCAGAGGTGTAGTAAAACAAGGATAAATATTGGAGATTCCTTTGGAAAATGGAGACAGCCCAGAAATCCTTCAAAACGTATGCCAAGTTGGCTAATTTGCATGTCAACATTCTGGCAACCTACATGAGCTTAGAGTCTGGGGTGGGGCAGGCAACTCTCCAATACTTTTAATTTTGACTGCAGTACTCCTTTCAAACGCTTGTTGTCAAACTTACATATAGCACATTCAAAATCAATTTTTTTTTACTGTAGTGTTTATATGGTAACACACCTGTGGATCTATGACAATAGCCCTCCAGTGTTGACACACCAGGCTGATGTGTCGATACAGATCATCCGCTTGCAGATTTGCGAACACAGTCCTCAGGATCTCCTCGGGCAGGTCCTGGAGGTGACCCTGGGGAACTGCCTGCCCACCCTGCACTCCCAGCAGCCTATAGTGGGTGCCAGGTCGACTTTCAACAGGGTACTCCTCATCCATCTCTCTTTTCACCTCCACAAATTCTTCTTTTTTAATTGAACTAATTGCTGCTTCCATGTCCTCACTGAACATGTCCTCAGTGATTCCTTCCATAAAGTCTACCTCCCCATTCTCTTCAACATTTTCCTCTTTAGGGGCAAGATGTACAGGGGGTTCCTCATCAGCCTCCTCCTCAATTGGAGTCTTGTTTCCTTTTTGAGGGCTGGTGCTGATGACTCCAGTGACAGAGAAGAACTCTGTGATGCCCCTCTGTTGTCCAACACTATTATCTGCAGCTTTAACAACAAAATTAAAAAGGTGTTTAAGAGAAACATTTTGCATTGATGGAACATGTATCAAAGTCTAAACACACCGACAAATAAAATAACACCTTTTCTGCTTCTTTTGGTGGGTGTCCTGGGCCAAAGTCCACGGTTGGCATCTCTATTGTTCAGATTGACATTGAAAGGCTGTGTTAGAGATTGGTTTCCTGTGCTGCTTTGGACCAGATCATGACACTCTGATGGCCCCAAGTGTCTGCGTTTGGCCGTTCCTACATAAAGACACATCAGATAGGTAACAAGCCACATACCCTGCTGAAAGATACTCTTAGAACTAAACTAAGCTGCTCAGTTGGATGATTTTGGAGGGGCTACGGGCACCTTTAAGCTAGGCTGGGAGAGCAGTTTGAACCAGCTATGGGCAGCCAACCATCTTAGGCTGATTTTAAATGTTTTATTTTATCAGCAGGGACAAAGACATGTGACTACATAAGCAAGAAGTGGGTTAAATGTGAGATTTGCCTGCAGCACGGCATGAAACACAAGTTTGGATCCACTGTATTAGCAACTCACAAAAGTCCACTCACAACTAACAATCACAAACAAGACGACCATAAGAGGAAAGTAAAAAAGCAGGCATATTTTCATACAATCACCTCTCATGGACGAGTCCATGATACACAGATGACGAGACACTTCACCTGGCCTCCAAAAGGTCAGAATTTAAAACTCTAACGGGACACGTTTACCCGAAGAAACAAAACAACTTCACAGGTTGGACATTTCCGCTCTCCGTATCTAAAAATTCAACGCGTCAATTTTATTTCAAAATAAAAGTAGCGCGTTGAGTGAATATTAGTGATTATTATCAGTTATTTATTAAGATAAAAAACAAACATACTATTTTTGCTTAATTTTTGTCACTTTTTATATTTTTTAAATGACATATTAAATCGAATTATTCAATGCATATAAAATGATTGTTTTACAGAATGATACTTAAACAATACAGTATTTCATGGATGTTTTGGCGCGTTTAGTGCTTATTAATGCTTATTTGAGTCAGTGGCATGTGTTCGTCAATTAAAAGCTTTGATAAACAACCAAACATAGCTAATATTTTTACTTGCTATACATCATATAGATTATGTTTACATTATATCTCAATGCGTTTTTATCCTGGTTAAGTAAAGATTACTGACTAAATAAATAAATATCATGAATAATTTAGCAAAATAATTTATTAAAATAACATAAAATATATGCCGTGTTTTCAGACCTCGAATAATGCAAATAAAACAAGTTCATATATATTTTTAAACAACACAATACCGATGTTTTAACTTAGGAAGAGTTCAGAAATCAGTATTTGGTGGAATAACCCTGATTTTCAGTTACAACTTTCATGGATCTTGGCATGCTCTCTACCAGTCTCACATTGATGTTGACTTTAAGCCACTCCTGGCGCAAAAATTCAAGCAGCTCAGCTTTGTTTGATGCTTGTGACCATCCATCTTTCTCTTGATCACATGATCCATTTTCAATGGGGTTCAGGTCTGGAGATTGGGCTAGCCATCTACACCTTGATTGACCTGGCTGTGTGGCATGGAGCATTGTCCTACTGGAAAAACCAATCCTCAGAGTTGGGGTACATTGTCAGAGCAGAAGGTTTCTTCCAGGATAACCCTGTACGTATTGTATTGTATTTCAGCCTTGTTGACGCACCACCAAATCATCACCATAACTGATCCAAAAGATGGCAGCAGAGAGTTTGTAAACAGTCCTCTGACGAAACAAGTGGCGTCGGCTGCCTGACAAACTGGATGCAGTTCAAGAGTGACAGGTGAAGCGTGTCTTTTGGCCTCCTAGATTAGAAGATACCTTGATTTTTTTCAGTCCAGCTGAGTGTGTGTGTGTTGCACACAATACTGGCTTTGTTTCTGAGCTGATTCAGACATCAGTCAAAGCATAGTTTTGCATCAGATAAGTGGCAGCAAAAACTCTCAATCTGCTTTTGAGCACCACACAGTCTTAAAGTAAATCTGAAGAATAGACTATAAGACTCTTACATCTACATTGAAAGCATTTAGGAGAGGCTCTCATCCTGAGTGCGGTACGAAAAGTGCTTTGGTCCTAATACCATAGCAAGCATACAATTCTGGATGTTACTTGCCATATTAAGCAACTTTAAGTTAACAAAAATATTGTCAATACAGGGTTTTTGTGTGTTTGTATTTGTCATGATTGGTCAAAGTTTTCTTCAAAGAGGTGAGTCTTGAGTCTATGCCTGTTTTGACATGTAAGGAAAGTTGTGTGCAAGGAGAATTTGTACATCCAAAATGTATTTTCATTGAAATGTCATACTGAATACATTTTTATTTGGACCCTATTCACATGTAGTGTTTCGCCAACAGGTGAAAGGATAGGCAGTAAACCATGGTGAGGAAGTTATAATGGCCAAACCCCCAAACATTCGAAATCTCTGAAAAGCTCAAGACATCATCTTTATGATACGCCAGGATTACAAACTGTGGTATGTGTTGTCTCAGAGAAATTATCTAATAACAGATGTTCTTTACAGAGGACAAAATAAATTGTTGGTCACTGGAGGTTCATGTAGTGTAAAAAACTAAGAAGAAAAAAACTATTTAATGTCTGAATGACTAATATCTAAGGGTTTGAAATGCTAAAACATTGGTGGGGTTGATATTGAAAGTGAAAAATCTACCTATAATTTAACATCACAAGGTTATCCTCTCATTTTTCTCTATCTATCTATAGCTACTTTATTCAGGTGAAAAATCTGGCCCTGTTTTAGCCATTATAAGAAACTTGTCCACACTTTTCCAATGTAGTAGCTGATCTTTCCAGTCTCAGTTTGGGATTTGAGAGGGGAATAATATTAATAGCTGGTTATGTGGTGCTGGGTTTCTTTTGGTTAGTTTTTCCATATGCTGCTGATGACTGAGGGATTTTAGACCCGTGTGAAGCTGCACGTATGCAGAATGACTATAACACTCCGCTCAGTCCACAAGAATACAATGTGTGTCAGAGCTCAAACTCTGGAGTTCCCTCTTGGCTAGACTGGCAGTGAAATCACCTACAAGAGAAATGTCTTAGCATGCACTTCAGCATACACCCTTTAAAAGTTACTGAACTTTGATTTGTCCCTCTCATACTTTGGACCTTTTCTCTCTGTTTCACTATATATATATATATAATGCATATGACTTCAATTCAGCATAATGTATGTTATCATTCTTGATATAAAATGCTGTTTAAACAGTTTCTTTCAAATTGTCTGTTTTCAAAGAAGATCAATCATGCATGTGTAGAAGGGCCTTGATGCTGATGGATGGTGTGGAAAAGTTACTAATGTCTTAGGACCTGTTCTATTCATGGTATAACACTAATAGGTCTCAATGAGACCATAAATTGACACCACCTCTGTGAACCATACGGTTAAAATGGATATGAATCTTTCAGCAAGGCCTCTCAGGTTAAAAAATGACAATCAATCGCTTTCATTTCTACAGATGTCTGTCATTTTTCTCCTTTGATCCAGAAGAGTTACAGTAAGCACTTAGCCAGATACCAACAGAGGTCAGAGGTGCTGAGAGCAAAGGAACTTTAGACCGAGATGTTCTGAAACGCTGGATTGCTTAACACAGATTTGTGAAATGCAAATCATAATTGCCTTAGAATTCCATATGTTTTATGCCAATGCTGGAATGAATGCGGATCTGAAGATATTTTATACTTATCAGTTGTCCCTATTTTTATTTGTTTTACAACAATGGACAAAAGTTCTGCTTTTTTTTCTGTCTGTATCATGTTAATTGTCCTGTTCTGCAAAGACATCGCAAGTCTTAAACAAGTCTTGCAAGTGAAGATATTTTCGAGTCAGTTCTTTACAACTTAAAGTGCACAAATGGAACTTTTCATCATACTTTTTTTGACATTGAAAACCACAGCAAGTGTGCATGACTGCATGTTCGGGCACGCTTGTTTGGCAACGGTTGAATGCAAAACTCATCCTACACAACATGCCCAAATGTTTCTCCTCTTCCTTCTCCCATGTATGTTCTGTGGTAAAGCGTCTTCTATTCACAGTACGGCTTGTGAGATCCCTGCTTAAAGGGATAGTTCACCCAAAAATAGAAATTCTCTAATCATTCACTCACCCTCATGCCATCCCAGATGTGTGACATTCTTTCTTCTACTGAACACAAATGAAGAGTTATTTTTGAAGAATATTTCAGCACTGTATGTCCATACATTGCAAGTGAATGGAGGCCAGAACTTTGAAGTTCCAAAAAGCACATAAAGGCAGCAAAAATTTGTCCATATGACTCCAGTGGTTAAATCTATATCTTCAAAAGTGATATGATATATGTGGGTGAGAAATGGATCAACATTTACACCTTTTTTCTATCAATCTTCAGTTTCACTTTCACTTTCATATTCTTTTTTTTTTTTTTTTTTTTTTTTTTTTAGCTGTTCACATTCTTTGTGCATACCACCACCTACATTTATTTACATTTACATTTATGCATTTGGCAGACGCTTTTATCCAAAGCGACTTACAGTGCACTTATTACAGGGACAATCCCCCTGAAACAACCTGGAGTTAAGTGCCTTGCTCAAGGACACAATGGTGGTGGCTGTGGGGATCGAACCGGCAACCTTCTGCTTACCAGTTCTATGCTTTAGCCCACTACATCACCTGAACTTGTGATAAGTTATCACACTTGCATATTCAGATTCCCATCATGCACAGCAGGATGAATACATTATGCAAATTGCTTTGTTATGGCCTTATTTTTCTTTCTTTTTTTAATGTTTGTTGCTTTTATGCTGTTAGTTGATGTGTTAATAACTTTCAGTTATTTGTCATGTAGCAATAATTCAAAGCTCATCTTTTTACTCAATGTGTCATCATCATTGTGATTGGCGAGTAAAGTATTAAGTTACACACGTGTCTCCTTGTCAAGTTTAAGCTTGATTATGATAGAGGGATCACATTTTCCTATTAAAAAAAAATCTCAATCAATTGCTACTTATCATAAAATGGCAGTTTATGTAAATTTTTATCAGAATTCTTTTGAATCTATCAGAATCTTTTTTTTAAATCATATGAAGGTTAAAGGAGGACAGCTTTGGACTGTTTAATTTGAAGAACTTCAGGAAATCAACATTTAAACATAAGGTACCATAATTTACAAGAACATGTGAAATGAATGAAACAGAAATAGAACAGTTTATAACCTGAAGATAAGTCAAATACTGGTTGAGGCAACTGTTAGGCAGTTAAAAATGATGCAATCCTGGCTTGAAATTGCCCATGACATTCTCACTCTTCCTGTACTGAGTACACAGACACGAGATACAATGTCAGATGACATATGCAGTTTGTGGACTCACAAATTGGCCCTATTGCATTTCACATTGACCTTTTTTAAACGTTCTGCTCTAGATGTGGTAATTAAATATTAATACACTCTCTTAAATGTTAGTGACTGTAGTAAATAGTTGATAGTTTAGTTTGGACATAATGCATCTTGTTAACACCTTCACGTCTGCAACTACTGAGTTTTTTTTTTCTTGGGCACTTTATAAATGTTTATCCACCTATTCTCTTTAAAGGGATATTTCACCCAAAAATCATCATTTACACCAAGTTTAGCAAAATATCAGATCTGATCTTTTCTATAAAATATGGTCAAAAAGTTCAAATAAGGGGGGCCTGGGTAGCTCAGCGAGTTTTGACGCTGACTACCACCCCTGGAGTCGCGAGTTGAATCCAGGGCATGCTGAGTGACTCCAGCAAGGTCTCCTAAGCAACCAAATTGGCCCGGTTGCTAAGGAGGGTAGTCACATGGCGTAACCTCCTCGTGGTAGCGATTAGTTGTTCTTGCTCTCAAATGGGCACATTGTAAGTTGTGCGTGGATTTCAGAGAGTAGCATGAGCCACCACATGCTGTAAGTCTCCGCGGTGTCATGCACATCGAGCCACGTGATAAAATGCGGGGATTGACGGTCTCAGAAGCGGAGGCAACAGAGACTTGTCCTCCACCTCCCGGATTGAGGTGAGTAACCACCACGAGGACCTACTAAGTAGTGGGAATTGGGCATTCAAAATTGGGAGAAAAGCAGATCAAAAAATAAAAAGGTAGCAAAAAAGCATCTTAAAAGTAGTCTATCAAACTTTGGCGCTATAGTCAAAGTCCTTTGAAGCAATTCAAGCTTTTGAAGCTTTTTGTGATAAAACTGAAGTTATTCGATGAAAATTGAGTCTCTTTTTTTAGACTGTCATGGTCATCATTCATTTTCATTGTGTGGAAAAGAGCAGCTTGGACATTCTGCTATTAATAACTCCTTTTGAGTTCCAGTAAAAGGAAGTCAGATGGTTTTGAAATGACAAATATCACTACTCATCTCACATTGACCTGCTTTTTCTGTCCACACAGCTGTGAGTTATGTGGCCCATGCGACAGTTCCCTGCTCACTTATTAATGCTTCTATAAGACGCCACCTTCTCCTGTTTGAGTGGAAATGTTTTCACATTGAAGGTGACTATAAAGGACAGTGACTGCATAAAAAAGGGTCTATATTTATTGCATTTTGTCAGCTTGTTAATGTCTGCTTTCAGCTTAATGTTTAATGTATTGTGTCTTATGCCAGTGGGCACTTTCCATTTTTGGTTCAGTAGCACATATTTGTGCATTGGGAGACGCTTGGTTAGTAAAGTGTGTGTATCTGGGTGTATTTGTTGTATTGTGATTCTGGAATATGTTAGAGTTGTTCCTATTATCTTTAGCTACCTAAAGTCAAGCAAATATATTATTAAGCGATCCTACTTTAGAAGGAATAGACATATTATAGACTCCTGAACAAAAAAAAAAAAAAAAAAAAATCTAAATTTGGTTTGAATTCAAATAATGAAAAGTTTAGTTCATATATAATTAGGCTTGGGGGTTATAAATAATTTACCCTGAAAAAACGCAGTTTGTCTGATTTAATAAATCATATGATTTGTGATCTATGCTAAATGTTAATGTTAATTAATGTTAACTAATTAATGTTAGTTTTTGCATTTTTAAGCAAGATAACTTTATAGCATAAATCAGTAATGTGAAACAAAAATGTTATGTCAAATGGAAGAAATGATTCATGTAAGGGGCAAATACTGTATAAAATCACGTTGAGGCTACTTAATTGGGTCATTTAAAAATAAGTTTATTTCATTATGTTGAAGTAGAAATTACCTGAAATATTATGTTGTCTGACAAAGAATGAATGAGCTAAAAAAATAGGAAAAAATATAATGATGTAACTTAACTAAAGGTGCACTCAGTAATTTCTTCATTAAAAAAGTTGAACTCCTAAAGACATGAATTGTAATTCTGCAGTATATGTAGGAAATAATGATCACACATTAAAATGAAGACTCCAGTCATATCAGTAACCTTATAAAAGCTGTTTTATTCTACATAGAGAGTGTCCGCACATGACCAGCCGAATACTACTCACTTAATCTCAGTAACCGTCCTGTTATTTGACACTTTCTCTCATTGATTAAAGTAATCATGTGAATACTACATTTCTACAATGACATCTGAAACTGAAAACTATTGATTTTAAATGATGCTGCATCCAAGCCACTAGGTGTCAGTGTAAGTCCAAAATGACACAAATACAAAAGTTACTGAATGCAACTTTAATTCATGTGGAACTGATGTACATGAATAAATCAGATAAATTCAAAGCTGTTTGTGTGTGTGTGTGTGTGTGTGTGTGTGTGTGTGTGTGTGTATGTGTGTGTGTGTGTGTGTGTGTTTTACCACGTGGCTCTCTGCAATTCTTGATTCTGATAGGCCAATCAGTCAAATATTTATGTATAATTAATTTCCTACATAGCTGTGATAGTTTCATGTCTCTTGCATCACCTCACTTTCTCTTCTCACATAATAAAATCATTTAAATTTAAAACAATAGCTATTACTTAAATATGAAATAAACCCCTTGCGATATTGACCGGCTGCTATTTTTAAGGTATATGTAGTCTAAGATGTCTGTTGTCCATTTAGAGTCACAACAACTCATGTTCAAATTTTAAAGAGAACAACACATCAGATTTATTCTCACTACTATGTATTGCTTTATTTCACAGAGAAAAAAAGGACATTGTATGTGAGTTACAGATAACTAATCTTATTGTTTCTAAAAAATACTCTTCATTAACAGCCAGAGAGTATCTCTGTATGTGATAAATAATATCTTTGGTGACATAGATACACAAATTCATAAATACATTAACTTAAATATAATCACTAATAATAGTATTCACAAAGGGTACATGATACTGACTGTGTCCACCAAACTACTACTCACTTTAAAATACATTCACACAGATCCTTTGAAAATTCATTAAATAAAACTCTGTCACGTCAGTCTTAAGTTTAAGTGACAAATGCAAAACATGCTCCTTCTATAAAGTGCTTTGTGTAGCAACACAACTGACCTATAGTGTCTGCTAAAGCATTGGATTATGGGATATGCTCTGATGTTCATACAAACAGTATTGTCTTCATGTACACCGATTCATAATGTTCAGTGTGTATTCTTTCACTAAGAAAGACAGTCTGTGACCAGCAGTCAACATTAGTATGAAAACTAATGCATTGTGCTTTTCTTAATGAGCCAAGTAGAGCTTTGAAGGGGGACAAAGATCACAAAAATATGCCGTGATACGCAGAACATGAGGGCAGCACACTATTTCAAGAAAAACACATACGTACAAATAACGATCAGGGCCAGATACTGACGTAGTATTTACGTTACATAGCATGTCACCAGGATGTTAACAACAACTTATCCAAAAAATAAATAAATAGATATTTAAATAGAAAAACCAGGAATGTGATCAATAGTCAACCAGTGTTACGTGAGACCAAAGGCTCTCCCTGTGTGTGTACACACTCAGATTAACCAGGCTCTCAGCAGTTTAAAAGCCTTTTAATGATCAGTCACGAGACATGAATCAGATCGGTACAGCAGAGAGAAGGGTTTGGATATATAGAGAGCCTCTGAGCAGATTAGCTGTAAAAGCACCAGTGATTATACCGCCAAAATATTAGAATCAGACAGAAGGAGAGAGATTTTTACAATGAAGTCCATCAAATCCATCGCAGTTGAAAATCAAGCTCATTCAAAGATAAATGCATGCATTGGCAGTTAAATGAATGGATAAGGAATAAATCATCATTGAATTACAGTATAGTGTGAATGCACAGAAAAGTATCAAGTAAAATCAGGTTTTTTGGTAGATTCTCTGCCTTTTGGAACAATTCGGGAAGGAGTTTTTTGGAATAAGATATGATGTTCCACACTTGTATCACATACTTCTGTGTTCTGTGAAACACTAGAGAAGATGTTAGACATAATGCTAGGGACTGTTTTTGGGTGAATTAACCCTTTAATGTTGTCTGTGTAAGTTGTACTATAACATACAGCACATACATGGAACCTTAATGCATGCTGAGAGGTTCTTGAGGCCTGGATACTAACTTAAGGCCACCAGAAGGTGAGTATTTGATGTTTAAATCGGATTACTTCTGCTATTTTAATCCGCAGATGTGCAAAGTATAGAGCACTTTGATGTCTCAAATTTGCATTCCCCAACATTTATAGACCCCAGAAACGCTAGGGAAGTTTCTGAATGTTGGAATTGGTAACCCTCGGCTGGTTTTCAGGCTATTCTTCCGATGCCTGTTGGGTATTTTTGGGTTGTGTTCCCACCCACGGATTCAGACATGATTATTATAACAAAAGAGAATTCTTAAAATAGATGACACGCATAGAGGGTGTTTTTGGAAGGCCGTGTTGGCGAAAGACTTTTGGCTCGCTATGTCCTCAAATTTTGGTATAACAGGAGTCTTTAATTAGAGTAACAGGAATGAGCGAATTAATTTACTTATAGCTATATTCTGGATTCAATACAAATTAAGCTCATCAACAGCATTTGTGGCATAATGTTGATTACCACAAAAATGTATTACAACTTGTCCCTCCTTTTCTTAAAAAAAAGAAGCAAAAATCACATTTATAGTGAGACACTTGCTGTACAATGGAAGTCAATGGGGCCGATTTTTGGAGGATTTAAAGGCAGAAGTGTCAAGTTTATAATTTCATAAAAGCGCTTGCATACATTTTTCTACACAATAATACACAATTAAAACTTGAGTATTATTTGAGCTGTAAAGTTGTTTAAATTAATGTTTTTACGGCAGAATACTGTTCTAGGGTCTATGGTGCTTTGTTGTCATGGCAACGAAGTTGTAAAATTGGATATAACTTTACACAGAAAAGGTTAGTAAGCGATTTGTTGTGTTAACATTGTTTACATCACATTGTTTGTGGATATTCTTTTGAAAGTGAGTATTTTATCGTTTATGGATTGTTCCCATTTTCTTCCATTGTAAGTGCCTCACTTTAAAGAAAAGAAGGGACAAGTCGAAATACATTTTTGTGGCAATCAACATAATGGCAAAAATGCAGTCGATTGAGCTTAACTTGTTTTGAACCTGGAAAACTCCTTTAAATTACCCAAACAAAAACATGCCCGTCAGTGGGTGTTAGGGATACTTTTTTCATACTAGGCAATTTCTGATAAAATTATGTAATTTAGTACGAATATATATAATATTATCAATGTGGGTTCCTTTCCTTTATGATTATGGTCAAGTGTTGAATAGATATGGTGAAACTGGTTTTTAAAACAGGCCTTTAGCTAGTTTTGGGTCTGTTATGGATCTGTAACCTAGGTTATGGGTATTTAAGGGTGTGTTATAACCATAATTTAGAAAACACTCATAAAAAGTTTGCTTCTGTTTATGAAATGTGGCAAAGCCCAGCAGGACACTGTAAGAGTGGAAACTGGGATCTTGGGGATTATAACTAAGTCTTTAGATGGCCATCGTTGTCATGACCTTAGAATTTATGAATCACATGTATAATATTTCAGACACGACTATAATGTATATGGAAAAGTATCAATGTGTTAATCCAGATTCAGAGTAGGGTGCTACTGTAATGCTATGCAATCTCATCCGAGTGACCAATGTGTTTGGAAAATCATCTAGTTTTTCAAAGACAATTCCTCATTGTTAACATAATCTCCCCTATGATGTAAACTCAAGGTTTAAGTAACTAGTTAAGTTAGAAGCTATGTTGTCGTCAACTGCCTGAGGGCATATGGGGCCGTTCACACCAAATGCGTTTTGCGTGATTCTGTGCAGTTTTTCAATTGCTTTTCATGTTAACCTCTTTGACCATTGTGCTGTGTCTCGCCTTGTTTTTAAGACATTGTGCCAAGTTAAAAACAACTTTAAATTTTACAAACATGTCATGTTCTGTTCGTTGTGCTGCATCTAGGTTTTTTTTAGTGCTAGAACGTGTCCGGTGTGAACGGCTCCCTAAATTCCATATCACTAATCACTGTCAGATTTATTCTCAGAATTTTTAGCCTTTGTGTTGGAGACTTCAGGCTAGAGGGTTCAGTCTTAAAGTCTTTTGGAATACATGGGCTTGACAGAAATCAAATCGCAATCCTTGAAATCCGAATTAAAGACTTAGACAGTTTGATCACTGGTGTAGACGTTAACAGCCTTAGATGAGATGGAGAGCAATTCGGCATCACCTAGATTAATTTATTTATTTTTTTTCCTGAAGAATGGGACTTAAAAATCACATTAACAAGATGACAATATCAATATAATGACTCAAGAACCAAAAAAGGGGATAGGCCTACCGATGGCCAAAGTCTGTTTAGAGCCAGCGAATCTAAGAGTTTATCATTGAGTAACAGATTTCCGTTCTGTTCAAAAAGACACAGTATATGCTCCAGAAAACAAAGGCAGAGAGAATAGAGTCCTACAGCAGTATCTTATTCAGAGCTACTTGCAATAAAATAGACAAAAAACAGGACAAATATGTATAACGCTGTTTTGTTTGGTTCTTAGTTTAGGCCGAATACTTTCCAAAACTCATCCGTAGCTGTGCGGACTGTGAGGTTTAATGGGGGAGGAGTCTTCACGTCCACTTTGGCCAACCAGCTGGTATAGGCGGTGACTGAGGTTTTGAACCTGACAGGTACCAAGGACACATCCGACGCGCATCAGCTGGGCATTATGATGACCTCGCGACTGTGCATGGCGACGACCTCTTGATCCTATTTGCTTTGGGCCTCCACCCACTTCGGTTGACTCTCCTCCCATTGCCTGGGTGATGTGGAGTGGGATTCCAGTTGGGTTCATTGAAGGTGGTGATTTGGATAGGATTGCCCTCCACAAAATGGTGCGGTCGATGGTTTACGCCATGGTTAGTGTTTGATTGCTCTGAAACATCTGAAGAGATGGTAATTCCTTCTCTCAGCTGATGGAGTCTGGTCATGAAGTCCAGCCTGCAATAAGAAATAGGTGGGACTTAGTTTCAACTTAGTTAGAATCGAAATATTGAATATTGAGTTGGAAGTTTTGTGTTATTTTATGACTTTCTGAAATACTTGATTAGGAGTGGTGGTGGCATAGTGGGCTAAAGCACATAACTGTTAATCAGAAGTTTGCTGGTTCGATCCCCACAGCCACCACCATTGTGTCCTTGAGCAAGGCATTTAACTCCAGGTTGCTCCAGGGGTATTGTCCCTGTAATAAGTGCACTGTAAGTCACTTTGGGTAAAAGCATCTGCCAAAAGTATAAATGTAAATGATTGGTCAATCGCGGCAAAATATTTTTGTATAGCGACCACTAAACTTTAGAATTGACTGTTGACCCAGTTAACGGGTGTCTTACATTGCTCTGCTAGTTTAAAATCTCTCCCAAGAGACTCATTTGACAAAGTCTAAAATCATGAAAACAATGCCTCAGTGCATGGTGAGATTAGGTATCTGCAACTATTTATTACACTGAATTGGCATGATCCATCATTTTGCATCATTTATTGTATAAACTAAATGTGCAGTTTGGTCAACTGTGCAAATATTTTTGCAGCCATATTTCTGAGCAAGCACACTGCTCGGCAATGGAATGACTTCTTGGGATGGAGCGTACGGCAAACACACTTGATTTACTCTGGTTTTGTAATGGTCAGTGTAGAGCCATCTGCTCTCTGTTTAATGATTACACTGGGCACTCAGACTTGAATCACCCCTGGTTTTTGCACTGTGTTTGTATAGGGCACTAATTCAGGTCTTGCTTTTAGAATTAGAAAGCACCAGTTAGTAGCTTGCAGAGGTACTTGCTAAAATGATGGCAATTTAAATCCTCCTGATTCATTAAGATCCCTGCAATGAGTGTTTTATAAAGTTGCTATGAATAAAAGACATATGCTACAAAGTGAATTATACAGACCAATGTGAAATGTAAAATTACATGCATTTTTGACCTTCAGTTTGTAGTTCTAGATTGAAATCCAAAGGGACTGTCAGTCCCTAACATTCCCTACAGCCCCTTTGTTTTTTACAGAAGAGAGAAAGTTTTGGAAAAACTTAAGGGTGAGCAAATTATGTCAGAATTAGAATTTATATATATATATAAGAACAATCAGCTCTGTAGGTCCTCATAATGCAAGTGAATGGGTACCAAAAATTTGAAGCTCCTAAAATCACATACAAATAATCCATAAGACTCCAGTGGTTAAATCCATGTCTTCAATATTATAGGTGTAGGTGAGTAACAAAAAAGTCCTTTTTTACTATAAATCTCTGCTTTCACATTCTTCTTTTGTTTTTGCCGATTTGCTTTCTCCGTGCATATCATCAGCCACCTACTGGGCAGGGAGAAGAATTTATAGTAAAAACTGACATAAATATTGAACAACTTCTCACCCACACTTATTATATTGCTTCTGAAGTCTGAGTCTTATGGATTACTTTTATGTTTCCTTAATGTGATTTTTGGAGTTTCAAAATGTTGGTACTCATTTACTTGCATTGTGAGGACCTACAGAGCTGAAATATTCCTCTAAAAATATTTTTGTGTGTTCATGGGCCGGTTGCACCAGCTATACGTAAATTACAACTTAGCCTAGTTGTGGCATAAATGGGTACTAAGTCATATTTGCGCACTTCTAAATATTTGAGCATTGCACCATTCAATTTGGGTAGAACGTAACGCTACGTATAAACTAAATATTTACAGATGCCTCCGATAACGAGTAACGGATGGAATTAAAAGGCAGACTCACTTAATGACATCAATGAGCTCATGTTTAGCGTGACAGGCTTCAATCCTTTCAATATATATGATGATGTTGCATTACACTCGTTTACATTTATGGAAGAAAACATTATGTAAAAACGTACCACTTCAGCATGAAACTGATCTAACGGTGCACATTCCTGTGTACTCCGCCCAGTGTAAAGTTTCAACATATACTAATTAGATATTAAAATGTATTAAAATGTTAATTTTTCCAGCCTGTTATATTAGTATTTATTTATTTATTGTCCCTTAATCATTTTAGATATAGTTATTGAATATTGTTATTTACATATAAATATACCATTAATAAAATCTTGTTTTATTACGTATCATATTCCAATGGGGATATCATTTATTACAGCTGACAGTTACAAGCAAACAAGGTTTGAATAAGATAAAACTGAAATTCACGGCTGTTTGATTAACACTTACAAATTAGAAGGCTTCTTATTGGATCAATTAAGGTAAAAGCCATATTATGCAACTATGCATCACTTTACGGAGAGCTTATGACCTACTAGTTAAGTGTTACCTTTAGAACAGGTGGTGCAACCAAATTAAACACAGACTTAGTTACAAACTAACTAGTAGTTACTAAACTTTACATTTCAACTTAAGTGAGAACTTATGCACACCTGGTGCAACCCTACCCAGGAAAAGAAGTAAAGTCATAGACCTAGCATGAGGGTGAATTAATGATGAGAGAATTTTTGGGTTAACTATCCCTTTAACTTGAGAAGGTTGCAACTTTTAATTACAATCAATTAGCATGTCTGTTTATTATATTACAATTTATAAATCTCACCATGCTACATTTCCCCATAGACCTTGATGAAATGTCAAAGTACACGCATTGTTGTCCTTCCATTTCCAAACTATTCTAAAAGCTTGGTTAAGCATAACTATAAAGAGCAATCCAGTTTATACAAAAACTCTAAAGCTGAAATTTGAGAAATGACAGGGTGCACTGTTGGGTTGAACCAAATAACCACCTATTCTCACTGTATCATGCTAAACTTAGGAACAAAAAAAAGCTTGCTGAGTAATGGTGACTATGTCAGACATGTTACACATTCTTTTGTGTATTTTTTTACACACTTTTATACAAAGTGATTCATTAGAGTAACATGTGTCCACACATCTGAGTGAATCTCAGCAATTAGACATGATAAAGTCTAAGCGTTCACCCCAAGAGCATTGGTTTCTCTTTGAGGTTGATCCAGAAGAACTATGCTTTAGATCCTTAAGAAGAGATAATCACCTCATTTACTTCATCTGTCTTTGGTCTTTAACCTCTTCTAAGGCTCCATTACTACACTTCCATGTCTCTTAAATCCTTAAAAGATTTTGTGGTAGACAATCCGGTCACTTGAATCATCATCTTAAATGTCAGCTTAAGGTATCCTTCATGTCCTCTGCACAAACGGTGCAAAATTATTTGGGCACCGTTGTTTGATACTGCACTTTCGATAAGGAAATTTTTCAAATAAAGTGTGAGCAAAAGTAATTGTGATGTTATGACTACCACTCAGCCAGGTCTTTTTAAGCAACCAGATTGGCCCGGTTTCTAGGGAGGGTAGAGTCACATGGGGTAACCTCCTCGTGGTCATAATTAGGGGTTCTCACTCTCAATGGGGCACGTGGTAAGTTGAGCATGGATCGCGGAGAGTAGCATGAGCCTCCACATGCTGGGAGTCTCTGCGGTGTCATGCACGGCGAGCCACATGATAAGATGATAATGTCTCAGAAGCGGAGGCAACTGAAACATGTCCTCCGCCACCCAGATTAAGGTGAGTAACCGCGCCACCAAGAGCAGTGGCAGATTTAGGCATCGGCAGTCGCCCAGGGTGGGATATTGCGGGGGGGATTTGGGCAGCACGAGGCGGCGGTGTCCCCCCCCAGGGTCAACAACTTAACTTTGGGGGCGTTCTCATTTACAACCCCCAGCAGGTTTCGCCTAGGGAACCAAACAAGCTAGATCCACTACTGACCACGAGGACCTGTTAAGTTGCAGGAATTGGGCATTCCAAATTGGGGAGAAAAGAGAATAAAAATTTAAAAAAGAAGAAAAAATATGATTTCTTTATATTATATTATATTTTTGTTATATTAAATATTGTCAGCAAACAACCTTTGCCCGACAGACAACAATGAAATGTGATCTGTGGTTCTGGATATTTCTACTTTGTGCGTATAGTGCTCAGCCAAGAAAATAAGCACCTGCGCCTTGAAATTCAATCCATCTTGGGATAAGGGTAATAATCATGCTTTGCAGAAACTCCATTTGCAATGCCTCAAAAAAAGATAAGGCCCTCCCAGAAACAAGAGGAACAGCCAAGTCTTACTTTTTCTTGAAAAGTGATCTTGCAATTTATTCTGTTGTAATTTACTCACCTTCATGTTGTTTCAAAATGTGTGACATTCTTTAATGAAAACAAAAAGAAGATATTTGGCAGAATTTAAGGGACTGACAGACCAGTCACCATTCACTTTCAATATATGGAAAAACATGCATTGAAAATGAATGGTGACCAAGTCTGTCAGTCCCTTAAATTCTGCCAAATATCCCCTTTTAAGCTCCACTGAAGAAAGAAATTCATACAGGTGGAATAACATACGGGTAAGTAAATGTTGACAGAATTTTCATGATTGGGTGAACTATCTTTTTAAGGCTCAATCAAAAAAGCGCAATCAACCTGATATCTTTCATTTGAAACTGCTTTGCTAGTTGCGTGCTCTGACTTAAAAGCTTGCACTCTGTGGAGGTGGACTTTGTGTCTGAAGGATTTAATCTTTTGTAATGCAACATGTCTCATGTTCATTGCCACCTTTGGCTGCTCACCTCATCTGGTTTGGAATTGGAAGACTGCCACGCAAATCCTGTTATGCCTTATGGGAACAATTTCTTTTGTGGGAAAACAAGGAGAATTGATATTTCATTTAGATTTTTTTCCATGATCCTCCACTTAGAGAGGCAGGTCAAATGTGTTTCAATACAGTATTGTTTGCTTTTGGTATAAGGCCGGGATTTTAGCACCTCTATGAAATTGGACATGTTTGTAAATTGCTCACCAGCTGGTTATATTTACAGTATAGATGGATAGAGGGTGAGTAATTATTGTACCTTGTGGTCTTTGATGGGAAATGTGACCTTCTCCAGTTACTTGATGTTTTGAAATGTTTTGTTCCACTAATACCAGTTTCTATTTCGGTAAAATGGCAATTGTATGCTCCGAAACAAAGCTCAGACACTCAAATGCTCAATATTTTGACTTTTTATATGTAACAAGGAGCTGAACCTTCTAATGGACACTATTTGGAAGGACATAGTTATAATGTGCTAAATTTGCCACAAAAATAGCTATTTGGCTGAAATGTATTCAATCGTGGATAGTGTTACCACATGTTTGAAATGAGTTTTCTTAACATAAATATGTAATCTCAATCAACTGAAACACTTTGTGTTGAAAGAGCCTAGTTGAATTGAGTAAACCCAACAAAATTAGACATGTCAATGTAACTCAAATAAATCTATTTATTTCTTCATTTACAGACTAGTGAAAGTGAATGTTAGCATGCTAAATACATGCTGGTTGGAAGCAATACAGAGTGTAGTTTTGTTACTCTGTTATGTTTAGCACAGCAATTGCTCAACGAAGCGAACAATCAGTTTTATGTACGACATCTGCCTGTCCTCATTTTTTGCTCATGCTTTACACAAAACCTCCAAAATAACAAAATATTTAACACTAACAAGTATCCCCCTTTATATTCATCTTGCACAAAAACACATAAAATAACACTTAATGTTAACATTTACTCTCCCTATCGAGTCCCAAGCAAACCATGCTGAGATATGGAAATACCTGCCCAGTTTCATTAATGCTACATTAACACCACAGATAGTGTTCATGCAGTCCCAACTCAAATGGATTAAGTAAACTTCCACTTTACAAATTTAAAGTGATACAACGCAATGAAATCAAGTTGTGACAAAATGCTCCGGAATTGTGTTGCTTAGTTCATTTTAATTAAGTAAATTGAACAAGGAGCAAAAATTCTTTTTTTGTTGTTGTTGTGTATTCTCAATACAGTAAACTGTGCCATTGTTGTTAGGATGGATAACTTAAATGGTGATTTTGCTTAGCATGAGTTGACTAAGCATGTATTTGTTTATCCATACTAGATGAGTTCATTTAATCGGCCAAGCCATATAATGCTCCAAGCCATATAAAAACAACAAATCTGATATGCATATTTGTCTTATGATGCACATCATATCATAACATTGGGGTCTCTTGTTGGTTATTGACTGGAGAAACAGCACTAAAGATGTTGAGTGCACACATAAACTGTGAAAGAGTGAAAATGCATTCTGAGTTTGTGTTTAACTACAAGCATGTCAAAGGTTAGTTTTGTTAACTAGGGGCTTTTAAAGTCATTCTTCCTCTGTGTGTATGTTTTTAGGCTTTTACAGTTTCTGTTCTAGGTGGAAATATACTCCGTGAGGATGAGGAGGAAGGAATTTAGGTCTTAGTTACTAATCCACAACGGAATTCTGCCTAACGGATGAGTTTTCACTCCGTTCTTGCCACTAGCAATAATGACCAAGCAGCATGGTGTACAATGGTAATGTTTATTTTGTAAAGGGAGGACCACGTATCCCAAGTCCATGAACAGCCCAGATTCCCACTGAGTATGAACCAACAGGTTTCATGTTGAAATCTAGATTATGCTCATTATCTAGTTCAATATCACAATGAAACAGATTCTTATATCACTGACAATAGAAAATTACATTGTCTGATGTGCCACAAAATAGACAGTCACCTTGATTTGTCTGAGTGTTAAATATTTGTTTTTTAGACATTGTTTTGAAAATGTTAATATTGGCGGTAGCTGGGGGGCCCGGGTAGCTCAGCGAGTAAAGACGCTGACTACCACCCCTGGAGTCACGAGTTTGAATCCAGGGCGTGCTGAATGACTCCAGGCAGGTCTCCTAAACAGCCACATTGACCTACATGGGGTAACCTCCTCGTGATCACTATAATGTGGTTCTCGCTCTCGATGGGGTGCCTGGTGAATTGTGCGAGGATGCCGTGGAGAATAGCATGAGCCTCCACACACGCTACGTCTCCGAGGTAACAAGCCACATAATAAGATGAGCGAATTGATATCTCAGACGCGGAGGCAACTGAGATTCGTACTCCGCCACCCGGATTGAGGCAAGTCACTACACCACCACAAAGACTTAGAGCGGATTGGGAATTGGGCATTCCAAATTGGGGAGAAAAGGGGAGAAAAACAAAATATTGGCAACAGCTACAACCGAATGATTTTTGAGAATTATAATGAAGTGGAGGTCTTCCGATTTCAAATAAACAGTCCCATTTTATCATTGCAAAGACATTGATTTTGACTGTATTTATGTTTGTCCTGATATTTAAAACCTTTTAGGCTGATACTTAAATGTAAAAAGATAAGTTGTCCAAACCTTCAACTGAGTATATTGTGTCTATCACTGTCATACGTGTTATAAGCCACTGCAGTGTTGAGCCATATGGCGATGGTTTCAGTCATTATACACCGCAGAGGGACGATCCAGTTTGCTGCTGTTGTTTTAAATTTACATTTGACTTGTCGCTTGGCTGCCTCAAAATATTTGAACACAAACTAAACCAAGACATTATGCAAGGGAGAAAACTGGGCTATGTAGAAAAAGCTATTTCCAGAGACCTATGATCATGTTTATAGCATCTGAATGGGCCTCAAATGGTAATCATGAATCCACATGGTCACATGAATCAGACAACATATCAGTACAAATGAAAAAAAAATACCTTGGTGATATTGCAAAGGTTTCTGTGCATTCTGCGTAACTGGGTGGTTATTGAATAAACAAAACATTAAGAAGTCCATGTAAAGAATGTAGAGTTCTACATCTATAAGACACGCTATGGCATTATAGAGCGACAAAGAAAGAAATATATGACAAGAAGTGGTTGAAGAGTGAGGAGAAAGGTCAAAGACTGAAAACAAGATGCTTTGCACCTTCCATAGGACTTTACACTGTAAAACAGCCCCACCAAATAGAGTTGCAAATCTCAAGTTATTTTCAATGGAATTGGGCTTCTCTTAAACTATTTCTGCAGGTCGATTTTTATAGATATCTCACAAATAATTAATTTTTAAATGCTATATAATTAATATAATATTTATAACACATAAATCAAATGAGTTTTAAATAAAATTATAGTACCTACTGTATTTTCTATCCTACCAAACTGATCCCTGGCTCCAGATAAGTTTTGATATTGGTGTGGTTTAGACTTTTGATTGGTCTATTGGGCTGTTTTTACCTTGAGACCTGGCAACCCTGCCTCCACACCCCAAATACTCTGAGATTACAGATTGAACTGGACATGCAGTATGCCTTCATATAAGTTAAATGTTGGTATGCTGCATTTTCAAAAACTTTACATTGTTGCCATCTTCATTTTAAAGGCACCAGGCATTATAACGGTAAACTGGTTGACACCTCAGTATTTTACATTGTAGTACTGAAGTCTTGACTTGTCAGATGTCTGTGCCTCAAAACTGGTCTAATGGCCTCACTAAATATCTCAATGAACAGTAGAAAAACATTATCTGAAATGTCCTTCATAGAGCACAATTATACTGTAAATACTGTAGGTCAAGGACAGATAAATTCTCATAACACGCCAGTTTGGTTTGCTATCAGTTGTGGGGTTGTTTAGTGGGCAGACAAATGTCACAAGATACAGTATTAATTAGCTACTGTGAAGCGAAAGAAAAGTTCTGGGAAAATATTATCCACTGTTTCAAACTGTTGACAATCATACCATGTACTGCAGTAGATGACAAAATGTTCTATTGTAACTTTTCAACAACCACAATTTTGGGTGAACTGAAATGCATTATTTTGTTCCTCGGGCTGACATTGTGCAGAGAAATAAGATGGCCTGAAATGAGCAGTTTAGAATAGTGCAAGTGAATTTAAGGATATGACCTCAACTGTTTTAGATGGCTGTTTTTAAGAATAACTAGACCCCCATATCCTATATCAGAGATTTGCTGCCAAACAAATGTGGCAAAAATGTGACATATCATCACTTAAAAACAACTCTGGTGTTATACTGAATATCAATTTGGTATCTAAGTCTGAAACCTGCTTGCACTTTCTATGCAATAGTAGGGAGAAAGACAAAATAAAATAAAAATCATCAAAACATTCAACACCAATTAACAATTAAAAGCCCATTTAAATAGAGACATCCTTTGATAAGGGTTTTGCCCAAATTATCTCTTTGTCAGAGAGTTATTATTCTTTCATAATCACATGAGTCACAAAGTCTTTGGGATGTGACTAATTCCTCGTTTTGCCAGTTCAGTATGGCGCTAGCTTAAAAATGTATAATCTGAAATCTGTGTTTTGAGAGTGGTATATTTTAAAGTTTTGATATTGGGCTGGTTTAGACTACTTCTGATCTACTTTGGTCTATTGGGCTGTTTTTACAACGAGACCTGGCTTTGTAAAACGTTCCTTAATAACTTCAACGCTTGCGATATAAAGTGTTTGTTTGCTTGACGACTTTTATATGACGCTAACAAAAGTTATTGTATAGTTGATGATAAATTTAATTGAATGAAATATTATGAAATTTTGATTAATTTATTTTCATATATATTTATATTTGAATGTGCAACAGCTACTGATATGGTAAGCATGGCATCATATTAATTAATTAATTAATAATGAAAGTTACTTTAAAGTGCTATTTGTAAACGTTTCAGTTCTGAATATGGATGCGCGCTGCAATGGGTTAGATGATGGGATGCGTGCGTTTACTTAGTCACGTCTACCATCCTAACAGACCTTGGTTACTGCTACCACAATCTCGTCCGACACAACACTCACTCTTTGTATAATAAACTCCCTTTGCCGGTTATACATTTTCCTTGTGCCAATCTACCTCGAAAGGGTGCGCAAAAGTTTCCAAAGTTCAACAAGTTTTGTCTTTCAACAGGTGAGCGAGGACGGTGATGTGGCAGTGAGAACTAACATTTCCATTGAATCTAGAAAAACAAGAAAAAGATAAAGACGCATTTTAAGGAGTCACGAAGCTGATTGTTACCATGGTTCCCTGCGGGAAGTTCGAGACCTACAGTATTGGAAACTGTTAATTATTTAACGGTTCATTTGAATCCTTCCTTCTTGATTCGATTCCGATTCACCATCTCTCTAATCGATTCAGAATTAGATCAAATGTGATTCGATTCTGATTCTTTGGGGTATTTTTCAGTTATAATGTCCATTTTGCCTACATATAAAAATAATTTATCTCTCAGCTGATGTTGTATATTAGCCTATACTGGGAACATTCCAACTTAGTAGCCTATTACGAAAATATCAATTTTTAAAGTTAGCCTAACAGTAGGCTAATCCATAACTGTTTAGTTCAGTTAGTATTTATCTATCAGATATAGGCTAATCAACACAACCAAAAATTCAGTTAAATTTTAAGTATCCGTAGATGTCGGAATCGTTCAAATGAAGATCGTGATTAATCGGGAAATCTATATTTTATACGGCATTAAATGACGCAACCCCCAGTGTTTGAGCCATTTAAAAAGGCGGATTCTTACCTGTTCTTCTTCCCAAGCGGGCTTCTAGCAGGTAGAGCCAGCAACTGTGAGAAGAGCAGGCTGATGCAATATACCGTGAGCGGGAAAAACTTTCTCATCGTGGGCGAATAATGCTCTCACACTCCCCTGGACAGGAGGGGGCTTGCAGTGCACCTGGGCGATATTCTATTTCCAGCTAATGGAACTTCCAGAGATGGTCCAAAAGGCACTCAATAGTGCTGGTGTGCCCGAACTCTTGCTTTCCTTAACGGAGAAGGGGAGGAATAGATTAATTAATTGATGCCCACTAACTACAATGCAAATAAATATTATTGCTCTTATTTGCTGTGCATCAGAAATGTGGCTATGACGACATTTAACTACAGACGTTTACAAGCAATCGACTGAAACATGTATTGAATTGGTTACAATGATATACTTTCAGATCAGTTGCCAACTAATTACAGTCACCCCCTATGTTTCTGTTTTTTTTTTCTCTCTTTTTTTTCTGTTAAAAACATTTAATATCCTCTCCTATCTTCTATTTTATTAGCTTACATTTTTTTTTCTATGTGCATTATATGTTATATTATCTATTATATTATATAGGCTATACTGTATTTTACTCACCTTTATCTCAGGTGGTTTTAGCGCCACGCGTAATATTGCCTTGAGAATTTTCCCACGGGTGCGCACGCGCTCGCCAAGTTCAAGTTCTAGTGGAGTTTGAGGTTCAGCTGACATTGGAGCGTTTAAATATGGACTGGGCGGGCCTACAGCGCGATTTCAAAGGTGTGCCAAAACCTTACACAGTGAGTGGATCAAGCTGGATCTACTGTGAGTCATTGTGGTAAATGCAAGCTGAAGACTGGAATCAAACGCACACTTATTACTTACTGTTTGTGGCCAATAAACTGTTGACATTGAACTACAATTGACCTTGAATTGAAAGAATTATCAGAACTTTCAAGTTATTGCCCAATTATGAATAACGTGCTTGATATTATACTTGTATAAAACTGTAGTCTATTAAATAGACTACAATATAAATAGGCTAATGTATACCTTTTGTCATTATGAGATAAAATATATTGTCTACATAGCTTTGCATTGCATTGCATTTAATATTTGGTGGTACACATAATGACAATGACCTTAAACATAAGCAAAGAAAAAACGATACCGTTTATTAGTAACAATAACATAAATTAAAAGCACATTTCATCTAGTTTTACAGATAAAATAACATTCATAGGAAAACAGTCACAAAACCCTTTTATCTGTAACTGTTGGGGTGAGTGTACAGAGGGGATAAGGATGCTTGGAGACCAGTCGACTTCACCAGAAATTCAGGAGGGCACGACACACCCACACACGTTACTGGTCAATGTGCATAATTGTGATAATTGATTGGGTAGACTCTTCCAGCTGTGGCAAGCAAATCATACACCTTTTATGTGCACTTTTGCTATAAAATAGGTCATAATAATATCAGTAATAAGTCATTTTACATGGTGCTAAGTGCTTAAATGTACTAAATTAAGAAATGTTGAATAACTCTTTGGTTGTGTTGTGTGTAAGCATTCTTAAATGTAAATGACAAGAAAAGGACATAAGATTCTGCTACTGTACTTGTCTAATACTGCACATATTCTTTTCACAGTAAACTCAAGAGTGCCACAGAACCACAGACTTATTTATTGAAGTGGGGATTAACAAGCTGAAAGGTATTCATGTACGTGTGTGACCTGAACAAATAAAAAGACAGACAAGTTATACGAGGCAACTATGCAGGTATTATGGAACCTACTCTTTTAGCCTACTCTGTCTTAAAAAAAACGTAATCATCATGAATGATGAAATTGTTGTTTGTTGTTTGAAATTGACCATGTAATGAGGTCCAACAGGTGGAAATATGTAGATCTATTTATTGTGCATTTAATGTCCTCTACAATCATGGTGCCGTGCTCGAAAATAGAAAAACATTACTGTCATACCAGTTGAGTGTCTGACAAATAAACTTTGAACTTCAGCTGTTTGTGGTATTTTCCCCTCTCCCTTGACAAATACATTTTTTTTTGCATCGTTGTCTATGGTGAAGCAATAACTGTAAAATAAAAGTGATAGTTTATCCCAAAAAATTTAATTCCCTCATCATTTACTTACATTCATGATGTCTATGACTTTCTTCTGCAGAACACAAATGAAGATTTTTAGAAGAATATCTCAGTTCTGTAGGTCCATACAATGCAAGTGAATGGTGACCAGACCTTTGAAGCTCCAAAATTCACATAAAGGCATACAATTAATCCATTCAATTCTAGTGGTTTAATATATGTCTTCTGAAGCGATGCAATCACTTTGGGTGAGAAACCTTTTTACTATAAATCTCCACTTTCACTTTCAGAATGTCAAAGTGAAAGTAGGAGATTTTTAGTAAAAAAAAGATTAAATATTGATCTGTTTCTCACCACACCTATCATATAACTTCTGAAGACATGGATTTAACCACTGGAGTCATATGGATTACTTTTATACTGCCTTTATGTGAATTTTGGGCTTCAAAGGTCTGGTCACCATTCACTTGCATTGTATGGACCTGCAGAGCTGCGATATTATTCTAAAAATCTTAATTTGTGTTCTGCAGAAGAACGAAGGTCATACACTTTCCTCCTTGTAAATGGCTTTCAGCTCCACCGGAACAATATACAGTATGTCCCCTATTCAGAAAGTGACAGTAATTGAGTAAATGTTAACTGTTGCTTAATACTTGTGTATGTAATTGTGAATTATAACCATTATAACCTTAAATTAAATTATAAGTGAATAAATAGCTTAAGGCAACTGATTAATACAGCTTTTCTCAGCAAAATCTAACTGTCAGGGTGGCAAAGCTTGACAATTAAACAGGTTGGTGAGTGCACCCATTTATATAATCATGAAAAATCATGTCACAACAAAACTGTGAACTGCAGCCAAATCACAGTGAATGATTGGTCTCCTCTTCTGATCTCTCATCCACTCTATGGCCCTCTGTATTTCATGTCCCAATTAGTTATCATGAGTAACTACACTCCGTGGCCAATAAATCCGGTACGTTACACAAGTCAACCGTTCAGATGCTGTGATTTTCTGTAAATAGTATATGATGACATGATTGTTTTCAAATGCAATGGTGAACACTAAAAGCATCCCATATAAATATAATGCTGTTAAAATGAGTTAAAATATGAGTATATGAGGCCATATGATTATGGTAAATGAAGAGAGGATAATCAGACTTAATTAGGAAGAAAGAATGGCATGACGCAATGGCCCAATAGAGGCTTATTCTTTGGAGATAATTACCTGTTATGTGTACAAAACAAGATATAAATAATAGAAACTGCACATATCATTGGACCCCTCAAAGAGAAATTTAATGGACCTTTGCCAAGGTAGCCGACATATTTAATCTGACAAATTATTGTAAACTATTGTCAAGTACACTAGGTGAACTCATCAAACAAATGTCTAATTCTACAGATATATAGATATATAGATGGACGGACTGATGGACAGACAGACAGACAGACAGACAGACAGAAGACAGACAGAGAGACAGACTTGTACCAGCAAAAACGTTGCCTTTTGTATGCTGCACCCTAGTGGAGATTACCACAACAACGCTGAATAACTATCATACAATTTTTGGGGGTCAAACTGTCATTACATTCAAATTGCACATAAACAATATGTCTCAAATCATTTAAAACACAAAAACAAACTTCCCGAGTTCTGGCGCTTTCCCTAAAACATCAGTGACGTCTTTTGTACCCTCTTCCTCCCCAGTTGGATGGAATTGTAAATCCCTGTGCAAAATCATTTTGATAACATGATTTTTCCCACTGTTCATTTCCCTCACATGTTTACAATGGCCCATCCTCAAGTTACTAGTTTGTTATGGCTCACAATCAAGTTTGTTTGTTGTACCGTCAATTACTCCATAACGGACAGTTTATGGTTATGTTTGTTTTACAGGGTTTGTTACAATTCTATTACATTAAAAGAAAAAAGTGTATGTTTGCTTATTTTTAAGATTTATGCATTTACATTGAATTGGGTCATTTTTTATTATTTCTAAATGAATAAAAATGTAAATATTTTATTTTTTATTTAATTTTGTGAAAGATTGCTAAATAAAAAAATGTCGATTGTGAGCCAGTACACCTATGTCATGCACATAACTTTGAATCTGTGTGGGGGCCTGGTTGAGCAGTTGTGTTTGGGTGTGACTGCATAGGAACAATAGATGTAAAGTATTTCCAGAAATGACTTTCAATGAATGAGAGCTGAATGAAGACAAAAACACACAAGATTTTGTGTGGATCAAATAACTAGGCAGGTATAAAAGATGAATGAATCCTGGAATACCAACAGATAACTGACTGCCCTTTCTGCATGATCGGTGCTATGTAGGGTTAACCCACTTCATCAGTCTAGTCCTCATATGACTCATTATTATATTCCCATACTGGCATTGTACAAGACAGATCTGGTAGGTACCGGTTACATTCTTCTGCATCATTATTCAATTGTGTGTTAGAGCTTCAACTTTCATTTAGTTTAGTAGTGGCACAATCCTCATAGTTTGTCCTTTTTTTTTTTTGCCATTGAGAAAACAAGCTATAATCAGTTTGTTTATGGGCAGTTAACATGAAATGCCATTATAATCACACAAATCTATACTTTAGGCCTACTCCATCTTAAACTGTTTTAAACAGCATTTTGCTAATTATTTTGTAAGTATTATTATTAATAGTAATATTAATCAGAGACAACATGGAATATTTGCAGTTTTTAAACTAATTTGTCACATCACTGGACCATTTAGTGTCTTGCTGTTACACCAACAGAACTGAAGTGTGACGATGTATTTGATTGTTTAGAATATTTGATGCTACTGCAAACAACATAGTGTTTTATGTTTAATGTCAAAACACAAATGTAACAATCTTTAGAAGTTTGAATTTACTGTAAACAACAGGGTCACTGTTTGAATAGACATACATTTACTGTAAATGGTGGCAGTCAGTTTAAAGGAATATTAGTATATTATATAATACTAGTTAAGCTCAATCGACTCATAACATGATTTTAGCATGACAAAATTGCTTACTAATCATTTCTGTGTTAAGGTAAAGTAACAACCAATTTTATTAACGGAATGCTTATAAATAAACAAATAAATAAACCCTAAAATGATAATTTAAACAGCTTTTCAGCTCAAATAATTCACAAGTTTTAACAGAAGAATTAATGTAAGTGTTTTTTTATAAAAATATATGCTTCACATGTCTGTCTTTTACCCCTTAGAAAAATTGACCCCATTTACTTCCATTGTAAGTGCCTTAATGTAACCTCAATTAATTTTTTTATATTATTTAATGCTAATATTGTACTTTGATGCTAGAACCACTATTCATATTTGCTAATTACACTTCTCTGTGGAATACTTGATTCTGATTAGTTAATCTCTGCATTCAGTGATAAAATATTTACACATATTGGCAACTAATTACTATGTTAAATATGTAAATAACTATGCTAGTTACATGTGGCTCCATGGTCTACTTTTTCTCACATAATAATACATTTTATACTCAAAGCAATATTTGAACTCTTATTTATTTGATTACTAGTAAGTAATAAACAGGGTAATGTACAGTCAGCTTGGCATTGTTGCAGTATATGTATATATATATGTGTGTGTGTGTGTACTGTATATAATGTGTGTATATATATATATATTACTTTGCAATAATGATTAGCTGACTGTTTATTATCCTTTACTTGAAATACATATTTGGAGACATGCAAAAAGTCACCAAAACCATATGCATTGAAACATTGAAAACCATTTAATTACCCTTTTCTAAAATAACAAGCACTAATAATTAGCACTAACCAAATCACTTTTACCAATACTGGCAGGTTATTATAATGGAATAAAAGGATCTCTTAAAGAGACCCACTTTTAGTTTACATTTGGAGACAGAGAAGAGATTTTTGCTCAGGTAATGTGATTGTTGGAATTAGGATACTCTAAAATTAGTTGTAATTTTCACAGAGTCATGAGACCTCTTCCTGCCTATTGTTTTGTTGACAGGATGTCATGTGACTTTCAAATCCGGCAGAAAAGCTACGCTATATGCTCCCAATAGGCTTTATGTCATGCGAAGGAGACCTAGACACCTTTACACACACACAAACACTGTCACTACCTTGATGATCATGTCTACACATTTGTCCTTCCTGTCACATGCATCCAGCCAGAAACAACCCATGGCTATTCCTGTGATGATTTTACTGATCACTTTTTTTGGTTCACAAGAGTATATCACTCAGCTATAGTAGCAGGATTTTTTGATTTTCATATCAGATGGCTTTTAAGATGAGAAACATAAATATATAAATTCAAGGGGGTCCATAATTTTGACTGCCAGTGCAGATTGAAGTATTTCACCAATTAAATATTGAGCCAATTATCTTGCAGCTTCCTTTTGTTTTGAAGAGGAAAACATACAACAGTTGTCTTCTGGCTGTGATGTTCTCTCTTCTTGGACATCAACAGGTGCAGTTGTTGACCTTTTGGCTCATCGGTGTGATCAGCTCCACTTGGAAACTCGATATGGAGGTGTCCCAGCTGCATGAGAAGACTTCATGACTGTTAATGTTGCTTTTCCCAAGACATTGTGGGAAACCTGATCTCTGTGTCCACTGTAGCTTGACAACTCTCATCAGGCTCACTGTTTCTTGTCCCCTGCCTCTATCTTTCTATGTCTCTCTCCTTTTCTCCCTTTTTTAAATTAATTTTATCTTTTTAATTAAAAATTCAGGCCATCTCAGGTCACACAGTGTAGTGCTAAAGTGTCAGGTTACCATAACCCTGTAAAATTAGATGACTCCTTTGACTGCCATAACCTCCCTTCTCTTTCACCTGCACACATTTCCACTGCTGTCTCTACCTCTCTTCCCACACAAAACTTATTTTCCACCCTGGATGTAAACACTGCCACAGACATACGAGGCTCTACTTTAACAACCTGTCTAGACAGCATCTTCCCTCTCTCCTCTAGGCCAGCATGTATGACACCGTCCAGCCACTGGTTCTCTGATGTTCTTCGTGAATATCAGACTGACCTCAGGGCTGCTGAGAGGAGATGGCGGAGATCTAAAGATCTTGCAGATCTGGGTAAGTATCAGTTTCTGCTTGCATCTTTTTCAGATAATATTAAATCTACAAAAACGTCCTGTTACCAGAACAAGATCAACATCACCACAGACCCTCGCAGTTTATTTATTAAGACATTACTCTGTCCTCAACCTCACTGACAGCAGATGTCTTTATACATTTTTTAATAATAAGGGTACATCCATCAGCAATACATTCTCAGCACCACACCCTTTCAAACACCCACCTCCTACGTATATGCAGCTGTTCTATCTCTATATTTTCTTCTCAGACTGACACTGAGGTCTCTAAACTCCTCCCCTCCAACCACCCCACCACCTGTCCTCTTCACCGCATTCCTTCCCACCTTCACCAAGCCATCTATCCGTCCATGCTAGGTGCACTCACACACATAATTAACACATCTCCACTTACAGGCATTTTCCCTACTACGTTTAAGCAGGCTCGAGTAACACTGCTGATTAAAAAAATCTGCATTTAACCCCACAAGTAGAAAACTACAGACCAGTCTCTCTCATCCCATTCATTACAAAAACACTTGAAAGGGCAGTTTTCAATCAGATCTCTGCCTATCTCTCATATAACAAACTGCTGGATGACAATCAGTCAGGCTTCAAAAGTGGACACTCCATCGAGACTGCCCTGCTGCATCACTGAGACCAGATCATCCGTCCTGATTCTACTGGACCTTTCTGCAGCCTTTGACACAGTCAACCATCAGATCCTACTCTCCACCCTCTCTACTCAGGGCATCACAGGAACTGTGCTTGACTGGTTCCATTCCTATCTCTCAGGTAGGTCCTTTAAGGTAGCCTGGAGAGGTGAGGTATCTAAGTCACATCGGCTACTTACTGAGGTACCTCAGGGCTCAGTGTTTGGGCCACTTCTCTTCTCTATATACACAACATCACTGGGACCCATCATTCAGGCACATGGGTTCTCTTACCACTGCTACGGCAATGACACACAGCTCTACTTGTCTTTCCAGCCCAACTTCACCGTGGTGACTGCTCGAATCTTGGCCTGTTTGGCACACATCTTGGCCTGGATGAAAGAAGACCAACTGCAACTTAACCCAGCGAAGACTGAGCTCCTCATCTTTCTAGCCAACCCTGCTGTTGAACACAACATCACCATTAAGCTGGGTTCAGCTACAATTACACCTTCCAAAATGGTCAGAAATCTAGGGGTAACCATTGATAACCAACTCAGTTTCACAGACCACATCTCAAAGACAGCACAATTATGTAGATTTTCACTACAATATCAGGAAAATTGGACCCTTCCTCTCTGAACATGCCACACAACCTCTTGTAAAGTCACTTGTCATTACTAGACTGGACTACTGTAACGCTCTCATGCGTTGCAGGTGATGCATGCGCAATTAGGCTCCTGCAAATGATCCAGAATGCAGCAGCACGTCTGGTCTTCAATGAACCAAAGAGAGCACATGTTCTTTGTCTCTCTTCACTGGCTGCAGGTTGATGCATGTATCAAGTTCAAGGCTCTAATGCTGGCATACAGAACAGTCACTGGGTCTGCTCCAGCATACTTAAAATCCTTTCTGCAGTGCTACATTCCCACCAGAAGCCTGCGGTCGGCTAATGTTGTACCAACACAAAGAGGCACCAAAACACTTACCCGCACTTTCGGTTTCATTGTACCATGTTGGTGTAAATACCATCCCAACTCCATCCATGAAGCTCACTCTCTGTCTTGAAAAAATTGATAAAAACACATCTTTTCCATGAGCAAAGTACAATATTGTAATGTACAAAATATATACTATATATAAATATTTATATATATACTTGGTGCACTCTAATCTGACTTGGATACTACTATTCTGGTGCTTTTCATACCACTGTCTCCTTAAGATGAATAGCTTATGATGTATTATTCCTCTTTTGTATGTCGCTTTGGATAAAAGCGTTTGCCGAATGAATAAATGTAAATGTCAACCTTTCTGACCCCATGAAATGACTCGACAAGCACAGTTTTCAGTGTTGTATGTTCCTAAATGAAATTGGGACAAGTCATTTCAAAGGGCTTGTCTCTTTGTTTTGTTTTTTAAAATGCCAATAGTCTTTAGTTTACATCACAGCCATGAACCATAACTTGCTACTTGTTATTGCTAGTCAAAGACAGGTGGTATTTGGGGAGGGGACAATCTCATTCTGGAGAGCATTTAATTGGACAAAGATTGTAATACTTCTTTCTTCTGTTGAAAACAAACAAAGGTTTTTAGAAGAATATTTCAGTTCTGTATGTCCATACAATGCAAGAGAATGATGTCCAGAGCTTTAAAGCTCCAAAACTCACATAAAGGCAGCATAAAAGTAATCCATATGACTCCAGTGGTTTAATCAATGTCTTCTGAAGCAATATTATACACGTGGATGAGAAACAGATACATATTTAAGTCATTTTGTACTATAAATCTCCTTTTTCCCATTCTGAAAGTGAAAGTGAAAATGGTGATTTATAGTAAAAAAGGATTTGAATATAGATCTGTTTCTTACCCAAAGTGATTGCATCACTTCAGAAGACATATATTAAACCACTGGAGTCGTCTGGAATACTTTTATGCTGCCTTCATGGTATTTTTGGAGCTTCAAATGTCTGGTCACCATTCACTTGCATTGTATGGACCTACAGAGCTAAAATATTCTTGTGAAAATCTTTGTTATTGTTCTGCAGAAGAAAGAAAGTCATACACATCTGGAACGGCATTAGGGTGAGTAAATTATGCGAGAATTAAAATCATTGGTTGAACTATTCTATATAGAGTTGAACAACATATAGTTAAAAAACCTAAATGTAAATCCAGTGTTTGTTTACGGCCCTTAAGTGTAACGGGGTTACGGGGCACTTGCTTTTTTTATTAGTTTACGTGAGATTACAGCCAATTGGAAGCTGTTTGTTTTTCGTCACCACTATGAATGTTCAGATAAATTGAAAGTCAATGGCAGGCTGTCAGTATAACATGCATGTGAATGTTTTGAATTGTGGCGTGATAAGTAATCTGGGTCAAAGGACTTTACACAGGAAATGTCGGAATTCTTTTGGAGGCGTGTCGATGTTGACAGGCAAGAACAAAGGCTTCAGATTGTGGAATAGGGAGGTTATCCGGTGGTGCTTTTCAGCTTTTTCCTCTGTGATGAGACTAATAGCTGTATCATTTATGTAACTACTGTCCAAACATTGCCTCCACCAAATGAGCCACAATATCAGTGTGGTTTAGTTGTACCCAGAGCCATCTCTATATGGCTCTGGTTGTACCTACTGTAAGCAATGATGAAGCATTACCAAGTTTCACTGGGTTTTGCAATGATATGTAACAGTCATCTGGAAAATACATCTTGCTTAGTATGCATTCAGCATACTTAGTATGCAGTGAGTCGAGATAATAACATAATTACCTGAACATTATTAAAAGGTTTGTACTAGAGACAGTTAGGGGGGCTCTGCCAATTACCAGAATATTGAAAAAAAAAAAAAAAAAGAATAAGACAATTGACAGTGTTTTCCGTTATAGGGGTGTAGTTACACACGCAATTATGAATGAGCACGCAATACGTTCAAGTATTCGTTCGCCACGCGCCCATCCCTATCCTCGCTGAGCTCACAGCGCATGCGCAGAGCACTGGCTGGGCACGGCACACTCGTACCGACAGTATGGCGGCGGGCTGCTGCTGGAGGGATGTTGCTGCTGTCGCCGCTGCCTTCACAATGTGATCGGAATACCGTTTGCCTGCGCAGAGACAACAGCCACAACCCGAGGCCGCTCGCCGTGAGCTCGATAAGATGACCAGGCTCGCCGATTACTTCGTCGTAGTTGGATACGATCTTGATAAGAGAGGTAAGACACACACACACACACACACACACACAGACAGACAGACAGACGAGAGAGAGAGAGAGAGAGAGATGCAGCGAGCGAATCTTCTCCCTTGTCTTCCCCTCCTCCCTCTGATCTGGTGTGCCGGATATAATGGAGTGTATTAGTCGCGTTTTATTCACGGTAAACACAACAGAAGGCGGAGGCTGAGGGAGGCGCGCCCGACCCAGTTGGTTCCTTTCCGGCACGGGCGATCTACTATCAGCCGCGGATGTCCAAGGCCTTTGGATCTTTAAACCCGAACCCGAGTGTTCATCTGCACTTTCATCTGGCCTTTTGCGCAATTCTTTTAGCTCCAATAAGAAGCTTGCGAACGGGAATATATCGTGGGTGTGACTTCTATTAGGGATTAATCAGTGCAACCTTTGCCACCAATGTTTGTGTTTTATTGGCACATATATGCTTGCTGAGTTGAACAGAAATCCAGAGGTTGCACCAGTGCATCCCAAAGCAATGCCAACGCACTATATAACATAAGTAGCATGGTAATGTTGTTGAAAACCAAGCCTTTTGGCTGTGCCTCAAAATCTAGTGAGCTGCCAACCTAGGCCACATATTCAAAGCAGCATAGGTGCTTGCACCATTTTTGGCATCCATATTTGAGGCATCATAAGTGCTTTCAAAATATTTTGTTATCATAGGTACTTGCAACATTTTTGGGCATTATAGGTGCTTAAGTTGAATAATTTTTGGCATAATATGTGCTTTAAACATTTCTGGGCATTATAGGTGCTTGCAAAATTTTTTGGCATTAATATTTTAAGCATCATATGTGCCTTCAAAATATGTGGGTATCAATAGGTGCTTGCAATATTTTTGGCATCCATATTGAGGTGTCATATGTGCTTTAAAAATATTTGGGTATCACAGTTTCTTGAAACATTTTGGGGCATTATAGGTGCTTAAGTTGCACCATTTCTGGCATTAAAATTTGAAGCGTCATGTGTTTTCAACATATTTTGCTGTCAATAAGCACATGATCCAATTTTGGCATCTATATTTGGGGCTTCATATGTGATTTCTAAATTTTTGGGCATCATAGGTGCCCATGATGCCCAAAATAGCTGACCAGAAATACTCAATACAGTCACTAGATTTTTAAAAACAGCTATGTTTTTATTGTTGTTGAACATTGTTCATTTTACTGGACATCGGGTGAACATTGAAGGGATTTTATATATTGCATTTAGCTGTTTCTGGTTATTTTGAAGAACTGTGATTTATTAACTCAGTTAACTGTAAACCTGTTTTGTGTCTCTCTTCAGGCTTTTTAGTGTGTTTTGTTATTAGGTGGTTAAGTGTTTTGGTTAGTGGCCTAGATTTGTACCATAGAAAAGCTGCACCATTGCATTCAAAGCAGTGTGAACTCATTGAATAACATAAGCAGCATGGCACTGAGACTTTGGCTGGGTCTAAAACCTAGCGAGCTGCCTGCCTAGACATATTAGGGAATAATTGGGCCTTGGAACATTTTAGGGCACCATAGGTGCCCATAATGCCAAAAAAAAAAAAAAAAAAAAAGAATTTGCTTCCCAGAAATGCTCAGTAGGTTTTGAGACATAGCCTTGTTTTAGTTTAAAAGTGTAACATTGTTTACCCCACCCCCCCCCACACACACACTCACAGTTTAGTGGCCTAGATTCATGCCATATAATGTCTATAGTGAGCATGTATTATTTACCAGCCCTCATACGAAGAAAGCAAGTTGCTAGGTTCTAACCTAACAGCAAACCTTTGAGGCCTTTATTTCGAGAGCTGCTTGCGTGCATATCTTATTTCTTATTTATGTCCCTTTATGAGGCAGACTCAAAAACATGAACATAGCGAGTTCCATTTTTATGGACTGTATCAGGGACCCATGAGAGGGAAATACACGTTAAATTACGTTATGTGCAATGGTCCGGTTCAAAAGTAAGGTTTACTTTGGTGGCCTGTAAGATGCAGCTATGTGCTTGTGGCCGTATGTGTACTCTGACAGGATGTTAAAAAGGCTGCATGCTCTGCAGAATGGCTTCCTTTCCTGTTTCTAGCCTGCCTCTGTGCTTCCACGCCGACGCACCAGCATCTGGTTAGCAGACCTTCTTGTTAACAGCAAAGGTGTGCGAGCAAACACAACTACGCCTTCCTGAATTTGGAGAGCTTGGGAGTTTTTTCTTTTTATGTCTTTTGAAATCCAGAATAGAAACACACAAAGTGATAAAAATAGCATTAAAATGCTCTTTGACAGCAGTAATTGTTCATTTCATAGAATGCATTGCTGTAATGCCGCAATCAAAATCTGTCTGGATGGTCCTGAGTTGAGCTGTTGCATGGGCAGTCCTGTGACATAATAATCCTGTGCCACTGCCCTGGAAGTGGCTTGACATCACATGCAAGTGTCAGATCTGAGAGTACTTAGTGCTCAGCACATGAGTGAACATGCTGTCTGGTTTCTGTCCCTTGACACATGACGTCTGTAGGATGTCTCACAACAAGTAAAGATTTTTACACACATTTTTTGTTTAAGGGCTTTTTTTTTTATAGCCGTAGCCTTGCGGTTAGCACACATATTCTGTCACATTCAGTACATTTATATACACTGTCTTTAAAAGTTTGATTCAGTCAGACTAAAACAATAATTAATCTTTTAAAATGTCATGTAAACGCTTTAGTCCAACTGAAATTGTTCCAGTCAGATTTTTGTAAAGTCAGAATAATAGACCAAGGTCATGCGATTGGTGCTTGGCTTCGTCCATACACGTCAATCAGACCACAACTGGCATCAGCATTTCGTCAGCATTTAGTTTTGATCACTCAGATGAAGTCTGTAGGTTTCATTTAATTAAAATGAACTAAAGCAACACAATTCTAGAACATTTAGTCATAACTTGATTTCATTGCGCTCTATTCGTTAAAATTTTTAGAGTTTACTTAATACATTTGAGTTGGGACTACTTAAATACATTTTGTGGTGTTAAGCATTGATGAAACTGGGCAGGGGATTTCCATTTCCCAGCATGCTCTGTATGAGACTCTATAATGAGAGTCAATGTTAAAATTAAATGTTACTTTGAGTTTTATCCCCCTTGTTAGGGTACTTGTTAATGTTTAATATTTTGTTATGTTGAGATTCAGAAGAGTATCAGTTATGTTGAAGTTTTGGGGGGTTATCATTATGGTGAAGAGTGGAGTTTGAGCTTACGATGAGGACTGGTAGATATCGCAGATGAAATTGATTACTCCATTGAGCAATTGCTGTTAACCATAGTTACTAAGTTACACTCTGTAGTGCTTCCAACCAATGTCTATTTAGCATACTAACATTGACTTTCAATAGTTATAACATAAAGAAACAAAAGAGATTATTTTGAGTTACATTGACGTGTCTAATTTTGTTTGGTTTACCCATTTTAAATATGGTTCATTCTTTGTTTGAGTTTAGATATAGTAATTTTAAGTTAAGAAAACTCATTTCAAACATGTGGAACCACTGTCCTTGATTGAGTCAAGTTCAGCCATATTCAGCCAAATTCTGCTATCTTTTTGAGTGTAAGCAAAAACCCACTATAGCTCTATCAACTATAACTGTAAATGTACTGAGTGAGCTTTGGTGCTCATATGGGCAATTTGATTTTGAATATTGCTTGCAAGATTTCCCAGTCCTGTTCCTCCCACTTTTCCCCAATATTTTTTGTCTCCTCTTTGCTGTACTTGTATATAAAAGTAGCAGGTAAGGTAAAAAGTATGTGCATGTTAAACCATGTTAAACACATGGCTGTGAGAACTGTCATATCCCTGAAAACATGTTTTAAATGTGATGCTGGAGTTCTTTCATTTGTTTTTCATTGAAGGTCCTTGCCTTCACACCCACACGACTAGAGCTTTTCCATTTGATTACCTTGCCTTAGTTTTTTGTTTACCATTGCAGAATACTTCTAGCTAATCTGGGGACCATGTCCTTGTTTCGGATGATTTGTTCTGGTCTCCATCAGCCATGCAACCCACAGTGTCAAGTTTCTTCAGCCCTTATTTCCTTCTAGAGCCAGAATGGCTGCATCAGTGTTGGGGATTGAGCTGTCAGGGTGGAGTCACCCAATGTGTGTTGTGAAACTATGCAACAACCTTGCTTTGGCCAGCTGATCTGGAGACACTGTGAGGAGAGCAGGGGAACTATGTTGAATAGGATTATCTGGCTGTTTAAAAACAGGAAGAGGGAGTTGAGACTCTAGGGAGAAGACATGACTGAGGGAGAATCTAGATTGTCCTCAGTGTTAGAGTGAGAAAATGGACGTCCACAGTTTGGGGTGGTTCCCCCCCTCAATTGAAAGCAAAGAAGTAGACATCCATGGAAATGTATTTTGGGGTTCAGCGTCCAGCCCCCCTCCTTCCCCCTTCCCCATTCTCTCTGTCTGTGTCTTTCGCTCTCTCACTCTTTCAAGCTTTTCTTGGGAGGAGCCCCGACTGAAAACAGAGAGACCCTAAACAAAAGAGGAGAGCGTTTGTTCTGTTGGACTCTCTGTCAGAGTTGGCTCTGGCAGTCTTTTTTGTTGTTTAATCCCTGCCTGCTGTTGAAGATATTTGTTAAAGTGATTATGTGCGTTATAAAAAGCTGCATTTTGTGCATTAATAAGTTATGGCCTTCTAATCAACCACCTTAAATACTTAATTACATTTTTTTATATGTTCTAAAATAATGAAAATGATGCTTGCAAAACTTGCTGCCACAATGCTAGGGTATTTTAGGTGGTTGCTGAGGCATTGCTATGCAGTTGCCAAGGTGTTCTGGATGGTTGCTTGGTGCTTACTTAGTGCCCAACTCAGAAGAGTCCACCCCCAGTCTTTATGATATTCTGTTCCCTATATGAGTGATAATAAATCTCTTTTAGGGCTCGTGTTTTAAATAGTAGGTTAAAATGAGGAGCTTAGCAACAGCGGCTCGCCTATAACAGTTCTGCCCTCTGTCTGCTTATGTAAACGCACTGACTCAGCCGGACGTCTAGAAATATTCGCCAATAGAGCACAGATTCTTATTCATGAGGAAGAATGGACTGAAGGGGGCCATGGCGTGATACGTCGCCCGCTCTGTGTTACCATGACATCCCATTTCTGGTCAGCGTGCTGGACTATTAACGGCTCTGTGCCGATTAAAGGGTGACTGGGGCTGTGAATACAGAAGCCTGGTGCCCAGGCCTGCAGCGTATGGCTGCAAAGCTCTGATGGCCAGCTGGAGGATGAATACTCCTCATTTATGTGGCAGACGAGGGGCTAGAGGGCAATGGAGACTGCCCTCATTCTGAGAGACACAGGGGCTCAGTAAACACACACACAATTTTCATTCCTATTTGTCTTTGAAATGGTTTTGGTGCATTTGTTTGTTTGCGTATGCACAGTGACTTATTGTACGAGGAGAAAAATTATATGCACATAGTATACATTTATGTGTATATATATATATATATATATGTGTATACGTATATTATCTAATGCAATGACATGCATGACATTTTTAAGTGTGGTTTAACTGTCCAAATGATTTTAGGGGCCACTGTATATTTGAGACTGCCTGTTTTTAGTTTCATTTTTAATGTGGTGAACTCACATGACATACTGTTGGCCTGCCGTTCTACTTTGAATGCACGCACACATACAAAATAATTTGATCAAGGTTTGGACTGTGGTAAGCAGTGACTAGTTGGTGGCTTTTTGTGTGCTCTATATCCAGGGGTCCTCTGGGTCAACAATCAGCTTCTTCTGCAGGGACAAGGAGCTCAGGGCAGGATGGGGGTAGGGAGCTATCTGTGGCCACCAAGCTTTCATGGTCTTCCTTGGTATTTTGGGAATGCAGCACTCTCCCCCTCCCCAACCCTTCGGGTGGAAGCTCAAGATAGAGTTCGCTACATGCCTAGTTGTTTCGGGATAGTAATTCTTCTAAATCTGCTTTTCTTTCAGTGGTGACCTGCTGGATTATATTTTGGGGTTTTTGTCATTGTGGCTGTTGGATTGAGACGCAGAGGAGTGAATTATAATCTGGCGTCCCACCCTTTCTGTCTTAATCTCGGTTTCAGACGCAGCCCACTCTTTCTTTTGATTGGTCGAATGCATTGCTGCTTATTAGTCCATGGTTAGAGGGAAAACTTAATTCAAAGTCAAACAAGACCAAAAATGTTAGTGTTTTAACTGGGGCTGCACAATTAAAATAATAAATAATTGAGATTCCAATACAGTTGCCACATTTATCTTAGATAAGTGTTGATTACAGCAGTCCATTTTGGTGTTCTCATGTTGTCAACATTTTCTATTTTATTTAAAAAATTTGGGTGATGCTTTGAAAGGCAGCGTCCAAATTAATAAGTTTTTTTTTTCAAAACGCATCTTTTCTTCTACATTTTGGCCTTCCGTCCACACTGAGATGGTGTTTTTGATTGCTAAAACAGGAGCTTTTTGAAAATGCTCTTAGCAGATTTATAGAAGAATATTTCAGCTCTGTAGGTCCATACAATGCAAGTGAATGGTGACTAAAACTTTGAAGTCCAAAAAGCACATTAAGTCAGCATGAAAGTAATCCATACGACTCCAGTTGTTTAATCCATTTCTTCTGAAGCGATCTAAAGCGATCTGGGTAAGAATAGACCAAAATATAACTCCTTTTTAACTGCACGATCATGATTTCAAGCTCTATTACACTTCCTTGTGCTTGATGCATACACCGAGTACTAGATGGTGCTAGGAAGTGTAATCGAACTTGAAATCATGATCGCCAAGGAGACTGCAGATGTCAAGATGAGAAATCGTAAAGCCTTAATATAACATGTGAAAGTGAAAAATGTGGGACAGTAATATTGTAATATTTCCTACTATACTTTTATTATAATATAATAGCAATTCAGGTTTGCTGGGCTCCACAAACAACAGTGAAATGGGTCAACTAAAGTTGACCAAAAAGAGAGAGATTTTAAGTATTTGTAAATAGTTTGGTTTTTAAAATATAATTTTTCATGTCATTCATAATATTTTTAAGCCTTAAAGGAAATTATACAGTATATCCTTATTTAAGTATTATTCCAAGGTAAATATGAATAATTGACTTCTTAAGGTGTATGAAGCACAATGACAATTTTGTCACACAAAATCTTTGACTTTCATTTTTGCATTTCAAAGGGTTTTTCCTCCACCATAAACAGCGTGGCCTTTGTCTGTGTTTGTTAGCTTTGCAGCCATCTATATGCTACAAAATAAACATTAAGCAGACATATGCATTTCAAACATATCGGATTTCTCTTCTGGAAAAGTAGACAAAAAAAAATAGGAATAACTAGAATGAGAATATTCCTATTTGTTTGTGAAGGAAGTGGCTGAATTTGATTCAATTTGAGAGCATCTTCATTGCTTTAGTCCATGGCACTAGCTGTCTAGTGTGGTTTTCAAGGCTGTAACATAAACTAAAAGCAATTGCTATTTAAGATTTGGACAAACCCTTCGATATTTCCCTTCCCAACGGTCTGTCACTATTGTCAAAACGGGAAGGAAAATGACACTCGACAAACCATTTCATGGTATCTACTATGCTGCTACTCTGTTTTACTAATGATGTATGATGCACTTGGTCTTAATACATGTACATGTTGTTTACCTCGCTTGAGTTCCCAGGGCTACTAATCTCTTGAGTAGACTCTAAACACAGTTCATAGCCACATGTCTGCTGTCTTACACTCTCTTGGCCAGGCTGAATTAAACGGACTTACGCTTGGTCTAATTTCACTACTACTTTCCATATGATTTCCAAACCTTGTTGGAAAGCTCAGAATTTTTGCTGAGGTAGAATGGCTAACCAGTGACACCAGCATTATGTAAGCAAAAGGAGTGGAAGTGTGTTCTCGTCACCACTTTCAGTTTACTTTTAAGGTTTCATTTATAAGTCACAGACTGAGCTTTAGTTCATTTTAAAGATTAATTATTGATGCAACTAGATGTACACGTTACCTAACGTGTACCTGCTTATATCTTGGTTGTTGTTGTGATAAGATTGAACTTAGTTAAATATATGAATGTGTGCTAGTGTATGTGTTTCAGTACTGGTAGCCTATGTCATGCAGACATCTGAAACGTGTATTTATCCTTGTTAGGGTTTGGTGATACAGATAGAAATCTCATCTTTTTGGCAATATTTAATATATATCTCAATATTTGGCTTTTTAAATCCAGAAGAACCATTATTTCAACCATACATCCATTATAGCCATTAAATAAATTCACCATGTTCAATGCCAGAAGTAAAATATAGTAAATATCTAGTCGTTTTTTTGTGCCTTTTTTTTCTTCTTCACTAAATGTAAATTAATAAATTATATTATGATATTATTTCAGGGCTTGACAATATGGGTTATCATATGCTTGTCCATCGGACAAGTAAATTGATCATTCACTTGTATGGGTAATAGTTACTTGTCCGGAGAGAAAAAAAGGAAATGTTTTCAACTGTGGTGCAAATATAATTTTTTCAGAAGCAATATTCTCATCAATATTCTTATTCAGTCTCTTGTTTTCCAGCAAGACATGATACAATGATTCATGTACCAACTTACATTAACATTTATTTGCAATCCACCTCCGAATTTCATGCCTAGTTTGTAATAAGTGAAACTTAACCTAGGCTATATAACAAATATTGCGTTACTGATGTTTTAATCGGGCTGCTTGTCTGGTTGGACAAGTAAATTTCTCTTTCACTTTCCTGTTTAAAAATCCACTTGTCCCAGACAAGCGTTAATGTTAATCCCTGTCTTATGAGTTTCAGTTATGTGCACCAATGTCCTAACTCTCTCATACTTGTAAGTTGTGAAAAAAAGAAGAGATTGCAAAATTACATTTCTTAATTTGGTTTTAAATGTTTCTTAATTTTATTTCACCATCGTAATCATTGCAGTTGGTTTGCGCAATATACAGGTGCATCTCAAAAAATTTGAATATCGTTGAAAAGGAGCCCCGACCAAGTATTTTGTGCATAAATTAACATACTTTTCAGAAGGTCGACATTTCTGTATTATAAATTCTTTATTCTAATATTTTGAGATATGCCTGTATATTATTCAGTATATTCCTCTGTGTGCCTGTATGTGCAAAAGTGTTTATCCATAATCTAAATACAACTTTCTTTTAGGTAAATTCATGTTTCATGCCTTGACAGTAGTTTGTGTTCAAGTTTTTGAAAGCCTCTTACAAAGACCAGTTCTAAAATGCACTACAGCTTGTCCCCTGAAAACAAGAATGCCTGGTCTAAAATAGCAAAACCACCAAGTCTTTGCATAGAAAGGACCACGGTTTCACACATCAATTTCGTCACTGTGGCTGAGAAAACTAATCTAAAATGTCAGGGTTTATAAAACTGTGCGCTGATTATTTAAATTTTTTAAAAGTAGAAAGCGACATTGTATTTCCAGAAGTAAGAAGGTGTTTTGTTGTGCTCTAAAAAAAGAAATAAAAAAGAAGTGGGGAAATAGTGTTGAGGCTCGAGTATTTCCTCTTAAAAAAGAAGCCCGAGCTGAATGCGGTTGTGGGACGGGTGGTTGCTGTCGTTCAGGAAGGATGTGAGTTTGTTGAAGAGCTTTGGGCACAGAAAGAAAAGAAAACGTCATTCACGGTATCCCCGAGCAACAGATTTTGGCAGATGTAGTTCCACGATTCTCTCAATGCAAGTCCACCCAGAACAAGCAAACCACGGCCAGTCCAGGCCTGTGAGCTCAGACCAGAATCGAATGCATATTGTTGGTCTGCTTTTAATTAGTAAAAGGTGATTTAAGCCACTTACTCACTTGATTTTAATCTTATATCAGAAACAAACTAGACCTATTCTGAATGATAAGTATAATTATGATCTGATTTCTGATAAAGTACATATGCCTCTATGATCAATAGCTGCTTGGACGATATATCAAACGCCCTGTCTGTTATATTATCTAGGAATGATTCATGTAACGTAATAATGTTAATTTATAATTATTTGATTTAGATTTTTATAGTTGCTGAAAATCGAAAATGGCTTGCCGGACTCCTAAAATCTATTTCTTATGTTCTCTCACATGCCCTATGCTTTACATTCTGACACATTTAACTATGGCCTCGCAGGTTGTTGCAGCCATAGCAACAAAGTATTTTGACAATATAAGTTGCTGGCCATAGGAGCAGGCTGTGGTTTTATGGTTTTTATATGGGGCCAAGTCTTTCTCCGTAATCCAGACCTACACCTCAACTTTTAAAGCGACAGCCATGCAGTTTAGGCCACATTCTTTGCACATTTACAGGGGACTATTATAACGTGACCTAGTCACATTACTGAATTTTAAGTACATCTCACTTTGTGAGCAAAGATGCTTGTTTTGACCTGCCCTACCCACACACACACACACACAAACGACTCGCAACCACGCTGCATGTCTGTTCCCTTTCCCAAGCTGCATGACAGTTACTTCATAAAGCTCCGTCTGCATGTTAAGGAAGTTGGCCTAACCACATACTCAAGTTGCACTCTTGGTGATTGACACATGAATGCCACAAATGACTTCTCTGCTATGTTTTAGAGTTGTCAAAAGAGTGTCCTGCGTTGGTTTCCACATTATTGAATTAATCGTGTGATTTATGGCCCTCAATGGCTCCTTTCATCATATCACATGCCTCCAGTTTCACTTCACCTGCTTTGGAATGAGTAGTGGGACAGTGTGTCTCGTGGCATCTCTCTCAGATCCCTAATGGAGGAGGTGGAGCTGAAATTTCCCTATTAATAATTTGATACTAGACTCTCTTATGAGCCACTAAAGCAGAAGTGCTTTAAAATTTTGACATTATTCAATGAATGCATTTTTACATGAACACCAATAAGCTGAAAATCTAAATCAGCTCACCCTGTTTCAGAGAAGGAAAAAAAAATACTTAGATGTTTAGTAAACCACCCTTTTCCCTGATTAAAGAATGCAGTTTAAGGCATTTACTTGAGCATATACATTGTCAGGTTATTAAGCATAATCGGTATATTATACACATTTATACAACTGGCTACAAAAAAGATGACTACCTTATGATGTATTCACATTTAACAGAGCTGATGGTAATGATTAGCATTTATGCAATGGCTGAAACTGTGGTTTCTATCAAGGGAACTGTGTGCCAGGGTCATAGCTCTCATAGTTCAGGCCCATTAATTTGTTTGAACTTTTGACTATAAAGAGATGTTAAAAGATGTTTTGTAAGTACTTTAAAGGGCCCCATTAAATGACTGGGCATATTAAATGACTGAATGGTGTGGTGAAGTGGATAAGGCTTATGGCTGGTTCAATCCTAGCTTGGCTTGAACCTTTCTGTCCATTAGCACTTAACCACAAGTTGTCTCTAAAATACTTTAAGTTCACGTTACTGTTTTGTGTTTCCTACAGAATTATTTGCTGCAGTGGTTGCGTACTACAGTACATACCAAGCAAAACAATACTATTTTTCTATTATTAAAAAACATTTATTACAGCAAAACACTTTTGTGAATGTTTATCTGTAACTACACATCATAGAGCTGGATCAATATGATTGGGTAAAAATATAGATTTTTTCAATGAATCTCGATCTTCATTTGAACAATCCCAATATCAATAGTTAAAAATCCCAAGATCTTTAAAGAGTTGAAAATGTTCTTCTGTTTTGGTTGTGTTGATTATTACATATATCTGGTAAATAAATTGCTATTTAACCCTGTTTTTTTATCTCATCTTGAAGTCTTGTATGTCCAAATCTATCTCACCATCTCTGGTATTTTATAGATTATCTGAGCACATTCTCGATGTCCACATACTTTACTATTCAGGCTCGCCAGGAGCCAAAATCTCATGTGGTGCAATTTATTTAGTTGTGGTGCAAAGTTTTGGTTGTCTGGTCCCACAAATATAAAATAATTATTGGTGGATTTCGTTAATATGCCGTTTAAAAGTAAATAATTCAAGGTAGGGCTGCACAATTAATTGAAAAACGAATCGCAATTACGATTATGTAATCGTGAAAATTGCAGATTACAGCGTTCAATTTATATCTGCTCCGGTTGAGTCAATGGTTTCTATTCACAACGTGTTTTTGCAGTGGTTGAGAATTCTAACCAATCACTAACATGTCCGTTGAGCAATGAAAGGGCAATGGCCAATCAGAGCCGCTTGGAGTAGTCCTACGTCCTATCTGTAATGACAACTGATTCTAATGCGCAAGTTTTAAACCATCTGAATTGATTTATTTCTATAGCGGCTTTCACAACACAAGGAATGCCCAGATGCTTCCTTTATGTTCTAGCTATGTTCGCGCAACACACAAAAATGAATTCTGAAGAAACATCACATGACACTTGAAAAGAAGCTGTACAATAAAAGTGAAAAGCACTTCGTAATTATTTTGGATTTATTGGATATTGCACCGCTCGCTTTGAACATAGATGTTAAATACACTGCAAATGAGCAACACGACAAAACTAAAATGCTCCCGTTCTAATCAAGGCACAGACTCTTGTAAATAATTGATTTCCGTATGCTGATTAGACAGCTTATTTTTTAATGAACATTGTGTGGAGCATCATGGAGCTTGCGTCGAGATGCAGATTGAGCAAGCTCATGATGCTCCACACAATATTCTAGTTAACCTGCATTGAGTGACAGCAGTCATTGTAATGGGAGAGTTTGTCGCATTGCTCGATTTCGGTGTACAATTTATTAATGTAATAACGGTTTTGTTTTGTCATGTTAATAAGTAGGCCGATGTGAATTTGATTTGTACAAAATAGCAAAAAAGTTATTCAGCTTAACTGCTCTAATTGTGTTTTGGAGGTGTAGCCAACATAAAGAATATGGCATGAATAGCATATTTCAGGAATCACCGTCATTGTATCACGTCTGCTCTATTAAGACCCATTTGCCATGCAGCTGGTATTGGTAGATTTTACATTTTCATGAATCGCACAAACTCCGATCGCAAATTATTGTTTTTAATTTCCAAAGTGCAACCACTGAGGCCAAAAATGATCTAATGATGATCTTACATGAACAAGATCACCATTGAAGATCATTCTAGGATGAATGGACCCTGTCTAGCCACCTAACGGCTTACTGAACGCAGTAACTTGGTCGATTTAATTAAATAAATAAATAATTCAATTTATTCTATACTATAGATATCAATTTAAAATATTTTTTATTTGCCTTACCTTAACAAAAATTATTACAATATAAATTACAATACAATAAAATGCTTAAAAGAAACCTGAAATCTGCTTCTCTGAAGAACCACATGGTTGCTTACTTGGTGACGTCATGGTAATTTAATATTTTAATTGATATTAATAATCGCAATTACAATATCAAGAGCAATAATCGACAATTATGATTTTTGCTATAATCGTGCAGCCCTAATTCAAGGCTTATTTGGCCTCCATAAATGTCTGCTGTGCTGACCCATTTTCCATTCCCCAGGATTTTAGAAGGTTTGCAACTTGCATTGACTGTGATTGGCTTCAGATTTGTCCTCCGCCCAGTGCTCACTTGATTTAATTCCATGCTTTTTGTTTTCTCCCCAGACTCCAAAAAATGAGGTCAGAATACTCCTTTGATTTGTCCAAAGCCTCGTGTGAAACTTGATGGCATGCACATATTACATTTAAATGTGATCAAGTTAATTTGCATTTGTGCATGTGTTGATAACTTCTGTTTTCATCGAGTGTGTGCGCACAAGCTCCTGTGAGCCTTTCACAATGTTCTCTTCTGGGGGATTCTTAAGAATGTGAGCTCAAGTTTGCAGACTCAGCTGTTATCTTGGAGCACCAGAGCTCTGGAATCGGAATGAGTGAACTAGTGTTCCAAGAACACTGTATCTGTGTCTCTCCTTCACTCTTCCAATCACTTTTACTTTCATTCTCAGATAGAGAAAAAGAGGGTGGGGTGGGAACGAAATTAAGTTTGATATTTTCTGTAAACATGTTAGAAGCCTCAAAAATTGGTTTGATGTTGCGGCTGTGATCTTGGCTGCGTTTCATTCCTTGGCCACATGGCTGAATTTTTTTTTATTAGGGGAAAATGAAACCAGTCCAGATTGTACACACTTACTCAGCTGTGATAATATGCCATTTGCAGTAAATGTGGTCTGAGTGTAGAGTGATGAATGTTGGACTTATTCACTTCCTACAAGCTCTGGTAGCAGGCCAGATCTTTCTGCGAATATCACTTAAAGTTGGTTCCTTTACTGCACTGCAGCTGTGCGTATACAGGCCTGTTAACCAGCCTTCTAAAACTTTATCTGACCCAATCTCTGGAAAGATAAATGAAAACTCCAGGCTGTGCCATCTAAAGATAATTTTCACAGCAGGCTTATTTTGGTAGCACACAATGTTGTGAATAGCCTCTATTGTGATCCCTGTATTTTGGACAACTTCCAAAATAAGTTCAGGTATTAGTTTGCCTTGCATAAAGATGAATTGCCTCTTCTTTTTTCCAGACTGTATTCTGCCTTGGGACGTGCAAAATGTCATATCAATATCTTCTAGTCGGTTGGTTGCCTAAACAACTTGTGGACTAATCAGCCTTAAGGAGGCCATGTATACTGGAATTAGGCTGGATTTTCCTGACCCTGATCGAATGTTTTTTTAATGTTTTTTTAATTTTCAGGGGTTGTTTATATAAGACGCGTTCTTGCATTGAGATACAACTAGATGGAATGCAATTTAATGGAACCAAATGCAGGGGTTTTCGAGATGCGTTTTTAAAGTTAGAGTAATTTTGACAATACCATCTTAACGCAACAATTGTGGAAGGGCTAAAAAAACGCGCGATGTGCAATGCTTCAGGCAAAGACTTGCTTCTGGTTGTGTATGCATGTGTCCATATGAATTTATAGACTTATCAGAGAGAGTTTTGGCATGCAAAGTTTCTAGCTAAAGTAAAGCACCCTGTAGGCATGCTAATTAAAGCAACGACCAAAAAATTCTATCAGCACACGACTTAAAGCAACGTCACTAAAATATAAAAACAAACAAAAATACATTTGCGAATCGCTTTGTCTGTTTGTAGACAAGTCGACCACTGTGGCCCATCCCTAAACGCTACTTCAAACCTACCGGCTTCTTTTAGTTTGCTTAAAAAATTGTATGAAATGCAGTTATTTTTGATTTGCAAAGGTGGTTGTTTGCCGATATTTGTCCTGTTCCCCTGGCGATGTACTCCTAGCACATTCCTGAAATTCTTAAGCTTGGAGAAATTAATTTTTTTTATTGTGGGTGTGTTTTGGTGTGACATGACTTTATTTAGTTATATTCCTCAACAAACTAATTTTAAAACGACTCCATACGTAGTATAAACCCAAGCTTTGTTCGCCTAGGGGGCTTTTGTTCATTTAGGAGAAAATATGTGGATTCTTCTATAGAATAATCTCTACTTCATTCTGCCCTCGGTAAACAAACAATCTTTATATAGTTACAGTCCAAAACCACATTCCACCCGCCTATCATTCATCTTATATGGACTCTATGGATATAAATGAAAGGACTCATTAAGGATTCATACTAAATTTGCAATAATTGAGTTACCTTTTTCAAAGGAGATCATAGTCATCTCCATCTGTGCTAGCTAGCCTACTCAGTGTTTGTTTTTCTTAAATTATATTTGTCATCTAACTTTTAATATAATAACTAGTAGGTGGGCTTTGTTTTCATATTAAGGAGTGGGTTGGGAAACAAAGTTTATTTGGTGGCGCCCACGCCTCTCATACCAACACAATCCCAGAATCCATCATAATTTATGGCTCACCTGAGTCACGCTGGAGTAAACATTGCTTTCTTCTAATGCAAGAAGGAGGGAGTGGCTGTTTACACCTAGTTTTATTTCAGACCCATCATCCACATGCACCTTACGTCACTTTTGTACGTGTAAACCTGCACACAGACACGTGAGGTTTTGTGTGGGAAACACAGTCACTGAATACTTTAAAGGGTGCAATTTATCATCAGCCATCTCTCTTTCACATCTTCTGTCTGTTTATTTTTGAGCTACTGATCATCACCCTATTATAGCCATGAGACTGGTCAGTACAGGGCTGCTTCTGCATATCTTATTTATACTTGGTCTAAATTATCTCAGGCTGGAATCCCATGATTTCTCTGCATTGAGCATGATCTTGCACACAAACCCTCCCTGTGTTCTACTAACAGGCTGTCTACTGTATTATACTGTACTTCACTATAGGGCTGAAATGATTAGTCAATGTTTTCAACAACGTCGACAATAAAAAATAATTGTCGACAAAATGTTCTGTCAAAATGTAATTTGATAACATTTAATGTTAGATGAGATCAAATTAAATTAATAATGGCGCGAGAGGAGCACTGCTGCTATAATAATAAGTGGAGCCGGAGCTGCCGCTCGGCTTAAGGAAAACTTTTGTGTCGAGCGTCTTTAAAGGAAACATTCCTGGCTTTACATGTTTTAATGCAGTTATATTTAATGCATTATAGCTTAAAGTTCAAATAATAAGGAAGTAGGTCTTGTAAATAACTACAAACTCCGAAGCTGGCATTTCTCTGTGCGGTCAGCGCCTCTATGAGATGCGCGAGGTGGCCTGATCTAAGGGGGTGAGATTGAAACTGCACCCGACTGAGGCACACTGTCATGGGGATGCTCATCCCTCGAGCACGCACGCTTAATGCAGCTAGATTATAACGTGATGGCTCGAGACTTATTGAATCATATTATATGTGTCACTGTGCATTTCTTATCGGGAAGAAAATTGGCAATACGCAGCTTTAATTAGACACAGCAACAAAATACGTTTTTGGCTTGTTTTACAATATTATTATCTAAAATCCTTAAAAACAACGTACATTTACTTTAGCAGCTATACTGCAGAAGAACAATTTGTTATCTGAGAATGTTGAATATAATATTAAAAATGATAATATTTTAAAATGTCAAATTCCTTTAAAAAAAAAAAAAGATTCATTCATCTGAGAAGCAGCATATAAGATATTTAGATTTGCTTTTAGAGAATAGATCTTGAATATAAGTATATTTTGTCTTTACTGCGCTCGCAGAAGTATAACCAAGTGAACAAATACACTTATATACAAAATACACTTATATTTGTCTCTTAAAGCAAGTCTAAATATCTTATATGATGCTTCTCAAGTAAATGTATCTTGTTATAAGGATTTTTAGATTTGTTTTTTGGTGAATTTATTTACTGAATTAAATGTAATAAATAAAATGTTTTTCCTTTAATTCAGAGAATGTCATTTAGAGGTATTTTTAAAAGATGATTTTGGCCTCTTCATTGTTAGCAAGCACGTTTAATACAACCTTTTAAGTCAGGGCACTGCTAATCATTGTAGTAATCACCCGAATAGTCAAATAATTGTTCTAATAATCATTAGATTGGTTATCAAAATAACCGTTAGTTGCAGCCCTACTTCACTATTGTAGCTCAGTCAAGCGCGCGCGTGTGTGTGTGTGTGTGTGTGTGTGTGTGTGTGTGTGTGTGTGTGTGTGTGTGTGTGTGTGTGAGCGTGTATTTATCACTTTGTGGGGACCAAATGTCCCCATAAGGATAGTAAAACCCGAAATGTTTGACCTTGTGGGGACATTTTGTCGGTCCCCATGAGGAAAACAGCTTATAAATCATACTAAATTATGTTTTTTGAAAATGTAAAAATGCAGAAAGTTTTCTGTGAGGGTTAGGTTTAGGGGTAGGGTTAGGTTAGGGGATAGAATATAAAGTTTGTACAGTATAAAAACCATTATGTCTATGGAAAGTCCCCATAAAACATGGAAACACAACGTGTGTGTGTGTGTGTGTGTGTGTGTGTGTGTGTGTGTGTGTGTGTGTGTGTGTGTGTGTGTGTGTGTGTGTGTGTGTGTGTGAGTGTGTGAGTGTGTGAGTGAGTGAGTGAGATACTATATCTGATAAGATTTTCAAGGGGGAAGAATTATTTTCTTTTTGAGTTATATCAGTGCTGTACATTTGAAAGTTGGCCTGAGAGTGTGTTTATCCTGTTGATTTGTGTGCGAGTAAGCATGTTTTCTGATTTGTGTGTCGGGTCTTGGGAGATGTCCCAGGCATTGTTTGTTTTATAGTGGGCCTGTTCATGGTTTTGTTTAGCTGATGAAAGGCCACAGAGAACTGTTCCCTTTCTCTTCACATATTGTGATGTACTCAACATGACTTATTACATTGCTATCTACTATTTGGACCCTGGTTCTGACTGAGCCCTGATACCTCAGAATTATTATATTTATTTCATTTTTATAAACAACTACATGAAACCTGGCTTATGCAGTTTTTAAGCAGCTGTATACTGTATTAAATGTAGAAACACATTTCTTGCTTTGATCTTTACAAAATATAGACATGTAAATGTGCAGATTACATATCTATGTACATGTCAGACAGACATCTTGGGCTGCTGCATTATGTATTGTTCCTGTGTTTTTCATATACATTAGCCTTTTAAAAATAATATATCACAATATATTTATGATAATAACAATACTGTATAATGCATCATATTTTTTCATTATGTGAAGACTTGCTGGCCAACTCAAAAGAATGCTCAGAAAGTACGTCTCCATTCCTTCAGGTTATCTTAATTCATGACACGTTACACATGATCATGATTGATTATTGCTTTCACGTTCAAGTACTCGAGTAGTTGTGTCCATTCATTAATGTATTTGGGTGTTTTTCAGTTATAATGTCCATTTTGCTTACATATAAATGACATTCTCTCTCAGCTAATGCTGTTTATTATACAAGGACCTTATAACTTCGCATATTACGAAAATATTAATTGAACACATTTTATTTAATCATACTTTTTCATAATTTTAACATTTAGTTTTCTTTTAAATTGACAAATTCCATGGATTCCATAAATAAATATGATCTTGAAATTGCATCTATTTTATTGCACATACTGTATACAGTATATACATTGATCAGCCACAATATTAAAACCACCTGCCTAATATTATGTTCGTACCCCTCATGCCGCCAAAACAGCGACAACCTGCACCACAGTTGTACAAAGTGGTTATCTGAGTTATCGTAGACTTTGTCAGTTTGAACCAGTCTGGTTATTCTCTGTTGACCTCTCTCATCAACAAGGCGTTTCCATTCACACAACTGCCTCTTAGTGGATGTTTTTTGTTTTTGGCACCATTCTGAGTAAACTCTAGAGACTGTTGTGCATGAAAATCCCAGAAGATCAGCAGTTACAAAAATACTCAAACCAGCCCATCTGTCACTAACAATCATGCCACGGTCGAAATCACAGAGATCACATTTTTCCCCATTCTCATGGTTGATGTGAACATTAACTGAAGTTCCTAACCCATATCTGCATGATTTTATGCACAGCTGCCACACGATTGCTTGATTAGATAATTGCATTGATAATTTTTTTTCCAGATGGTATATTTATATATATGGATGAAAGGATCTCAGTGCTAAACTTCTTTGGCACTATACCACTTAATCACTAGAAAGTTACATCTGAAAATTTACAACTTGCGCCACACACACATGCAGTGGAGAAAATGTCAGAAAGAAGCGAGGGGGTCTGACATAAGTGAGTGTTTGTGTGTGAGTTAAAGCAGTGTTTCTCAACTGGTGGGTCGCAGGTCTATTTGGACTGGGTCGTGGACAGCAGGGAAAGAACAATGCCATGGTTCTTCCATTTGAAGATATTTTGGCGGATGCCCAAGTGATGGCCTATTTAGGACTGCCGAGGCAGACTTAATGATAATCTCGCAATCAGCTAAAGACTTTTCATCTGCACTTTTAACGGAACCAGCTTGCGATCATGATCTGCTCTGCTCTCTGATGTGCGCGTGGAACAACCGGGCTTCCCTCGATTATGCGGAGCACAGACCTCAAAACTGATGTGACCAATTTAATTTCTATTGAGACTTTTCTAGTTTAAAGCATTACAGAGGAAGTGAAGTCAAACCTCTCAAACAACTAATGTAGGTTCAGGTACTGAAATGTAGTCTCACACTCCATAGTAAAGTATTCACGGATGGATCCAAAACTGATAACCGTGTGTCAGCAGCAGTAGTGATTGGAGACCAACAATATGGCAGAGCAGAGGTCTATCTTCACAGCTGAGGCCGAGAGCTTTTACTGGTAATGGAAAACATTGAGCAGGGCCGAGGACAAACCTTTGAATCGCTACAGATTAGCACTGGATTCCATGGAGACCGATCACCCCATAATCATAAACATTTTGACTAAAATACATTGATTACAGATGAAGGATTTCAACATTATCATCTGTTGGGTGGCGGGACATATTGGTCTGGCAGGAAATGAAAAAGCAGATACAGCTGCAAAAGAGGCATTAAACTTAAATGTCTGATACCACCCTCTGACATCAGGCCATTAATAAACTCCTATATCACCAATAAGTGGCAATCAGAATGAGTGCAACAGCAATAAATTATATGAAATAAACCCCAGGGTCCTAAGCAAGTACTCTCAAAATGTTAAATCTAGGCATGACCAAATAGTGTTTACCAGATGCTGACTGGGCCATTCAAGACTAACACGTTTTTACTGACTGGTGTAGATCCTCCCATATGTATACCTTGTCAAACCCCTATGACCATCAAGCACATTTTACTGAACTGTAAAACTTTTGGAACTATCAGACAACGCCTCTATACAAAGATTTCCTTAATAAACATTGTTTAAAAAGTACCATCTGAACAGATCTTACAGTATCTTGTATAAACGTAGTCTTATCTAATATTGCAAATATGTGTTGACTGACCTTTGCTTGCCATGTGAATAGTCTAGATGCTGACAATGGCGTTAAAACAAACAAACAACCCTACCCAGCACTAGAATGGATTTGATTGTTGATGTTAGGATATGATATAATTAGTAATATTATTTGTCACGCCCCCACAGCTTAGTTATTGTCAGCAGTTAAAGTTGTTTGAGAGGCAAAAAAAAAAACTAATATTTGGATTAACTATTATTTTCTTTAGAATAAATTACTTGGATAAATTGTGCACAAAATTACATTCATAACATTTATTTCAAAAGGGAATGGACTTCATTTTGATGACATGCTAAACAACTTATTGTCAGTCATCAATGTAACAAATAACCTACAACTGTTGCAGTCTCAAACACTTGTATGTTTGTATAATGCATACTTCCTATTAGTCAGGAAGTATGCATTATTAGTCTATAATGTCAGATTATGTTTTTGCCCAGAAAACAAGGATTATGTATTTGATGAGGGGTTATGGGGTTATCATGTCACATATGCTCAGTTGCTTTCTTTCCTGTGTTTCCATTTATTCTTTGTTTTTTTTTCGTTTTGTGTAGGAGGTAGTGAGGGTCAAGGGCAAATTCTTCAGCGTTTTCCAGAGAAAGACTGGGAAGATAACCCTTTTCCTCAAGGCATTGAACTGGTGAGCCATCACACACTAGCTATTCCAGATTCATTACTTCAGAAATAATGTTTAGTTATTTTTTTGCATAAAAAGCAGAACATATTTTATTTTTGTCAGCGTCAAGTAATATTGAAGTTGTGTGAGTGTGTGTGTGATTTAAAAAAAAAAAATTTTGTAATTCAATCTTGGAACTCTTAATATCAGCTTCGGGTAGTGATTTCTTTGTCATCCCTCTTTCAGTTCTGTCAGCCCAGTGGATGGCAGCTGGTTCCAGAGAGGAAGCCTGCCTCATTCTTCGTGGCGGTTCTTACAGACATCAACTCTGAGCGACATTACTGCGCCTGCTTCACCTTTTGGGAGTCTGTGGAGAACCCACAAGTGAGTGCAGAACACTTGGAGATCAGTAGAGGAACGGGAAGAGGGTAAAGGTTGCAGAGAGAGGGAATGTGTGAGAGTAGTGAAGACAGGCATTATATAACTGGATGCAACAGGGTTGATGGGTGGGGTGGTTTACTGCTGTGTGAAAATAGATTATCAAGATGGTTCTTTACACTCTGTCTGAAAGGTCATTCTTGGTACATTTTTGAGCATGTTTAATGGCTTGTGTTTGTGTAGCTACAGAAAGGAGAGCCAAGTGAGGCTGATGAAGATGATAGTCCAGATGTTCTCCAGCCCGCTCAACTCTACGCTCCCAAAAGCTTGGTTCTGGTGTCCAGTCTGGACCACACAGAGGTCTTTAGGGTAAGACTTACAGATGCAAACTAAGGAGCACATGCATAGCTGAATCTTAAACATTTGGTCAGAGCTTTGGCCTAGTGGTTTGCACAGACAAGTTGAGCTACTGTGCTCACGAGGGAGATTCGAATCAAGACTGCGCTTTGACCAGATCCCACTCCTGAATCATTTTCTGCCCCTTCTCTACTGTCTGTTTATATACACAGTGACAAAAAGACTAAAGATAAAAAAAACAAACAGTGAGGCTTACAATTATTCTTAGTATGCATTTGATGTTATTAAATCTCTTTTAAACTTGATCTTGTGTGTCTTTTCTATGCAGAACTGTTTGAGTCTCATCTACACCGTTCATGTGGATAGCCTCACCGTTCCCATGGAAACGGTGATTGGAAACCTTCTAACCTGCATCATTCCAATAGCTGGAGGCTCTCAGGTGAGAAATATATCACAATCACAGTCTATCAATCATAATTTGCACCCTGGCTTGATGTGTTCAACGACAGGGTGCCGAAACACAAAAATAATGACTGTTTCCAAACAAGTCGCTCACCCTTTCCATCTTTCATTTGTCATAAACGGTGTCCAGTAACACTTTACAAAAAGGTTCCATTGGTTAACATTAATTAATGAGTTAGGTATCATGAACAAATAATTAACAATATATTTGTTTACAGCATTTATTAATCTTTGTTAATGCTAGTTAATAAACATTAACTAGTTAGTTCATGTTAGTTCATAGTGCATTAACTTATGTTAACTAATACAACTTTTGATTTAAAAAAATTTGTTGGTATATGTTGAAATTAACATTAACTAAGATTAGGGCTGGGCGATAAAATGATATCGATATTTATCACAATAAAGAAAATCCACGATTAGCTTTTGAGGAATTTTCGATATTTACTGTGTGTCGCTAAAACACAAGCAGTTCGGCTTTCTCAGGCTGCGTTTCCACTGAGGCGGACAAAATCCGCTCAAAAGCACTCCCAGCGCTAGGAGAGAGCTTGCTCCACACTACTGCCAATCTTGTGAACTTGCTAATGCTAGCTGCCTTGCTAACGATTAGGCTACATCGGACACCGGATTGATTCCATCCACACCGCAAGACTTCATGACAACGTTTGCGCCCTCTCATTGTCTCGAGGACAGAACAACAGTAATGTGGACAACAGCTCTGATCTTTCTGCGCTGTAATCTTAAATATTGTTCTTTAGCACCAAACATGCATCATTTCTGCCCTGTCCCTCTCCGCACGCATTGCCCCTCTTCCCTGCATGTGTGTAGACATGAAGCGCCGCATGAGTTAAGCACCTTTTAGACCATAACTTTTTCCCTTCTGAATATATCTTTATTAATCAGCATGTTACGAGCCTTTAATAATAAACAAATCGAATAAACAAATCGCATTCTTTTCTAATTTTGTGAAAAATGAATTAGATGTCTGGAATGGATAAGGAAAGACTAAAATTACTAGTTGGTAGATTAGTCTCTCACTTTAATTAAAATATACAAATGTTTTTTACATTTTTTGTTTTCTCGGGACACCCCTGAACCCATATTCAGCATCATTCCACAGTCACAAGGGCTTCTATGCCCCATACTTGGGTATCTGATTTCATTTCATTTTAATGTAAAAATATTCCAATAAATACTGGACTGCTGTCACTATGCTTCAGAACAAACAGATGATCTTTTAACATTCATTTTCAATTGATAAACTATATTGGTGAAAGATCCCGCAGACCCCACTGCTTTGGCCGTCTCTGGACTATTTTGACTGTTTATAATTTATTTTTTTTCTTCAACAATATGAAAAAGATTATCATGATCACAATTTTGGCCATAGCACCCAGCCCTAACTAAGATTAATAAATGATGTAAAAGTATTGTTCATTGTAAGTTTGTGTTCACTAATCTTGTTAACAAATGGAACCTTATTGTAAAGTGTTACCAGTAGTCCTTTCTTTTTTATAGTGCCACCGTTTTTACACTTTTCAGGGAATGGATTGATTACTAATAGTTGTTGCTGTATATGCATGCTGGGATTGTGGAAAATAAATACACACTTCATCTTTAATCTGAAACGTATATATCCAGACTTTTCTCTCTTTTCGCATTTTTTTAGATCTTCCTTTAACACAGTGCTTCATTCGCTCTGGATCAATTGGATGAATTGTGGATTTTTGCATGTGTGTGACTGTTTCTCTCAAGGGATTCTTGTCAGAGATTAAAGACACATTTGTAAATGGTGGTGTAATCCCTTGTATTGTGGGTAGTGTATGAAATCTGCTCTGTTATGGATGACCCGGATTGCTCCGGTCTTAACCTTCATCCCTCCTTAATCTGTTTTAGAATGATGATGGCCATGAATAGTATATAGATGAATCTCACAAAACCAGTCATTGATTAAGACTGCACTGTGAAATTATTTTCAAGACCGTTCTATTATTTCCCACACAATTCTCATTACCCATCTTAATCCTAAAAAGTCACATTCTCATTACAAATAGTTGAATGCTAGTTTATATTGGTAATTCACTTAAAATTCTTATGATCAGCATGAAGAGTTTTAAGCCAGGTTTTCAAAGCTTTAATATAACGTTCTTCTATATATGTGCTCACGTGAGCCGAACGATTCCCAAGCTAAAGTTGAAACCTGATTCCTGTGTGTTTCAGACAAATGATCCCCCTCTTTGTAGTTTAACCGACTGGCTACTGGGTTGTTTCCAGGTAACATTTACCTTTTAGCAGCTTCAACCAATCAACACATTTGTGATTATTCTGATAATCAAACATCAATCCACGCTTTGATTTATCTCAGTCATTTCGAAATGACTGCAGCTCATGAGAATCAACAATATTTTCTTTCTGATTCAATGGCTTTTTAATCAAATTCATCAGGGAAATGAAATAAGATCATTGTTTGGGTGACGTTTCTCTTGTTTCCTCATTGTTTTGTTTTTTATGGCCCTGTACACTGATACACACACACACACACACACACACACACTCACTCACAGAGGCTTATAAGGCCAGTGCTTGTGTCGTGGGTCTGGTTGCCATGGACTGAACATATGGGTAGGGATGGTGGCAGATGGCGTCTAAGCGGGAATGACAGCCTAGAAACACACAATTACTACTCCTATACAACACATTATGGATTCAGTATGATGTTTTGATTGTTTTGAGTTCTAAAATAGACACGTTGAGTTACTGTACTAATGAGGGAGATTTGAATCCAGACTGCGCCTTGACCAGATCCATTCACAGTCATTTTATGTCCCGTCTCTACTGTACTGTCTCTTTCTATACAAAGTGGCAAAAAGCTTAAAGATAAAAAAACAAATAGTGATGCATACAAGTGTTCTTAGTATGCATTTGATGTTATAAGATGATAGCCTTGTGTGAGAAACAGACCAGTATTTAATAATTCTGGATATCAATGTAAGCTTCAGGGTAGCGCAAGGTTTTCAGTGAACTTAAATTGCAGTGGTATTTGTGTGGCTTTAGAAACTTGGAATAAAGTGCACAGATTGTATGGACTGCTTTAAACTTTTATTATACCTTTTAGTGTTATTTTTGGAACAGCCATGGTCACAATGAGCTGTTATTGTGTGTAAACATTCTTCAAATTATTTTTCTTTTGCGTTTCACTGAATAAAGTAAGTCATATGGGTTTGGAACATCATGCGGGTGAGTAAATGATGACAGAATTTTCATTTTAGTTATTCTTTTTAGGAGACTGAAATATTGAAGGGAGTTTTGTATAGAGACAAGAGTTTTGGCCACGTAGTGTTTATTGGGATGGAGTTGAGACAGTTGTGAATTGAACAAGTGAATAATATGTTTGCTGGCGTAATTCTGAGAATCCTGTGAGCCTTATTTATTTTGGACTTCCTGGATGGCATGTTATATTGTCCCTGACCATGGGATACATTGCCAAGTAAAATAAGTCTGTTTGTTTTCCAAAGATAATCCATGCAATTATGACCATACCAGAAGTAATTGATTTGATATCAAATCTAGTGTTACGCAAGGCAGGATTATTTCACAGATTTATACTGCAGCCTGATTTTTCACATTTTCTCGTGACCCTTTCCCTACATGTTGTCTTACAGCTGTATTTTATCATCAGAATATTGTTTTCAGCATTTTGCATTTGTCATATATTGGCTTTTTTGCTTTTTGCTGTGTCTATTTTATTTGTAATTTTTTTTTAATGTCTCTCAATTTAGTTGTATCTAACAGATTTTTTGTGTTACATTGTGTGTGTGTGTATGTATGTGTGTTTCTATGTGTGTGTTTGTTTGTTGCTAATCTAGCCGGGCCAGGACGACAGAGAGGAGAGCTCGGTATGCCCAATTTGATTTCGTTCAGCCCTTTCTGTCCCCGTCAGTCCTGCTATTCCTTCTATGTACTGTTAAACCAATTAAAACACACTCAACATCAGGGGAACCAATCAGATTTTTTCAGACCAATCTGAAATGTATCCCGTTTCTGACTAACCCTTGCACTTTAATTGGTCAGAGCTATAATGTATGAAAATGGTTCAATATTTTCATATCTTTTCCTCAATTCCAATGTGCTCTAAGTCATTGTGGTGGCGTAGTGACTTGCTGAGTGATTTACTGCGGAGACATAGTGCGTGTGGAGGCTTCACGCTATTCGTCGCGGCATCCACACACAGCTCACCATGCTCACTGAGAGCGAGAACCACACATTATAGCAACCACGAGAAGGTTACCCCATGTGACTCTACCCTCCCTAGTAACCGGGCCAATTTGGTTGCTTAGGAGACCTGGCTCCTATGTAAGGAGTCACTCAGCATGCCCTGGATTCAAGCTCGTGACTCCAGGGGTGGTAGTCAGTGTCAATACTCGCTGAGCTACCCAGGGTCCCCTCATAGCTTTATCTTTAATATGGAAGATGCATCATTAAATTCATAACCTTTAAAGAAATGTGCCACAGCCATCAAAGCTAGGGCTGAGTAAAAGTATTCCCATGTATTTTTCTATTAATCACGATATTCATACGTACAATCCTGATTATCGATATGGAAAAAAAATACATTTAAAGTTTTGTTTGTGTAGATTATTGTATTTGTTACAATTTCTTTAAAAAAATAAAAAATTAATATTTTCGTAATATACCAAGTTAGAAGGATCCTTGTATAATTTACAGTATTAGCTGAAAGCGAGTTTGTTTCATATGTAAGCAAAATGAACATTATAACATAAATATTCCCAAATGAAACAGAATCAAATTGGTTATCTAATCAAATCAAGAGCTTGTGAATCATTATAAAGTCAAATCTGGAAATCTGTAGCGATACAATCCCTAATCAAAGCACCACTTTTAGTAACACATTTATTGACTACACATCAATAAATTTCAAAGACAATTCCTGTCAAATTTATTGTGCAATAAAAGATTGAAGTTATTTAGCTTGAATGTATATTTGTTAAATATCTGTTAGCTACACTATTAAAGAGCTGCACATCATGCATAACGATTTCTGGTGAACCTGACTTGTACTGAAGTTTTGCACATCCCTAATAGTTACTCATCTTACAAACTCAAAGCATGACTCAAATGACTGCTTATGTGCTATTGCATAAGATATAAGATATGCAATAGCATTTTGGATCTGTCATGTCACCGTTCCGTAACTGTCTGATTACAGTAAACATTTGATAAGGGTGCATGCATGAGCTCTAATGCAAGGCTGTTAAACGTGTGCTGTATATGATGTCCTTTGTATCTTTTGGCTGTTTGAAATTATTCCTGATATGATATCACCCCCGCTTGCCCATCATTTTACAGCCACCTCTTAACTTCCTGGTCTGACAACATTTCTTCGAAAAGACTGATTTCTTTCATTATACTTAACCCCAGTTGACTGACCTCATCTGTGCTTGATTTTACTGATAGGATGTGAAATCAGTCATATAAGTCCAAAAATGGGCATAAATGACAGTATGTGTAAGGTTCTATGAACAAATCCGGACTAATTATAACTGAATAGTGTGAATAATTTATTTCTCTTGATGCCCACTGCTGATTATGACTGAAATACCAAATGTAACTGGAATATCTGAAATGCTTACCGTTATATCATATATATGAATATTTTAAATTATTCACTTTACATTTTTTTTTCAACTGCCTATGCTGGTTTGCTGGTCTTAGCTTGGTCATGCTGATCTGCCTTGCTGGTTTTAGGGTGGTTTTGGGAAATGTCAAATAGTCAGGCTGGGAGACCAGCTGGCTGACCAGCTAAACCAGCTGAAATCTAGCTTGGCCAGACTGGAAGACCAGCTTAAACCAACTAAGGTGGTAATGCAGCAAACAAACATTTCCAACCCTTTTAGCTTCATAGTTAATGTCACAAAAAAGCACTGAATGTGACTCAAAGTGGAAATGGACCTGGAATGTGCCAATGTCTTGTCCTCCTTTCGTCCGGAAGCACTCTTTGCTCTTCTGTGCTGTTTTAAATGGTGAATGGCTTCAGTTAAACCTCTTTCTTTAGCTCACTCCACGACCAGCCTTCCGCACACACATTAATCTCTCCCATAATGCCGTAATGGAGGTACTAGCGCTTCATTTTTTAAAAGCTGAACTCATTCTGTCTTTCTCTGTTATCATCCCCCAATCTCTCTTTCCCTCCTCTTTATATTCATCTTTGTCTCTACATATCTTCTCTGCACTTTCTTTTCTCCCTGCTCTTTCTATCTTAACAGAGGACTATAACCCTTGGTGCGGGCGACAGGCAGGTCATCCAAACACCTATACATGACTCCCTGCCTGTGAGTGGCTGCAGTGTGGCCCAGCTTTTCAGACAGCTCGGTAAGCCAATCAGCAGCTGGTTTAGTTGGTAAACAGCAAATCAGCTTCATTAAAACAAAAACAGTTGGTGTCATGTGTCAGACGTGGACAGTGTAATCTCATCCTTGTTGTTAAATGAGTAAACGAAGTAGTGGTGCTGATATTTTAGGATCATCTTGCTTTCTCTCTCTGCAGGAATAGTAAATGTTCTCTGTCTATTCTGTGCGGCTCTAACGGAGCACAAGATTCTGTTCCTCTCCAGCAGTTACCAGCGGCTAACAGATGCTTGCAGGGCCCTTCTGGCCATCATGTTTCCACTTACGTACAGGTAAAAACAAATCTTTATGTATTTCCATAGAAAGCCCCTTCTGTTTTTTTTGCACATCCTCATCTCTTGAGTTTATTCATTTATCATGTCATCATTTTATATTGAAAGAGTTCAGTATAAATGTTTCAACAAAGGTCAAATTTTAGGTAAGTGCTCATTAGGGTTGGGAACCGAAAGCTGATTCTTATTCAGATCCAGTTCCTTTTTTTTTTTTTAAACACAGAGACCAAATAGCTTTTATGACTTAGTTCTGTTAATGGTTCTCAGAACACATATTTTTTGAGGATGGGACATTGTACTAAAATACCCTTACAGTGTTTCCTGCACTACCATTGAATCACTAAAGCAAAACGGTGTAGTCTGAATACCGAACTAATGACTATTAGCAGTTGGATCTTTTGAATCTACAGTGCGAAACATACAGCGTGACCAGTGTAGCACGATTTCCGAATGGATGTCTTTTAAATCGTTAGAAGTGCTTTAGGTGCTTCTAAATTTACACTGCAAAACAGACAGGGCTTCCTCCCAATGAATGACTCTTATCTGACAGTTCTTTTTAGTGAATGAGAACCTACTGAAAAACATACTATAATAATCGTGAATGGAATCGGTAAGGAACGGGAATGGTTAAGAGATATCAGAACCGGAATAGATAAATTCCTTCTGGTTCCCACACCTAGTCCTCATACTGATGCTGCTAACTATTTTTATTTTTTTGGTCGATAACATATGATGGCCATTGTTAGTAGATTAGGTTTGGGTAAAAATATTGTTTTTCCGATTAAACGCAATCTAAATTTGAACGATCTCGATATCGATTATTATTTCCCTTTGACTCTATGCTTAAACTACAATGTGAGGAAATCACTTACATTTGCATCCAAATTTCACGCTATGCGACTAAGTGAATATTTGGCAACTGGCTGGTAAATGTTTACATTTCACTGACCATTTATTGTTTATTTTATTCGTGTAGAGTTCAGCTGCGAGATCCTTTCACAGCGTGTTGAGTGTAAAAGTTGTTCCGTGTAATGTGTGTGTCTGTGGCAGGGCGGAGGGCGGGCCGGGTCGTGATCCTACACACCCGGTCCCGTATTAGGCTAATTATGCCTCCGTGAGGTTTAAAGGCTGACTGCAGAGGGCCGTGCGGGAGAGAGAGATCGTTAGCGGACATGTCCATCATATGTGTTTGTGTCTTTGTTTTAAGTTTACCATTTAAACTATCATTTATATTATCAAGCCGGTTCTCGCCGCCTCCTTTGTTTGAGCGTCCTGCGTCACTCTGTACAACCGCTCTTTAATAACCGAAAAATATGGATATGAAACGGCAACGCCCGGCCGGAGTTGTTGACCATCGATTACTCTCACTTGGTCAAAAGCGTGCTTAAGGGTTTCATCCCGCGACTGCTCCAAGGGGAAGTCCCCTCCGGGAATTCCCTGAGAGGAGGGGCGACAGCCTCGCCCCTTCTCCTCGTCATTCGGAGCAGCCGAGGACGGCCCTCTGCAGTCAGCCTTTAAACCTCACGGAGGCATAATTAGCCTAATACGGGACCGGGTGTGTAGGATCACGACCCGGCCCCGCCCTCCGCCCTGCCGCAGTGTCCAAGACGAGATCCACTACTACAAAAACCACTACAAAAAACTTTTATATCTAATCATGCATCACACAGATGAAGTAAAGCCATTCGAGAACATGCGCTCGTTTAAAGGTGTTGTTTATAGAAATGCAGTTTTTTGTTAAAGAGACAGTACCGGATTTAGCATGTGTTTAATAAAACAATGTAAATACTTGTAATATAAATTATGCAATTGAACAATAAATGTCACAAAAATAATATCTGAAATGTAATATCTTATTTATTGATTGCTTACATTCATTTGTTCATTTTTTTTAAAAGTCAAAATGTGATCAAAATGATGAAAATGTGTAAAATTGATATTTTCTGAATGTACCTAGTTAAAAGGTCCCCTGCATATGGTTATTAACAGCATTAACTGGGAGATAATTTCTTTCATATGTAAGCAAAATGGACATTATAACTGAAATAAACCCATATTAATTGATTTTGTATCGAAACAGAATCTAATCGAATTGAGAGCTTGTGAATTAGAATTGGGAAATCTGTATCAATATCCAGCCCTATAATTATTAAGATAAAGATATTGTTCTCCATTTATTTTTTAATCTAGAATCTAGTACATCAAAATATCAAAACCATTAACGATGGTTAACTGTTTAACTTTTGTGGCAGAAGAGAAGAGTATCGTGTTTAAAGTGGAAAATTAAACTATAATGCGAATAAGAAAAAATACTAATATTGGCCCATATCGGATCATCCTATACAAATATGGTCACCGATATATTGTAAACCTCTAGTAAAATGTTATGATTTTGGCTAATTTGATCATGCTTTCAGCTACCAATAAGAGTGTTGTACTCTTAATGCTGATTACCCACAGTCCTCATTATCTCCCATGTCTTCATTTCCTCTCCAGTTTTACATATATTCCCATCTTACCGGGAAAGCTGCTAGAGGTGCTCTGCACTCCGACGCCTTTCATCATCGGAGTCAACTCCTACTTCCGCTCAGAGACCCAGGAGCTGGTAAGTAATCTTTCCTCCTCTTGCTCACAGTTTTCTTTGCATCACCCCGCTGGGTGTAATCTGATAAAGTTTGTTCTGATTTTTGATATATGGTGCTTTGTAACAAATTCAGTTATGTGTAACTGTATGTTACATGCAGTCCAGAAACATGGGATCAGATGAAGGTTTGGAATACATGTACACTGATATATGTTATATGTAACATGGTTGGAACGGTTTGTCAAATGATAGGTTTAAAAGTTGCGTAATGTAACGCACCAGACAACAAAATTATGAATTGTGTATTTCAAAAGTCATGTAAAAACTACATCGTATGACAGACAGTCTTATGTTGGACATCTCGTTGAACCTGTTAACACCGTGGTGACCTGTATTTAGCTAAGTCCAGATGAGAGATCGATCAGTGATACTTGACTTAAGATCACTTTGTTTTAACATGTATGCTTTTACATATTTAAACAAAGACATTTTTATTAGAACATTGCTATTTAGTTAAAGGGATAGTTCCCTAAAAAATAAATATATAAATAAATAATGGAAGTTGTACAGGAAGTTGGAACCGCATGAGGATATGTAAATGACAAAAGTTTAATTATTGGTTGAAATATTCCTCTGCGATCCTGTATGACCTTCTTAAGCCTGTCTTTGTTATCTGTATGGGTGAATTATAATTTTTTTGTCAGGAGTGGTTGAATCAGGTCTGATATGTATCATTTGCCAGGATGAGCATGTTTAGACCTGTTTAAATGGAAACAAATTTTCTGAATGGAAGCCTGTTTATTAAGGAACATGGATTGCATATGCATTGTTGTGAAACTGCTGATAAGGAAAAAAGTCATTTTTGGATATTTATCTACAGTATATGTGTTTTATTCACAGCTTGATGTAATCATTGCGGACTTGGATGGAGGCACTGTGACCGTTCCGGAGTGTGTCCACATATCTCTGCTGCCTGAGCCTCTTCTTCATCACACACAGACGGCCATCTCCATGGTAACCAGCCAGCTTAAACCATTATGTGGATAAATGTTGAGTTAACAAAAAGATGACAATGCTATGGTTGTCATCTAGTGTTTGGAAACAGTTTGACAAACCGCATCACAGATTGAGGAAGTACAACAAGTTTAATGGACCGGGGCTATAAAAACAGAAATTGTCATAACAAAGTTTTATGCCAGTTGTGATTAAATGATTCTCGGCACACAGATTACTTAACAACACGTACTTCTATTTTTAAGTCTTTTTTACTGCATGTATAAAAGATGATAGGAATACAAGTGATTTAATATGATTTTAAAGGCAATAAGATAGTAGATTAAGAGGGCTGTGTACTCTGTGTAGTTTACAAAAGAAAAAAATCTATAGAGGAAAAGAAACCTGTGCAAATCCATTTTCAAGGTAGAGGATCCAAAATCTTTTTATTACAAATCTTCTCAAAAATAGATGCAGGTGCATATAGGTATTGATAGTTGCTGTGTTTCTATTGGGTAGACCTGCTCACACTGGAAATATAATTGGTCTAAAATTCATAATAAACAACATATATACTGATGAACCAAAACATTATGACCACCCGTCTAATATGCTGTTGGTCCTCCCCATGCCGCAAAAAACAGCGCCAACCCGCTGAGGCATGGACTCCACAAGACCCCTGAAGGTGTCCCGTGGTATCTGGCACCAAGACAATAGCAGCAGATCCTTCAAGTCCTGTAAGTTGCGAGATGGAGCCGCCATGGATCGGACTTGTTATTTAGCATGTCCCACAGATGCTCTTTCGTAGTGAGATCTGGGGAATTTGGAGGCCAGGGCACAACCTTGAACTCTTCATTATGTTCCTCAAACCATTCCCGAACAATGTGTGCAGTTTGGCAGGGTGCATTATCCTGCTGAAAGAGGCAACTGCCATCATGGAGTACCATTGCCATATATGGGTGACCTGGTCTGCAATAATGTTTAGGTAGGCGGCACATGTCAAATTGCCGGACCAAGGGTTTCCCAGCAGAACATTACCCAGAGCATCACACTCCCTCCACCGGCTTGTCGTCTTCCAAGATGCATCCTGGTGTCATCACTTCTCCTGGTAGTGATGGGGAATTTCCATCTTTGGACCAGACAACCGTCTTCAACCGTCTCAAGGTCCAGTTCCGAAGCTTGCGTGCTCAATGTAGGTGCTTTCGATGGTGACGGGGGTCATCATGGGCACTCTGACCAGTCTGCGTCTACGCAGCCCCATTAGCAGCAGAGTGCGATGCACTGTGTTGTGACACATTCCTCCCATAACCATCATTAAAATGTTCTGTGACGTGCCACAGTAGACCTTCTGTCAGTTCAGACCAGACAGAATAGCCTTTGTTGCCCTCGTGCACTGATGAGCCTTGGGCGCCCAACACCCTGTCACCAGTTTGTGGTTTGTTCCTCATCGGACCACCGTTGGTAGGCACTCACCACAGCTGACCTGGAGCACCACACAAGCCTTGCCTTTTTAGAGATGCTTTTGACCCAGTCGTCTGGCCATAACATATTGGCCCTTGTCAAAATTGCTCCGGTCTTTACTCCTGCTCATTTCTCCTGCATTCCACATGCTGACTACAAGAACTGATTGTTCGCTTACCATCTAATCTACCCAGACCTTGACATATTGCCTTGTTAGGAGATTATCAACGTTATTCGCTTCACCTGTGAGTGGTCATAATGTTTTGGCTCATCTGTGTATAAATTCTGATCGGCTGTGATTTTTTTTTTTTTTTTTTTTTTTTTTTTTTCTTCTTTTTTTTTTTACCTACGACATCAAAAGCAGCTCAAGAACATTGAAAGTGTGGAGAACATGTACATTAATTTGTTTTACTGTCACAACCTTCATCATGTAAATTCAACAGGAAGACTAATAATAAAGTATGAGTCAGTTTTCTCACCATGACCATTTCTGAAAGGAAGTGTTTCTTCAAGAAAATGAGTTTGCCACAGTGAATGGGGTTTTCCCTTTCTGCTTGCATCTCATGTCTGTTTAAAAAAATAAAGGACCTGTCCTAAAAAGAAATTAGATGCCAATAAAATCACTCAGATCTGTTTGATTTAAATCTATTTAATTTTATTTTGCATAAAGATAACGAATATTATTTTTAGTATAATTTTTGCATTGTTTTATTACAATATAGTACATTTTATTATAATTCTCTATGCTTTAATGCATACACTACCGTTCAAAAGTTTTAAAACACATTCTTTATTATCATTTTTTTTCACATTTTATAATAATTGTAAAGTCATCAAAACTATGGAATAACATAAATGGAACTATGAGAATTGTTACAAAATCCTAAATAAACCAAAACTGTGTTCTATTTTAGCATCTTCAAAGTTGTCACCCTTTGCCTAGATTTTCCAGACATGCACTCTTGACATTTTCTCAAAAAACCTCTTGAGGTATCACCCTGGGATGCTTTTTAAACAGTATTGGTGTTGGGGACTAATTGGTTTCTTTTCTTTTTTTATTTGGTCCAACTTTTTTCAAAAGTTCAAAACTTTTTTTTTTAATAACATTTTAGTTTTGTAATGAAATAAATGAATATGGTGGCACAATTATATTTTGGTCTACAAAACTAATTTCAAACATTTAATCATACACATTCAGTTCAAAAGATTTTTATGATCATGAGAAACATTTCAGTCAAGTGTTTCAAAACCTTTGAGTGGTAGAGTTTGTGTGCATATATATATGTAATGTAATAAAAATGTAATACAGTAATGAAAATCAGAATGTCGCAATAATTGTTTTTATTAAAATCAGCATAAATTAAAATCAATTCAACAAATTCTACCATGTTGTAGACTTGTACTTTACTAGTATACTTGACAATTTAAATAAAATAATTTTTCTCCCACATTACAGAAATAATATCATTTTTTTTTTCTCCCTCATTATAATAGGATGGGGCAGGGGGGTTCAAATGTACTCGATTGTCTTGAAAATAATGTGACAATGCAAATTATAATTGTCCTAAAAATAGGCTTAATTTCCTTGTGCAAAATATAATTTCTATTTCTTTCAGGTTTGGGGTGAAAAATGATCCCAACATTTCTTTTTCTTTCTTTTAGAATATGACCTGTAATATGAGATTCCTCCAAGATAATTGCAGAAAAACTTGTTACCAACTTAAGATCAAGAGATTTTGTGATTTTTTTTTGTATTTCGAGGTTTTATATAACGGAAATCTACAGATAAACTATGTATGAGAACTAGAGTGGCTTGCTTGCTTGTCTCTGGGTTCAGATCGGATCAAAATTGGCAAATAAATGTCCTTGAGAGTGTTTGTGTGTCTCACAGTGTTTGTCTAGCATTCACTTTTCCCTATGTGGAAGCAACCCCATAGTGCCTTTTAAGGAGGGACACACAGACTTGCAAGCAATACTCCGCTGTCTCTCTCAAATGTGTGTTTATGGCGCCATGGCAGACAGAGTATCCCAGCAGAAGTAGCAGAGGTTGGATATGTGTGTGTGAACGTGCATGGCTCACATAACCGCCTCCCACCCATCTCCCCTCTGAGAAAGAGATGGCCATGCCTCAGTAAAATACTCATTTCATCTGTTTAATTGCCTGGAAAACGCAGGTTCCTTCTTTTTCTTAATCCCCCATATTCTTGATAAGAACTAAAGAGATGGCTGTAATAGTTGTGTGGGCAACTGCTGTATTTGGTTGATGAAAGCTGTTCCTTTTCAATTAGATAAGTGATTTTTTTATTAGCGTGAGCTCTGCACAGATGGACAGGTGTACAAAAGGAGAAGAAAGCTTTCTGTAATTAAAGCGGCTTGCATTAGGAGCTCTCGTATGAAGCTATCGATACTTTCAGTTTGAATTGGAGATCGAATAACAGTAATGGAGAGCAGAGATTGACAATTACACCTCATTCCTCAGGCTCTGTCACGGCAAAATTCTGTGTTCAAAGAAGACGTGGGCGGATTTTGAGCGTGTGTGAAACCAGCACAAAGCTAATTGCCAAGCAGCCTGTTTTTAATGCTGCACTTTATACTCTGGGAGAGTGAAGTTATAAAGATATATTTAAGTTCATATATGGCAATACAGTGGCAAGAAAAGTTTGTGAACCCTTTGGATTTACCTGCATTTATATATACATGTTTTAAAATCTGGTTTGATCTTCATCTAAGTTACAATGATGAACAAACACAATCTGTTTAAACTAATAACATTAAAATGATTCTGTTGTTCTTGTACATATTGAATATATCATTCAAATATTCACTGTGCGTGTTGGAAAAAGTATTTGAACCCCTTAGGCTAATGCCGTCAACAAAAGTTATTTCGAGTCAGGAGTTGGCAAACCTGGCATCCAATTAATGAAATGAGATTGGAGCTGTGGGTTAGAGCTACTTTGACTTATAAAAAGCACTCAAACATTTTGTGTTTTCTATTCACAAGAAGCATCTGCTGACATGGACCATGCCTCGCATAAAAAGAGAGCTTAGAAAACCTACAATCAAGAATTGTTGCTTTGCATAATATTGGAAAGGGTTACAAAGTTATCTCGAAGAGCTTATATATTCATCTGCCCACAGTTAGACAAATTTAGTACTGTGGCTACTCTCCCTGGAAGTGGCCGTCCAGACGAGATTACTCAAAGGGCACACCACAGAATGCTCAATGAGTTAAAAAGAACTCTAGTGTGTCGGCTCAAGAATTAAAACTGGTTAACATCTCTGTTCTTGAGTCTACTATAAAAAAAACATTAAACAGGCATGGTGCCCATGGCTGGACAGCACGAAGGAAGCTTTCCAACAAAAACATTGCTGTGCACCTGATGTTTGCCAGAGACCACCTTGACACTCCAAAATGCAACTGGGAAATAGTTTTGAAGTCTGATGAAACTGAGGTTGAATTGTTTGGAAAGAACAAGCAGCACAACGTACAGTATGGCGTAAAAAGGGCACTGCATACCAACATGAAAACATCATCCCAACTGTGAAGTACATTGGAGGGAGCATCGTGATTTGTTGCTGCTTTGGGGCCTGGACCACTTTCCATTATTGATGGAAAAATGAATACCGAAGTTTATGAAAATATCCTACAGGATAATGTCAGGGTGGCTGTGCACCAGGTGAAGCTCAGTAAAATGTGGGTGACACAGCAGGAGAGTGACCCAGTAAATCCACTACAGAATGGCTTCAAAAAAGAAAATAAACATTTTGGAGTGGCCCAGTCCTTAACCTAACATATGCTGTGGAATGACCTCAAGAGAGCTGTTCACACCATAGACCCTAAGAATATGGCTGAGCTGAAGCAGTTCTCTAAGGAAGAATGGTCCAAAATTACTTCTGAACATTGTTCAGGTGTAATCCGCAGCTATCGTAAACGCCTGCCAGAGGAGGATTGACCAGTTATTACTTATTAAATCCAAGGGTTCACTTTTTCAACAGCACTGTGAATGTTTTATGGGATTTGATCAGTAAAGACATGAACGATTATAATCGTTTTTGTGTTGTATCTGACTTTTATAATGATGAGATCCCATTTTCTGACCAATTAATGCAGAAATCCAGCTAATTCCAAAGGGTTCACATACTTTTCTTGAACTGTTGCAGTTATTGGTATTAAAATAGTGACATTTCATATGAAAATTCATTGCTGCTACTACAGATTTTTAGAGTTATTAGAAATACTATAATAATATCCAATGTATTATGTGGTCATTTTTATCCAAAATAATTTTGTAATTGTATTTTTTTTTACCTGTTTTTGTATCCCCAATGTATAGTACTTGCTACATCATTTAGCAAAGAAGCGTAGCTTTATTTTATTCGTGTTGTCGGGGCAAATATTTGCACGTTACTTGTGAGCATAGTTTTTTTTCTAGGTATGTTAAAAAGAAAATTTGTCAGCATCATGGTCATTTCTTATCAGTGAGACTAATATATAACAGGCAATCAAGTGAAACAATGGCACTATAATGTTAAAGTGTGTGTTGTTTTGTGGAGGTTCTAGATCCAGAGCTGGAAGTGGCAGATTATGCGTTTCCTCCACCCTCCGTTCAGCCATCAACACTCAAGATTCAGGTACTGGCTGACTTAAAATGTTCCCTTTTATCTATAAAAGTGTAAAATAATTTTACAGCCTAATTGCTCTTGATGAGCTCACTTCTCCAAATGTGTCCTCCCTTATCTTTGGTTTATTATATTTGACATCAGGTCTAGAGATGCAATATTGTTTTGAACAATGAAGCTGATCAGGTGGGCATGATGGATGTGGCCTTGCAGGAAGTGAGTGTTGTATGAGAATTTTATTGTTTTGTTTGTGTTCAGGATAAGGAGATCCGTGCTGTCTTTCTATGGCTGTTCGCGCAGCTCTTTCAGGGCTACCGATGGTGTCTGCACATCATTCGGATCTACCCAGAACCAGTCATACGCTTCCATAAGGTAGTGAAGTGATGCAAAGTTTCAAACATATATGTCGGAACACAGATGTAAACATACATGTGTACTTGTATACACACTTAATGTGAAGATCTGGTTATCTGTTGAGTTAAAAACCAAGCAATGCATTTCCATGAACTCCTTCAAACTTGTAGCTTTTTCTTTTGTTCTTTGGTTTAGTGTGGTCATGGTTTTTTGTTGTTTTTTTTTTTAGTGATGTTCTTCTATGTTGTTATGTTAGACTTAAGCATTGTTCTTTACTCTTCAGGCTGCATTTCTGGGTCAGAGAGCATTGGCTGAGGATGACTTCCTGATGAAGGTGCTGGACGGTATGGCCTTTGCTGGCTTCGTGTCAGAGCGGGGTCCTCCATACCGACCCATTGACCTGTTTGATGACGTAAGTCACCTGTTCCAATGTTACATTAACTTACATGACAGTCAATAGCAAAAGTAGTGGTTTAAATGGATCTCTCCCTCTTTTTTTCCTTTTACTGTAGCTTATAGCCAGTCAGGTGGAGCGAATTCGACAAGAGATGGGTAATCCTCAGAAAGTGATGAAGCATATAAAGGAGCTGGCGGAGCAACTTTTTAAAAATGTACGTGTCCAATTCACTAATTCTTGTTTATCTGCTAAACAACGCTTGCATAGCATTTCAAACAATGTTATCCTGTCCATTCAAACATTACATTTAAATATATTCATTTACAACAACAACTATTACAATCTTAGATTTACAAGCAGCTCCATAAATTATGTTGTTCATTATTATTTCTTAGTATTTAGACTGTAAAATGAACACTAAAGAGAACGAATTATGACCAGCAGAGATTCTGATCCTAGTTCAGTGATTCATTTGTAATGTCCCTTGATTTTAAACTATTATGTTTGCAATAACTTTCTCTTCCTGCAGGAGAACCCATATCCTGCGGTGGCCATGCACAGAGTACAGAGGACGTCAGAAAACACTCAGCCCCGGCTGCCGCAGAACTCTTTCCCGCTCCTGGATGAGGTCGGTGTGCAGCTCTTCATAGACCATGCAACCGCAAAACTCAAAACCGCCCCGCCTGTTGTCAAGGCCGAGCTAAAGTGCATGGTACCAACGGGACCCCCACTGGGTGAGTTTGCAACTGTGGTTTAGTTGATTCTGTTTATCAACAATCCCAGTGTTTGGTTTTAACGTTTAAATAGGACTATCTGATACTGGTCTTAGCTGACATCGAAAACTAACCTGATATTTGAACCCCAATCCTGTCTACTAATTTTATTTAGCTCTCAGCCACATAATATAAATATGGCCTATTAACAGAATATTTATATCTCTGATTCCTAGCTGACATAGTGGACAGGAACGGGAATGTTCTTGCTAACAGCGCCAGGAGGTTAGAGGTGGTCAGAAACTGCATCACATACATTTTTGACAACAAAATGCTGGAGGCCAAGAAGGTGAGTCTTCTGTTAAACATAATCAAGATTTATGGTGCATGTTAAACTCAAAAGTTCAGATAAAGGTTTATGATGGGCTTAATTTGAGTGGCATCAAAGGACTCCGTGTACTCTTTGTATGTGTGCAGTTGATGCCGGCAGTGTTGCGGGCACTGAAAGGTCGGGCAGCACGTGTGTGTCTGACCCAGGAGCTCAACCTGCATGTGCTGCAAAACCGAGCCGTACTAGACGACCAACAATTCGACTACATCGTTCGCATGATGAACTGCACCCTGCAGGTAACGATTAGGAATGTACAGCATATCATGATTCAGTTACATGGTTTTAATAGGGTAATTCTCAAAATGTTCTGTGCATTAGTTGTGTAACAATAGGGAATTCTAAAGTATATTGGTCCTCTGGTTTAGTTTATGATTATTGTTGTCATCAGTTACAATCAAATGTTTTTATGTCTACATACTGTATAAACACACTGCTATTTTTTTTTATCTTTGTTTATGTATTGGTGTGTATTCAGGATTGCTCTCACATGGATGAACATGGTATTGCTGCTGCCCTGCTGCCACTAGTTACGGCCTTCTGTCGGGTGAGTGGACATATAAAAGAGTGTTTGCAGGTGTACAGCATTTCATCCCTTAGCGTTATAATAGCACCCCTACTCTGAATATTTGTGGTTATGACCGACAGACTGTATTTTATCTGCTTTCTATCCAGCTTCTTAGATAATTAATAAATACATTTACATGAAATATTGATTTGAGTTTAAAATATTTCATTAAGTGAGAAGCAAGTGTTCAGAGTGATACTAGATGTCGACGGATAGTGGACTTGGCAGATACCAGTAACTTACGTGGGGAAAAGGCAGATAACCTATTAATCGGCCGATAGATTTTAAAATCAATTATTAAAATGTTACAACATTTTCTTAGTCAGCGCAGACATAGAGGCCAGAGTCCAAAATGAATAAAATCCCAGATGTCGTTTATTGTTTAACCCAATATTAATCAGATAAAAAGAAGATTTGGTGCATAACGTGGGTCTTTTAACTCTAAACATGTCTGAAACACACCAGGGACTCTTATTTTGAAATGACGGAGACTTGGCTCCATTACAATGCTCTATATTGTATATTTACCAAATTAAGCTTTATATAACCTTTATTTTATTATTATTCACAATATGAAGTTGGAGACACTTGTGTATGTGCTGTTGACGGACGTTTCTACTTGGTTGCGTTTTTCTTTGCATGCCCTCGCTTTAATTTAAAAAGCTTATTTTTCAGAGGATCACGGAGGAATAAAAAAACTATCAGCAACTATCTGCATAGTTTTTGCCGATAACTGATATTTCCAAAAAGCAACTATCTGCACCAATTAATTGGTAAAACCGATATATCGGTCTACCTCTGCTAGAGAAATGAAACTATAGGAAATGTAGGGAATCGGTTACCTGATGCAACAGTCATTATTAGAGTTTGGCCGATAGTGGAATTTGCCGAAACCGTTAACTAAGGTGGTGAAAGGGACGATAACTGATTTATCGGCCGATAGTTTTTAAAATAGATTTTGTTTTATTAGGGTTAAAACAATTTTCTTAATACTCCATGAGTAAAATCCCAGATAAGTATTTGTTGTGCATCTAAAATTTCAATAATGAAAAATAAATAAGATTTGGTGCAAAACACAGGACTTTTAATTATATAAACAAGCCCCAAATTGACCAAGGACTCTTATTTTAAAATGTCTGTGCTTCCAGCTTCCAAAGGAAAACAAAACTTGCAATCATCTATGCATTACAGTAGAATCAATATAAAGTAAACATTGTCAAATAGGCTAATAAATACCATATTAACATTAATTAATATACAGTAGATCATCATTTGTCAATAGTAGATCATCAGCAATCAACATTGTCATAACATTTCACATTAAAGTTATCAAAAATTTAAATAAAATAATGCAACTATCGCTGGCAATTTATGTTTGCCTCGGTTGTCCTCTAGTCATTATCTAATTCATCAGTCGTTATAAAAAATATTTTGCCCACCGTATACTACGATTGATCAGAATCAAGTATTATAGAGAATAATATTATAATTATTGGTGCATATGAGTACTTAGAGGTAGACTTATTACAAGTCTCTGACTGTTTGTTTCTCTTACATTATCAAGTGGATTATATCATGTGTTTTTGATCACATTGTGTGTTTGTTACAGAAACTGGGAGGTGGCATCACTCAGTTTGCATACAGCTGTGTTCAGGAGCATATGGTGTGGACCAAAATGCAGTTCTGGGAGGCCATGTTTTACAGTGATGTACAGAAACACATACGCACACTGTACCTGGAGAATGATGAGGAGGGAGACATTTCCAACCCTGTAAGAGCAAAACACTGCATCAGTTTGTCGTTTACAGACAATTGGTCCTTTTGTCCTGTTATTTAGTATCATTTTAGCTCTTGTTAAAAAGTTATATCAATGTTTCTAATGCTCACCTGATCATTCAACTTGCATTAAAAATGAAATCATGCATGAATCAAAATTTCTAAACTTTTCGAATGATTATTATAAAAAACATTTAAATGGCTTATTTAGAAAAACTTTTTTTAAATAAAAGTTATTGTGCTTCTGTTCATTTTAATGTTTATAATATAACTTCAGTAATCATCTTAACCCATCTGCGAACTTTGGGACATTTTTGTCTTTTTCAATTTCGTTAATTTTCGTGTTAATGTCAATGGCATACATTTTGACAGGTGTGTATTTTTGAGGGAATTTTGATATTTCCACCTCAGTTCCTATAATACACTATGTACACAAAATAGTTACACTCAGTTACCCCCTTTTGCTGTTGATTGAACGAACGGATAGATCCGCCACCAACTCACGCCATTGGTTGAGTCAATGTTATTATCTCTTTTGAGACGGTTTAGGCAAAAGAAACAGAGGAATTTTCTCAGCACCACAGAGACAAATTGAAAATGATCCTATGAATGGCTTACTTATGGCTGTCTCTGCATATTACGCTGGGATAAGAGAAATTATTTTAACACTGAAAAGTTACATACAGCTTTAAGTAATATATCTCTGGAGGGGATGTTTTCAACTACTACCGCTAACACTTGACCTTTGACCTCTGTCTCTTTCAGGAGGGGGAGAGTGGTCATAAACAGCTGAGTGCTCTGGAGTTGGCTTCGGAGCAGAGCCGTCTGTGGCCCACGTTGAGTAAAGAGCAGCAGCAGGAGCGCGTTCAGAAGGAGGAGAGCACGGTGTTCAGTCAGGCCATTCACTACGCCAACCGCATGAGCTACCTGCTTCTGCCGCTTGACACCAGCAAAAACCGCCTGCTCCGAAACACCGGCTTGGGGGACGTCGAGAGCGTCAGCAACAGCTACGTTACTAACAGGTGTGTACTGTTACACACGCAGTTTGGAAGATAGACAGGCTAACACCAGTTGGTTTTGAATACACTGTATATTATAAAATGTTAAACTTTTTACAACATATACATAAAAATAAACATGAAAAGGCCTCTAGATTGTGATAACACTGAATGGCACTGAGAAATGTAACAGTGTTTAATCTATTTAAATTATAGCAATTAACACATGATCTTTGGCAGCCCTAAAATACAAAAACATAAATAAATACATAAATACAACTAAAATTGTATACCACAAATTTAAACGAGAAACACTTAATAATAAAACAAAATCCTTTCAGTTATCAACACTCGTGAATAGACCCATGCCAAGAGAGTCTAGTGAACAATATCTATTTTTTGTGTTTATATACATTGTTGTGTAAACTTGTTTCCTGTTTTCTAGCATTGCGGGCAGCATGGCGGAAAGCTACGACACAGAAAGTGGCTTTGAGGATGCCGAAGTCTCAGACGTTGCTAACTCTGTTGTTCGGTTCATCAACCGGTTTGTTGACAAAGTGTGCAATGAGAGCGGAGTCACCAATGAACACCTAAAGGCCCTTCACACCATGATACCAGGTACAGTCTGTGATTTTAGATAATTGACCATGTGGTCTTTCATGGAAAGTGAAGACATCAGGGTAGGTTTTAGCCTGGATGAAATTGTATAATAGTATTTTTCAGATTAATCAATATTTAAGTTTTTCTCTGATTGACTGTTTTAATTTTGAGTTTTGAATTATTTGATGGAAGCAGGTAGTTTAAACAGATGCACAGAATTGAATGGCTCTAACACAGTCTTTGCTACTGTAATTTAAATCAGAGATGCTATTGCAACTTGAGGAAGACCGATGTATCGGTTTCACCGATTAACCAGTGCTGATAGTTGCTTTTTGGATTATTGTCAATATTCATCCATATTTTTACTCTCACTTCAATGCATATTTGATATTTTGATTAGATAATCAGTTGTTTTAAATTACTGCGAGGGCATGGAAACATTCCTTATCAGCACAGTCTGTCTTCAACTTCATATTGATTTTATAGGCTATCATCTTCTTTCGGCTGCTCTCGTTAGGGGTTGCCACAGCGGACCGTCCGTGATCTGCATATTTAGCTTGGCATAGTTTTTACACCGGATGCCCTTCCTGATGCAACCCCACATTGGCAGGGCAATTTTTAATCTTGAATTCACTTGAACCTGCATGTTTTTGGACTTGATGGAGGAAACCCACGTGAACACGGGAGAACATGCAAACTCCACACAGAAAGGCCCAGTTGAGCCAGGACTCGAACCCGGAACTTTCTTGCTATGAGGCGACAGTGCCACCCAATTTATAGGCTATAAAAATCTTAATTTGGTATATACTTAAATATAAAGCATTGTAACTGAGCCAAGTCTCTGTCATGTCAAAATAAGAGTCCTGAAATAACGAAGTGTATTTTTCATTTTAATCAGAATTTTTTTCTGGTTATTATTGGGATTTTGGTTGCACAATAAACTTCACCTGGGATTTTTGTCTGTCTTTCAAAGTAAGGAAAGAATAAGAAATGTTTTAAACATTTGATTTTAATCATTATCGACCTTTTCCCACCACCTTAGTTATTGGTATCGGCAAAATCCACTATCGGTTGACCATTAATTACAACTGTCTTAATGCTCTCATAATTGCAAGTCATGAGACATGGACGGATATTGAGATATTGAGACTAGTAATTACACATTCTAAGAACATTTATTGGGTAAATAAAAAGTGCTTCAAAACAATCCATCGCGATTATTCACAAAGTTATGTGCCAGTAAAATCATCGCAAATATTGGGAATATATCGGCCAACAATAGTTTAAATGTCGCTTATTTTATTTCCTGTTGAATTATAACTATTAAATGCCTCACTAGACTCTTTCTCTTGTAGACATCGTTCAGATGCACATCGAGACGCTGGATGCAGTCCACAGGGAGAGCAAACGACTGCCACCTATCCAAAAGGTAACCAACTCATTGTTTTACATTCTGCAGGACAGGAAAGGCAGTGTAGAAAACCAGACAGGCTCGCCCACACCTCACTTCACCCCCTCCATCTTTGAGTCACAGTGCCACGACAGGTACGTTTGACTAATGGCAATGCCTCACTGATCGTGGCCTGAGTTTTGAATGCTGATGTTTGGAGTCCACTTCTTGTCCTCTACCCTGGTGGCCTGTTATAATAAGCACTCTTTAGTCTGATGTTCTGCTGTGCATTAATTTGAAGTAATATTTTGTGTTCAAAACGTGTTAAGCTTTATTGACGGTGATTCTTGCATGTAAATACGACCACTGTCCCTTTCAAAGTAATGCAGTTACAATAGAACTGTAATGCGGCAAGGCATTTTGGAGGGTTTGAAGAAACAACTTCAAAGGGTTTACTTTTTTTGCATGATCATGAGTTGAAAGATTGGATTTAACTGTACACAGACAGGGTTAGTAAGCGATTTTAACTTGTGTAATGTGGAAGTTTTCAGACTATACTCACATTAACTGTATATTGTAATTTATTCATGTCCAATCCGGTGCAGTGCTTTGCCCTATAGACTTCCATTGTATGTGCATTACTGTTAACAGGTTTTGTTTTTGTTAATACTAATGTACAGTTTGTAGTACTGTTAATAAGATATGATGTTTTTACAAACTGAAGAAGTTGGAATAATTTTCTGTGGTAATCGACGGCATGTCACAGATTGAACCCGGATCATTCCTTTAACGTGGTTTTGATTCCGAAGACATTCTGGTGTAACCTTGATATAATGTTCTAGAAAACACCTTCGCGAAACCCTCATGGATAATTAGATTTGGTTTTGACAACCAATGTAGGGCTCCATTCTTAATGCATAGCTTTTATATAAATGGCAGAACAGTGCAGTGTGTAGTGTGCTAAAGAAGACCTTGCTTTTGCCTGTTGAAGGGCGTCAAGGACTATATTTTCACTCCACTGAGTTTGAAGGAAAAGTTCTCAGTGCAGGAGAACCAAATCATGAATCTTTCATCACTGATAGCACTGCCTAGCAACCAGGCTTTCACTGGACACCAGCGATGAATACTTTCCAAAGACCTCAGTTGAAAGCGAGAGAATACGAATGGACTCCACCTGACTAGGCAGAAGGAAACAAGACCGTTTCCCATTTATTTCCATTAACTGCAATGTTTGAACAGTGGTGATGGTCATTATATATGTAAATCATTCAGTGTTATGAATGTGGTTAATCTTGCCCTTGCGTAATCATCTGGATTGTGTTTTGGGTCTGGAATTGCAACAGAGGACATTCTGTCTTGGCTTTTTTTCCCATAATGCATTGCTTTGCAAAACATTTGTTTATTTGAAATATATTTTTTTAGCATTTATGTAAGGATGTCGTAAACAGGCTACTTTTCCCAGATGAAAACCTTGTATATTGCTTCTGGCATTCTTGGACGTATTAACATTTATTAGAGAAGCTGTGGGACAGAATGTTTTACATCCAATTTATAAATACTCTTTTGCAAGTGTCCCATGTGTAATGGAATAGTACACCCAGTAGTAGACACACATTGGCTTTCAAGCTCCAAAAAGCACCATAAAAGTGCCACAAAAGTGTGAATTCGATTGCTGTAAGTGAGAAAAAGACCAAAATTGTAATTGTTATTCACTGAGAATCTGGACAAAAAAGTAATATGCACTACTTTTATTGACAAAAACACCATCAAAGTAGTCTAAGACTTGGACTGGTCAGTATATGTTTTTGTTGAATGAAAAAGAGCAGCATAAAAATTCTGTCTAATATCTCCCATGTTTCATGGACAAATATGAGTTTGGGACTAAATATGGGTGAGAAAAGGCCTGTTTAAATAACCCTCATAAATGCTAAACTAACTGAGAGGAAATGCACTTCTGCGTGTGCAGTGTTGTTTTTTTGATTGAATCGTTATTCTCATCCAGTTATCTTGAAACATCTGCATGCGTAATGTGAACTGTGGTATGATTTTCATTTTCAAACAACTCTAACACGGCACATAATCACATAATTCTCCTTTTTTTTTCTCCTTTTCATATTTCTTCCTTTTCCCTGCTTTCCCTTCCTGTCTATTTCCTGTATTTCTTTTCTTTCTTCTTTCTCTTTCTGCAGCCCAAGCTTTTGAGGCCAACACTACTGCCAGGTGAGGAGTTTGTTATGGATGGCATGCGGGTGCACCTCATAGCGGACGGCCGAGAGGAGACCACAGGCGTGATGGGGGTTCCGCCCCTGCTGCCCGCCGAGGGAGCCATTTTTCTCACCTCCTACCGGCTCATCTTCAAGGGCACACCCACTGACCCTCTAGGTGCGTTCCCATTGGTCAGAGTTTTGAGCTTGATTTGCATGCTTCATTTATTGTTTTTAGCATCTCAGAGTTTTATTGCAGCATTAATAAATACATCAGTTTTAGCAGTTTAGTTTGTGTTCTTTAAATCTTGAATGCTGTTGAGCTGCTGGTGTTCCTGAATTATGCAAATAACTTTATTTTCTGAAACAGTTCTCTCCATTTAAAGTTCCACACAAGTGCAAAAGCCTTGTACTGATGAACATCTCAAAAGGTTTATAAGAATGGAATTTTGGCATACAAGTCATTGTGTTTATGTGTTTGTTGTGCAGTTGGAGAGCAAGTGGTCACACGCTCGTTCCCCATAGCCTCCCTCACTAAAGAGAGTAAGATCTCTAACATTAATATTCCAGTGGATCAGTTAGTCCAGGAGGGCATGCAGCTGCGATCCTGCACATTTCAGGTACTGAGCATCACATACTTGCCCTCCATTTGTTCCAGACCTGTTTGACTTTGAGACATTTTGAAGAACTGTCCTGATTCCTTTTTTTTTTTATATGATGATATTGGATGGTAATTTCACTTTCAAGGATGCAAAAAGAATGCAAAGTATCATAAAAGTTGTCCAAACAACTTAAAATGTAAGTAATCCTGAAGTGAAAATCTTGACATGTTGAGAGGGCACTTGAGAAGCTTGTTCACTTGAACCTTGCGTGTGCATGTGTTGCGTTGTATTTTAACATGCGGGCGATGGCCAATATAATGCTGATATTTACCAAAGTTAATGACGAAGCACAAATGTTTTACATTTTTCTTACTGTTTCTCCCCAATTTGTAATGCCCAATTTCCAATGTGCTCTTAAGTCCTTGAGGTCACGTAGCGACTCAATCCGGGTGGCAGAGGACGAACCTCAGTTGTCTCCACATCTGAGACTGTCAATCCGCGCATCTTATAACGTGTCTTTTTGAGTGCGTAACCCGGAGACCTAGCACGCGTGGAGGCTTCACGATATTCGCCGGGACATCCACGCACAACACACCAAGCACCTCACCGAGAGCGAGAACCACATTATAGCAACCACATGGAGGTTAACCCAATGTGATTCTACCCACCCTAGCAACCAGGCCAATTGGTTGCGTAGGAAGCGTGACTGGAGTCACAAAAATGCTACCTTAAATAAACCCATTTTACACAGTACTTACTCAAAATTCACAAAAAAATTGTCTGATGCCGGTAGTATCTGTATTCTGAAAATCTGTCCAATGTAGAGAATAATAAAGATTCGACATCCGACTGTGTGACAATTAATTTTCCAATATTGTGTAATTTAGTTGTATTTAGTGGACACAACATGTCGTTCTCTCTTATTCTTCTGTCTTCTGTCTTCTCTCTTTCTTCGGCTCCTGTAGTTGATGAATATCGCCTTTGATGAGGAGGTGGCATCAGATCTTGCTGAGGTGTTCAAGAAGCACATAAATAAGCTCAGATTCCCACAGCACGTCCAGGGCACGTTCGCCTTCACTGTGGGCCAGACAGCAAACCTGGTGGTTGAACACAAGACAAAGGACAAGAACCAGTCTATAAAGTAAGAACTCGCACATAGCAATATTTGTGAATGTAATCTTCATCAGTCAGCTTACACAACTGTTAGGGGTCATTTTCATTTTCACAATTTATTCCTTTAAAAACCCCATGAAATGGCTTAAAGTGTGCAGTTTTCTTTTCTGTGTTGAAGTTTATGAAAGGTTTGAAATTGAAACAGGAAGTTGGGGTGGAACATGTGTGTGTGTATGTGTATATATATATATATAGAAGAGTTCATCCCTTTTATTTTTAAATGGAATTTAGGCTTTAGTTATGGTCACACACGAACCAGTTTGCTACTTGTTAGTTGGTGTCAGGTGGTATTAGGGGGAAGAACACTGATCTGAAAGAAAATGCCCTCTAGAATGACAATTTTGTTTTCCCTAGAGAGAAAGACTGAATTTCAAATGTGTATATCTGCTAAATGTAAATTTTGTCAACATTTAGGAGTACTCTAGCATATAGATTGCATAAAAAAAATTTGAAGCCACAAAACATATTTTGATTTAATTGAGTTCAATTAAATCAAAACAGGATTTACTGTATGTATATATCTACGGTAATGGTCGACCAATATATCGGCAAGGCTGATAAATTGGCCAAGATTCAGATGTAAATGACCAACGTTCGTCAAAAGAAAAAGTAAATATCTGGTACCAGCTGCGTTATGTACTGCAGTGCATGGACTGCACCAGATTTGCCAGATCTTGCTGTGAGATGTTACCATACTCTTCCACCGAGGCATTTCCAAGTTCCCGGACATTTATTGGGGGCCCTAGCCCTCACCTGCCGATCCAACATGTCCCAGACATGCTCAATAGGATTGAGATCCAGGCTCTTCGTTGGCCATGACAGAACACTGACATTCCTGTCTTGCAATCATGCACAGAACGAGCAGTATGTCTGGTGGCATTGTCATGCTTGAGGCCTTGTCAGGAAAAGCCTGCAGGGAGGGTACCACATGAGGGAGGAGGATATATTCCCTGTAACGCACGGTGTTGTGATTGCCTGCAATGATAACAAGCTCAGTCTGATGGTGCTGTGACACAGTGCCCCGCTCCAGAGTACAGGCCTCGGTGTAACGTTCATTCCTTCAATTATAAACACAAGTCCGACAGTCACCCCTGGTGAGACAAAACCATGACTCATCAGTGAAGAGGACTTTTCGTCAGTCGTGTCTGGTCCAGCGAAGGTGGGTTTGTGCCCATATGTAACGTTGTTTCCAGTGATGTCTGGTAAGGACCTGCCTTACAGCAGGCCTACAACCCCTCATTCCAGCCTCTCTCAGCCTATTGCGGACAGTCTGAGCACTGGTGTAAGAATTGTGCGTTCCTGGGGTAACTCAGGCAGTTGTTGTGGTCATTTTGTATCTGTCCCGCAGGTGTGATGTTTGGATGTACCGATCCTGTGCAGGTGTTGTTACATCTGGTCTGAGATTGCGAGGATGATCAGCTGTCCTTCCTGTCTCCCTGGAGCGCTGTCTTGGGCGTCTCACATTATGGACTTTGCATTTTATTGCCCTGGCCATATCTGCAGTCCTCATGCCTCCATGCAGCATACCTATGGCATGTTTATGCAGGAGAGCAGGCCCCCTATGCATCTTTCTTCTGGTGTTTTTCAGAGTCAGTAGAAAGGTCTCTTTAGTATTCTGTTATTTTAATTGTGACCGTTTAGTGTCTTAACGACCGTTCAACAGGTGCATGTTCATTAATAGTTTATGGTTCATTGAACATGCATGAAAAACATTGTTTAAACACGTTACAATAAAGATCTGTAGAGTTTATTTGGATTTTACAAAATTATCTTTAAAGTACAGTATCCTGAAAAAGGGATGTTTCTTTTTTGCTAAGTTTATAACGTCTGCAAAAATGCAGATATCTCGTTTAAGCAGATTCACAAACCTCATGAAAATCCGCCCATTTCTTCCTGTCGATCGCTCTTGTTGTATCTTCCTCTGAAGCGCATATCCAATCAGCAACTTCAGGATCAAAAGCTCTGGATACACACAATCGCGCAAGTGCAACCTTAAAGTAAAAGTGTTTCACGTGCATTATGTGTAAATGTCATATTCTTTATGCACTGTATGTACACTGGGTTTGATACAACTTTTTGTGAGAAACAAATTACTAAATACGATTACAAATGCGCACATGCCATGCATGGTTGCTGGACTACTGTGTATGCTATTATAACCTTCTTCCTAATATATTATCAGTTTCTTCATGTGCAATTATATTACTAAAATGTTCTGACTAAACAGAAATCTGGAGAAATCTACCATTTAAAATACAATTTTTATTTTTTAAAGTTGTGTAAAATTTTGTATATATATTGCGAAATAAGATATATATATATATTTTTTATAAATACATTTTATGTTTATGTCATACTATATTAAATTGTGTGGTACTGTATATTGTCAGTATATCGGCCTACTGTATTTTTGCTCTCTGGATATCGGCATCGGTCATTAAAAACCTCAGTCGACCACTAATCTACGGATTGTATAAATGTATGTTTTTGTATTCTGTGTTTAAGCTTGTGTAAGTATCTAGTTTGTGTTTGAATGTGCACAGCTCTATCTTGCACTGCTCTGAACAGGCCATTTTTCAATCTCCACCCTGTCTCTCTCTCTCACACACACACACACACACACACACACACACACACACACACACACATTCTGGATTCAACCATTTCCTGTATGGTTTAAATGAGTGCAAGTGCTTTGTCTATGCCATTCCCCAGTGGCAATGGTAAAATGGAGAGCGAGAGAGAGAGAGAGAGAGAGAGAGAGAAAAATAGCAAGTATTGCTGTGAATTATTCAGCATTGGAAATGACAAAGGCTTCTGCGTTAAGCTCCTGCATTAGCAGCAAATGGGTGTCATGGTAGACACTGAATTGGTTGGGCAGTACCAATCATCAATGCTCTCCCTCCAGCACACTTTAATAACTGCTTTTAACATTTCTGAAAAATGCACCATGACAAAAGCTCAGACATATTATGCATTAAAAACAGCTAGACTTTCTTCTAGGCTTGCAAAGCCTATTTATACACAGAAATGGTTCTCGTAGCCCTTTGTGAAATATTAATACACACATGGATTTATATTTATAAAGTGGTCAAGTTGATGATAATAACATACACTTTTATTAAAATATTGTATTAAGCAAATTCATAAAGTGCAATCCTTCCACTAGAAGATATAGTCATTGCCATGCAACAAAAATAACAATGAAATAACATTGAAAAGGTAATAGCTGTTACTATATTGTGTGTTTAAGCATGGCTGGAATGCTGTATTGACTAATAAGAATCCAAGACTTTACATTTTAATCATCCTTAAAATATAAATATTCAAAAGTGCATTTAAATAATATTATAATGTTACCCAAAATAGGCAGAGCAATTGCAAGAATATGGAAACTAATTTCCCTGGAAAGTAAAATGATATTGTATTAGAAAAACTAAACTGTGTGAACTGGAATATTTCAAAGTGTTAAATCAGAGGTTTCAAGTGGATGAACTTTGCTGTTTCGTTTAGAACACTTTCTAAAAACCTGGTTAAGACTGCAAAAAGGACCATCGGGCGACAGTATGTGACCCGGAAGAAGTATTCCCCGCCCACCTGGGAGAACCGCAGCAATCTGCAGTCAGAAATGGATGAAGACGAGATCTCTGGTAAGATACACCAAAATAAATATACGCAAATCATCCTTAAACTGTTTCTTAATAAGATACATTTTGTAATGTTCAATTTATTTCAACTCAGCCTTTCTGATTGGCTAGTATGTCGTGAGGTCATATAATACTGTGTTTCTGATTGGTCAGTGTCTGAAGAGCCGGACCAGAGTTCACTCACACTCTCTTCCACCATCCGCTCTTCTGACCGTCAAACCATGAGTAATGTGGTGGAGCGTGCCTGCTGTCGTGACTACCAGCGGCTGGGACTGGGAACGCTCAGCAGCAGTCTGACCCGCTCTAAAAATGAACCTTTCCGGATTTCTACTGTCAACCGCATGTACACCGTCTGCCGAAGGTCAATCCTAGAATCCATGTTTCTTTGACTGCCAAACTATTGTAGTGCCAACCTATAGTGCAACAAAGAAAGCAGTATTTGGGTTGTAGCATAACATGTCCATAGACTTCAACCAGAAATATTTCTTGTCAAGTACCCAGTTATTTAAACCTGTTGAACTAAAAACCTATTGCCTGTCTATCTATGTTTCAGTTATCCCGGGTTACTGATCGTGCCTCAAAGTATCCCTGATTCCACCATCCAGCGCATATCGCGCTGCTACAGGCAGAACCGCTTTCCTGTAGTTTGCTGGAGAAACCCCCGTACTAAAGCAGTGCTACTGCGCTCGGCTGGCTTGCACGCTAAAGGCGTCGTGGGCTTCTTCAAATCACCCAATGCTCCCAGCGCAGGTCAGAGCCAGTAGATTTTTGACAACCCCTTTTGGGATTCGATCCCACAACCTTTCAATTATCATCCTGGATCTTATCAGCCCACAGTAGGCAAAATTCTTTAATGGTAGTAAATAAACAGTAAGCAGCTCATGGGCATAATGTCAATAATTTATGAATAACCCCTATTGGGATTCAAACCTACAACCTTGAACCTTATCCCAGATCTTTAAAAACTAGGCCACTGTAGGCCAAAGTTTGTTGGTAGTAAATACAGAGTAAGCAGCTCAAGGGAATAGTTTCAATAGTTCATGGACAACCCCTTTTAGGATTCGAACCTACAACCTTTCAGTTATCAACCTGGTTCTTATCAGCCCACAGTAGGCCTCATAGTTTGATGGTAGTAAATACACAGGTGTTAGCTCAATGGCACAATGTCAGTAGTTCATGGTTGGCTCCTTTTTGGATTCGAACCAACAATCTTTCACTTATCAGCCCAGATATTTAAAAAGGCCACTGTAGGTCACAGTTTCTTGGTAGTAGATACACAGGTAGTATAAGCCATAATGTCAGCAACTCATGGACAACCCCTTTTGGGATTTGAACCTAAAACCATTGTTATCATCAGGCCAATTTTTTTGATTGTAGTGAATACACAGGAATTGGCTTAAGGGCATAATGTCAGTAGTTCGTGGATTACCCCATTTGAAATTTGAACATAGAATTTTTCACTTATCAGCCCAGAAATTTAACCAATATGCCAGAGTGGATCACATAGTTTCATTTTAGTAAACACAGGAAGCAGAGATTAACTAGAACAAACTGATGTAATTGAAACATAGAGAAGCAGTTTTCTGACTTGGAAAGTTTATTGTGTGTGTTTGTTTCAGGCCCGTCCCAGGCAGACTCCACCAGTCTGGAGCAGGAGAAGTATCTGCAGGCCATCATCAGCTCCATGCCCTCCTACAGTGAAGCTAGTGGGAGAAACACACTCAGTAGCTTCACCTCCACACACATGAGCACCTCAGGTCAGGCTCTAACCCTTACCTCAACATAAATTTTACCCTATGCCCAACCCTAATCCTTACCTACCATGTCAAACAAAAATATGTACCTTAACAAGAACATTAAGTTGCGATAGTACCAGTCTAATGTGTCTGTTTGTATGTCATTTCTGGACCTCAGATTCGTCAGACAAGCTGAGGCAACCTAAAATAGGAGCTCTAATGAAACAGGTCATGGGGACTAAAGATGATGTTCCAGGAACCTTCAGTAGAGGAGGTGAGGGTCTATGTGTCACAGAAGAGAGAGAAATTTGAAAGATTTGTATCCATACTTTTGAGTCACTTTGACCCAGAAACATATTTTGAGGTGTATGCAAAAGTCTCAGCTCTCTAATCATATATGTTTCATCATTTAACTTGTATTAACAAATGTATTTCTGGGTCAAAGTGTCTGAAAATGATGGACAGGTCAAGTAAAGTCCTCACAACTGAACCTCCTTTCCTCCCCTTTATAAGTCATATTTGAGTGCCTTATTCAAAATAACATTTGATGTCCATGTCCACCACTTGCAATTACATTTTCTGCATTTTCTTATAGTGCTACATTTATCACATCACATTACATTTACATTTATGCATTTTGGCAGACACTTTTATCCCAAGTGTCTTATAGTACATTAATGGTATATATTTTATTAGTTTGTAATTAACTAGTTGGGCTGAAATGGCTGCCCTGAGTTTGTGTACTGATAGTAATGGACATTTTATGTCATCTGACCTTAGAGCTGGGTCAGAGGGCAAGGGTCATCTCCCTTTCTCAACCTAGAGTTTCGGTCAAGGCCCGCAACTCACCTAGAGGTACAGTAGGCCCGCCCTGCTCTTAAATCTAACCAATCAAGTCTCGACAATGACACCAGCGAGTCTGGGCTGGCACTAAGTGTCCATTTAGTGTTGTCGTCATCTTTTTCCTATGCCAACTAATTTTTGACCACCATGTTTGTTTGATTAATTTTTTTGTGCAGATCTGAGTGTATCTCTTTGCATGTGATCCACCAAATTCCTTTTTGTCTGTTTGTTGTCTGCTGTCCTATTTGTGAAGTCTATTATGTGTTTGTTTGTAGGAATTACATTCTCTACACCAATCTCCAAATATGTTTAAATTCACACACACACAGATGATTCCCAAAAGAATACATATATTATTCATAAGTAAATGGTTTATATTGGTCCTCTTTGTGTCTCTCAGGAAAATGGGGCAGTATTCGGGGAAGTGGGCAGCAAAGCACGTATAACCCTGATGTTGGAAACAAGCTGCCTTGGAAGGAGTCTCCACAAGCTAATGGAGGCCCAACCGAGACATATTTCCTTCGTCAGCAGAGAGCATACCTCTACATCATTGGAGACAAGTCCCAACTTAAGGTAGGCTCAATTTTGATATGAATGTTTCCTTTAGGCATATCTCTCATAAAATTACAAATGAAATACATTTAATGTCCTTTAATAAGAACTAAAACATTTAATCTGTTGTTTTGAGGTCTAATTAAATACTTTATGGTCCACCACTTGTTTCCTACAATATAGGTTCCTTTGATACTGCACTGCCTGGCCAAAAAATAAAGTTACCATTTGAATTTAAATTAGCAGATACTTAAAAACCTATGATTGGATCATTATTGCTGTGATTAACATGTTGCAGCTGGCAACAATTATTTTAACCCTAACTGATGCAGTGTGTAGCTTCTCATGTCTTAAACAACCATGTCAGAAGATGTATTCCATGGTCGTGGAAGAGATGTTGCTGTGTTTTAGAGGGAGCAAATTATTGGCCTGCATCAAGCAAAGAAAAAACTAAGGAGATTGCTAAAATCACTGGAAATGGGTTAAGAACTGTCCATCGTAGTATTAAAACCTAGAAGGATAGTGGTGAACCGTCACCTTTGCAGAAGAAATGTGAACGGGGAAAAATTCTTGAAAGATCGAGATTGGATATCACTAAAATGCTTAAAGTCACATCGTAAAAAATCGCCAGTAGAATTCACGGCTATGTTTAATAGTGAAAGTAAGCGCATTTCCACATGTACCTCTGAAGGCAGTGTTATGATCTGGGGTTGCTTCAATTGGTCAGGTCTAGGCTCTGCAATGTTATGCTGCATTAAAATGAAGTCAGCTGACTACCTGAATGACCAGGTTATCCCATCAATTAATTTGTTCTTCCCTGAGGGCATATTCCAGGATGACAGTGCCAAGATTCATCTGGCTCAAATTGTGAAAGAGTGGTTTAGGGAGCATGAGGAAACATTTTCACACATGAATTGGCCACCACAGTTTCCTGACCTTAACCCCATTGAAAGTCTTTAGGATGTGCTGGAGAAGACTTTATGTAGTGGTTCGACTCTCCCAATACAAGATCTTGGCCTAGCAGTGTGGATCTACAAGGATTTTCAATGGCCGATATTATATTTGGAGAGTAGTATGGCAGATATAACACGGATATATGCATAATACAATTGAATGAAAGCAAGTTAAACATACAAGAAAATGCTTATTTTGCTTAATATTGACTTAAAATGTACCAACAATTTTCATTATTCACTGACAACTACAAAGGGCAACTAACACTTCTGTTAAGTGGCCAAGCAGGCACAGTTATCACTTCCTAACCTTGTCTTTCTGTGTTTAGGGTGGAAAGCAAGACTCTTTCCAGCAGTGGGAGGTGGTGCCCATCGAGATGTTTGATTTACGGCAGTTGAAGAACAGTTTCAAGAAGTTGATGAAAGCCTGTGTGCCTTCCTCATCCAACCCTGAACAAAACATGACCTTTCACCGCTGCCTCGAGGACTCTGAATGGATGACTCTGGTACTAAACCATTTCCTAGTCCCTAAATAATACATTGTAATTGGCCTACTGCAGGACTTAACCCATTAACTGGATTTAAAACAAAGAAAAAAACATTGTCTACTGCAATTGAAAAAGTTATTTTCCTGAATTTCTCATTATCATTTGTGTTTGTGTGCTATAGCTTAACAGAGTTCTACAGGTGTCCGTTCTTGTTGTGGAGCTCTTGGACAATGGTTCCTCCGTTATGATCAGTTTGGAAGATGGCTGGGATGTCACAACGCAGGTAGGAGCGGTTGTCATGTGCACCTAAACATAAGTTTTGTATGCCATATTTTGGGCCATTTGTTCAACAATGCTGTGTTGGTTGAAGGTGGTGTCCCTGGTGCAGATACTGTCGGATCCATACTACAGAACGATCGATGGCTTCAGACTACTGGTGGAGAAAGAGTGGTTGTCTTTCGGCCATCGATTCAGTCACCGTGGGGCTCAGACACTAGCCAACCAGAGCAGTGGATTCACACCCGTCTTCCTCCAGTTCCTCGACTGTGTGCACCAGGTATGTGTAACATCTGATAGGTTTTTTTTTTTAATGGCCGACACAAAACAATCACACAGACACAAAATCTGACTCCTGGTGTCCTTAGAAATATGGAATGTGTTAAGATGAAATTGTTATCAGCCAGTACGACAATCTCAAAAGACATGGCCAATGACTTGGCTAATCACTACTAGTACATATGTGTTTGTATGTGAACATAGTGTTTATAAATTGTAAGAGTTTATAAGAATTAATAAACTGTTTATGTATTAAATTTTCCTTTTGTGTTTGTGTGTATCCTGTCCTGCATTCCAGAGTATGATGTAATGATATAATGGTTTTGTGTTCATGCAGGATCTCTCTTTAAGGAGTAATTTAATCAGTCTTTAAATAGAACTGTTTACAACTATTTCTGGATCATTTTTATCTTGTGAACAGTAAAACTTACATAAACATTTCTGCAGAGACGATTGACTATTGGGTGTTGATCAGAAGTAATTATTGCATACTTAAGCTATTTTCCAGTAAGGAAACGGAAAAAGAAAATAACTGCTCTGTTTATTATTGATTTATATGAGCAGGTACCAGAGGCAGCTCATTAATACAAGCCAAAATACATTTATATATGCCTACTTGTACATCCAGCTGTGCCACACCTTCAATGATGAGATGCCACTCATTGTTCATCCGTATTTTGCAAGCCTTATACAGCTGGTTTTCTTTTAAATAAGGGCAGAGTTTCTTTCCCTATACCTGTAAACATTGGGGGTTGCATAATTGCGTGATTTCAGTGGACAACATATCAAGAACATTGGTTACCCATGGGTTACATAACTATAAGGTTCCAGAAGATCTGGATTACCATCTTCCTGTTTTTCTCAAATACAAAGTGACTTTAAATAAGTAAAATCATCTTTCACTGGTTGATCCTGTTGCCTAGTCTATTCCTTTGATATATCTCTTTGTTTGTATTTGGTTCCATAATTACCTTTCTGATTGATCGCAATGCATAATAATAATATGAACTGCTTGCTCTATCTAAAGGTGTTCCACAAGGTTCAGTCCTCAGTCCATTTAGTTTCATATCCATATGGTTCTCTGTTGTTGTCCTGAGCATATAAGCATTGCTATAATCAATATCTAATTGTTTTGTTACATTTAAATACCCTTTTCTCCCCAAAGATCCATCTGCAGTTCCCCATGGAGTTTGAGTTCAGTCAGTACTACCTGAAGTTCCTTGCCTACCACTACGTCTCCAACCGCTTCCGCACCTTTCTGCTGGACTCCGACTACGAGCGTATAGAGCTGGGTGAGTTCAAGGCTTCTCCTTATCCATCGATTAGCACAGACTTGCCTTTAAAATGCTACATAATGGCAATTTTAATCTGTTAATGAGATCATTATATTGTATCCTCAGATTGAGTAATGTTATCACGTCTTAAGCGTAACCTTACAGGATTTTTCATGTCAGTATTTACAGTAAGCAATCATAAACTCTTTATTGTGGCCTTGTTCTCTATGTATTGTTTGCGCAGGTGTTTTATACGAGGAAAAAGGTGAGAGAAGGAACCCTCTGGTGTGTAAGTCGGTCTGGGAATACATTGACCGGCTCAACAAAAAGACCCCTATCTTCTACAACTACATGTTTTCTCCAGAGGAGGAGGAGGTATGTGTGTGTGGGTCATTTTAATTTTGTATTTTTTTCCCTCTTATAAATAATGTGAGTAAATGACTTAATATACTACAAAACTGTCTGTAATACACCTTGATAGTTTCTATCATTGATGTTCATTTAAATAGTAGTAATACCCCAGCGCCCTCTGTTGGTCAGTGACTGTTACTCCCTCTTTGTCCTCACAGGTCCTAAAGCCCTACAGTTACATCTCTAATTTGAAAGTATGGGACTTTTACACGGAGGAGACACTTTCTGAGGGTCCGTCCTTTGACTGGGAGTTGGTGCGGGGACGGCAAGAGGAGCCTGCTGATGAAGCAAGTGATAGGCAGGAGACGACTGCTCCCAAGTCCCAGCGGAGGATCGTCTGGCCTTGCTACGACAGCCTCATTAAAGTAGTGCCCGATGCCATCACAAAGCTGTTGCAGGTCAGGAATACAGTAAAGAGTCCTTATTGCAATAAAAAATGTTCCCCCCTTATACACATACTGATGATTGTCTTGTTGTATGTGTAACCAGGATTTGCAGAACCTGGAAAATGAATTAGGACAACCTACAGAGAAATGGAAGGACATGTGGGACAAGACTAAGACAACCCAACGGGTTGAGTCCAGACTAGAGAGCCGGGTGAGATTCAAAATTAAACTGGCATCTTACTTGTGCCTAATTATTACTATTGTAATGTACAGGGTTCCTACTTTCATACAAAAGTATAGGGTTCAAACGCAGCAACTATTAATCAGTGAACCATCACCATTGTGCACTTGGTCTTCCATGGGTACTGTCCTGTACATGCACGTTTGTGATTCCCCAAGGCGAACTTGAAATGATGCAATGGCCTCTCTCTTTCTATATTCCCAGAACTCTTTCTCCAGCTCTCTGCTCATGTCATCTAATCTGAGTCACCAGCGGCGCTCTCAGGGTGTGTATCTGCAGGAGAGTGGGGTTGGCTCCACCATTAACCTGGCCCTGGACTGTGAGGTCAGTGCCACCTCTACGCCCGCAACTGGTCGTCCCAGTACCAGCACACTCTACAGCCAGTTCCAGAGCACAGAGAGTGAGAACAGGTCTGGATACAAGCAAACTTCCCTTCTGAATATTTATTGGGAATCCAAAGTAGTTATGGCTGTTTAAAGGAATATTCAGGTTTAAATACAAGTTAAGCTCAATCAACAGCATTTGTGGCATAATGTTGATTACCACAAAAATTTATTTGTCCCTCCTTTTCTTAAAAAAAAAAAAAAAGTAAAAATTTGGGTTACAGTGAGGCACTTATAATGGAAGTGAATGGGGACAATACGTAGCCGTTTTAATACTCGCTTTTTTAAAAGTATAGCCACAAAATGTAAACCATATGTGTGTTGGCATGATTTTTGAGTGATGAAATAAATTCTGTCAAGCCCTATCTAATATTTTTATTTTGTTTTTCACGACGATGTAATGCTTTAAACCCTACAATCCTGCAAAAATGACATGAACAATTTTACAGCTCAAATAATAAACAAGTTTTAACATTTTATGCAAGTGCTTTTATAAAATAAGGTTCACATTTCTGCCTATAAACCCTTCAAAATAATTCCCCCTTTACTATGTAAGTGTCTCACGGTATTTTTGGCTTTTTTTTTTTTTTTAAGACAAGGAAGTTACATTTTTGTGCTAATCCACATTATGCCACAAGTGCTGTCGATTGATCTTAATTTGTTTTGAACCTGGAAAATTCCTTTAAATTGATCACTTTAACGTCTTTCTTATGCAGTGGTAATTAACCATGTTGCATGTTCATGACTGAGTCACTGCTTTATGAAAATCAAAGGGAAATGTAATTTCTGCTTTTTTAAAGGAGTTTCGAGGGTATTTTATACAAAAGAGGTGCTTTGCTGAAACCATGGAAACCACGTTGGTTTGTACTGGACAAGACCAAACACCAGGTACATTATAATTTAGAGAATGATGAAAACATTTGGGGATTTCAAATGGGAATAAAAAAAAGTGTGATGTGTGTATTAGGGCTGTAACCGTTTATTGAGGCACAATGCATCATCACACGGTTCAAAAATGTGACGATGCACATTGTGGAGATGAGTCGTTTTTTGTTTTGTATTTTAAAAAGTAAAATGACTTTGGCATCTGTTCTATCCAATATGCAGGACATCCTATGCCTACATAATGCGGGCATACATGTGTAAATTGCATCACTGTACACAAGCTCTAAAATACGATTGCACACTAGCAGCCACAGGTAAAGTAACGTGAGTTTGGCTGAAAGTGAAACCAGGAGTGGGAGAGAGACGCCTTTTCAGCGTGAGGGATCGAATGTACATTTGAAGCTCGAGACTGATCTGATCTGCTCTGACAGCACGAGAGAAAATTTAAATGTACAGAGGTTTAAAGAGAGTGCCATATAATTTATTATATATAATGCTGAAACATATGTATAATAATGCTATGGTGGAATATAATCCTAATGTCAAATGTCATCAGTAAATAATTATTATATTACTGGATAAGGATGCACTTCCATTAAATAGCTTATGTATTTTTGAAAATAATTTTCAAATGTAATCAGAGACAATACTATTTTAGAAAAATAAAATTTTAATTTAAAATATTTTAAATGTTTGTAATCAGTGACAATGTGTAAGCAGCAAATGTATACCTTTTCAGTAAGCAGAATGATTAGCTATATATTTCCATTTGGTGTCACCATTGCCGCCTTCTGGACAGATTTTTTTGTCTTAATACATCTCTGATTTATAATTTAGCAAAGTGGTTCTCAACCATTTTTTGATGAATGCCCCCTACCACCCCATCATGTGACACAATTTGAAAGCAGAAACTTTTATATATATATATATATATATATATATATATATATATATATATATAAATTATTATTTTATTTTTTTATATATATAGTTTTAATAGTGATTATTATAACAAGACCCCATAGTAAGCACATGGAAGCGTGGATCTTCACTACTATGATTAGATGTAAAATGATATCTATAAAACAAACTATGGCATTTTTTTTATTATAAACGGTAGACCTACTCTAAACACATGTAAAAACAATAAATGCAAAATATAAACATTTAAAAGTTGTAACAAAAGATAATTATATTCCCTCACTCCCCTAATGAAGCCTATGACTAATTTAATGGAGCTGAAGTAGTGATATGATAATATTTATTATCAATCTGTTTCTGCCTAAAGTACAGTTAGTGTTACTATAGTAAATTCAAGGGTTGTGATTCAAATGGTTTCCACTTCTCGCGCTGCACTTCTCACTGGTTCCTGCAAAGCTACGAATTTAAGAGCTTGAGCTGTCTATTGATCCGTATCCATCTACAGAGCCATACAGGTGCATTAGCCGAGGTTGTGCCTCCGTCTGTGTATTTGACGCTGCTAAACCAGATACTTTAGATGCGTCGCTAGACTTCAGAATCAGATGAACCGTGGTACAAATGCTTACCAACCTGTATAATTGAGAACCAACTGATATACTCCAAGTCTAGATAAACGTTTTAATGCAAAGAGGAACTTGGTGGTAGATTTGAGTATTATGACTGATAAATGGCCCAATTTGTTACCTAACGCCCTCTACTAATTTGCACTCTGTGCCCCCTGGCATCCTTTGAATCCCTGATTTAGCACTTTTAGCTATATTTTTAAGTAAACAAATTGTTTTGCCTATGAATATAAAGTAAAAACTTTCAATCTTAACTTTTCTTGATTCAGGCTTAGTTTAAAGTATCGTGAAACGAAACAAAGATGCGTGAACATTCCTAAAAAAAAATATATATATATATATATATACACAGTACTGTGCAAAAGTTTTAGGCACTTGTGAAAAATGTTGCATAGTGAGAAAGTCTTCAAAAATAATGCCATAAATTGTTTTCATTAATCAATTAATGTCGTGCAAAATCCAGTAAACATTAAAAAAAAGCTAAATCATTATTTGGTGTGACCATCTTTACCTTCAAAGCAGCACCAATTCTTCTAGGTACACCTGGACGCCATTTTTCTTGGTTGTTGGCAGATAGGATGTTCCAAGCTTTTTGGAGAATTTGCCAAAGTTCTTCAATCTATTTAGGTTGTCTCAACTGATTCAGTCTCTTCTTGTAATCTGGGGGGCTCTTTGGGGGGGGCATGACATCTGTTGCAGAGCTCCCTGTTCTTCTATTCTATTATAGTCTAACATTTTATATTTCCTATTGACACACTAAAGCTGAAGATATAAATAACCATCTTAAGACAAATGCTTTTGTGAATCATCTTATGTGCCTAAGACTTTTGCACAGTGTGTGTGTGTGTGTGCGTGGCGTGCGTGTGCGTGCGTATCTCCACCTGTCTTTAGTCTTGAACAGGATACATACTTCAAGATCCAATCAATTACTGATGGATAAAATCAAAGCCCACCCTAAAAAGATTTTGTCCAGTTGAATATCCTATTTTACTCAGAAATATTTCACATTGTGGAAGTAAATTCATGTTGACTTGTAAGAATAACAAGTCAAAGGGACTTTTAGCCAAAGACATTAATATTTCTCTTCTCCCTCTTTCTTGCCCAGTTGCGGTACTATGATGCAAGGCAAGATAAAGATTGTAAAGGAGTCATCGATTTAGCTGAAGTGGAATCTGTCTTTCCGGGAACGCCTACAATGGGAGCACCTAAAAACATAGACGAGAAAGCCTTCTTTGATGTAAGATCTCAATACTCACTTTGCTTATTCAGTGTTCACACATTTTTGGAAGGGGTTCACCAAGTGCTCGTTAACTCATTTCTTATCTCTCTCTTTCTCAGCTCAAGACAACCAAAAGAGTGTATAACATCTGTGCCCAGGACAGTACGAATGCACAGTTATGGATGGACAGTATTCAGAGTTGCCTGTCTGATGCGTAGGGGGGGTCTTATGGAAGAAAGAACTGTGAAAAAAAATTATTTTGGGGGGCATTGTTGGACATTGCTCACAGCCAATGGGCAGAGCTTCCCCCACGTTTACAGAGCAAATGTATAGAATGGGTGTGGCTACAGTCCCGTGTCGGTGGTATTGAACTTTACAATGTCGCACCTCACCACATTTTAGCGTTTTTGTTAAAAAGCAATGGGGAAAAAAATCTATGAATCCCTTATAAGACTTGTATCTGTGGTCTCACCGTGTTCCTTTATTTGATTTTTTTAAACACAGTCACAACTCCTGGATGTTCTTTAATACTTGTTCAAAAGGTGCATGTTCTTAATTCTGAGGGAATGCGATTCTTCATCTGGCTTGCACCCTATTGCTCCAATACTGCCCATGCCCACATTTCAGCTATGCAGGGGCCAAGTGAATGCCTCAAAAACAAGCCACAGCTTGCAAAAAAGTAACCCTAATGTAATGTTAACTCCTTCAAATCTCATTACTGCCACTTTGCCATTGCTTCCATTGGCTGGTAAAGTTTCTTCTGATTGGCTGGTTAAGTTGCTTCTGATTGGCTGGCTTTGTCAAAGCCCATTCTTAAGCAGGGTCTCCATGCAACGGTTCATGAAGGATTTTGTTGTTTATATTTGGCGATTTACATCTGAGTAATACAGAAAAGATGCATTCTTTTAACAGTTTACCATGGCAGACAAGTTGCCCAATCAATTTGATCAAAATGCCATCTGGAGATTACGCATTCAGATTTGACTGTTTACAAACTAAACCTTACAATATATTCCTGTGGTCTAACTTTTTTTTTTTTTTTTTTTTTTTTTGTGTACAAGATACATAAAACCACTATTGCTTTGAGAATTTAAGAGATGCTAATGGAAAAGGAGGGAAAGAATTTGTCATGATAATTTATGCACAAAGAGATGATTCCTTGATTTTAGAAGCTGAGAGATGCAGACAATAGCAGCGTCTGGAGGGGTTTTGCAATCTCTTTGTTTCATCAAGTGTCTGTTTACACCAATCAGAGCCCAAAGACTGGAGCTGGCTGCCATGACAACCGGGACCCATGCTACTTCCTGTAACCTTTGTGCGATTTAATTAAAATTGTAAATTTACAAAAGTTATTTTCTATGGGTAAGAAACCCTTAAAATGTAATCAAAATGGTTTATTGGGTAAAATTCAGGTATTAGACCATTTAATATTGAGGTTTCATAGTATATTCTTTTAAATATTCAGCTAGTTTTGGGAGTCAAATCACTATAGTGTAAAGAGCAATTTGAGAAATCCGCCCGGCGCAAAATCGAACCCCATTTTACCAACACAGGTTGTCATGTGTTTGCTTTTTCCCGTCTCTGTGCCTTGAATCTGTCAGAATCAGTGTTTTAATTAGTCTGTTACCTGTTCTATTTTGAGTCTTGTACATAGAGGAGTTTGTTTATATTATTCCTTTAGAGAAAGAGTCTATTTTGGTGGACTTGGTGAGAATGCATAGAAGTATCACAGGACTGCACTGTTGCAGTGTTTTTTAATCCAAGATACAAGAACTAACACACACAAACGCAGTGTAAAATAGGGTAATACTTCTGAATTGTTGAATAAAAAAATTTAATTGTAGATTTTTTTTTTCTTCCCAATAACTCCCTTTGTATATAATACTCAGAAATGTATGTTAATGGTAGTAATTTATTTAACTTTGTCTCCTGAATATGACAGTCCTCAGAGCACCACTTAACTTTTAAATTAGAAATCCAATATGTGCCATTGTTTATCTCTGTGTTAACGTGACTAATGATTTATATATATTTTTTGGAAACCTTCAGATGTGACCCATAAATAAACCCTAAATTTCTTTTTCTTTTTTCTTTTCTCATTTTTGTACTAATAATATCGATGTTCACCCAGTACAAGTTGACTGCGCACAGAATTGATTGTGTGGTCTCCCAGAATGCAGCAGTTTTCACTAGAGCTGACATCAAAGCTAAACTGTATCACTGCATTTTAATTATTTATTTTTCATAATTTTTTATTTTTTTTAATTAGGTTCTTTTCTCTGGTCCAGGTTCTGTTGTCAATCATGCCATGTGTTTTATTTTTTTTAGGATTAAACCACTGTGGGGTGCACAGCCTCCTGACATTCGGCTGTCATTGTCTGTGTTCACTGATGTCACTGCAAGAATTTATATTAATTTAAGGAATAGATCAAATCCGAATCCATCATTAAAGCATTATTAAGATTATGTGCCTTTGGATTTAGCCATTTGATCATTTTATTGCACAAAAACTCATGGTGGGTAGAAATGTTAGTGCAGTATGTTACTGTTATTTTGCAGTTTAAATCATCTGATGGTTATTTTGCTTTGATTAATCCATAATGCAGAATACATATCGCCTTCATGTGTTCACCCATGACTGGTTATTTATTAGCATTACAGTAGCCGTACCTTGACTACATTGATGTCTTGGTATTTAAAATGAAACCTATATTTAGGATTGACAGATTAATACATAACTTACGTTTACATCGCTAAAACAGTAAAGTATTTAACTCTATATGGCTTTTATCTGTGGTTGATGGATAACTATTTACACAGTACAGTTTTTCCCGTCTCACAGTAGAGCGGAGGACTGTAGAGGTACACACTGCCACCCTTATGTTATCTATAACATCTTTAAAAAGTTAACATAATTTATGTGTCTAAATCATTCTAACTGTGACTGAGATGGATCTCCATCTTGTTCTTAGTGATTCAAATGAGTCCTCTTGAAATTTCTGGAGGCTAACAAAATCAGTTATATTTTCTTACACATCATTTATCCTATTTTTGGGGGGGGATTTATGCATTTCTATTTCGCCCCCTGGCATCCTGTGAACGCCCCCTTTGATAACCCCTTCTCTAAATATATATTTGATAAAATGATGGTCTAATTTTACATTTTGTTAGTAGTTTAGCAGCTTGATTCATTCTCAGGTGTTAGGGGTTCATCTGGTAATGTTAATGCATGTGTCAGTAGACTGAATGCACAGGAGATACTTTCAGGGATTGAAAGAGACTTAAGAAAGTACGTTTTTAAATATAATTGTATAACATTGATACATTTTCCACCCAGTTTATCAAAATGAAATGTTTAAGGTGAAATAATATGTTTACATATTGTATTGAGTTCATCTCTTGTGTGAATGAATCAAGCTGCTAAACTACTAATAATTAAAACCACAAAATGTAAAATTAGACCATTATTTTATCAAATATATATTTTAATAAAAATCTTCCCCCCTGCGGAACCCGGGGAGTGATGGGCCTACTATAGGTGATTCTTCACCCCTCATCAATTTGTTTGAGATGAGCATTTTACATCGCCGTAATTGTCTAGCTCATGTTTAGACAGACCAACAATTTCAAACTAAAAAATAACTCCAGGTGTTACATGTCAACGATGCATATAGGCTACAATGTATTTATAAATTATGTGTTTTGCGCTTATAATTATTATTTTAATATTTGGATATTTATTTGATATTCTTCATCTGGAGCTCTTCACTTTTGCAGTAGACAGTGTGTTTGTTATATTAAAATATATTATTATAATTCAATTCCACCATGAAAGTATGCACACGACGTCCCCGTTCAGTCGCAACTCGAGGATTTAATTTATAAATTATATTTTCGATTAGAAATTAGATTACTTACAACAATATTAACAAATAGCAAACGGCATACGAGTGTTTAGAAAGACCAACAATTAAAAAAAAAACTCCTGTTGTTACACGACAGCGAATGCCAAATGAAAAGATGGGTAAACATGTCAGTTGTTTATTATTTTAAGTAGGCTATAACAATCAGTCTTCAGCTGAGTGAAAAGACAAAAACAGCGGTTGCAACCAGCACCAACATCTTTAAGTCTTATGGGGCTTTTCCACTGCACCATATGACTTTGCTGGCTTTTGGGGGGTTTTCCATTGTGGACGTCCCAAGCGAGCCGAGCCGTTACTAAATGTGACGTCAAAATCCTGCAGATCACTGATTGGTCAGAGAGAATCGTCACAACCAGCGTCACTGGGTTTGCGACATGGGACATCAAAGTTGTACATTATAGGCTCCAACAAAAAAAATGCGGTTAAACATGTCAACATATGGTCCTCCTTCTCGTTATAATGACCTATAAGCTTCCCCTGGCAAAACTCTTGTATTTTGTCTATATATTATGTTTGTATATTGTTATGTATATTTTGATAAGTCACTTATGATTTGTATCCTTCTTTTGGGCAATAAAGATGACTTAAAAAAAAAAAAAAAGACATGGGACATCAACCCGCTATTTTTAAAGTTAGTGTGACAGTTTCATTTGTTCATGCGACTTTTGAATTGTAAAAAGAAATGACATTGCAAAACCACGCAGTGGTCAATGAATGAGGTGCATACGCTCCTCTTGTTAGTAGCTGAGGAGAGGATCCAACAAGGACGCAACTATGAGATCAGACTATAATCCCACCCACGTTGAGGCGGCACTAAACTACAGTAGAAAAGAAAGCTGCAATGTGAAGTGGAAAAGTGTCTATAGAGTGTCCCAACATGCAATCAAAAGTCATTCACACGCTCACGTCTACTTGCACACACCAAGTACTTGCACACGCCAAACACCAGAAATATGTAAGAAAAATGGGTAAGCAGGCAAGACCAAAACCGCAATTGGGGGACAGGGCCATAAACCTTTTTCACAGACCGCGATGACACGTTTCTGCCTTATATAGCAACGTAAATCTAACAAACTTTTTTATATGATAATCTTTTTAAATACTGAGTGTAAGTTTATAACACTATGCTTTGTGTTATATTAAACTGGAGAACAGCTGCGAGGGGGGTTCTATTACAGCTGATGCGATTGTGACAGTATATTTAGCATTTTCTCCCATCTTAATCCAGTGCGCTCTATTCAAATGTATTATGTCATTCAAATGTCATAGTGGATTTTTTTTTTTTTTTGGCTTATGGAGTAAATGGGTAAGTGAAAATAATATGTGCTGTGATCTCCCATTAATTCATGCTGTCGAAGTTTACCCTGTAAACGTGAATCATCCGGGTACTTGTGGTACATTATTTTTGTTGCATTTTCAATACTTCCACTTCAAGATGACGTAAAATAGTGCAGAAGTGTGCGGTTTTGAACGCACCTCTTGTTTTATGCAACAGGCTTTCTATGACGTATTTAGCTAGTAAGATGAATTGTTAAATCAAGTCTTAAGTTAATTGCTATGTTTATGCAACCGACCCAAGTACCAAAAGCAAGCCAGATTTTGTCCACATTTTGTTGCTATCTGGGGTGTGAAGTTATAAAGAAACTTTTCGAGACACGTGTGTTTTCTTTGTCTAGCCTTTTGTTATGGCGCAAGAACGTATTCGATTTGAACAGTCCATTTGCGCTTCAGAGCACGTGCTAACAGTAAGCATTGAGATTCCGTTGTATATGACGTCATGTAACACCTTCGATAGCTCAGTTGGTAGAGCGGAGGACTGTAGAGGTTTAACACTGTTATCCTTAGGTCGCTGGTTCGAATCCGGCTCGAAGGAACTTTTTTATTCAGAACCGTATAGCATTTGAAGGCTACGGTATAGCTATATATTTATACTGATGTTTTACCTCAATTGTTGTTGAAAGTTTATGGTCCACACCAGTGATATATATTGCCTACTCAAATGATTAATGCCACCAATACAGACTTTCTCCCTGGCAAAGCCAGCGTATGTTATTTCAATAGTGTTAAAATATCCTAACCATTTAATAGAAATGGTCAAGGAATGTTTAATATATTTTTATTTCATTTAGACCGTTATCATCAGGTTATCCCTCAGTCACACTAGGACTTTTATTTTGAAATCATCTCAGCGGTTCCGGTTGATGTGGCGTCAAGTGACGTAAAATCTTATTTGCAGCGCTTTCTTCACGCTGTTCTCACGTGTAAATCTAAACATGGAGATGTCCAGCGCTGAAAGCATAACTTATAACAAGGTAAAATGTGTTGATGCCTTCATATTTGTTATTGATCATTCATACTTGTTTATATTGAACGAGTGCTGAGATTTAGAAAAGTGTGATTTGTACTTTAAATGTGAATAACTAGCTCTCGTGCAGCGTACACATTTATATATCCTCTTCAGCAACCATAAACAGTAATTACATTACCGTTATGAATTCGTGTGGATAAAATATTTTTTTTTACATTAACTAAGTTAATGTAGGAATTATCAGAATCAGCTTTGTTGCTAAATATGCTTACACTTACAAGGAATTTGTTTTGGTGGCAGAAGCTTCCACTTGCACAAACAATATAATAACAAGAAAGAGATAATAATGAAAAAATAGAATAAAAATAAAAAGTGAATAGAAAATATAAAGTGTGTGTGTGTGTGTGTGTGTGTGTATATACACACACACACACACACACACACACACACACACACACAAAAATACTCTGTCTCTCTCTCTCTCATATATGTGTGTGTGCGCGTACAAATACAAATCTGTTATATACAGATGAATGTAATGCCAGAAGATGTATGATAAATAGAACAAGCTGTGTATTGCACATAATTATTGCTCAATGGGACAGATTTTACTGTTCATGAGATGGATAGCCAGAGGGAAAAAAACTGTTCTGGTGCTCTGTAGCTCCGGCCAGAAGACAACTGTTCAAAAAGATAATGGGCTGGGTTAGTAGGGTCCAAAGTGATATTTTTTCCAGCCTTTTTTCTCACTCAAGAAGTGTACAGTTCTTGAAAGAAGGGCAGGGGCAACCAATAATCCTCTCAGCAGTCCGAACTGTTGTAGTCTTCTAATGTCCGATTTTGTAGCTGAACCAAACCAGACAGTGACTGAAGTGCAGTGGACAGACTCAATGACTGCTGTGTAGAACTGTATTAGCAGCGCCTGTGGCGGGTTGAACTTCTTCAGCTTGCGAAGGAATTACAACCTCTGCTGGACCTTTTTCACAATGAGTCAATGTGGGTCTCCCACTTCAGGTCCTGTGAGATGGTAGTGCCCAGGAACCTGAATGACTCCACTGCTGCCACAGTCCTGTTCAGAATGATGAGCGGGGTCAGTGTTGGGGTGTTCCTTCTAAAGTCCACTATCATATCCACTGTTTTGAGCGTGTTCAGCTCCAGGTTGTTTTGGCTGCACAAGTCAGCCAGCTGTTCAACCTCCCTTCTGTATGCAGACACCTCGTCATCCTGGATGAGGCCGATGACAGTAGTGTGACATCTGCTAATTTCAGGAGCTTGACAGAGGCATCCTTGGCAGTGCAGTCATTTATATGCAGGGAAAAGTGTACACATCCCTGGGGGGCACCAATGCTGATCGTAAAGGTGCTGGAAGTGAAGTTCCCCTGTCTCAATAGCTGCTGCCTTTCCATCAGAAAGCTGGTGATCTACTGACAGATAGACATGGGAACAGAGAGTTGGTTTAATTTAGTCCGGAGTATAGCTGGAATGATGGTGTTGAAAGCCGAACTGAAGTCCACAAAAACGATCCTTGCATATGTCATAATAAACACGCCATAATAATAAATGTGTTATAAAATGCCGTCACCCTCTACCTACTACAATCTTTGCTTAACAATAACTTATAAACCTTTTAACCTATGTTGGTTTCACTAATATCAATGATACAGACTCACAATCTACAAGTGTATTTAGATAATCACACTTTTTTGGGAGTTCAGGTGTACCTTAATTTGTATTCTCTTAGACCACAGTAGCATTTGTGTAGTGTTTTGTCTTACTCATTTGTTATAATATCTTGTTTCATGCAGGATCAAGATGAGACCCAATCTGGAAGAGAGAAAATGGAGGTGGACAATAACAATTCAACTTTTCAGACTGAACCGAAAGTTGATCAGAGCTCCAGTTGCCAACTTGGACCAGCAGGAGAAATGTGCATCAGTAATCAGTCTGGACAGACAGGAGATCAGTGCACCAACGTTCAGTCTGAAACGTGCACCAGTAGTCAATCTGGACTGAAAGTAGATCCGTGCCCCACCGTTAATTCTGAACTGACAGGAGATCAGTGCTCCAGTAATCAGTCTGAGCATAAAGTAGATCAGTGCCCAAGTATTCAATCTGAGCATAAAGTAGATCAGTGCCCAAGTATTCAATCTGAGCATACAGTAGATCAGTGCCCAAGTATTCAATCTGAGCATACAGTAGATCAGTGCGACAGTGTTCGGTCTGAACAGACCGCAGATCGGTCCCCAAATATCCAATCTGAACACAAAGTAGATCAGTGCACTAGTAATAAGTCTGGACCTGCAGAGATGCTTTGCGGAACTGTGGTAAGTCCTCTCCTTGGCACTGGATCCTTGGCTCTTTTGAGTATGCAGTACAGAGGAAACAGCTCAGATGACAACAGCTCAGACAGGTGAGATAAAAATACATAAACATATCTGATCCCTACTTCAATATCCCCAAAATTTCACTATAAGAATTGCTTGTTTTACATGTGACACAGTGACTCAGACTCCTCGTCCTCCTCATCCTCCTCTTCATCATCATCATCCTCCTCCGAGCCTTTAATAATAAATCACGTTGAAGATGATGATGGTGTTGCCATGGGCAATGGGAAGGGGCCAGCACCAGTGAAAACCCAAGATGAGCTACTTATAGAGGTGAAGGGTGGGGGGTTATAAGAAGAAGGATTTTAAGCACCATCTGTGCATAAGGTTGACTGTCATCAACAATACACAAAAGAACAGTTTGTTTGATTGGATTTCTAAAGCAAATATGCACCTAAACAGAACACGAAAAAGCTATTCAAGTGCACTTAAGATTACTTTCCCCATCAAAATGCAGAAAACTTATGGTGCTTTCAAGTCATGTCAGAAAAAAACGATTTATGAGTTAACCACATACGATGCCACCACAAAGTCGTAATTACGAGTGGGGAACTCGGGATATTCTTTGAGCCCCGACTTTCTGAGTTGGGGGTGTTTATTTAAGAATCATGGTGGAAACAAATTCATATTGGTAATAATTCAGTTTCACTTAAGGATTTTGACTCTGCAGTTTAGTTTGCATGCATGTTCTGTACTGTTACTGTAGAATAACGATCAAACTTGCCTGAAAATAAGACTTGTTTAGCTGATTAATGCAACAACAAGCGTTTGCAACAAAACTAAATTTTCTATCATTATATGTGGCTGCACAAGTATGATAAAATAGATAGATAAAGCATTGATTACTCCCCTAATGTGTGGCTTTGTTCTATATTTTGTTGCATTGGTGTTAAAAATGCTTCCTGCTTCTGCTAGTAAGTGAAAAACAAATATGAAATTGCAATTGGTCCATTCTTTCCAATTAAAATCACTATCATATAATATACAATATTTCCAACCTTGTAAATGCAAACTTCCCATGAGGACTTGAACTCACCATTAATTGTTATTTCCAGCATATATTTAATGTGAATATGTACTTGCTTTTGTCCTCATTTGTAAGTTGATTTGGATAAAATATCTGCTAAGTGATTCAATGTAAATATATACATTTATATCTACAATTGAAGTCAGATGTTTTCATACACTTAGGTTGAAGTCATTACAACACATTTTTTAACCACTCCACAAATGTAATATTGTTTTGGCAAGTCGTTTATGACATTTACTTTGTGCTTGACACAAGTCATTTTTCCAACAATTGTTTACAGACAGATTGTTTCACTTTTAATTGACTATATCACAATTCCAGTGGGTCAGAAGTTTACATACACTAAGTTAACTGTGCCTTTATGCAGCTTGGAAAACTCCAGAAAATGATGTCAATCATTTAGACAATTTGCCAATTAGCTTCTGATAGGTGGTGTACTGAATTGGAGGTGTACCTGTGGATGTATTTTAAGGCTTACCTTCAAACTCAGTGCCTCTTTGCATGTCATCGTGGGAAAATCAAAAGAAATCAGCCAAGACCTCAGAAAAACATTTGTGGACCTCCACAAGTCTGGTTCTTCCATGGGAGCAATTTTCAAACGCCTGAATGTACCACGTTCATCTGTACAAACAATAGTACACAAGTATAAACACCATGGGACCCCACAGGTCCATACCATAGGTGCATACCTACAAAGTTGTGGCAAACTGGCTTAAGGACAACAAAGTCAAGGTATTGGAGTGGCCAACACAAAGCCCTGACTTCAATCCGCTAGAAAATTTGTAGGCAGAACTGAAAAAGCATGTGCGAGCAAGGAGGCCTACAAACCTGACCCAGTTACACCAGTTCTGTCTTATTGTGAGAAGCTTGTGGAAGGCTACGCAAAAAGTTTGACCCAAGTGAAACAATTTAAAGGCAATGATACCAAATACTAACAAAGTGTATGTAAACTTCTCACCCACTGGGAATGTGATGAAAGAAAGAAATAATTAATTCTCTCTACTATTATTCTGACATTTCACATTCTTAAAATAAAGTAGTGATCCTAACTGACCAAAGACAGAGAACGTTTTCTATGATTAAATGTCAGGAATTGTGAACAACTGAGTTTAAATGTATTTGGCTAAGGTGTATGTAAACTTCTGACTTCAGTTGTTTATGTACCAAAAGTAAATGCATATAAAAAGTAGTGTGAACTAGAGTTATGCATTCCAGATTGTAGTGCATACTCAGTACTACCTTTTTTTTTTGCTTTGTTTGTTTGTTTAGGACCTTCCTGTAGTGGAGAACCTGACTATAAGCCTTCCAGGAGATACAGCGATGGAGCCCATTGGGACGATATCAAGCATTGTAGAGCAATTAGGTATTATTACGGTGCATATCATCTCGCACCCTTTGTAGTGAATCAGTATATCGTGAACTCTAATTCGTGCACTGGTAAGTGTGTTGGTCCAGTGTACATTGGGACACTGATGACTCAATTACCTGCGACACCAAGACAGTGTTAGCACGTTTATATACATATGGTAGTAATCACCAACATTGCTGTATAAATTACACTATTTTGCATCGAGGCAGATATTAAGACTTAGTGTTGTTGTTATTATGAAAGATAAAGGACATAAATGAAGAAATGCTATTCCAAAGGAGTGTATTTTAAATTTTCTCCTTTTAATAGGGATAGTTCACCCACAAATGTAAATTCTCTCTGAAACACTGTTAAGGATGGGCAAGGAGGAGGCGAGAACCGGCTTGTCAATATAAATGATGATTTAATTAAACTCAAACCAAAAGCACAAATATAAACGCACACATAACGGACATGCCCGTAATTCTCTCTCTCTCTCTCTAACCATCGTCACCGGCCGCCTTTATCCCTCGCGCGCCTCATCAGGCCGATTGGGGACCGGGCTCGCGATATCCCGGCCCCGCTCCCCTCCGCTCCACACTCTCATCAATTAAGCATCCAAGATGTATTACTTTCTTTCTTCAGCATTTGAAGTTTAGTTTCACTTTCACATCTGAAAGTGAACGTGGAGATTTACATTAAAAAAAGGACTTACATATTGATCTTTTTCTCAATCACACCTATCATATTGCTTCTGAAGACATTGATTTAACTACTGGAGTCATTTGGATTACTTTTATCCTGCCTTTATGTGATTTTTGGAGCTTCAAAGTTCTGGTCACCATTCACTATAGAGGTCTACAGAGCTGAAATATTATTTTAAAAATCTTTGTTTAGGGTGAGTAAATAAGGCTTTTGCTCATCTTCTAACAACTTGAAAGACTTAAGAAGTCATGACGACTGGTTTTCATCGTGCATTGTAGTAATTTTAAGGGAGCAAACTTTTCAGTCCACTGGAATAATTTTGCAAATGTGTTGAGTGACTCGTTGGATGGAGCCCTGACTAATAAACAAGGGAGCTGATGGAGATGCACCCTGATTCAAAGTTGCCTGTAATGCAAAACTCTAAGCATACACTATTAAATCTTTTGACATTGTGCTTACACTTGTCATCCTAAACTGTCTTGTGTTACGTAGTGATCGTGGAGTCATACAAGAACACACCACCGCTGAATGTGGACAGTGTGCTATTCAGCAAAGACAGAATCTCTATTGGCAAGGTTAGTTAAAATTACCTCTCTGTGACAGAAGTGTGAAGCCTGCAGGTGGCAAATTTATTTCCAATCCTTTTATAACCTTTGATAATTACATTCGTCTTTTCTCTTGCAACCTGCAAGGGAAGAGATGTATAACTCCTGTTCAAAGGCAAATTTTTTTGTATTTTAAGTTTGCTTCTTTGTGGTAGGACTGAGCTCTTTACATTTTCCTCAGGTTTTTGAAGTCTTTGGTCCAGTTTGTCAGCCCTACTACGTTTTGAGGTTCAACTCTCATGAAGACATTGACCAGAAAGATCTTAAAATCCGAGACCCGGTTTACTTTGCACCAAAAATCAAAGATTTCACAGACTTCATCTTTACAGAGCAACTTAAAGTGTGAGTATCTTATCTGAATAACAGAACGCTTGGGTGTGCCCTTAGTGTTATTTTGGCTTCAATTTTATTGAAATATTTTAGGTTTTGTATATCCTTGATGCTGTTTGATTTTCCACGTACTGGACATTTACGAATTATTCCTCTCAAACTAGGTTCAAAGGGTCAGATGCGTCCTGGAAAAATGACCAGGAACCACCTCCTGAGGTAAATGTGCCCCTTTTATAACAATTGTTAGGAAAATCGGGTCCACAAAGACTTAAATTGTGTGGCAGAAAATGATATGCTTGCCCTAATATCTCTGTTGCATAATCATGCAGTTCATTATCAGTATCAGTAGTGGTTCCCATTCACAGTAGTTTAGCCTCTCCACTGATTTATGATCACTCTATACTGTGTAGGCAATAGACTTTAGTGATGATGAGCAAGAGAGACTGGCCAAACAGAAGCTGAAAGAGCAAAAGAGACGACAACAGAATGATTCTAATTCAGGTGGGTCAAACAGCATGTTTTAAAGGTGCAATTTGTTATATATTTACTGTACTAAAGTTAAAATTATCATAATATGTTATCAGAGATTTAGGAAACATGCTAAGTTGAAATACTGGCTTCTCCGAAAACAATGCTACAGCCAGTATATTCTTCTTTGAAATGTCTGTTCCGGGCCGGAATTTCTGTTTACGTTTTGGCCTGTGTGATCCCGCCCACTGCCCATTTCCCAATAGTATTTTGACACCCGGGCTGCCAGATTTTAAACAAGTTAGCGGGTACAGCACGCTGCAGCCATGGAAGCCCGCAATACATCTAGCTAACATTGACAGCGATATAAAAAATCCACATGAGCTGGTTTTATAATTTGCAAACAATAAAAACATTGCAAACGTATACATTAGCTGATCAACTTACAGTGTAAGGTTCTTCGCTTGCCATTGTCAGTTTGCTCGTTCCTGTTGCGTGTCCTCAGCCTGGCAACACGCGTGAGCGGGGGAAACAACTCTCTCCAGTATTTAGAATTTGGACTGCAGTACCCATTTTAAATGCTTGATGTCAATGTTACATATTGCTCCTTTAATATAAGGTTTATTTTTTGGCTACTTTTGTACATTTTGGCTACATGAAATGATGGGGGGGGATGAAACTAGGAAATGTTGCATGTTAGATTCGAAATGACATCACCCGCATGAGAAATGTGTGCTAACCACTAGGTTTAAAAAATATATAAAATAAACATATGCAATCAATCAGTCTTAAAAAAAAGCCAGCATTTATCATATTTTTATTTTTGACAGTTGCCAATGTAGATCATTCTTTATAACGACTTTATTTGCTCTCTTACCAGAGGATGAATCCAATGCCCATAAAGCTCCACTTCCTCAAAAATCTGTCCGGAGGAAGCCCCGACAGAACCGCAACGTTCCACGTGGGCAACACCACAACCCTGGTGGCGGTTTCCATAGCAATTATCATGCACAACCCCACTTTCCACATTCTGACTACATGTACCCCCTTCTGATCCACGCCTGTTTCCCTTCCAGGGCCCAATGTACCCTCCCTATAATAGACCACCACCCTTTCACATGGGCATGCACCCATGGCCCCCAGGGGCCAATCAGGGCTTTATTTTCCATCCCCCACCTCCTCCCCCACCACCGCCATCTAATCATTAAACTCATGACTGAATATTCTTTATCACCAAATGCCCAACTTGCGCCTAACAAAGGGAACACAATCTTTGTATACTAACATAACTGTATACAAGTGTATAGTATGAATTAAGCAGCCTTGTATATTATTAGTGTAGTTTTGTATTAAAAATGCTTAATTTCTCATTTTCAATGTGTCTTTTTTTACTATGTGTTTTTTTTTTTTTTTAGGTATGAGTTTTTGATTGCTTTGTATTCTATGCTTAGTATTCTATTTTTGCAGCTCTTTTGTACATACAAAAAGGATAAAATTCACAAAAGTCTATTCTGCTGCCCACAAAAGAAAAATGAACACTAACTCTGAGGATGAGCAATTGTAATAGTGATGCTTTTCTGAGCACCACTAAAAATCCATTTCTAGGCCTATACTGTAAATAATTTGTCAGCTGTGTTAAATTGAATCTACAAAAACTGACCATTTCTGTAGGCTTTATTCCATGTGTAATTTCCCATCTGTATCTAAATATGTCCAGAACAGCTTCAGTTCCCTGACCTATCCCATGAACCCATATCCCATACCCCTGTGTTGCTTTTCCTCCTGATATTCAGGACTTCTCTGGATGCTCTCTTTCTCTGTGTTTTTTTTGAAGCTGTATAGTTGTGACTTCAGCAACCCAATCATTGTGACTCAAGGTCACGGTGTGTTTGTAGCAGATATGCAATGCCCAGGGCAGTCCAATACATCTGGGCAGTTTAATTTCCTTAAATGCAAAATGGGGCACCTGGATGGAAAGTGTGGACTGAATTTGTGTTCCGAGATATTTTTGAGCCATTGAAACAGGAAGGAAATTAGGCTTGTTTATCTCACAGTGTTATATCGATCCTTTTCCGATTTTAAATCACCAGGCCTTTATTACATATCTAAAAAATAAAATAATAATAATTACTAGTAATATTTACTTAATGTTTTTCTAAGTAACTTTTAATGGTTTAAAAAAAAAAGTAAAATTGACTATGACATAATATTGATTAAAGTGAGTAAATTTAACAAACTTTTCAGTTAAAACATTTGACTAAATTACAAATATGATGTACATGATACTTAATTTTAGTACATTTTATTGGAAAATTTTACATTTTGAACTTGTAGACACGTTTAACCCTTCCTTGGCCTTGCGGAACTTTTGGACCATTTAGAACCATTTTAAATGGGTCTAAATGACACAATCCTGCTGTTTTATTGTCTATTTGTGTCTTTGTCAGTTGGATTTTGACCACTTGTTTGTGTGTGGGGGGGGTTAATGTTCATGGGGAAAAGTTGTGATTTCATGCTGTTTGATTTTGCATTTTCTGTTGTGTCTATTTGATTTGCTGCATGGAATAAAAATAAATTAATCATTTAACACATGACATATGTAAGCCTTCCAAAGGGAAGCTTTTAAGCATACTATAATCTAGTATATTGGACAACATCACCTTGCATCACTGGCGGTAAACGCGTACACGCAGATCTGAACACTTGGTACAACAAACACGATGGTTACAATGAAAATAAGTTACAACATAAAATTGACAATTAAAATGGTGTAAATAAACTTGCAAATAGTGCTTTGAAAACGTATTTTATTTACCTGTGAAATTTACTTAAATTAGCGAACAAATATGACAACGTTTTCTATTTCAGGACCGATATATGATAACGTATTGTAAGGATAACAAACTATCATGAATAATGTTTACTTAGAAGCTAGCATTACGTTTTACAAGTAAAATATAAAAAAATAATACATGTAAATTTAATGCAAAAGTGCATATGCTATTTCAGCCCACATTATATCAGATATTACACTTATTCTACTTTTCGTGGTGCATTTAATAAAATGACATAATTGCTCCAATATTTCAAATAAAACAGTCACCTAAGCAGGGAGAGGCCATTCAGCTGCTCCATCATGAGGCAGTTCCCTAATGATAATGCGCAGTACGTATTGGATGGAAACACGAATCGGTTTGTATTTTCTTAAATTGAATTTGTACATACATTGCAAAATTACAAATCATATATTTAGGAGTTAAACTTTTTTAAATTACCGGGTGCACCTTTAATTTACTCACGTGTAGATTCGCTCTCGCGCATGCGCTATGAAGTCGGGTCTCTTCGGCAGAGAACATCTGATCTTTTTTCCTCTCAGACATTTTAACAAACGTTTATTTGACAACTATGGAAAAGTACCGAAGCTCCCTATGGCAGAAAGCTCAAAACAGATTACCCCTTGTGTTAACTGACTCATGGATAAACATCACTTAACCTTGAGCAGATATATCATATGACTGTGTGGCTAAGTATGTGAAAGTCACAGCGAACATTGTGTACACGACCTGTATCAGTTTCTGCTGATGCCCTTACTCTCTGTTTTGATGTGTCATTTAAGTGGACATTTCTGGCCCTGTTTCAGGTATGATTCAGTGCAGTTGCCATTCAGCGGACCTTTTGGTTGCCAAGCAACACCATCAAGTTGCTGTGACAGTGAAAGCTCGTTCTGGGTTATTCCCCCCGCCACTGTCACGCTTTGAAAACGAAGCAGTTTTCCCGCGATTTGCATGGCCTTACTAAGCTAACAAAGATGTTCAGCAATATTCTGAATGGCTAAATGTCTTTCATTCAGCTGTAGTTTCTTAATTTGACAACATCAATTAAATATGTAGGCTAAGGGATAATGCAATTTGGTTAAATAAACACAGACAGGTTGATCAGATCTTTTTTCCACTTGGTAACGGCGTTTTTATTCCATCCATGACTTGATAATGGCAATATAAATGATGACCAAAAAATTACATCCTTGTTCTTTTTCTGGCATTTTTTCTTGCCCTTTTAAACCAAAAAGCCTCTGGTTATTAAAAATAATAATGTTTATTCATATTCCCCAAAAGGCTGATATGATACAAGTGAATGTGACAAGTAGGTTGCTGTGATTTCTACCCATATTTATGAAGAAACTGGTACTTGAGTTTGCTTCACACAATAATATTGTACCTGAGGGTATTTTGAATGAAGAATTAATTTAAAGGGATAGTTCACCCTAAAATGAAAATTCTCTCATGCCATCCTAGATGTGGCTTGCTTTCCTCTGCTGAACAGAAACAAAGATTTTTAGAAGAATATCTCAGCTCTGTAGGTCCTCACAATGCAAGTGAATGGTGGCCGGAACTTTGAAAGTCCAAAAAGCACATAAAGCCGCAGAAAAGTAATCCATAAGACAGTGATTAAATCCAAATATTAATAAGCAACGTGATAGGTGTGGTTGAGAGACAGGTACATTTTTAAGTCCCTTTTTTACTATAAATCTCCACTTTCACATATTTTTATTTTATTATTATTTGTAATTTTTTTTGGGTGATTCCTGTTGGGCAGGGAGGAGAATTTATAGTTAAAAAGGACTTTTTAATTTATTTATCTGTTTCTCATATCACTTATTAAAATATGTATTTAATCACTGGAGTCCTATGGATTACTTTTGTGCTGCCTTTATGTGCTTTTTGGACCTTCAAATTTCTAACTACCATTCACTTGCATTGTGAGGACCTACAGAGCTGAGATATTCTTCAAAAAAATGTCTTGTTCAGCAGAAGATAGAAAGTCATACACATCTGGGTGGCATGAATGTGAGCAAATGCTGAGAATTTTAAAGGTTGGGTTAACTAACCCCTTAAGGGGTTAAGGGGTTTAAATTTAAACAGCATAGCAAGTTTTCATGTCTTAATGATGCACTTCATACAACAGCAGGATTTGCTAAATTGTATTATCTTTCATGATCAAAGCAAACTAACAAATGAGACCCTTCAAAACCAATTCTGACAAAACAACAATTTTAGGTGAACATTTTTGACGACTTCATTATGTATTCATTGTGGCCCCTAAATATACTGTATATTAATGGGATAACAGGGGCCTCGAAAGCTTCCTGTAAGTTTTTTTAATTTTTTATTTTTTTTAGAGAGAGAGAGAGAGAGAGAGAGAGAGAGAGAGAGAGAATTGACTGCACAAAAGAATCAAGTGCTACCAGATGAGAAAAGAGCAAACTGAGGTTAAGAGATAAAGGGGGAGCAAGAGAGCTAGAGAGAGTGAGTGAGCAAGGAAGAGAGGGAGGGAGACGAGAAGAGGGCATGCAGTAAACGACTGATAATGCACAGCGAGTAACAGGAACCTAAGCCGTCCTGAGTGCTGAGCTGCAGACAGATCTCATTTAAGGTAAGCAGAAACATGCTTTCCGTGTACGTTTGATAGGCAGAGAATGGTAATGTGACTGAAACATCCTTAATGCTGTGCATATCAAGCTTTGTTTTGAAAAGAGGAGACAATAGGAAAAAGATACTGAGAGAGAGAGAGAGTGAGAATTGCACAGTTCTCCAGGAAGAGCATAATCATTTCTAAGCAGCAGTTTAGATGGTGATGTGTGCAGTGGTTTACTAGGATATTGAACTGAACCGTGTCTTTGTTTGTCTCTCTGTGTGTTTCAGAATGTATCGATCATCGCAGCACAGTGTGTGTGGAGCCTGACATTCCTTCCAAGGCTGTGTGTGATTGTCTCTCCTGTTTGTTGACCATTATCACTGCGCTTGTTTCACTGGCGAGTGTGTGCGTTGACATCTACCCCCACCCGCTACTTCTTGGGGCCTGTCGCCAGGACAACCATGGACTGCGGCTTGCGTCTGCCTCCCGTCATCGAGGAGGTCTTGGATTCTGCAGGTGCGTGTCAGTGTGTGTGTGTGTATTTGAAACCATGTTTCTACAGGTGTTAATTTGAGTACAGCAGAGCAATGATGGATACAAATAATTGTTATTGTTATTAAACAAAATCTGATATATTTTGAAGAATGTCCGTGCTGATCTTTTTCTTACAAAACAAGCATAAAGTGACCAGAGGCTATCAAGTTCCGAAAAACAAACAAACAAACAAACAATAAAAGTAGTCCATATAAGTCGTGCGTGAGATATTTCAAGTCTTCTGAAGCTTTACATTAAATTGTGTGAGGCTACGTCCACATTAATCTGGATACATTTGAAAACTGCGTTTTCGTTTTTGAAACACTCTAAGTCCACAATGCCACAAGTGTTTTTCAATAGTTGCTCGTCAACACTGAAATGTGTGAAAATGCTTATATGGAGTGGTGGTGGCGTAGTGGGCTAAAGCACTAAACTATTAAGCAGAAGGTTGTTGGTTTGAGCCCCACAGCCATCACCATTGTGTCCTTGAGCAAGGCACTTAACTCCAGGTTGCTCCGGGGGGATTGTCCCTGTAATAAGGGCTCTGTAAGTCGCTTTGGATAAAAGCATCTGTTAAATGCATAAATGTAAATGTAAAATGTAAATCCCCTTACTGCGCATGTGAAAAATCGCTGTTGCATATGCAGTCTGAATCGCCGGACAGCAATTCCAATGAAGCTTCCCGTTGCCTTTGAAGGAATGCAATATGAAGGTTGTACAAAGTAATATTTATCTTTAACAACGCTATCAAAATGTGTAGCAGGCACAAAAACATAGCTAAACCATGGGCCACCATCTTGGTTGTTTTGGGTTTAATGAATCACATGACTGCGTCACATGATGATAAATATGTCGTCATTTTCAGATATCTCCATTTTCCCTGTCCACACGACAAGGCGAAGAAGGCGTTTTAAAATGTATCCACTTGGGATAGCTTTTTTGGAAAGCTCAGTTTTCACTGTCAAAAACGGCATCTCAGGCTACGTCCACATTAATCCAGATACATTTGTAAACTGTGTTTTCGTTTTTAAAACGCTCTCTATCCACACTGGCGGTTATGGCTCAGGTGGTAGAGCAGGTTGGCCACTAATCGCAGGGTTGGTGGTTCAATTCCTGGCCCACATGACTCCACATGCCTTAGTAACCTTGGGCAAGACACTGAAAGTTGCTCCCAATGGCAGGCTAGCGCCTTGCGTGGCAGCTATGCCGTCATCGGTGTGTGAGTGTGAATGGGTGAATGAGTCACAGTGTAAAGCAGTTTGAAATCCGCTAAGGCTAAAAAAGCGCTATATAAGTGCAGACCATTTACCATTTACTGCCGCTTTCAAGCGTTCTCTACCAGTTGCTCTTCCACACTAAAAGGTATGAAAACGCTTAAATCCCCATACTGAACATGCAAAGAAATCGCTGTTCCATGTACGAGCTGAAAGGCAAATTGTTCGTTACCAGACAGCAATTCCAATGAAGCTTCCCGTTGCCTTTGAAGGAATGCAATATGAAGGTTGTACAAAGTAATATTTATCTTATCACAACACTATCAAAGTGAATAACAGGCACAAAAATGATGCTACAACACGAGACGCCATCTTGATTGCTTTGGGTTGAATGGATCACATGACTGCATCATATGACAACAATTATGTTATTGTTTTCATTTACATTTATGCATTTGGCAGACGCTTTTATCCAAAGCGACTTACAGTGCACTTATTACAGGGACAATCCTCCGGAGCAACCTGGAGTTAAGTGCCTTGCTCAAGGACACAATGGTGGTGGCCGTGGGGTTAGAACCTGCAACCTTCTGATTAACAGCCCTGTGCTTTAGCCACTACGCCACCACCACTCAGGGTACTCAAATGTATCCTCTTGGGAGAGCGTATTCGAAAAGCTCTATATTTACTGTCAAAAACGCTGTCTCAGTGTAGACAGAGGGCCAAAACTTAGAGAAAATGATACGTTTTCAAACGAAAACGTATTAGTGTGGACGTGGCATGAGCAACACGAAATTTACTCTGAAAATCGTTCTTTCATATGTCATTCCCACTCACTTGGAGCATTACGATTTGATGTCAGTGATGCCAAACAAAATAGTTTTTCATGAGTTTAAAGTCTGGTTGGTAATTGGTGTATTACAACTTTTTTTTTCACATGCTGTATATTTATGGGGCAATTAAGTAGCTTGTTGCCATAAATTAAAAGAATTTGAAGACATGCATCAAGGCATTATGGGAAACCAAATACTTGCTTTCTGATATGTTGCATGCTCACTAAGGTATTGTTATGAAACTGTTTTATATTTTCTGCATGTATGTGTGTGTGCATGCATTTATTTTACACCACAGATCTCTTCCTGGAAGTGCTTTGGTGTCATAAATAGCCGTTCGCTGTAAGGACAAGAGAGATTGTTTTAAATTATGCCTCTGATCAAGAGCAGTGCCGCATCTGATCTTCAAAGCATCTCTCTCACCGTCTCCAGTTCTGTTATTCCGTTCCCAAAGAGCCTTTACTCCTGTGACAAGACAGAAGGATTGTTTTACTTTATCTGATGTGATGTCACCACAGTAAATGGGGACAGTAATAAGTCCTTTCAGGTGAAATGAAGAGGAAAGATAGATTGAAAGAAGATGAGAGAGGATCATTTTAACAGCACTTCCCTGTCAGACACACACTTTTGAATACCGTGCTTCCGTGACAATTCCCTATAAATTCTCTGCTTATTTTAACAACTGTAATGGCACTGCCTACTTCTCCATTATCTGTCAGACACCCACATTTTCCACATTATTAGAGTGCCACTAGCATTCCTTGTCCACCCACGGACGATGAAGACACATGTTCTTTCTCTCACCAGCCCACATTCCTGAGAGCCATGGCGCCCACTCAGTTCGGATCCAAACAAAAAATGTTTCCAAACTTTTTTCTGCTGCAGTCACTGACTTCATTTGCATTTAGAGGCCTTCAACTCTCTTTCTCATTTCATGCCTTTTTAAGTGTTCGTCCATGTTGCTCCAGAAAATTAGAGTGACAGTTGACGTCAAGAGATTGAAAAGTTTAATTTACCCAGCAGCCTGTTTTTTTTTCTTTTCTTGATCACACTGATAGAGAAGACCTGTTTTAAAGGAATGTTTCTGTTTTCAGGAAGCTAAAGGGATAGTTCACCCAAAAATGAAAATCTTCTCACAATTTACCCTCATGCCATCCCAGATGTGTATGACATTCTTTCTTCAGCAGAACACATTTGAAGAAAAATTTAAAAGTATCTTTGCCAGTGCTTGAATTGAGGGGGGTGGCATTAGGGACCCCCCCATTATAAGTCAAAAATAGACTTGAGGGGGTCCCCAAATATTTGTAATTTATTAAAGATATTATTGACAAATACTCAAATGTATACAGTTAGGATACGATCAATTTTGTGAATTATTTACCATAATCAGGGCTCTATAGTGCGAGTGTTTTATTGCATTTGCGAGTGAATATGACTGCTTGAGAATGCAGAAAATAGTTTGGGCTCACTGGTGCGAGTTACAGCTGATCTAACATGCAAAGTTTTTAACTTATTATTGCAGCCTACCATCAGAATTACAACTCCCTAGTGCATCTTCCCTCATATATCAAATACTTTTAAAAGAGGCATGTTAGTTATTTTTTCTTTAAAAGCACCTTTTCTTCACTCTCACATGGCTGTGAGCGCTGTCCTCTCCCTCTCTTCCTTTCATGGGCTTGCAGACGTCGAGGAAGAGATGGTTTAAGAGGAGTTTCATGCTCGTTGTTTACGTGTCAAAATTACAGACAGCATTTTGAATAATAACAGATTAATCTCGCACTCACACTAAAGATTCTGGGAAAAATAGCAAGTCAAATTAAAATGTGCAAATCCATAATCGCATGGACAAATGCTGTGGGTTTCTTTTTCTTTGATCTTCAATGGTCATGACAATTCTATAACATCATAACCATGCACAGCAAGACTGTAAAAACCTCTTAAATGGCATACCTTGTTGATGCTTTATAACGAGCCCATTAAGCAGCTGCATGGCTCTGCGTCAATGTGTAATAGACCAGTAGAAATGTCAATCTCTAGAAATGCAGAAGTATCATGTCTATCGCAGGTAAGCATACAGACACAGAGTTGCTTCTTTGTGGTAGTTTATGTCATATAAAATATATTAACATTGTATAACTTGAAAATCCCATTAAGCATTATTGCATTATACGCTTAATAGACAGTTAAAATTGAAATTACATTAATGTAGTTATGAATGTCATAAAAGTTTGATTTGAAAGATTTAAATGTTGATGAACTAGCTTCTAATCTGTTAAGGATTAGGCTACCTACAGCATATGTTTGTTAATCCCAAATGGAAGTATAAAGTGTCATCAAATTGTATTCGTTTATTAGTGGCTTAAGGAGATCCGTCAGGACTGATGGAGCTAAGTGCAACACCCCCTCCCCAATCAATTTTAATTTAATAGAATTGTCTTTTTTGGGTGAACTATCCCTTTCAGCTATATAGACAGCCTCTGTGACACGCTATCAATTACCACAGAAAAAAAAATTTATCTCATCTTTTAGTTTGTGCAAACAAATGGAAATTGCACCTATGGTAATACATTTATAGCAGAAGTCTATGGGGTAAGGCAACACACCTGAATAAATGGCAAAATATATACTATTTTGAAAGTAAAGTCTGTGCTCACAAACTGCACGTTTCGACTTTTACACCCTCCAGAATGCCTTGTCTGATAAACGTCCATTGTAAGTGCTTAACTTATAGCACTTATTATAGACATTATGCCACAGATGCTGTCAATAAAACATAACATGTATAAACGTAAGGAGCTTCGGCCTTGCTTAAATGTTGCAACAGTTTACATACACTGGGGTCTGAACTGAGAGTGACACAAACAAGGCAGATCCCAGCTTTCCTTCCTCTAAATCTTCCTTTCGTCCATCCTGTGGAGTTTCCTAATAATGTCAGGGATGTGAGGAGGGGCTCTTTAGGATGTTCCAGAAGAGATGATGGCGGCAATCTCAAGGGCAGTTCAAATGAGATCATACTCAGTTAGCAAGAAAAGTTACATGCAGAGAGGGATACTGTAGACAGGCCACACGGGTAAGAGAGAGCCCACGCACACATACAGAAAACGTTCTCATTAGTGCTCTTCAGGAGTCCACTGAGAGTGCTGACTTGGGGAGATTTTTCTTTTTGGAGTTTCAAAGCTCTGTTCTTTCTTACCGTTTATTTCTCTCTTTCAGCTCCCCGTGTTTTGGCTTCTCTGCGCTTGTTCTTAAATAAAATATTAAATCAAAATGGACCCTTTCTTCTTTCTTAATAAAAGCCCCTTGTATTTATTGTGGATCATTTATCAGTGCACATTATTCTAATGGCAAAAAGGCAATGAAAGGTAATTGCATTTTGAATGCTTGTCTATGTTGTCTGTATTTTAGTTCAAGGGTTTTCAAACTGGGGTCCAGGGAATCCCAGGAAATCACAAGAGGGCTCTAGGGGGACCACAAAATATTTGGAAGTTAACACAAGTTCAACACATTCTTTTTTAATTCTGGGAGTCCTTGGCATCAAAAAGTTTGATACTTTCTTTAGTGGATGCAAAGAGGGCCCATTGTTATATTTGAAAACTCAGAAACACATTGGACTCAAACACTGAGAATGTTACCCAGTTAAATTATCTTAATTATTCATCCTTGTTCTAATATGTAGATTTTAAAAAGGATCTTGGTTGAGATATTTTCTAAAAAGATGATTCGTTGAATATGCATGATTGAATCCAATTGGTTTGATGTTGTTGTATTATATAACTGTTGAGAGTTTGAGGATGTGTATGTGGTTCTTACTATCTACAGTATGTATGTTATTAGAACAAAACATTCCAGTAGGAGCTATTGGGGTTTGGCCAGGGGGCTGTAACCATAGCAACAAGGAGAGCTTGTGAACTCTTGCAAACTTTAACGTCATACTGCTCCTCCCCTTGCGTCTGTCAGAGAGAGAAAGCAACCATCTGTTTTTCCGGTGCCTTTTTCTCCCCTTCGTCCCCCTTTTTCCTGCTTCCCACTTCCGCCCCCCTTCCCTTGCTCCTTCACTCCCCGTCTCTCATTCTACCTTTCTTTCTGCCAAGCCAGAATAGAGCTGATGTGAATAATTCATGCCTCTCTTCACTGCGTCAGAAATCTGACACACTCAAACACACACAGACACAACTCACACGTTTAAAGCACTCAAATACTTCTGGGACCCATTGATATCTCACTTAAACTCAATTCTTGCTATTCCTATGCCATTTTTGCATATGATGCCTTATGATGTTGTGACATTGGTTTACTCTCACATTCTATAAGAACACTACAAAAAGTAATTCTCTTAAAGGGATAGTCCACCCAAAAATGAAAATTCTCTCATCATTTCCTCTAATGCCATCCCAGATATGTATGACATTCTTTCTTCTGCTGAACACAAATTAAGATTTTATATAAGAATATCTCAGTTCTGTTTATCCTCATAATGCAAGTGAATGGGTATCAAAATACTTAAGGTCCAAAAAACATATGATGGCAGCATAAAAGTAATCCATACTTCTCCAGTTGTTAAATACTGTACATAACTTCAGAAACGATATGATTGGTGTGGGTGAGAAACAGATGAATATTTAAGTCTTTTTTTACCATCAATCCTTACCTTCACTTCCACATTCTTTGTGCATATCGGCATCTCTGGGCAGGGAGGAGAATTTATAGCACATAAGGACTTAAATATTGATCTTATGCTGCTTTTATGTGCTTTTTGGAGCTTAAACATTCTGACCACCATTCACCTGCATTGTATGGACCTATAGAGCTGAAATATTCTTCTAAAAATCTTAAATTGCATTCTGCAGAAGAAAGAAAGTATATATATCTGGGATGGCATGAGGGTGAGTAAACGATAAGAGAATTTACATTTTTGGTGAACGTTTCCTTTAATGTGTATTTTTTGTCTTGTTTTCTGGTAAAATTATCTTAACGTCCATAAAACAGCTTTAAAATTAAAGAAATATTAGATTTTAGAATCTAAAGAAAAATAGAAGAAAATTTGTTAAATTGTAAGACTAAAAAGATTTTCAGAAAAGCGTATTTTTCTTATCCCACTGACAAATGTATTATTATTTTTATTATTAGTATTACTATTTTATTTGATTTTTTTCACTGTGACATTAGGGCACATTCATTTTCTAAAGAGGCTTGATTTTGATGTTAAACTCCATTTGTTTGAGAAATGAATGCCATTGTGAAGGACACAGTCAGGGTGACCAATGTGTACATGTCTGTCTGTGTGTGTGTGTTATCGTCAGATTGTGTGTAACCAGCAGGCTTTTAGACTGTATGGCTCTGCGTCACAGCAGGCAAAAGCTCAGATAACATACAAACAGGACAAGTGAAGATAATGGATGTTTGGTGTTTTCTAAATCATTTATGTGTTAATCACAGTCGCTTTCTCTTTTAAACTCACTCATTAAAATTGATCAAAGTTTGAATAGATGCTTTCTGTTGTTGTGGTAACATCTATGTCATCACTTACTGAAAACTAATTAACAGTGTCACAATAGAGGAGAGAAGAGCAGCCATAGATACAGTAGGTAATTGGGGTGTTATGAGAATACATATTCCTCCCCACCTGTGAGCCCTCATTGATATTCCTGAAACACAGGCTTGCACTTACGACCGGATGCAAATTTATATTCTGTTTGTTTGTGTGTGTGTGTGTGTGTGTGTGTGTGTATGTATGTATATGAATGAGTTTTTTTTTTTTTTATGGCTGTACATGCATTGTTTAATGCATGTTTTTGGACAGATTGTAATGGATTTTGCCATACTGGCTATTTTGTATACAACAAAATTGAATTGGGATGGGATGTGAGCTGTCAAGCTCCTACAAAGGCCATGAAAATACTGCGATAATAGTCCGTATTATTTATATAACTTATTATAAGCCATATAATAGCTTTGTGTGAGGAACAGGCTGAAATTGAAAATCTTCCCCTCTACCGTTACTCTCAGATCTTATTCGAAGGGCAAGCTTTCCTGTAAATAGCCATTTAAATATTGATTTGTTCCTCTCACAAAGCTATCATATGGCTTCAGAAAACTTGGATTATAGAACAAGCTAATATGGGACTAATTTTATGGTACAACCCTTAATAATCTACCAGAGGATTGTTACCGACTCCTCCATAATCCCTTTTCCATTTATCTGCTTTTGGCACCACAGCTGTCAATTAATTCCCTGACAGGCACTGTTCCACCAGCTCAGTCTGGGTTTTCCGCTCAGAGACATTGCAGTCTATACTTATCCTGTGGTTACCGCAGGCTTATACAACACCGAACACCAACCGCATCACTTCCCTCAGTCACAACCCTGCAGCTTTCACTCTGGGAATCCACTTGACTTCATGAGCAGCTGTTTAACATTAGAACAAGGGCAGCTTTTGAACCATTACTGTATATATTTTTTTGCATTTAAATTGCATATTAGAGCAATTTAGCATATACACAACACTGCAGTAATGGTGCATTGCAGTCATGCTTTGATAAGGAGGAGGAATGCAATTTAAGTACAACATGGCTAACATGGTTAAAATCTAAAAATGCAGAAACGCTTTTGCCAAGTTTGTGTTTTGCGGTAGGAATAGGGTTAGGGAATAGAAAATATCAATAGAGCAGTCTAAAAGCAAAAGTTGTCAATGGAATGTCCCCATCATTATAGAAAACGAGCGTGCGTGCATGCGTGTGTGTGTGTAAGAGTCTCTCTCTTTGTTCTTTGATGTTTGTATGATGTACTCAAGGTGTCTTTGATCCTTCCTCATTGATTTTGTGTGTGTAGTTGTGAATGTGTGTTGTGTAAGTGTGATTTTTCTTTTTATTTAAAATTATTTTGTTTTTGTTTTGCCTTCTCCTTGTTCCTAATTTCCCAGGGGGCCACTGTGACTGTGTCCATCCTTATCTCTCATCATAGAGTGGAAATGAGATGTGCTGCGATTACTAATCATGTTTAGGCTCTAATAAAATTCAATGCAGCTTCATGAGAGATCATCAGGCTTCATTAGTTAAAAAAAAATGATATCATCATTTACTCACCCTCATGTTCTCCTAAACCCATATGAATTTCTTTCTTCCATGGAGCACAAAAGGAAATTTTAGGCAAAATATTAGACTCAGTCACCGTTCACTTTCATTTCTTCTTTTGTATCTATACAATGGTAGCAAATAGTGACTAAGGCTATCAGTCTCTACCATTCTACCTAACACAGAGATGGCCTTTGATTCGGCCCGCATTGAAGTATATGACAAGAGTGAATAAAAAAAATGCTATTGATTGAGCTTTTCATTGCATTAAATTAGCAGATTGCAGTGTAATGTTTTTTATATATATATATATTTATTTATTTATTTTTTTTTTTTGTGTAATGAAATTATAAATGAGGGGAACCAGGGCAACTTTAATATTTTAATATAAAACAGTGTGCAGAGATGGAAATGTTAAAAATTCCTGCAATTTCCACGTACATAATGTAGGAAATTCCTGCACACCTTTATTCACTTTATAGTGCAGCTGCAAAATAGTATCTGTATTAGTAAATCAATAGATTCAGATGAACAAATCAAATAAAAAAAACTTTGTTTTTGTATCAAACTGTAATTCCAGAAGTAAATGTCTCTCTCTTTCTCTCTCGTGCATCTGTCAGCAGTGTCAGAAGTGTGAGCGCGTGCAGTGAGACTCATAGTTACTGAACTTAAGACGTTACAGATGTATAAACCTTTCTAAACCTGTTAATTCGGCATGCAAATAGCGTTAAACCACGACTCTGTATGTGAGAGATGCGATAAAATTATATCGTTCCTGTTTATGATCAACAAAGCTGCAAGCATGTGGCTATTTCATATCTTGGTGCTCCCTCATTATTAATAATGCAGCACATTTGTTAGAAATACAGAAATAGCAAAAATGCTTTTGTAATGTACCAGCTGCATGATGAAGAGAGACCTGTTACATCTCTCATCTCCATCTCTAGTTACATCCAGGGTTGGAAATTAATGGAGGTTCTGGGCAAAAAATCCCCCTGCAGTCTGATATAGATCCAAATGAATATATCTATCACGTTCTTCATTTGAATTTCCGCTGAACATAATTTGTTTTCTGATGTCAGTTGTGCAGATTTTGAGTCAGTGGCGAATGCTCACGCCATATACGTGCACAGATGGGCACTCTGCTTCTCACGCTGCGCATCAGTGCGATGTCGTGCTAAAATGATCAAATGCTACAATGTAGATAATAATAATATTAACAAAAATTATATCTGGATATGTTAAATAGCCTTGATGTTAAATAAAACGTTAGTGATGATACAATAATAATTTGACAGAACATTAACCACTTCATATCACTGACTAATGTTCATTGTTTTATTAAATTGGCTTTTTTTATAAGCATTATGTAAATGTTATGTAAATGTTATTTTATTAGATTTGATGGATAGCCTGAGACCAATAGCCTGATAAAATCATGTTGAAAGATTTCTTTGTTAAGGTTAAGTTCAATGTAGTGTTACCCAGGGCTAGTAGTGGGAATGAGAACAGAGTTATAAACAGGAAACTAATGTCACCATCTGGATTTAAGCCAGGCTCAGGCAGACGCACGAGTGTGTGTGTGTGTGTGTGTGTGTGTGTGTGTGTGTGTATGCATGCATTTAGAAAGTGAATTCCAAAGGTCTAACCTTTCCAAGTCTAGGTCAGAGTCTCACTGTAACCTTGATTTGATATATTATAAAAAGTGACGGATGAGTCAAAATTATTTTTGTGGTAATTAACATAAAGAATGTTGCATTTTAGGCCTGGCTGTCAGGTTTAGTAGCCGGAAGGGCAGAACTCAAGTGCAGAGCGTTGCAACGGGCTTTATTTAATACAACAAATATAAGCAAAAACTGACCCAAATGGGAAAAAACACAGTCCAGGGTGACAAACACAGAAAGACAGGGGACAGGATCCTGACACAACAAAACCTGAACTAGAGAGTTGGGATCCTGACACTGACATATAATATCATGAATACAACACCACGTTTATGTTTGTTTTTTCATACATCCAATGCTTCCAATGCAAAGCCATAAAAATTGTCATATTGATAACAATTCTTCACTTATACTCTTAAAGTAGATTACATTTTAATTTTACACAATACATTTCCCCTGTGAATCATTACCCTTTCCTCTGGCTGTTACTGATCTTGATGGACGACCTTTGGGCCATGGAGAGATAACACATCAGAAGTTCCCTCTTCCCCTTTCCAGTTTTCAACACCAGGAGGAAATGGTTTTCCATCTCATTCAGTCTCCCAACTTCCCTGTAGTCTTTGGACACCCCTGGCTTCTGCAGCATAATCCCCATATTGACTGGTCCACCAACACAGTCCTAGAATGGGGTCTCATCTGTCATGCCACCTGCATTTTTTCGAGTTCACCACTCCCAAGTCCCAAGAACTCGCTGATCTCTCTCGAGTTCCCCCTGTTTATCATAATTTCCAGGAGGTTTTTAGTAAAAGTAGGGCCACCACATTACCCCCCACCATCCCTACGATTGTGCTATTGACCTGCTCCCGGGCACTATACCCCCTAGAGGCTGTATCTTCTCTCTTTCTTCTCCTGAGCGGACAGCTATGGACAGCTACATAAAATAATCCCTTGCCGCAGGATTAATCCGGGCTTCCACCTCTCCCACAGGTGCAGGATTTTTCTTTATGGGCAAAAAAGATGGTGGTCTTCGCCCATGTATTGATTACAGTCAATAAGATTACTGTTCGGAACCGCTACCCATTACCTATCATATCTACTGCTTTTGAATTGCTTCAAGGAGCCTCAATCTTCACTAAACTCGACCTGCACAATGCATACCACCTAGTGCGCATTAGGCAAGGAGACTAATGGAAAACAGCATTTAACACCACCACAGGGCATTATGAATACCGAGTTATGCCCTTCGTCCTCACAAATGCACAAAAACACACAAATGTGTTTCAGGCATTGATCAATGACATCCTTTGGGACATGCTCAACAAATTTGTGTTTGTTTACTTAGACGATATTCTCATCTTCTCTGGGTCCTTGCACGAACACATTGGGCATGTTCAGAAGGTTCTCAGTCACCTCCTGGATAATCACTTGTTCATAAAACCAGAGAAGTGTGAATTTCATGTGTCTACAGTGCAGTTCTTAGGATTCATCATCAGCCCGGGCAACATTCAAATGGATCCTAAAAAAAGTCCAGACCGTTACTGATATGCCCACCCCCACCTCAGTGAAGGACATTCAATGGTTCCTAGGATTTGCTAATTTTTACCACAAGTTTGTGCTCAACTTTAGTGCTGTTGCAGCTCCTCTTATATCTCTAACTAAGGTTAAAAGTTCCAAATTCATTTGGAGTTCTGAAGTCGAGGATGCCTGCTAATGGTTTGTTTGTCCCAAGCTCTGCTCGTTCTCAGGTCCTCCAGTGGGGTCACAGCTCCCGCCTTACCTACCATCCTGGCTCTGCACAGACCCTTGAGTTCCTCCTCAGAAAGTTTTGGTGGCCTACCATGTGGCTGCATGCCCAATGTGTAACCAAGGAAAAGTGCCTCATCAATCGACTCAAGGATTGCTCCATCCGCTCTCCATCCCTCGACGGCCCTGGTCTCATCTCTCTATGAACTTTGCTACTGGCCTTCCATCGTCCCAAGGTAACACCACCATCCTTGTTATTGTTGATAGGTTCTCTAAGGCATGCAGATTTATCACCTTGCCTAAACTACCCTCTGCCAAGGAGACTGCAGAGATAGTTATAACCCATGTGTTCAGAGTCTTTGGAATTCCACAGGACATTGTCACGGATAGAGGTCCACAGTTCTCCTCTCATTTCTGGCATGCCTTCTGCCAACTGCTAGGGATGATGGCAAGTTTGTCTTCTGGCTACTATCCGGAGTCCAACGGCCAAACTGAGAGGTTTAACCAGGATCTAGAGACAACTCTGAGGTGTATGGCTGTGAACGATTCTAGCACCTGGGCATCCTTCATCATGTGGGCTGAGTATGCTCATAACACTCTGTGTTCATCTGCCACTGGGATGTCTCCATTTGAGTGCCAGTATGGATTCGTTCCCCCACTGTTCCCAGATCAAGAGCAGGAAGTGGGGGTTCCTTTGGCACGATTCTTTGTTCGACGCCGCCACCTAACCTGGAGGAATGCTCGGCAGAAACTTCTCCAGGTGTCTCAGCAGTATCAGCGCCAGGCCAATCGTCACCGATGACCGGCGTTTCATTGGCCCATTCCATATTCCAAGGAAAATAAACCCTGTTACCTACCATCTATACTTGCCCAGGTCTCTAAGAATTCATCCCACTTTCCATGTTTCCTTGATAAAGCCTGTTGTATCTACTACTTTTGTTCCCGCAGTCAAACCTCCCCCTCCACCTCGCATAATTGGAGGCAGCCAGCATACACGGTCCATCGGATACTGGACTCTGGATGAGTACGGAGGTCTCTTTAGTATCTGTTGGACCGGGAAGGCTACGGTCCAGAGGAGCGCTCCTGGGTCCCTTCCCGGGACATCCTAGACACAGAGTTAATCAGGGAGTTTCATGCCCGTTGCCCTGATCATCCTGGAAGGAACGTCAGGAGTCGTTCCTAGAGGGGTCGGGTGGGGGTGTGGGGGTCCTGTTAGGTTTATGGACTAGTTTTCATTGCATTTCATTTCAGTTTCCCGCCTTTGTATCATGTGTTATTGTTTTCACCTGTGCCTCATTTTTCTGTGAGTGTATTTAAGTTGCTCTGTTCCTCTGTTCTATGCTCAGTGTCTGATATGTTGAGGCCAACATTTCTAGTCTTTTGTTTTTTGAAGACACTCTTTTAACCTTTGAGGTTTATAAACCTTTTTGACTTTTTGCATTGACCTTTTGGAACATTTGGGATCTTCTGTTGGTATGACTTTATCTTTTTATCTGGACTCTTTGGAACATTTTTGAAGTTTTCAGTTTGGAATAACTATATGGATTGTTTTGGAATTACCTTCTGGACTAATTTAGTGTATTCCCTGACTGTGCTCTCATTTCTGCAACTGACCATTTTTTCACCATTCACTTGCATTGTATGGACCTACAGAGCAGATATTCCTCTAAAAATCTTTGTTTGTGTTCAGCAGAAGAAAGTCATACACAGCTGAGATGTCATGAGGGTGAGTAAATAATGAGAGAATTTTCATTCTGGGTAAACTATCCCTTTAAGATAAAAAAAAAAGAAATTGTCGGATTCCCTGCAGTACCCTCGTGAACCCCTAGGGGTCACGGGCCGCCTGTTGAAGACCCTTGGTGTATACATTTAGCAATGAGCTTTAATGTAGAGTAGTATGATAGGAGGATTTATAAATAACTGGCTCCTCCTTCATTGAGATCAAGTATTTTGATTGGTTGCTCATGATACTGGCATGATGATTGAAATAAAAACAATAGAATACAGAAATAAATAAAGAGAGAGAGAGAGAGAGAGAGAGAGAAATCAATAGGAAAAAAGGAAGATAAATAACCCTGCAATACAAAGATGGAGAGTCACTCTGACATATACACAGTGTCTTTGTTTGATTGTTGCTGTTTTTGTTATGTAGAGAAATTGCACCGGCTCTCCACCAGCACTGAGGGACAATCCCAAAGCCACACTTGTGATATTAATTATATGAATTATATGAATTCACACTTAAGTCATGAAAAATAATGTTTTTTTTTTTTTTACAAGTAATTTAATTTATTTCATTCAAATTAAAATTGTTTAATTGAGCCAACATAATTTAGTTGGATTAGGTCAAATCAATGCAATTTAGTTGGTTTAACTCAACTTTATTAGATTTATCTAACTTAATTTGTTATGTTGGTCCAACTTAATTTTTATTAATTGACTGTTTATTTAGTTAATTGTCTTATGTTGGCCCAAATATATATATATATATATATGTGTGTGTGTATTGTTATTATATGCCAGGTGAGCAACTGAAAGGACTGAGGTCAGTTTGACAGCAACTGCTTACAGCGCTCAGCAGCATTCAAATCAAAAAGTCCATCCTCAACCAAAGCATAAGCACCAAACTCACACTACTTTAAAAAATATATATATAAAAAAGAACAGTAAACATGAACAAAAGTCAGTCTGTTCTTATTTTACTCAGAAATGCAGAAAATAACACTTAGTTTCAACATTTGTTCACACTATCTAGTCCCCTGCAAAGCATGCTGGGAAATGGAAATACCCTGGCCAGTTTCATCAATGCTACAAAAAATATTCATGTAGACCTTACTCAAATGGATTAAGTACATTTCAATTTTACAAATTGAATTGAATATAACTTAATGAATTTAAGTAACATTTTAATTAAGGAAAGTGAACAACCTGCAAAAGTCCTTTTTTTGAGTGTGCTGAACTCATGAGAACTCAAGAGAGGGACGAGAACTATGTTTGTATATTTATATCTGTGAGTCACGACTAGGATACACGTTTAATAACATTCACAAAATTACAATAAAATATGACACACCAGACATGGTCTGAAATAACTTTTATATAATGTTATGATATTAAAATGTTTTTGTTTTGATTGTTATCTCCAAAATACCAAGAGCTCATTTGCTAATTAATTGTGTTAGTTGTTTTGTCAATGATCTGATTTCATAGTCTGATTTATGCCCCAGTTTGATACCATTTCTTATATTCTACATTTTATTTATTTGTACTTACAGCACATTCTTCCATCTTCAAATTCTAGTAGCTGAACTATTCTATGTTTGTTTTGGTCTACATGTGATTGTATGTGTTTGGCATTCAATTCGATCAAGAACCCATGCAATCAAAAGGAGAGTTTTGTAGCATGTAGTCTGTTAGCTTTGTTAATTTAGTAATGCTCAGTCCTCACAGAATAATTCATAGCTCAGATACGCTGGATAAAGCTGATTGGGTGCTATCAAAGCTGCCAGCAATACAGTGCGCTCAAGACCCTGCCTGTGCAACTGCTTCAAGCCTGTGTGTGTGTGTATGAGTTATCCCACTGGTTCATTATTATTTGATAAATGTTTGAAAGACTTTAATCTGCAAAGAATTATCTGTAATAGAGAACAGGGCTCATTAGTGCAGGGTATAAAGTGTATATCATTCAGGACAAGAGGAGGAGAGAGATGAAGAGCCAACAAATGAAAGGAAGGAGAAAGAGGAAGTAAAGAAGAGAAAGAAAGAGAGATGGATGGAGGGGGAGGAATAGCTGGCAAGACAAACCTTTAGTTTCTGCTCCGACAGATTCTGTTAATCCCACACAGGCATCTGATGTAAGAGGATCAGAGAGGTAAATCTACTAGTCAGGTCTGGCATCGCCAACTGTCTCCTGTGTCCTGGTGTTTGGAAGTCTGATCAATGTGAGTTTGGCAGAGCAAGAGGTTCATGCCATCATTATTACACATGACAGGGCTTATAAGAAAAATATATGTGTGGAAAATTATATATCTTTTAGCTTTATATATATATTATATGTAACTATTTATGTACTATAGCTCTATATTAATGTCTATATATTATTTCATTCTCTGTGGAACACAAAAGTACAGCTTTTGAAGTACAGCTTTTTGTTCTTGCAGTTCTTTTCCATACAATGAACGCGTACAGTGACCAGGGGACGGCCAAGCACCAAAAACAAAAAAAACCCCACCATAAATATATATAAATATATCAAATCTATAATTACTTATTCATTATTTTGCATATACAGAGATCAGGCTTGTGTAATTGGCTAGACAGTTAGATGGCCTGGTTAGATGCCTTTATTGTAAAGTGTTACCGAAACACCTGAGACTAAGTTGATACTTAAACAAAACATAAATGTGCAGTCTTTTGATCTCTGAAAGAACAACCTATGGTCAAAAACAAATTCCTCTTGGTCTGTACTAAAGATAAAAACTGGAACATTCAATATATATGAGGTCTGACAATAAGCCTGAACAAAAGGCACTAAAAGGTTCAAGGGAGAATCATTATAATGTCATTAATTCAAGTCAGTTTGTCTATCTTAGTATGTAACAGCTTTTTATATCAAAACAAATGTTTATCTAACTGGTTTTATTAGTTCTTCGTCTCTTCTCTATACCCAACCCAACTACTAGAGGACTCTATGGGTCTCTTGACTTGCAGTATGACGGTGCATTGCTACTCTGTGGACTGATTTCTTTGTGAGACTGTGTATGTGTGTGTGTGTGTGTCTTTTTGTGAGTAGACAACAGGTGAAGGCAGAGAGGCAATTAATTGCACTGTGGGTTGACCTTAATCCTTAAAATAGCAGGCGTTTCTCTGGGTGGGTGTTTTGATTGCCTGAGGGGGTCTGGAGGTCTGTCAGGGGTTGAGGGAGATGAGAGTTGGGGGCTGGCAGGTGAAGAAGAGGTTCCCTCTGATGAAGATGGTGGAGTGGGTTAATTTTGTAGGAAACCACAAGGGACTACAGGTGGAGGTTGGGGGCTGGGGTCTGGAACATGCATAGCTACACATCCTCCTTTCCAAGTGAGGAATGCAAATATGAGATCAGTAGAACTATAAAGGAATAGTTCATCAAAAATGAAAATACTGTCATAATTTACTTACCCTCATTTCGTTTTAAACCCGTAAGACTTTCTTTTTTATGAGGAGCACGAAAAGGATGAGCAGACTGTCTTTTCAATACAATGTCAGATGATAGTGCCTCACTTTAAAGCTTACAATAGGACCCAAAAGTATAATAAATGTAAGTGAAGCATAGTTCTAGCGGGAAGACTCGCAGCTGTCCATCATCATCAGGCCATTATCTAGGTAGCTCCTAGCCAATCATATATCAGCCCTTGCTTTATAAGTCTGCTTACAATCTATCACATTGCTATTTCAGTGTGCCCACACAGCAACCTCCACCTCCCCACCGCCACCATTTGAGTCCGTCGTGTGCAGGGGTAGGCTCCTTGTCCCCTGACTCATATCTCCGCCATGATCTGACATTTCGAGTAGCAATTTCATCGGACCGCCAGATTAGGCTAATGCCTAAAAGAGACATTATGTTCCTGTGTTTCATTATTCATCAAATAAATGTCATGCCAAGTTTAAGTCTGCCAGTCTTTCTGATAGAAGTAGTGCTGTCAGTCAATAATTTGTTTTATTGCAATTAATCGCATAATGTTTCATAGTTAATTGCCATTAATCTTTGAATGTGCTGAAATGTGACTCTCTATTTACAGTCAATCTTTTCTTGTCAAAATGCATTTAGTTCCTTTGTAGGAAAGAAAGCAAAACAACATGTTACAAATAATGCTTTATTAACATATTACAAACAAAGCCATCCAAAATATAAAGATAAAAATGCACTAAAATAGCACCAATTAAAGTATCATTAAATGTTTCCCAAAGTCTAAGTGGAAGTTTGACTAATTGAAAGAACTAGTCCCAACATAGGTTGCACATTCATTGCAATGGGCATTAAATATCTTAAACTCTTATCCTCCACAGTATAAATCAGCTGGCAGACTGTGGCTATCCGCTTTGCTACATCAATCATTAAGCCGCTTTCATGATTCGCGTTAGGGCGTCAACACCAGCGACAAGCGCGGCTTAGAGCTCCACATGAAAAGTGCTGCAGACAACATCTCATTCTGCGTTTTGGTGATAGTTAAGACTTGACCTGGTTCTGTGGTACTTAAATTGCACCTTACAGAGGCTGCAAAGTACTTGCTTTCTGTCACAAGTCCAATCTGGGCTTGTTTTGTATGTACAAATATTGTTAAGAGGTCCGTTCCCATTGCTGCTGTGTGTGTGTTGTGTTGCGTGCGTCCAGGCGGTCATATCGCAAATGATTATCCCTTTTCCCACCCGTGTTAATGCTGGTTTATGTTGTATTAATAGCGATTAAGAAAAATTAACACGTTAAACCTTTTGAATTAATCACATATGTTGATGTGTTCATTTTGAATGCTCTAATAAATAAGTTCAAGTGATTTGTGCATCATATTCCAAGTGTTCTGAAGGCATACGATAGGTTTTGATGAGAATATAAAATAAAAACTCAAAATGAAAACATTTTCCAGTAAAACTTTTGACATTTGATGTGGGTTCATAAGTGCAAATACTGATATCTTGAGAGCAGTTTTGGACAATGACCAATATAGTGCTGATATTCATGATATTAAAAGAACACAACACTTATAAACTATGCAATATTTACTCAAAAACTATTTAAGTGTAGACTTCCATTTTTTGGCCAAGAGGGCATGGTAATCTCACATATCGGCCAATCAGAATCAAGTATTCCAGAGAGCTGTGCAGTAAGCTGATTTAACTTGTTTATCTGCAATGTTGATCTCCTTTTCTCTGTCTCTGTTTTTATCTCAGATGATGTGTGTGACCTGAAAGCGGAGCGGCCGGGCATAGGCAGCGAGATGACGGCCAAAGAGCGAGGGTCACTGGAGGAGAACGATGAGAGAGAGCCGAAGGAGGTGGAGGTGGGAAATGGAGAGAAGGGACAGGAGGATGAGCGAGAAAAGAAAGAGTTAAAAGCGGAGGAAGGAGACAGCGAGGAACCGAAAAGAACAGATGAAGAAGATGAACTGGAGGTTTTGAGATCGCAGATGGTACAACTGCTTTTGGAACTGGAGGAGACCAGAGAGGTGTCGCAACGACACGAGGAGAGCTACAACGAACTTCAGGGTATGTATACATATGTTTGTGTGCTTCATTTATTACTAAAGATAGCTATGTGGGGGTTTTAGAGGGTGTGACATCATCACCGGGGAGTACCCTCTGAGCATGTTCAGCTGTCACTGTCCTGCAGACCACCTGTTCCGCTTTTCGTCCTGAGTCACTCATAGACCCTCACACATAGTCACCCAAACCCTGATAGCACACACACCCTGGCATCAATTTGATGTCAATATGTCTGATGTATATACTACGTTCCCGAATGTCAATAAAACATTCTGCAGATGTCTTTGAGATGTTTATGATTTAGAATGTTTGTAAATCTGATCTTTTTAAGATCAGCCGTACATTTTAGACTGAAGCACTGAAGTGCATTTACACATTTTGAAAATGCGTCTCAAGACACATGCATCCTGTTCCATTTGTTGCGCTGTGCCTGGTTGTTTTTAACACAAGAACGCTTTCGGTCTGAACGGCCCCTAAGTTGTTTAAGTAGATGACAATATCTCTTCTATGCACAGATATGCACACACATTCTTGGTTTGTTAATATTGTAATAACCTCTCAGATGCCAATAATATGGCATTGTAAATCTTCAATAAATCTTGTATTTTCATTTTCATTTTTTCCTTTCTAGGTCTTTTGGAGGAAGAACGGCTGGCGAGTGCTCACCAGGCCGAGAGCTTTACAAGACAGATCCAGAGACTTCAAGGTATCACAGTTCACAGATGCGCACTGATACAGATTTTTCTTATTTACTGAAGAGTCACTAAGAAGCTGTATCCACTGCTAATGAATAAACATTCTTAATATCACACTTATGATTTCATCACAGACTGTCAGTGTTTTGAAGTGGGCATTCAACATGGAAAACCATTAAACATGGAAAACATTGTCTTCATTAAATTACATAATATATTATATATTATTAAGTTATTGTTCTCTGCATGTCACATATCTGTTTATTATGATGGAGATTACCTCCATTAGAGACATGCAGACTAGTAACTAGCTAGCTCATGGACTTCCTGTCATCTAATGAGAGTAGAGAGGGCTAAAATGTTAATGTGAACATTCCAGCATGTTGGAGAATTCGATGGCTACTTGAAAAGCAGTGAGGCTGGAATGGTTATTTCTTTCCCCAGTGACTCCACTCAGTGCTACAGTGCAGAGACGGCAGTGCAGTTGAATTAAATGAACTGTGAGGCAATGTAAACCAGGATGTGCAGAAATGCATTGGCTGCATTGTGGCACAACCATGAGCAATGGAATTACAGATGTAAATAACACAATAAATCACACTTATACTTATACTGCTGCATAATAGAAGAACATATTCTTCATTTTAATCACAGTCTATGCCAGGTGTAGTGTTTTACTCACTATATTACAGCCTTGCTAGAGTGAGACTGATTATAGTTTTCCAGAAAAGCCCCTGCAGAGTAAAATTCACACTTTGCGTGGTTAGTTTTGAGAAGTTATGACATTTTGTTTACCTCTCGACAGCTGGACGTGCTGAGTGATTTCCTGTAATGAGACGTGAAATGAAGGGCTACATTTCTTTCCACAAATGGTTTTTATTATGTACTGTATATACTCAAATGTCACATGCATTTTTATGAGTTAGTTGACAGCAGACAAACTTACAGAAATGCATGCCCAAATACACACACATGCAAGGTTTTTCATTAGGTTAAAAGTTACTTTAATATTCCAAGTCAAAGAATTCAATATTCAAAGACAAATTGAGGCAAATCGTCCCTTGTGTCACCAGTGTGTCTGTTTTTATGCTTTATTGTTTTGCTTATTTTATATTGTCTCATAAGTCCCCTCATAATTCATCAAACTCTTTCTATCTTTAAATTAGGCTATGTTGTGCTCTTAGCACTTCAGCAACTTCAGTAACTGTTTTAGGCAACAACAGAAACACTAAGAGTTAAAAGAATATTGTGGGTTCAATTCAAGTTGAGCTCAATCTACAGCATTTGTGGCGTAATATTGATTACCACAAAAATCGCCCCTTGTTTTCATAAAAAAAAGGAAAAATCATGCTTACAGTGTGGCACTTAAAATGGAAGTGAATGGGACCAATCTGTAAATGTTAAATTATGCACTATTTCAAAAGTATAGCCACAAGACATAAACAATAATGTGTGTTAACATGATTTTAGTGTGATAAAATCGCTTGCTAACCTTTTCTGTTTAAAGTTATAGCCATTTTTGCAACTTTGTTGCCATGATGATGTAAAGTCAACAAACCCTAAACTTACTATAAAAATGACAATTTAAGCAACTTAACAGCTCATATAATACATGAGTTTTAACAGAATTAATGTAAGTATTTTTATAACTTGCCTTTTAAACCCTCCAAAAATTGGCCCCATTCACTTCCAGTGTAAATCCTCAATGTAACCTTGATATTTACTTTTTTGAAAGAAAAGGAGGGACGAGTCGAATTTGTTTTTTTGGTAATCAAAATTACGCCACACATGCGGTCGATAGAGCTTAACTTGTATTGAACATGGAAAATTCCTTTAAAATTAATGTAATTTATTTCCTAGTAACTTTAGTAAAGTATTAATTTTACTAACATAAAAGTGCCATGATATTTCTCTTAGTTTTTTCTTTCTTTTTTGTACATGGTACTGTGGTAATGCCATAGTTTATTTATACTTTTATTTTTATTTTTTCTCCCATTTTCTCCCTAATTTGGAATGCCCAATTCCCAATGCGCTCTAAGTCCTCGTGGTGGTGTAAGTGACTCGCCTCAATCCGGGTGGCAGAGGATGAGTCTCAGTTGCCTCCACTTCAGAGACGTCAATTCGCGCATCTTATCATGTGGCTTGTTGAGCGCATTACCGTGGAGACATAGCATGTGTGGAGGCAACTCACAACTCACCACGTGCCCCACCAAGAGCGAGAACCACATTATAGTGACCACGAGGAGGTTACCCCATGTGACTACGCTCCCTAGCAACTTGGCCAATTTGGTTGCTAAGGAGACCTGGCTAGAGTCACTCAGCACACCCTGGATTCGAACTCGTGACTCCAGGGGTGGTAGTCAGTGTCATTACTCGCTGAGTTACCCAGGCCTGCATGCCATAATTTCTTCCACATGGACAAGTACCTTGAATATAAATGTCATTGTATATGAACACAGTAATCATTCAGTACCATGATACATATCAAAGCACCATGGTGTTCCCATCCAATATATCACTGTACCATTTCCCCACCACAGTAATTTTTTTGTAAGGTTTCATTAGAAAAACACTCACAAAGTCATTTGGTTGATGTAACCCTCTACAATGTTTCGTCCTGGTTTCTGACCCGTAGCCCAGCTGCGCTCTGTACAGGAGGAGTTGGACAGCCTGGAGGAGGAGAAGGCCAGCGAGATTTGGGAGGCACAGGAGGAGCTGCGTGTGGCACAGGAGGACGTCCAGGAGCTGCAGCAGGCGGCGGAGGAGGCTGCAGCTGAGCGGGAGAACGATATTGCCCTGCTGCAGGAGGAACTGTGCCGTATGCGTGCCGAGTTGGAGCGCCTGCATGGCACCACGCAGGAGTATGAGATGGAGTTGACCACGCTGCGAGCTGAGATCACCATGAAGCGCCAACACAGAGAAGAGCAGGAGAAAGCAGGAGGAGAGGGTCAGTTCTGATACAAAATGAGTTCATTTTGGCCTTTTTGAACTTTTATTGATACATTTAGTACACAGGATATGATCCTGGTTCCTGTAGCTCAACTGGTCATGGGTTTGATTCTCATGGAAACACACAGACTGATTCGATGTATAACTGAATGCACTCTCTGAGTTGCTTGCTTTGGATAAAGCAACTGCCAAATGCTTAAATGTAAATGTGGAAACAGCACTAGCATGGCAGCATCCCATTATGACTATGCAAATGTCCAAAACACTTCACCTTTTCCTTGTGTTTCTTTAATCACAAATCAGTGTTAAATGTCACTGCCATCCTCCTTAATCATGAATGTCTCTATTCAAAGTCAATCTAGTTGTAATCAATTCTAAATGTTCTCAATTGTGAAAGTCAACATATTGAGAACATTTGCTGTAATCTCTTATAGGAGTAAATTACCTCTAATAAAGGTAAGATTGTACGGCAGGGCAACATTTGAGTGCAGACATCCTCAAAACTACAGTCTATTACCCATTATTCCATGAGTGTGTGTGTGTGAGATCTCTGTTTGCTTTGGCACAATCTTTCCCCATATGTCTGTTTGGATGTGCCCAAATGCAAAAGCTAAGTAGCCTAAAATAGTGCAAATGCATAATTTCTGTTTTAGTTTTCTTTATTCAAGAATCGCAGTTCACATCTCAAGCATGTGAATATAAATCAATAAACAACAAGAGTTCTGCTTGTATTCACAATGTAGTATTCGTACACACACATACACATGGGAACATACCATAGACTTCTATGGTTTTATAAAAAGCTATTTATAATTACTACAGACTGACCCTAAACCAAACCCAAAAACGAAAGAAATCTTTTTGCATTTTAGAAAGATAACAAAAAAACTAAATTTTTATTTTTTATTTTCCATAATAATTTTCCATATGAGGGCTTCTCTGAATGTACCCAAAGGGACTTTTTTCAGATTTAGCTCACTTTTGGGAATGATTTTGTCCCAAACTATAGCTTAGTATGTACGCACCCTCACACAAACACCCCTCCACACAAGTTACATGTGGTGTTATATGGTAGCAGTACTGGAGTCACTTTTTCCAGACCATGACCTGTGTGTTGGACTGCTTGCGTGTGGATCTGTTTGCCAGCTGAGATTTCTTCAGCAGAACTTTCCTTTATATCACACAACCTCATTCCAACAATATGACAGTCACATACTGATAACAAATAAACCCTGTGCAGCTTCACAGACATTTCATCATCCTCTTTTCTTCCCTGTTGCCTTTCTTCCCAAAACAACACATCCAAACATGAAAGAAACATGACAGAGCCCAAACTACATTTGGCTCTAATATTACCCAGAGTGCGTTGCCATTGCCAAATGAATGTGTATTACAACTGTTGTGCGTTCTTTCAATGTTTGAGTGCCTGCATGACATCCCGACAGTGCAGGACCTCCATAGAATCTCAATCGTCTGAGCTGTAATGCTAGTGTTAATGTCTTTCTCTGATTTCTGCTCCCTTGGTGCTGTTTACTTTACTATATTAAGATCTGTAATAAAAACAACATACCAACAAGTGCTGCTGGAGGGGCCATGCACTGATCACAGAACAGTGTTGAACAAAAACATATCAGAGACTTTGGTTTCTGTCTGCATTTTTGTCACTCTCTTGTTGTTCCAAACCTATTTGTCTTTCTTTCTTGGAACACAAATATATATATATTTTTTAATTTATTTTTTATTTTTTTATTTATTAATTTATTGTATTTTTTTGGCTCGGTTACTCACCTCAATCCGGGTGGCGGAGGACAATTATCTGTTACCTCCTCTTCTGAGACCGTCAATCTGCACATCTTATCACATGGCTCATTGTGCATGTCACTGCAGAGACTCCGCATGTGGAGGCTCATGCTACTCTCCGCGATCCATGCACAACTTACAACGTGCCCCATCGGAGCGAGAACCTCTAATCGTGACCACAAGGAGGTTACCCCATGTGACTCTACCCTCCCTAGCAACCGGACCAATTTGGTGAAAATGGACCACTATAAATTCTTCTGCCTGCCCAGTAGGTGGCGATATGCACAAAGAATGCAAATCCCCAAAAAGAAAAGGTGAAAGTGGAGATTTATTGTAAAAATAGATCTCAAATATTGATCTGTTTCTCACCCACATCTATCATATTGCTTCTGAAGATATGGATTTAACCACTAGAGTCATATTGATTACTTTTATGCTGCCTTTATGTGCTTTTTGGGCCTTCAAAGTTCTGGCCACCATTCACTTGCATTAAATGGACCTACAGAGCTGAAATATTTTTCGAAAAAATCTTTGTTTGTGTTCAGCAGGAGAAAGTCGCTCACATCTGGGATGGCATGAGGGCGAGTGATGAGAGAATGATGAGAGAAGTTTAATTTTTGGGTGAACTATCCCTTTTAATGCATTTGTTTCCATCTGGTCATGTCAGGTGAGGTACAAATGTTAAAGAAGTTGTTTATCAGTCCATGCACTCTAGTGGTTATTTACCCCACTCATACAATTCAGACCTGGCACAAGCAGAGTGCAAATACTTCTGAGTTGTTTGTGCAAGTGATATTCCTTCTCAATTAGAGCCAATGCTCTCTGGGGTTGAATGTTGCACCATGGAGGATGTGTAAGCCAAACATGACTCCTGATTGACAAGTCAGGCTGCTGCAGCAGGAAGGAACTGGAATTGGTTGTTTCCATGGAGACTAGTTGCAGGGTTTGGTGTGTATTTAAGGCTCTCTGGTGAAATGTGTGATTTTTAACTGCTACAGAAATTACATGTCTATTTCCTAGATATTTTATGCTTGATTAATGGTCTGAAATGAACTTATTTTTGTATAACCTGGGCTTTATCTTACTTTTAGACAGTGGTTGAGTTCGGAAAAGCATACTACCATACCAAAAATACTATATTTTGTGGTATGAAGAATGTGTACTGAGCACTGCATCCAAAATATTACAGTGTGCATGGAAGAACTGGATGACCAATTGCATTTCCCATAAATATGATGACTAAATAAATTTCTGTTTCACAAAAATAGTAGGCAATATTGTACATACTCTGTAGTATGCAGTAAGCAGAATGCTGCTATTCCATTCCAAACATTCCAGTCTGTTTTTGTTTTCTCTATTATGACTGACATCTGTTCTTGTGTTGTGATCGGACAGGTGGGGTGGATCATTTGGTGGAGGAGTGTCGTTCTCTGAAGGACGAGTGTCAGACACTGAAAAACGACAACAACCAACTTTCTGAGAAACTGGAGATGTTGGAGCAACAGAGAGCCAGGTGATTGGCCAAATGGCCTGTCAGTCAACCACAAACAAGAGCAATCAGTCAATGAATTATGCAAACTCGTGTCTCTATTAATAATGTGTGACCTTTGAAGCATTTAGCCATAATTTGTCTCAGTGGACACTGTCACTAAAACTGTTTAGCAGCTATGAAAGTGTTTCACAGAAACTTGAAACATCATTAACGTTATAGTTCATGTTATCCACAAGTTTTGAGAGGAAGATGAAAAAAGGCTTAAGTAGGCTTGAATGAGTTAGAGCTATTTTAATTCATCAACACTTCTGCGAGTGTCTGAAATGAACTTTAAGTAAAACAAATTATTCCATAAACATGCTGTCAAGGGTTTCAAATGAGATATTTTAGCTCAAAGAGTCATGTTTATGATGTGTATAAACAAATTAAACCTCTGTTAAAGAGGCTCAACTGGTTTTGCTTTAGGATCCAGGTTTTACATCGGATGTCTAGTGACTACCTAACACAGTATCTAAATTGTTTATCTAACAAAAGTAAATAAAAACGTCCTTAAAATCATCCCTTGAAACATTTGAAAGGAACGTTCTGGGTTCAATTTAAAGTTCATGTTAATCTGATTCAACAGCATTTGTGGCATAATGTTGATTACCACAAAAAAATCATTTTGAGTCGTTCCTCTTTTAATCATAAATATTATTCCACAAATGCTGTCGATTGAGCTTAACTTGTATTGAATCTGGAATATTCCTTTAATATTACCTGCCCAATTTGTCTAGCATCTACCAAGTGACAAATGAATGGCAAATAATGTGCCATTTTATTGGATGCACAGCCTTTTTCGCCAACAACAAAAGATGTAATACGTGTAATTGTGTGTGCAACTATTTCTGTATGTGGGAGAGAGAATCAGAGACACAACAAGAACTAAGTAAAGGTTTGAATAAATGATGATGAGAAGGAATAGGTGATGAGTACTGCAGTGCGGCTGTCACAGACACACGCTATAGTTAAAGTACAATACATCCATCAATGTATAAACATGCACTACAACATGTGCATCCATCTAGAATAAATGTGCATTTTCTGTTTTCATCCTGATAGTTTCACTGACTATCCAGATATAACCCTGAAATCAGAGAAGAATGATGGAGAGAATGACATAGAAAACAATGGAGAAAAAGAAGTTAAGGTAGAGGGTTTCATCAGCATGTTGGATGTAGAACAAGGTGGAAAATGGGTGGATGCTTATACCCAGAAGAACATCTCGTTTGAGGGGAAACCTGTCACCCCAACGGGCAGGAGTGGAGGATTCACTGAGGTGTTCTCTCTTAGAGATCAGCTTAAACAGGCTGAGGAGAAAGCATCACAGGTTCAGAGACAGGTATAGTACATCCACAGACTGACCTGTACTGTCAACAGCTTGACTGGCATGACCAGCTATATTATGCTAGTAAACAGCATGATAGACCAGCACCAAAACATCTCTAACTACAACATAATCACTCAGGAAATCAACATTTTACTTGCCAAATTACGAAAGTGTCTTTCCCCATTTCCTGAATTACTGACCCGTTGCACTACTGATAGCATGTTGTTCAAGCAATCTATGGGACATGGATTCTTGTCCTGTGGAAACCAGGAAGTAATCGCATGCACAATAACAATGGAGAGCGTGATTTGAAGGTTGCATTTTCACTCTAAAATGAAACTTTTACTCCACTGACAGTTAGGCTTGGGGTTAGGGGTTGGGTTAGGGGATAGGGTTGATAAAATAAGCATACCTGTTGACATTTCACCTGGAAACTCAAGTCAGTGTAGCTGCTGGATGGAGATTTCCAAATGGGGGCGGAATCTCCAAAAGAGTGTGGGGTAACTCTAGAAGGGTGCGGTGTTACTTCAAATGGGGATGTTCAACTCCAAAATGTGGCGTTGCTCCCTATATCTTTGCTGCCAGTTTGGAGCTCCCGTCCCTTTTTGGAGCTCCTGTCCCTTTTGCTGGTCTAAGCTGGTCTTTTTTAGGTGATAGACCTAGTTATATAGACCAGATCAAATAATTGGCCAATATTTTGAAAATACTGAAATAATAACTATAAACCCACAACTGTGATCGCAGATTTCATATTAATGCGCAAAGCTGTTTACATTGCTTGGCAACCGGAAACTCCCAATGTAGGATATTGAACATAATTCTTGGCAGAATATTATTTATTCTGATTATTATTAATAATACACTTTACTGCTTATTGAATATTGATGTCTTTATAATATTTCAGTGTGATGGTCTAAAAGGAGAGCTTCAAGAACTGCAGGGGCTCTACGAGAGCAGCCAGCGAGAGAGGGCGGAGCTGGAGGCGGAGCTACAGCAATGCAGGTCGGAGCTTGATCGGCTGGCTGGGAGGAAGGCTCAGGTGAGGGGGGTCATCTAGGGGTCAGACATCAGTCATAACACACTGCTTTCTCCCAAATCCACAACAACCATCACTCAAGAACTCAAGAACTTCAGACGGAGATTTTGGAGCGTGTGAACTACCTTGGATAAAAATGTGACCTCAAATAAATCACTGTACTCTGCACATATGTTGACAACAAACATACATTACTCACACAGCAAGTAAGGTGAGATATTGTCAACAGAATGACACCATGACTCCATTGATGTACATGTTTGTCAGTGTTTGAAGGCTCTCTGTACATGACTAACGTTTGAATGTTGAAATGACCATCCGTCAAACAGCAGTACTTGTCTTTCAAAGTGCATCATGTCTTAATCACACTGTCTAACTAAACCACTCCGCCATTTTCGGTTGAGTGTGTCTGTTTCACCTTGGGTTGCTTTTTACCCTGTCGCACACATTGATTCTGGGCTGTGTGTGTTTTCACGTCTTGTGTTTGTCGAATCTCTTGCACCTATCATGTGTAGCTAGTTTTCTTGATCCACTGTAGATTAGAAGTAAACAAATTAATCTTCCCTAATCTTCTTGTATGTGTGTCTACAATGTGCACTGACATAGAGAGCTTTCCAACCCCTGTACTGTCTAATCACAATGACTTAGAATGAGTCTTTCCAGGCCTAATTAATTCCCCAATCAAATTAGCATTCCAAACTTAACCACAGGAAAGATTTTTCCAATCAAAGAGTCTGTCCAGTCTGAGTACCGTGCCCCATGTCAATCATCCGTCCTCCAATGTTGTAGTTTAAAGGCCCCGATATACTTCCGGAGAAGTTATTTTCCGCTTTTCTTTCAGGGTTAAGAAGAAGTTTGAAACAGCCGAGCAACGGCATATTGTTTGCGAACATTCAGACATCTGCCACACTGCTGTGGGAATCAATTAGAAGTACATTTAAATAAAATGAGGCACAAGACTACATGCAAAACCTTAACTAATGTAACATTAATACATGTTATCAATGACTTTATGCCTAATTCTATTATTAGAATTCACATGAGGTCAGTAAAAGAAGCTGTTTGTAACTACTCAATGATTATTTAAAGTAATATATATATATATACAGTACAGTAGAAAATGTTTAATTTGTCTTGTTTACATTCTGAATTCATAGCAAAAATGCGCTAACACCTTCATGACCATAATATGCGCTACTTACACTCTGTTATTGTCATTTATGATGACACTGATACAAGTGCAAAGATTGGTGTATAAGAGTGTTAAAGGACAAATTACAGACAAAAGAATGATGATAAGAGAGGCATATCTTACTTTGAGAATGTGTAAATGGCTTACACTGCAGATGGCACTCGAGTAAATGGGCACTTGAGGATATTTGAGTAGATTTGATTCCTTAAGACTCATTAAATAAAAAATACAATCGCATGACATGGTCTTGGAAAATGTCTCTCTGCGAACGATTGTACAAATGTAGGTATATTTGTACCAGTTCGCTTATGAATTGTTAACTGATCTTGTCTGACTGAATGCTGTGAATGGGAATTAGCTGTCAGCCTCAAAGTAGGTGGAGCTCCAGGTCACACCTACCGATGACATGGACCAATGGCAGTAAGAAGGTCGTTAGCAGCCTGTAAGCAGTTTTCCTAAAAGTTTGCCCCGGCCACTGAACCACCGAAACAAACTCAAAAACACCTTTTTGTCCAGATTTTGTTCTAAATTACGTCACAGCTGTTTGTTATTCAATTTTGTTTAAAGTATATCTGGGCCTTAATTGTGTGGTTATCCCCTCATTCACACTGTTCTGCTCCCTACAGTTCCCATGGTTCTTTTAAAGGAATTGTTCTGGGTTCAACATGAGTTCAATTACCACAAAAAATTATTTCAACTCGGTTTGTAAAAACATGTTGACAGTTACACACTTACAAGCTAACAGTCCACATCGTATTCTTTATAATTACAGTTTTCCACATTTTTAAATAATATTAAAGCCATTAAAAATATGAAATAACACAAATGGATGTATGGGAATTATCTAGTGATAAAAAAGCATTGAACAAATCAGAACGATCTTATATTTTAATTTCTTCCAAGTAGCCATTCTTGGTCTAGATTTTCAGCCTGGCACACTAGGCATTTTCTCAACCACCTTCACAATTCATCTGTGCAAATCTAATTCCAAGCACTTAAACCCAACACAAACTTTTGACTGGTAGTGTATAGGGGGCAAACATACAATGATTTCTGTCAACGTGCATTTTGTTTATTGTTTTTCTGTGGTAATCAACATCCTGTCACAAATGCAGTTGATAGATTTAACCCAGAACATTCCTTTAATAGAGTAGGTTGGGCTGGCAGTGTGGGCAAGGATCTTTAAATGCCAAGATGGTGACCTAGGCTCTGTTCATTTGCCGGAAGGTCAAAACGAGCACAAGGTTTCCATTTTGTGTTTAACCATCTTTGCTGTGTATCTAATCTCGGTGTATTTTCCTGTCTCCCCACTCCCCCGTGGTCTTTCATTGCTTTGTTCTGTTGCTTTCTGACCACTAAACACCTACATACCATAAACAACCATATGCTCAAAACGCACACTGCACAATATCAAATTCCAAACAAATTTGATGATTCTTAATAAACTGCTGGCATATCTATCTATCTATCTATCTATCTATCTATCTATCTATCTATCTATCTATCTATCTATCTATCTATCTATCTATCTATCTATCTATCTATCTATTATCTGTGTTTTGTCTCCCTTTCATCCTCACACTTTTCATTCTTTCTCTCTATTACTTTTAATAATTTTCCATGGTTTTATTTATCTGTTATTCGACATGTGCACAAACCTCCCATGTGTAACCATTTCTTTGTTATGTTGTCACATTTTTTCTTTTTCTTTTTTTTTTCTCTCACCACCTCTTCCCCTCGTCCTCTCTCCATCCCTGCACCCCTTGTGTTTTTCCTCAGAGCTCCACTCCTTCGTCTGAGTCCCTTATTCTCTCCATACCCTTCATAGGAATGGTTGTAATAATGGGCCTGATATGGTGCTGCTGGAAGGAGCTCATGTCCTAAAGGGGGAAAGGTATGGCTTTGCCTTTTCTTTCTCTAAGAGTACAGAGACGATCCTTTTTTCCCTCCTGAACTGTGAAATTCATCTCTATCCTGGTCAGAAATGGGACTTTCTATAAGCCATAATGAACGGTCATAAATGTCATTGTAAACAAGCCTGTTTGCTGATTCTTTATAAGGGCCTTTTATGGATGTGCACATTGTTTCACAACACTAGTTTTTCAGTCTGTTGTCCAGATATACAGTCGAATTTAAAAAATAATTTGTCACACTGCAGGACTATTAAAAAAATTAAATATTGAAGGCGAAATGTTCATTAATAATGTTAAACAAAAAGGTGACTTAAAAATGGACCTAAGATGTATACTTTTCCCTATACATTTATGTAAAATTGAACCTAAAATCATGATGTTGATAATAAAAACAGAAGTGATTCCTGCCTGAATGCAGGTTCAAAACCTACCTAAACTGAGCAAAAACATTCAAGATTCTGTACACATCAATGCACGTTTTTTTTTAGAACATAGCCAAATTAGTTTGTACTCTGGTAGTCTTGTGCAAGGAAATCTGTAATATCTGGAGAAAGCTACCTGTTAGCATTCCTATTCATCTCAAAGTTATAAAAAAGTTTTTTTTAATCCAATCACCTGAGCTATAAATGGCATGTGGCAAATCAATCTGATGATCTGGCATGCTCACAGTATTGAATGGAAGATGGCACAGCAAGAACATGCACAGTTCCATGCCCTTCATTGGCAGCTACACTGAACTGTGTCATTCAAGGGAGCAGACAGGGGACATAAAGTGTATTTAATGCTTTAAAAAGCCCTCCAAAAATTGGTCACTGTCAAAACACATATTATCATAATATTAAATAATTTTCTTGATGCGTTGCCTGCAAACTAATATATTTTGTCTGAATACACTGCTTCTTTTGAATGGCCATCAATTGAGAAAGATGCTGTTTGACAGTCAAATATTGCAGTTACGGCCTCTACCAGTAGGGGCAGACTGGTCTGTGCTAACCAGCCAAAACTTGACCCCTTCGTTGGGACGGCAGAATTGTATTCATAATGCACATATTTCTGATGCTTTTGTTGGATCATGATAGGAACAGTGGAGCGTTGCCATCCTCAGTAAAACCAACTCACATGACATATTCAGTCATATTCAGATATCCTCTGAGATTTCCGAAGATTAAAATCCCATCCAAAACACATGACACAACTTTGATTTCAACCGAACTGCCATATGATGCCAACACACACACACACACACACACACACTCACACACACTTACACACTTCTTTGATTCCTTTGGACAGGCATGTGCTTTCCACTGCCAGTCTTACAACACCAGACGGAGAGCGAGAAAGAGAGAGAGGAAAAGTTATTAGAGACTATCTAAGAGTGATTGTGTGATAGTGATTGGAGTGTTTACTGGGTCATTGCTCTTGGCTTTGTATCTTTCCAGGTTTTGGAATGGGTATATTAAGCTCTCATGTCCAGTGCTATAACAGAAGATGATTGGAAATAAACATCAGTACTGAGAAGATAAATTAAAACCACTTTCAAATGTTAACCAGATCAGTTACGTAGCCTACATTAGGGTTGTGCAATATCGTGTAGATTTGTATGTGTGTGATTATTTCAGTTTGTGGAATGGCAAGATGAAAGATGACAAAAACATCAAGCTAATTTGTTAGAAAAAGTATTTGGCTTTCAAAGTTATAGAGCCTATGAAATGGTTTGGTTGTTGATGTTTTTCCTATTAAAACAAAGTTGTGGGCTGGTAACTTTATTCAGCCAATAGCATTTTATTGGACAAAAATTGGTTTAGTGTAAAACGAGTTGTCAATGTGTTTGTCCATTTTCTTAAAACAGAGTCAATTTTAATCTATACTATATCTGCTTAAACTTTTAGGCAGCCTGATTTCATGAAATTGAAATGATAATGGCAACATTTTTGCAAACCAAAATAATGAGATGTGCTGTATTACACGTTTGGATGCAGTTTCCTTGTGAAATTTCCAGCGGTGGGCACCAAAAACTAGTAAAATTATGCTGTTATCAAAAGAGGTTTGTAAAGTGAATTTATATGGATGTTTTAATGAGTAAAATGTACCTCCCTAACCTAAACCAACACCTATACCTAGCCAAAAGTGTCTTAAAAGATAAATGAGAGATGAACAAAACAGACATCCTTACGCTTAACTTACAGTTTAACCTAAACGTTAAGTCTTTTAAAAGCAAATTCGACTATACTCTGCTACAAACTAGCATTCAAGCGCATTTATAGAAGCAACCACGTCATCTAGTGTCACTTCTATGGCACTTTCACTTTTGTTTCGAGCGTCCTCGGCTGGGCTTGAGGCTTGGTCTCCGAGTCCAAAGTCCAACCAACACTCTATCAGTTGAGCTACCGCACAAGCGAATCATTTTGGAAGGTGGGTTTGAAATACAAGCGTTAAAATCCTTTTGCAAATGATGCGTTAAGAGTAAAAGTGTTTGGATATAATAACATAGCAGTGAATGACTAATAGAGTGAAAAATATGTGTTTATAAAGTCATAGTCAGCAGTTGTGCCCGTGATTTATATGAAAGTGAATAAAATGCACAGTTGTTGTTGCGTTTCTAGTGTTAATTTGACAAGAAAACTGCAGCAAAACGTCGAAAGTGGCATGTAAAACTCAGTTTGCAAAAATGTTATTGTAGTACCTTTCGTTCCTTTGAGACTGTGTTGCTTTTAAGAATATGTTAGTAATGGCCTCAAAGCTAACAAACAACAAAACTCCAATTTTTATTTCATGGAGTCTTTAAATAAGAGTTTTACATAAAATAAAAAAGCTAATTTTACCTCTCTTTCCCCTCTGATTTTATTCTCTCCCTCCTATTGACCTCAGGAGAGTGATGGAGACTGGAACCTGGCGATGGTTGTTGCTGTGGCAGCAGCGGCAGTTTTACTCATTCCCAGTTTGGCCAGAGCTTTGGCCTGAGGGTTGACAGGAATTGACCTCATCATCGACCATCAGCCCAACCAATCGCCTCACCCTGGTAGCACGATTTCTATCATCTTGACCACATTTAACCACCAATGGCTCTAAATTTGATGCTTTTCGATGTGCATTGTGCTGGTTGTTTGCCATCTCAACTGCTTTGCTCTGCTTTTGTAGACAATCATATCCGTTTTAACCAGCAGTGCTACAGACACTGATACCATTGGTATATGAATGGTCAGAATGGAGAAGTACTCCAGGATTCTGACTGATCCAGCTTCCCAGTCCAATTCATGAGTTGTTGTTTATTCTTTCTTAATGGATGACTGACCATTTCAAACATCCTCCAGATACTATTTGCCTTATCACTTTTCGATAGAACATTTGCACATTTTACCTCTTTCTTTCCTCAAAATAAACAGATTTCGGATCTCCTTTGGACCGAAGAGGATTCTGTTTTTCATCAATAATGCTTTGGATGCCACAAATTGCTTTTTGCTTCGCTGCTTTTTCAATTAGGTAGGCGCATGCAGTACTATTTAATATTTCCAGGTCCTTCCCTTGCATTTTCAGTTATTATGTACTGAAGTCACAATACAGTCAGAATCATTTGTGTTTGGGCTGAATTACTTAAAAATTCATTCACTTTTTCTTTTCCATTGCACGTTCCCTTCGGTTTCAACCAAAACCAATTGTACAATAACTCACTGTATGCTATCAGAGGAGAATACTCATGTGAATGTTATTAGTTATTTTTATGTTGTGATAAAAGCTATTGATTTTGATGGAAAACACAATCGAGTGTTTCAAGAATTCAGTTGGCCATCAAGGTGGTTTAAGATTATCCCAGCAGGAAAATGTACTCTGCATTTTGACTTGATATTATTTTAAATGTACACAGATATTTTTGTATCTGAATTTATTCAGAGACATGAAATCTATAGATTGATTTTGTGTGAATAGATTGATAATGATAAATGATAAATGATGCTAAAAAGAGTGAGACATATTTTTATAAAATGGTTGACTAATGCAGACACTAAAATATCTCGGAAACCATAGCGTGTAATGAACAAGCACAGATCTACTATATTTCCATGATTGCATTGCTGTTGTAGTGATTTTATCTTAAAGTTTGAATTTTTGCAATTACACAGCAAATTTGTCTTATGAATCTTTATGATCTTTTCTTTGCTTTGTTTTATTTTATGTTTTAAAAAGAGATCTCACGAGATATTATGGTCGAAAATGTTATAAAAAACCTGTCAAAGAGAAACTTTCCTGAGAGATGAAATAACGCTCGCAATGCAATTCAAATCCGTAGCATAAATGCACATATCTTAATTACAAAGCTAATAAGAGTGCTACCTGTAGGCAGAAACTTCCATGCTTCCTTTCACCAAAAATGTTAATGATAATATGTAACATGTCTTAAATGATTTATCTTCAACTAAAGAGGTTTGCAAGGGAGAAATGTACTTAAACGTAGCTTTTTTCTTTCAGAAGTCTCTTCATTGGTCAGAGACTTAATTTTGGGGTCTGTGTGTGGATGGGGACTATTGTAGAAATACATTCTTGAATGAAGATCAATATTATCTGTACTAAATTCGTATCCACCATGTAAAGATTCTGGTAATCTAATGCTTTAAGCCTTGAGGTACTATTGTTATGAACAAAATCTATCACTTTATTAATAGAATCTCTATTGCTATATAATCTTTTCTGGTATACACACAAATTGTCCTCACCTGATGTCTTTTGGAGTCAGTTTCAACAAACACAAAGTAGACCTCTCTAAGTGACTACATTGTAGTACTGTGGAAATACTTGCTTCTTGATGGTTGACTAGCATTGTGGCAGTGATTTCTCTGTAGTGTGGTTTTAAAATATAGATGACACTCTCAGACCTGGGATTAGTTGTTGTTGATAAGTCTCAGTGTTTGGGTATCTACAGTATATCCTAAAGTGCCGTTTTTGCTCTCCTGTTTATAGACTCAGAACTCAGTGGTAGCACAGCTGTATGTTCTATGTATCAATGGTGAACTGACTTCCTAAAAGGCAGTGCATGCTACACAGTGACTTGTCTTTTAAATAGAAATGTGGTATTTTTGCTGCAATGTATTGAAAGTTTTATTACTTTGAAATCTAAAGACGAGTAAAGGAATAGTTCACATAGAAATGAACTATATTCGGTCATAGTTTACTCACCCTCATGTTGTTCTAATTCTGTATGACTTTCTTTATTATGCAGAACATAAAAGATGTTTCAATGTATATCGCAGGCCTCTATTCAATACAGTGGCAGTGGATATTGCCTCACTTTAAAGCTAAGATAAGTACCCAAAAGTATCATAAAAGTAGTTCATGTGATTCGTGCATCATAATCCAAGTCTTCTGAATGCATGCAATAGGTTATGGTTGTTTTTCAAGTTATTTTTTTGTTAAAATCTTGACTGTCCGTTGCACGATCATGAGCACTATGACTTAAAGAAATATTCTTGGCTCAATACTAGTTAAGCTCAATCGACCATTTGTGGCGTAATGTTAATGTAATTTCAACTCCTCCCTCTTTTTATTTAAAAATAAAAGCACAAATCAAGGTTACAGAGAGGGATTTACACTGGATTGGGCCCATTTTTGGATGGTTTAAAGGCAGAAATGAAGCTTATAATTTTATAAAATCACTTACATGAATTCTTCTATTTTTTTGAGCTGTAAAGTCATTTTAGGATTTGTTGACATTACAATTAGCTATAACTTTACACAGAAAAGGTTAGTAAGCTGTTTTATCACACTAAAATCATGTTAATACACATACTGTTTGTCTCGTAGCTATACTTTTGAAACAGTCAGTATTTTAACATTTATGGATTGGTCCCCATTCACTTCCATTGTAAGTGTCGCACTGTAACCCAGAGTTTTGCTTTTAAAAGAAAAGAAGGGGCAAATCAAAATACATTTTTGTTGTAATTAATATTATGCCACAAATGCTGTCGATCAAGATTAACTTGTATTGAACCCAGAATATTCCTTTAAAGTTCAGGTTGTTTTTCACCAGAAATCATCATATGAGTTTGGAAAAACACGAGGGCGAGTAAATTATGACAGAATTTGAATTTTAGGGTGAACTATTGCTTTAATTTGTTTCAAATTAAAAGGGAAACAATTTACAATGATGATGAATTTGTTAGCAATTATGATGATGTAGTCAGATAAAAAGCTTATTTTGTTTTTAAAGACATGACTAACACAGACTAAAGTCTCTCCACTCTCAATAACTCTTCCACTCAGTACTTGTAAATCTGGTCATATTTACAGATTGCGTATATGCATGTCCGTGATGGTAGATTCTGCATGCTGAGTGATAGAATCCAGTGGTAAATTTCAGCTTGTGTGACAATTTCATACAAGACTGCCAAGTAGACTTCGCATGAACTGTTCAAATCTGCAACCTGAAACCTGAAATTGTTGTAACAACTTTAATTTGTTCTTTTTGCTGTTTTTTTTTTTTAAACCTTTCATATTTGTTTTGTGTCTAAGACTAATGACCAATGTCATTTCTGTTCTATTTTGTTTTATCTGTTCAATGCTCAGTTACTTTGATCATGGATAAATCCAATACGACTCATTTACATTGCAAAGAAATTGTACACAGGCAAAGGAAAGCTCAGTCTTTCTCCAAATGGATTATGAAATACTATATAAAAATCTAAGCTTTACTGATGCTATATGTATCAGTGATGAAGTTTGAATGTAATTGTGTTGCTTATTTAAGTCCATACATTATCTCCACACCACTACAAAGTCTCTCCTCTGTTCAGTATATTTTCTAACTTAAGTTATAGGACAATTGCAAATTTTACAGGCGAACACAATTGTTAGAAATCCATGAAAGGTATAAATGCCGCTTTACTGGATGTTGGGGAGTATATAAATGTATGGAAATGTTTGTATCTGACAATGTGGCAATCCTGCTGCTTTTCTGTATGTGGTTGTGTAACTGTAATTGTACTGTACAGTGTCTTTGACATGTTTATATGTTGTCCTGCCTTAACAGGCTTTTATGTACAATAAATAATAATACGATTTGGAGTATTTTGGTAATAATGTACACAGCATATTTTGTAAATGAATGGGAAAAAATAAAGTAGTTTATCCATGGTATACTGTTTTAATAAATGTACTCATTTATTTATACAAAATGATTTTCTGTGGTACAATCTGTTAGATCTGATTGTTTGCTTGTGTTTCAGGCTATTATTGATTGATGAGCTGAACCAACATCTATCTCTTCACAAAATGATGAACATTACTCTCTTCAACTGCTCGCTCTCCTTCATCTTTCCTTTTTATTGTGCCCATTTCTGCCCTCTAAATTTGGTTTTCTGTCAATTTAAGGGATCGTTCACCCAAAAAGAAAAATTCTGTCATCATTAACTCACGCTCATGTTGTTCATGGAAAAAAGATCCAATGAAAGTGAATGGTGACTGAGGCTAACATTTTGCTTAACATCTCCTTTTGTGATCCATGGTAGAACGAAAGACATACAGTTTTGGAACAACATTAAGGTGAGTAAATAATTACATAATTACATTATTTTAGAGTGAACTATCCTTTTAACATCCAAGTTTTCAAAGCTGCATGAACATACTTATTGGTTGAATCACAGATGTGACATCATTGACTACTAGATCAGCATGCTGAGGTGCTGAATCACAAGTGTGACATCATTCTGGGAGTATGAAACTATTCTATTTGCGGGTTTTGTGTGTCTGTGAGTTGAAAAGGGTTGTTTATGTTGGACACTTCTGAATGTTATGTCTATGTGTGTATAAGAGTTTTTGTGTGTATGACACATAATAACAGGGTGTCCATGGGGGTTCCTGTATTAACAGTAATGGTGAAACATATGCCTTTATATGGTTTAGTCACCAGTGGACAAAAATTCTGAATGGCAAAAACAGGTAAGTGCTTACTCATTCGGTCATACTTTTACACATTCATGATATACAGTACATTTCAATACAGACAGTGTCTTAAAATCAATTGTATGACTATTGTATAGCACTACATTGTGTTAAATCTTTGTAATATTTACATACTGTAAGATTTTTGAACAGACTAAAAACTAAATGTTTTTCAATTTGGTTCGTTCTGAGCAGAAACGGTATATTTTCGTTTCGGATCTGATGTTCTGCAGCCTCCTTGCCAATTGGTAACCAGTAAGAATTAAAACAAAACATTTGAAAAAGACTGCACTCTGTGCTAAGGGTGAGTGAAATACCACTCTCTGTGTTGCCAGATCTCACAAGAGAAACAAGCGACCTGGCCTGGAAAAAAAGAAAGAAAAAAAAAAGCATAAAATAAGGGAGGGACAACTTCACCCAAAATAAATGAAAATATAAGCAGTTTTATTTTTCCCCATGTGGGGAAATTATCAGCATAGGAATCACAGCAAGCACAGCATTCAGTAGCCTCTATAAAATAACATCTTTTCAATAAATGTACTCTTAATATTTAAAATTTAAAATCAATTAATAGCCAAAATCTTTCTCTCCTATATATATAAGCACACACTGTGTTTGCACGTATACTAATTATTTAATTTTAATAATTTAATATATATCTTTTTTTCTTCCCAATTTGGAATGCCCAATGCACTCTGAGTCCTCATGGTGGCGTAGTGACTCACCTCAACCCGGGTGGCAGAGGATGAATCTCAGTTGCCTCCACTTCAGAGACCATAAACCCACGCATCTTATCACGCTTATAGATATAGTGCACGTGGAGGCTTCACGCCATCCACCGTGGCATCTACGCACAACTGACCACACACCCACCAAGAGCGAACCACATTATAGTGAACATGAGGAGGTTACCCCATGTGACTCTACCCTCCCTAGCGACCAGGCCAATTTGGTTGCTTAGGAGACCTGGCTGGAGTCACTCAGCACGCCCTGGATTCGAACTCGCGACTCTAGGGGTGGTAGTCAGCGTCTTTACAGATGTGCTTCTCAGTAATAAACCGGCAGCATCAAATCTGTATTAATGCATCATACCTAATAATTCAGTGGAGACTTCGAAACATTTTACCTTGACATTTTTCCTTGCAAGTAATTATTTATAGTTGCAAAAAAAGGTCCTCAGCTTGTCACAGAAAGCTGTATCCACAACGTGCAATTAGGCAAAAAATATGTTATGCAGCAGTTTCCTTCAGAATCAAAGCATATGCTTATCATTTTTAACTAAAAAGCGTGAAGCCTCATTTTTTGGCAACAGAAAGTGGTGTAATTCAGAAAAGTTACTGTGATAAACCCTTTTGGTCTTTTGGTTTCATAAATCAAAATTATTAGTAACTAAATTAACGGGTTATAAACCAGTTACCAGCATTTAAAAATAACATTTTCGATCCTGGCACAACTGAAAGGGACTTTGTTTCCGTTTTCATTTACGTTCTGCAAAAAGTACGTTCATTGTTGGTTTTCGTTTTCGTTCCATAAACCATTTTTAGTTCCTGGTTTAAACCACATATAGACAGTGCATATGCACCATTTCAAATAACGCAAGCTTACAGGTCGTGACATTTGACAGAACTGTGACCTGAGGTCATTAACTAATTTGTAAGCAGTTATTTTCGGGACTGGAATGATGATTTAATTGTTTACATGCACTATTTACACACTGAGCACTTTATTAGGAACACAATTGGTCTTAATAAAGTGCCTGACGTGGTGTTCTGCCAACAAACATGTCACGGTCGAAATCACTGAGGTCACATTTTTTCCCCTGATGGTTGATGTGAACATTAACTGAAGCTCCTGACCAACATCTGCATGACTTTATGCACTACACTGCTGCCACACGATTGGCTGATTAGATAATTGCATGAATAAGTAGGTGTACAGGCGTTCCTAATAAAGTGCTCAGTGAGTGTATATTATAATGACTATGTTTTACCCAATCTATAGCCTCTAGAATGTACTTTATGAACTCATTTAAAACCCTCATTTATAATTTTCTAAGCATTTAGAAAATTGAATATATGGATCATTAACTGAACTGATTTATAAACAGCAGGACACTTGACTTCATTTAGTAGAGTAGAGATTTGTTAATTGTGGTCATATCAATAAACAGCAATGCCATATATTGTTTATTAATAAATTGCCTGTCATGCTTTTTATTCTCTCTTCAGTATGCTTTGGTGTGTATTTAGCACACTGTGTTAAAATTCCTCAGTGACTTCATTACATTTATGCTGTCATTTGCTGCTCTGGTCAGGGCACAACTTTTTACAACAAGCCCAACTCCAGACCCCCCATGTGCCCAATTTGGCGTTTCTAAAAATAAAGATGACAGTCACAACTGTGGCTGCGCTGGGGGGTCCATCCAATCACCTTCCCCGCCATGCGCATCGCCCAATGGGGCGCCTGTATCACTCGCTCGGTCAGATTAGAGAATCACCCATCTTGCAGTTGTATATGGTCATGATGACAGCAGCATACCAGGAGATCCATCAGACTGACGTGTGAGCTCTGCTGTAGGGGGTCTCAGATTTTTAAAGCGCTTAAATGCTTAATTTAACCATTCAAGTATATGAAGCTACACTCCACTCTGCCGTGCGGCTGCTTTACTTTCTGTTCGTCAAGAAAAACTTCATGTGAAACCAGCAGGTATTTATATGTTCTCTCTCGCGGCGTTGTACATTCTAAGGGGTCGTTCACACTGAACTCGTTTTTTAGTTGTTTTTATATGTACCCTAAATACGCGCTACACGTACGTCCGTTATACTCCGCGTCTTCACTGGTTAATTTTTTTTCAGCGTCTCGCGCAGGAGAGTACGCTGAGGCAGTTTAAAAAAAGAACGTTAACTTTTAAAAGCAGGTCTCGAGACACATGCGTTGCGCTGCGATACGAGTTCGGTTTGAACGGCCCCTGAAATGTGACGGTTAATACAATTAAAAAACGTAAAGTTTAGAATTGAAAGAAAGTCGCATTCTGGGAACGTTAATAACGCATTTGTTTTTCATTCTGCTATATTTCATTCCACAGAAAAGTGGTTAAAGACGGTTTCTATCTCAACAACCACTGAAGATTTTACCCCTCACAGCCTTGGAGACCCCCCCCCCCCACACACAACTTTTTAAACAAAACAAAAAAAACAAAAACTATTTTTTACTGCCCCGCTCCCCATCGAGCTGTAAAATTTCGCACGCGGGTTTCTCCAATTGCCGTATAAAAGGGGGGCCAACGAAAAACGGAAAAACATGATGAGCAATAATACATACTACGACCAGCAGCTGCCGCCGCAGTATTACCAGGGCACCGACAACGGCGAGGACGGAGACGAGGAGATGCCGGCCACGGAGAAGGACCTGGCTGAGGATGCGCCCTGGAAGAAGATCCAGCAGAACACCTTCACCAGGTGGTGCAACGAACACCTGAAATGCATCAACAAGAAGATCAACGACTTTCAGAAGGACCTGAGCGACGGTCTCAAGCTCATCGGGCTGCTGGAAGTTCTCAGCCAGAAGAAAATGTACCGAAAGTACCACTCCAGACCCAATTTCAGGCAGATGAAACTAGAGAATGTCTCCGTCGCATTAGAGTTTCTGGAAAGGGAACACATCAAACTAGTATCTATAGGTAAGTCTTGTTTTATTGCTTATATATGCGCCCAAGTCGCTTGTTGTTTTCCGCTCCTAATGGATCTGGTTGAGGGTTAAGGGGGCGTTTTTGGGACGTGACAGACAACTAAAATTATTGATTTTTGTTGTTGTGCCTAATAATTATTGGAAAAACGTTATAAAACCTTTCATTAATAAATATATTAACATGCTTAACGTATTAGTACAGTAAAATAATTTCAATATAAAGCTTAAATAATTTCTACATCGAATAAGTTAGTTTAGGCGTTAACTTGAAAAATGATAAATAAACTATGTTGGTACTTAAATTCAAACATGCAAAGTAAACATTATTCATGATTGTTTGTCGTCTTTATGCGTCATCATGTATCAATCTTAAATTAGAACCCTTGTCATATTTATTCGCTTATTTTAGTATATTTCACAAGTAATACAAAATTTTACTAAATGTGCATCGGATTTGTTAGTAAAAGTAACCGTATTAACTGAAATGTTACATTTACTCACTCTTTTTAATCAATATTATGTAATGAAGTTAAGTAGATTTGACTTCACTTAATAACATTAAAATTGACTCCGAAAAACTGTGTACAAAAAAACTGCGAAATAAAAATTAAGTTAATTGTACCTACTAGTAATTCTTTCAGTCTACTGCACATTTGAATATGAAAACATACAGTATGAATGAAAGTTTCTTTACATTTTTAGCTTTTTAAATGTTAGCTACATTTAATTATTACGTTGCATAACGTAAACAAAAATGTAGACAAAATCCCTTTCAATTGTTCCGGAGTAAATGCTGTTACTGGGTTAATAACTCGTTCATTTCTTTCCGATAATTTTTTTAATGAAACCAAAGATTAAAAGTTTTATCACAGTCAATTCTCGGAACTACACAACTTCCTGTTACCCAAAGAAAGCTTGTTTCACTTGAGATCTGGCAACACTGCAACTTGTATTTCACCCACCCTTAGCACAGAGCACTGTCGTTTTGAAAAGAACGTTATTAAGCGTTCTTTTATTTCGTTCTAACCATTTTCTAATTGGAAAGGAGGCCGTGGAACACCGGAACTGGAACAAAAATACAGTTTCTACGCAGAACAAACTGAAATGAGAATAATTCATTTTTAGTCCCTGGTCATTAATGAAAGTTTTTATAATATTTTGTCAGTTTTATAAAGCTATTATGAAGAGTATTTTGGACATAATCAAGCAGTGGCATATAGAATTGCAGAATGACATCACACCTTGACTCATCAAACATATAATTAGTCCAGATTACTGTATATGCACGCATAGTATCTCCATTTATCTTGCATACGTAAAGAATCAGGGATCACCTTTCTATAGACATTCTTCACTGTATTTTTGGCTCTGATCTGACATGTGCTGCAATAACAATATACAATGCAACAACAGAGCCTAAAGGGCAACACTGAGTTATTCTTTTCAATAAGTTTGAGATCTTTGGTATATTATACCCCTGGGCTTTGGGGCACTGTTATGTTGCATGGTCCCAAAACTGGCACAAGATCAATGCTGGTATAGATTTGTGGATCCACCTCATTTGGAAAGAGACTGCAGGCATGAAATTACCATTGATTAGAGTGTATTCTTAATGAGTCAATGTTTTGATTTCTCTGCTTCCTGCAAACATTTTCAGTGTGCTGAAAAAAAAATCATTTTTCATAGTTTTGATTCTTTTTATCTGTTATTCTTGGCTACTTTTATTGGATTATGTCATTCAATTCTGCATATTAAAGGAATAATTCATCCAAAAATAAAATTTCTCTCATCATTTGCTCACCCTTATGCCATCCCAGATATATATGAATTTTTTTCTTATGCAGAATACAAGAATATCTCAGCTCTGTAGGTCCATACAATGCAAGTGGATGGTGAGCAGAACTTTGAAGGTCCAAAAAGGACATAAAGACTGCATAAAAGTAGAAAAAAGCAGAGCACTAGATGGCACTAGGAAGTGTAATCGATGAATCAAGGAAACTGAGGGCATTTTCAGACTTGTAGACCATTTACTTTGTTCCGAAATGGGGACTAAATTGTTACAATGTTGCATTTTCTCCTTGGTTTCGGATCGCTTTCATATGGCAACATTAACAAACAGACCAAAATGTGCTTACGCAAGTCACATGAGAGTGAACTGTCCCATCATTGGTCAAACCGCGTTGTTTTTTTCTGGGGCTCCGCTTATACCGGCCGGTCGGTTATCCATCAAGATGCATGGAGAACAGCTCAGCGGGCTTATTTTGGCTTTTTGTCCAATCACCGTTATATTCATTTATCAGTTTGAGCGGGAATCAAGGCTTCGTCTGAAAAATAATACTGCTGAAGAAGAGCAATCACAAGACATTTTTAGAAAAGAAGGCGTGCCATGACGTGCTCACCCACGGAATTTGTCACCAAAGATCTATCATTTATGTTCATGGTTATTCTCATATCTATTGCTTATCTAATCGCTATAGCCTATCAGCATTTCATGAATGTTTAACCCTCTTTTGCATCGTGTTGCCTTAAAACATTTATGGTCATGTAAATGAATTGCATGTTATAGGTATTTGTGTGAAATTTGTGTGATCATGCATAGTGATGGAGGTTGGTTCGTTGTTCCGTTGGGTCGGTTTGTATTCTCAAGCGAACTGCTCCAGAGTTCGTTTGCAATCTGTCCGAAACCACCTCGTTCAGGCTGTCTCCGACCGATTGTTTTGGTACAGATCCGAGTGCGATTGTGTGGTCATATATGCCTAAATTAATCAAACCAAGGGAGAAAACATGCCAGGTTCCGAAACAAATGCTCCAAACGAGCCATGTGTGAAAACGCCCTGAGATGTCAAGATGTATATTGAAAAAATTAAACCAACTGGAGCACTTCAGAAGACATGGATTAAACCACTGGAGTCTTATGGATTACTGTTAAGCTACATTTATGTGCTTTTTGGAGCTTCAAAGTTCTGGTCACCATACTCTTTCATTGCATTGACCTACAGAGCTGATATATGTTTCAAAAAATGTGTTCGTGTTCTGCAGAAAAAGAAAGTCATACCCATCTGGCATTTCATGAGGGTGCAAATGATGAGAGAATTTTCATTTTTGGGTGAACTAGCCCTTTAAAAAAAGGTGCTGATTATTAGATATTCTGATCACCTACCACTAAACTAAACTAGGACTTCAACATCAGTAAATGTGGACTTATTTAGGCGAATTCTTGTGTATCAACAGCTGCGCTAGGCTTAATCTGTTTTATCGTAATGCACCAATGAACATAATTAGACATATTAATCAAAAAGCAGGGTTGCTGTTTCTGGATATTTTGGCTTCTTTGGATAAAATGACCCTGGGATTTGTTCCAGGGTCAGTGTTGGTGGTTTTGCAATGGGGAAAGTGCTAGATTGTTCTGGTGGCTAGTGGGTAGGTGTCAGGTCAGCATGACATTTTCTCAAAACAACTAGACATACAACAACTCTGCGATAATGAGAGGAGAGAGAGAGAGAGAGCAATGCTCATTACTATTACTGTTGTTTTGCTGGTAATAAAGATAGACAAATGATAAAAGATAGTTCCTGAACTCAAATGGCAGAGCATAGCACTTTCAAAACAAGGTCATGGGTTTGATTCCCAAGGAACACACATAGTGATTAAATGTATACTTTGTATGCACTGTAAGTTGATTCTGTTAAATGCATATAAATGTATAAGTAGGACTTTGACTGCAGATGTGACTTCCAATACGAGCCAACCGTATTTACACAGTAGCACAGGACAGCAGGGCATTCAGTCGGCTTTCATTGATAATGAGACAGATCTTTCCAGAAGTGTACTTGCCTCTACAAGAGAGTGAAGTGTGACAGAAGTGCAGGAAATACTCTCATACCCTTGCCCAAGAAGCTGTGTGTCTGTGTGAGTGAAATGGAAGTTGGCCTGCTGCCTCAACAGGAAATAGCACTCACCTCATTTGTTTTATCACTACATACAGTCACTCATGCAGATGTAATGTGTGAGAAATAAGCAGTAGCCTATCACATGAATAGTTTCAATATAACGCTGTTATATTGAAAATCAGCCGGCTTGTGTTTCAGCAGTGTAATTGAATATTGAAAGTATTGTTTAATATGACTACATTAGTTACACCAGGTATTTTCTAATGAATTTTAGGGTTAGATCACATAGAAATAGCTCTCTGAGGTACAACTACTCAATGTTGCTTTTCACAGTGTACAAGGCTACAGGCCTGATATTTGAGTAGCTTCTTTTTTCTTATTAGGAACTTTTTTCTTTATTAAGAACATCTGTACACCTACTTATTCATGCGACTATCTAATCAGCCAATCGTTTGACAGCAGTGCAATGCATTTAATTATTCAGATACGGGTCAGGAGCTTCAGTTAATGTTCACATCAACCATCAGAATGGGGAAAATCCTTATCTCAGTGATTACGACCATGGCATGATTGTTGGTGCCAGACGGGCTGGTTTGAGTATTTCTGTAACTGCTGATCTTCTGGGATTTTCACACACAACAGTCTTCTAAAGTTTGCTAAGAATGGTGCCAAAAACAATAAACATCCAGTGAGGGGCAGTTCTGCAGATAGAAACGCTTTGTTGATGAGAGAGGTCAACAGAGAATGGCTGGACTGGTTCGATCTGACAGAAAGTCTACAGTAACTCAGATAATCCCTCTGTACAATTGTAGTGAGCAGAATAGCACCTCAGAATGCACAACACGTCGAATCTTGAGGCAGATGGTCTACAACAGCATACGAGCATGTGAGGCACTTTATTAGGACCTATAGTGTGCAAAGATGGACAAGCAGAATTAATCAAACAGTGAAACGTCCCATTGTTCTTGAAACACTGCTTGTCAATCAAATGAATAGACTGTTGTATAACATAGCTATAGATTGACATGTTCACACTTATCAAGACTTTAATATGATGAATATATAACTCTAATTAGACAGACTGTTGTTGACCCAATACACTGAAAAAGTGGTAACCTGTAACCGTTACTTAATGATCTATTTCTACTTGATTTAAAGGTGCTGCAAATGATTTCAGCCATTCTACTTCCACGAGACTGAGCTGTTGCATTAGCCACACCCCCTTTTTCCAAAACCCTGCACTCCACAAAGAAACCAAATTACCTTTTTTTAAACTGACACCGACCAGAAGTGGTTTTCCAAAACAACAGCAGCAAAATATTGCCCTTAACTGAGAACTGTTATGAACAACATGGCATAAAATTGTTTTGCAACTGCAATACTATGAGAACGCGCAAAATAATTGAATGGCAGAAAGCATCAGAGACACAATTTATTTAGGGTTATTAAATAACCCTGATTGTAAGCAAAACTGTAGAATATATAGCTGACAAAAATGTATAAAAAATCTATACATCCTCCCAAAATGTTGAGTTGGCTGGAAGTAATGATGACTCTGGACAGGAATCTTTAGCTTTTAGCCCTTCTTTGAGTGAGTGAGTGATTGATAGACAGACAACTGGCCTCTGGTTTCTATTTAGTAACAGGTGCTTTAAATAGTTGTGACATGGTGGAGGGTGGAACCAGGTCGTGATTATACACACCCGGTCCCTTATCAGGCTAATTAAGCCTCCGAGAGGGATAAAGGCCGATTGCGGACGGTGGTGCGGGAGAGAGAGATAGTTTATGGACATGTCCGTCATGTGTGTGTGTGTGTGTGTGTGTGTGTGTGTGTGTTTGTCTTTTGTTTCAGTTTTATATTTAACTATTATTTATATTATCAAGTCGGTTCTCGCTTCCTCCTTTCCATTGAACTGCGTTACAATAGTCTAACAGACCCAGAGAGCGACCCCTTGTAGGTTATTTGGGTTGTAAGAAAGAGAAAGAGTGAGTCACTGATAAAGTTGATGAGTACATGACAATAGACCAGAAAGAGTGTCACCCTTTTCTCTCTTTCCTTCTCTCTCATTCTCAATCTCACTGACTGGTGATGAAGGACAGTGGGTGTGCAGAAAGGATGTCCAGATTGATGTAGATAGATAGGGTTGGACAGCCAGATAGACACTTGATTGTGCAGGGAGGTTTTGTTTGATTTTTATATAATGAGTGTGGTTATGTGGGCCCCTTAAATGCGTTCGGGACTTTATTAGGAAAGTGACTTATCACAGCCAAGTCATGCTCTACTTCGCTCTTTGTATTTCTTTTCTGGCTCATTAAGCAGAAGTTTCCGCTGCAGTTTTACACTTGTGATTTAATCGATTCACCCCTTGTTTCAGATGAATTTAGCATGTTTTATCTTTTAGTAGCATAGCAGAGCTTCTCTGTTTGGGTTCAGCTCTGTGCAAGCTTGGGCTGCAGACATAAAATAAGGATAATTCAGGGCTTATCAGTAATGAGTTATTTTGCTATCACATAAATGATAAAGCAACATAATCATAATCAAATGTTAGAAAAAAATATATTGACACTTTTCATTAAACCTGTAGTTTTATTTACAAAACAAACAAAAAAAAAACTATATAAAATGCATTATGATTTTAATCTGGAAAATTTGCTGGAAAATTAACTGATTCATGGTTTTCAACCCATTCAAACGGATGCTCCGACTATGATTCTTATTCTAGAGATGTCTCACACTCTCATAAAATCATGTAACTATACCTACATTTTTGCTAATTTAATTTTAACGTGACTCGTTCTATACATTGTGGCAGTTTCATTGTGAACTTAAGACAAGAGACATTACAACAATTACTTTTATTGCCTTTAACACATCCAGGGCCAGCTCGACCCAATAAACAACATAAACATTTGTTTAGGGCCCCGTGATTGGCCCCACCCACCACCCCCATTTATTTTATTTTTTGCCCATCAATTACTCTAATCAACAAAACACACAACCGTATCAATGAAACGAAGTATGTTTCATTCCGTATATTTTTTCTAAATTAACTAGAATTTTCTAGAAACCTGTAGGGCCCCTGTGAAGCTTTCCACTAAGGAAGACACGGGAACCAGCGTCGGCTTCAAGATAAGATTTTTAACTATACACTTTCTGTTCGATACACAATCGTATAACACACGTTCTTTTAGTTGCTACTCTGGGTGTAGGCACTCTCTCTCCCGAGGCTGTGTGGCTGCTGCTCTTTTATGCCGCTCTCCTCATGCTTACTGCAATTAGACACAGGTGTTAGACATAATTTAGCTCAGGTGTAAGCGCCCTTACCGCTTTTCTCTCCTGGACGGGTGCTTGACCACGCCCCCGCTGCCACAGCCCCATACACTATTTTTGTTTAGGACCCCCAAAACCCTAGGTCCGGCCCTGAACACATCAGAAGTAAAACGGCAGAGTTTTAGTTCGTAAACACATATTTTTAGCTCTGTTCCACACACAATGCTACATGTATTGTAAGGTGATACATTTTAACATTTGCAACTTTGCATTTATATAACCATCTACATTTACAAGCTTGTGTGTGTTCAGACTGGATGGTAGCTCAACTGATTGATGATGTGATGCGGTAGGAGTCCGGAATAATATGAGTTAACATGGTTTCTTCAGCAATTGTGATTTTCATCTCACATTTGCTTTTTCTGACACTATCGGTTAAGAATACTTTCAAGATTCATGGAGGGGGGTAGGCAATTGGCAATATCTAAGCTGTGTGCACATAGTGCTTTGTGTGGAATATCTAAGGATCTATGGTTATGTTGTGTGTTGGCTCATTTTAACGGGAATCCCCACTTCTCAGTAGTGATATGTGATATTTCATGTTATGTTTATTTTCCGGATGTTATAAGCGAAAATGTGGCTTAAAAGCAACACCTTTTGACATGTAACATGTATGTCAAAGACATGTACTTAGCTATTACTCGCTATATTTTTGTCTGAGAGTAAACAAATAGGCTGGTTGTATTCTAATCATTGAGAGCTTACCAATGACATATGACACATGGCTATTTGATCAGTTTTATGTTTTTATTGATTATAATAATATGTACATTGCTAAATTATCAAAACGGAACACTTCTGATCTGTCTACACATTTCAAAGCACTCGTTCAGTTTTGGTCATAATGTGTACAGGCATTGTAAAGTACAGCTTCTAAGCTTTAAAATGATTCCTATATTTTGTTGGTCAAGAAGACTGTATTTATTGATATTTTGATCATAATTTTTTTTTCAGCAGGCCAATCAGAATTTAAGGGGTTAATCTTAGAAACCATCTTTTTTGAGGAGATTTTACACACGTTTTGGCCACCATAGTTGTAATAAACCACAATATATAATTTTGCAAAAATGTTGCCACAGTTACGGAACTTTTATGAGATCAAGCAGCATGTACATGTAATCTAGTGAGAATTTAAGTGACAGTTCCATCCATTTGGTCAAAAACTCTCAAACAATGACCCCCGGCCATAGTTCCATTCTTATTGTTGAGCCTTGGGATTTCAGTCTGGAGTTTTCACTAAGCAGCAGTATTAGTCAGGCAAGATAGAAATGAATAGTCTTTCTTTTTACGAACAACAAGAGGCACTTGATTCAACAATCTTCGGTCACTCGTAGACATGTTCTCTCCCCCTCTTTCTCTGTTGTGTCGTCCTGCTCTTTGCATACAACAGCGTCTTTAATTGTTACCATGTGTCAGGGACTAGTCAGTTCAGTGGAATGTTAAAGCACGGCCAGCGAACACCCCCTACATACACTCACGCACTACTCTCCCCCTTTTCAGAGATTTCACATGGACATGGTGCTTTCCTCAATTTGTCCCAGTCCTGTTTGCTTTATTCATATCTTTAATGCCCAAAATGTACTGTTTCTTCATTGCATACAATAATGCTGGATATCAGCAAGCAACGCTACAGACAATCCAGGTGCATCCTGAGTTGGGGGTTATCAGGTGTGTGTGTTGAACAGTTTCAGCTTATATTGCCTTTGTTCTTGTGGGAAACTCAACGGTTTGTATTAAACAATAAAGAACAGTATTTATTTGTCACTGGTTGTATTTCGATTATTTTTGTCACTCTTAGAAAAATGTTTTATATCTTAGAGTTTATACTGTTACTGTTTTAAGAGAAGTGTATGATTTTGTGAATGAAAAACAGCTGTGAATACCGACACTCCAAAGAATGACTCCAATTGCACTGTTCATAGCAGCAAATAGGTTTCAGAGATTCAGAAGTTGTTTATTCAGGATAATATCTGACAAGTGCTATGTGATCTTCTGTTACTGTCTAAACCCAAGACTGTCCGCAAGCTCCAGGTGTTTAATGGACCATGCAAGAGAACAGAAACTGATAGAGACAGATGAGGGAAATCTGTATTGGTTATGGAATGCTGTTTTAGGGGTGCTGGAAGTCCGACTTGGACTTCAGCTCTGTTGTAAGTGGTATCTGAGCCTCTCTTTAATGTTTTCAGCTGCTCACAGTGATGCTTTGTGTTTTTTTTTAAGCATTTCTCAGACTTGTTTTGATGTAAGTCTGAAATACTGCATTTAAAGGAATAGTTCACCCAAAAATAAGTGCTCATTAAAGCTTAAGAGCATTAATGGCTTCAGTGGAATGACGCTCTATCTCTAACTGCACAGCTGTCTGGGTTATTGATAGGGTCAGAGGTCAAGATCATGACTGTTTGCTGGCTGATAATAGCAATGACATCCTATTACATCTTATAACAGGTGTATTAAAGCAGCAATTACTACTTCTCCTCGCTTTGTTGAAGTCTGTTGGATTTACTGTCTATGCAATGTCTTCTGGGTCACTTTATCAGTTCTTTATATGACTCAGGGAAGTTTACTGTCCTTGGCAAGCATGAGGTTGTCCTCTGATGATTATTTGTCTGTATTGTGATAAATGTGAGGCTGGGAGTCAGACAGCCTGTGTGCACTCAGGGGTGTTTGATGTCAGCAGTGTCAGGCGCAGAGGGCTGTCTGTGGCGTGCTGATGATGTCATCAGCTGCCTGACCCTGGGTTGCCAGATTGAGTCAGACAGGAAAATCCTGTTGTTCAAATAGCCTGGCGTCTTTGCTTCCCTCATCTTGAACTCCTCAAGATATGATTTGTAATTTTGCAATGTATGTAGGAAATCGTGACCACTCACATTAAAATGAAGACAGAGTGCAGCTTTAAAGAAAAAATACTAATAATATGGTAAATATATTTCTCATTTCTTATGAATGGTGCAATTCTCTGTTCTTTCTTGTGGATTCCATGGAATTTAAAAGGCACTGGAGTAGTTCAGGGCTCTTTTTAAAAAGAGGCTTAACAAGGCAGTAAAAATCAGTTTTGTCTGACATTTGACAACTTTATCCCAAGGCTGTACTCTTTCTTGAAGTGTTTTTGTGGGATGGTAACATATAAATGGCTGAGACATGCACAATTAATGCTACATAGGAATTTTACAGGGAACTATTTAATTTTGGAAAATAAAGGACTGTTTGTGAATGTGTCCTGTGTGTATGTGTTTACCAATGTAGCCTGATGTGATATTGAAATCTAAACGATATTGAAATCTGGATATACTGTATATGCATACATACATACATACTTGTTTATAATCTTTTTGTCTAATTCTTATTGGTAACTGCTTTGGGTGTCCTATACGCGCCCTTCTTTCTAGAGCCCTAGGGTGACCAAGCTTGTCCTATTCCAGGCATTATGGGAGGAGACTGGGACAAAGGCATCTGTGTGCCTGATGTGGATGGAACTTCATCTTCTGAAGCTTTGTTGAGTGTGGGGTAGGGAGGGCGGCTGCATGCTATGAGTAGACAGCTAGGATATGTGTGTGTGTGTGTGTGTGTGTGTGTGTGTGTGTGTGTGTGTGTGTAGTGTGTTGGCTCTAGCAAGGGAAGGAAGATCTTTGAGCACATCAGTTGTTGGTTTAGGATGCCTGTTAGCAGCTGTGATGGCAGCTGATGGGGTTCACTCAGGAGAAGGAAGGGTCTGACTGCTCTGCTTACTACAGACAAAACTCACAAAGAGTACTGTGCTCAGTTTACTCACTGTGTCCACTGTATCACTTTGCATTGTCCTCCTAACGTGCTACGTGTGTTAATATACAGCCTAATTGAACTTGTTTTATTCAAGTCAAAAATATTATTATTATTATTATTTATAATATTAGAGACACTTTACAACAAGGTTATATTTGTTAACAATAGTCAATTCATTAGGTACCATAAACCTTTATGATATTTTTACAGCATTTATTAATCTTGATTAATGTTCATTTTAAAAATACCGTTGTTCATTAGTAGTTTTAGAAAAAAGCATCTGCTATATAATGTAAGTACAATTTATTTAAAAAACTATTAGTGTATGTTGAAATGAACATCTTCCAAGATTATTAAGTGCTGTAAATGTATTGTTCATTGTTAGTTAATGTTAAATAATGTTGTTAAGTAATGTTAAATTGATAGTTCGTCCCAAAATGAAAATTCTCTCATAATTTACTCACCCTCATGCCATCCCAGATGTGTATGACTTTCCTTCTTCTGCAGAACACAAACAAAGATTTTTAGAAGAATATATCAACTCTGTAGGTCCATACAATGCAAGTGAATGGTGACTAGACCATTCAAGCTCTAGAAATCTCATAAAGGCAGCATAAAAGTTCATATGAATTGGTTTAATATGCCTTCTGAAGCGATGTAATCACTTTGGGTGAGAAACAGATCAATATTTCAATCCTTTGTTTTTTAAACTGTAAATCTCCACTTTCAATTTAAGTATGTGAAAGTAAATAAGAACCAAACCTTTTCAAATAATTACAAAAACGTAAAAAAAAGAAATCTCACATTTCACAAAAGAAAATTCATTTCTCACATAATATTGAATTCCATTTAATTTTTTTGCATGCCACAATAAAAATCCAAGTTAAGTCTCAGATCAAGTAGAAATGGTAACATTTGAAAATGTTCACTTTTTACATTGTTTTCTGGCTGAACTTTTACCAAACAAAAGTGGAGGAAAGAACTAGAATAGGACAAGTGAAGAAATTCTTCTTTCTTTTGTGGAATTTGCTAAGGTGTTGTTTTCGCTATGTGAAATATCTCCTCCGGAGTTTGGGTTTGGGCCTCCTGAGATCTGAAAGACTTATTACTGTGTTTTATTACTGGTTCACATTGGAGACAGCCTTTTATTCTGGCCATTTGACAGTAAGAAGAGGAATAACACTAAGGCCAATAGTTTTTCAAGGATCCCTCTTCAAACACCCTATAAATATTAGCCTCATGTATTTAATATAATATGTCCCTTTGATATAGGGTGCCTCAGTCAGTGGTGAGACATTAGATATAACTTGGCCTGCATGGTACCTGTGCATTTTATGGTGAGGCGGTATCTAAGTAAACCCTTATATTAGCCGCTGATGAGAGTGTGTATTGCATTTTATTACTTACCACATTACAAAAGTAGATTTGTCACTTGTTATGTTTTATGATTATGAAGTGGATGTGAATGATCTCAAAGTGTCTGTGTGAGTAATTCCATTGTTTTTGCTCTGTTTTCAGCTTTTTACACTTAAGGACAGTTTTAAAGGCCCACTGGTGCTATCTTGTTTAATTACGCATTAAACATTTATTCAGCTGCTCTCACATATGTCTGTGGAATACTTCAGTTCAGCTGTGGTGTGTTCTTATTGTTCATGGTCATCACAGGTCAACAAGACCATGTGGCAAAACAACAGAATGTTGGTTGCTGATGTCCTTTTTTTGGGCATTAGTACTAGTACACAACACCTGCTACAACACATGTGCCATTCCTCAAGATGTACATGTATGGTTTGTGTGTGTGTGTATTCATTTGGAGTTCTTTCTTCACGCCAAAGTTCTACAGAATGGTTTTTGCCATGTTTCACCAAGAGCTTTGTATGTTTAGTCAAGCATTTTGATCAATATGAAGGTGCCAAGCTTGTATAGGATACAGCTTTCATATCCATAGTGATATATTAGTGTATAAAAACGTGTTTATGTGGAATAGACATTGATAAATGAACAGCTCTTTCATTGTCCAGACCTGCTGTTTCAACCTGGGTTTCTGAGTTTATTTCTCTTTGACCTTTGCGTTCTGGTGCGGTGCTGATTGAGGAAGTCAGTGGCTCCCTTGCAAATGCTCCCAACGGCTGCCATCTGACAGTATTTGGCAACTGGGGGTCATGTATCTCACATCATACCTAAAATTTCATTCGGTACTCTAGAAAAGAAGAGATATAAGCTTAAAGGGATAGTTCACCCATAAGTTTTAATTTGTCATCATTTATTCACCCTCACATTGCAAACCTGTATGACTTTTTTCTTCTGTGGAACAAAAAAAGGATATGTTTTGAAGAATTTTGAGACTGTTCCTTTCCATACAACAAAAGCATACATTAACCAGGGCCTGTCAAGATCCAAAAATGACAAAAAAGAAAGATGAATTATCATCTAAGATAGCCCATATGACTTTGCGGTATATTCAAAGTTTTCTGAAGCTTTGTGTTAGGAACAGACCAATATTTGTTATTCACTGAAAATCTTCCACTTTGCTGTCGTTCTCTAATTTGATTTGTGCATTGTGCATATTTAAACATGTTGAGATGTTTTATGTCAATGACACTAATGTTTTATTATTGTAATTTTTTTTACTGTATTTCAGTAAATATTATGCTGTTGTTGATTGATTGTTCTTATTAAAGTCAGCGAGAATGAAAGACCTAGTAGAAAGTACTAATATGATGTATAAATACTTTTTTTTCCCTCCCCTTTTCTCCCCAATTTGGAATGCCCAAATCCCAATGTGCTCTGAGTCCTCATGGTGGCGTAGTGACTCGCCTCATTCTGGGTGGCAGAGGACGAATCTCAGTTGCCTCTGCATCTGAGATGTCAATTTGCGCATTGTATCACGTGGCTTGTTGAGTATGTTACCACGGAGACATAGCGCGTGTGGAGGCTTCATGCTATTCTCACACCATCCACGCACAACTCACCATGCACCCCACCGAGAGCGAAAACCACATTATAGCAACCATGAGGAGGTTACCCCATGTGACTCTACCCTCCCTAGCAACCGGGCCAATTTTGTTGCTTAGGAGACCTGGCTGGAATCACTCAGCATGCCTTGGATTCAAACTTGCGACTCCAGGGGTGGTAGTCAGCATCTTTACTCACTGAGCTATGCGGGCCCCTGATGTATAAATACTTTAATGTTTAAATGATATATGATTTTTTCATGCTGCTGTAATTAGAATATTTTAATGTCCATCTTTTTCGTGTATCAGTAATGAGAATTGGGTGGTAAAATGAGTCATGAAAATAATGTCACAATGTAACAAACCTTAATGGCCCTAAAATAGGCTTCATTTTCCATGTGCAAAATACAATTTCTTATTTGTTTCTTTTGATTTTAAACCAGGGCATTTTCTTGACAAATTTCGAGGAATGACCCAATCTGAATTTTTGCAATTCCATCAAGTCTTTTCATGTTTTATATTCTTTTACATGTTCTACATGTGCTGAGATTCAGTCTTGATACTTTTCCCCTGGGGGCTGTCATTTAAAGCAAATGCTTGGTGTGTGTGTGTGTGTGTGTGTGTGTGTGTGTGCATGTGTGTGCGTGTGTGTGTTTGCTATCTCTAACACACATCCATTGTTCTTCTGAGATCCTGTGGAAAATGTGAGTTGTGATGGCATGTGTCTATGTGTCTTCACACATTTTCCTCTCCTTTACTCCTGGTCTGTCTTTGTCTGTTAGAGAGATGCAGTAATGGAATGACATTTTCCTGCCTCTCTGCAGAACTCTGAACTTTGCCTCTTGGACATTGGACACACGCTCACACAATGTAATCTCAATATTGTGTCCATGGCTTCAGGATGTGACTTCAGGCAAGCCTGTGTTTTGTGTGCAACTCTGTAATCGTTCCTCCTAGAGAGAGACAGAGAACAGGAATGTTATCTTTCCACAGCTACTGGGGAATCCCTGCTCTCTCTCATTCTCTCTCTCTTATAAGTGTGTGTGTGACTGACCTGCTTAATGTCTGTCAGCCCCCTGTGTGGATTGTTTACAGCTCAGATCTCCACTCTGATATTCATGTCATGTGCTCAGCTCCATTACTTTCCTTTCAAGGCCTCTGGGGATGCAGGACACATGTGTTTATGTGTGTGTTGAAATAGTGTTTTGTCTGTCTTCTTGCAGACCATCATGTTAGTTCATCTTGAAACTCAGAGATAATACATTCTACATTACTGTTCTTGTGCAGGTAACGTTTGAGGCACCTCTTGTGTTGATCTTTATGTTTTTGTTTTTTTATTACATTGAAAAGCTGAGTTGTATTGTAGAGTTGCACTTTATTGTGTTTTATGGTATTTAAGCCTTATTAAAACTGAAGAAGTCACATTATAAGGATTTTATCCCCCTTTGAAACAGAATTGGATGAAATGTTTGATCTTTGCTAGGGTCAGACATTTTTGCACTCTGGGCAAAAATGCCTCATATCCAGGGGCGTTGCTAGACATAAAGTTTTACTGGGGCACAGGCCCCATTACTCATATCGTTTTTTATTTTTCTTTCTTGAAAGCCTGCTGCGTGCAAGAACTGTGGAACTATACAAACTTCCCTTGCTTAACCCACTATTCCTACACCACAACAAGTACTGGGAAAGATAAACGTGTAGAGATATTCATCTTTATGAAAATATTTACTTAAGTGTCTTGAATCATGAACATTCTCAACATGTTTTACGGCATAAAATGCATGCACTGTATAAGCAAATAACAAAACCGGTGAAAACTTTCTTGCACATTTGCTTTCTTCTATATTACTATATTATAGTAAGTCTATGGAATGGCATTATCCAACGTCAGGCAAAACGGCCTCAGACAAAACGGCTTTAGACAAAAAGGTCTCAGAATGAGCAGAGAGTTGGTCGCTAGGCAGAGTTGGTAGCTAAACTGTCTTAATTTGGTTGCTAGCTTGCGAAACTAGCTGAGCTATCTCTAACTTTATAAATGCAGATGTGTTGTTTCGATAAATTAATAACTAGCTAGCTAACATAATTGGTATAAGTTTAAACTGATGTTTGAAACTCATTAAGTTTACTTGCAATAACAACTCAAATCAAGCCAAAATATAGTCCTTTTTAGTCGCTAGTTAATTAGCACACAGCAGCCATAGTTACTGCCAACTGTTTATGTAGTGTCCTAAACTAGCACTAGCTTATTCAATTATTATTTTCATATCCAAAAGATCGATTCATTGTTATCATACACAATCAAAGACAGTACTACAGAACACAAAAACATTTTTATTTTCTCTGCAATTCCATATACTTGACAGAGGTTTTCCTGAGACTTGATGCTTTTTCATCTGATGTCTGAAAACTGACTCTAACTGCTGAGGATGTAGTTTGTTTATCAACTTTTACCTCCCTCAAACTCCTCTCTCCTTTCTGCTTCCCAGTCCCTGCTTCGTCCAAAGAATTTTCTGATCCATCTACAGGAGCCAATAATGTTTGAATCAAAATAAGATCATCAGTATTATTTAGAATTTTACTTTAGTTCTGTATTTACGTGCGACACCTGGGTAGGGTTGCACCAGTTGTGCGTTAGTTCTCACCTAAGTTAGGCCGTAAAGTTCACACTAACGGCTTACTAGTTAGTTTGTAACTAAGTCGGTGCTTAATTTGGTTGTACCACCCGCTCTTAAGGCAAGACTTAACTCTCCATAATGTAATGCGTAGTCTCATAATATGATATTTACCTGTATTGAGCCAATAAACAGCCTTCAAATTTGTACACAGAAGTGTTAATTGTTATTCCAACCATTACTCCTGGTCAGAGGCTTCCGTAAATATTTCGTTTATACTTAGGGTTATGTTCTACCTAAGTTTAATGGTGCAACGCTCAAATATTTAGTAGTGCGTAAGTTGTGACTTAGTGCCCATTTATGCCACAACTAGGCTAAGTTGTAACATACTGTATGTATAGCTAGTACAACCGGCCCCTGGACTTGTGTGTGTGTGTGTGTGTGTGTGTTTGTGCGTGCTGCAGTGGCTTTGGTCATAGCATGCGCACAGGCGTGCGCCACACGGACAAGGATTAATCTGCATGAATCAGATTTGTGTTTTCGGTTAAACTGCATTGCTTTTACAAGCGTTGATTGGGTGGGTTACTGCATTGCATTTAGATAGATCCATTTATTTTTTCAGAGATTATCAATTTAAATGAATGCACTGACAAATAAAGTAAATTGTTAAAACTCAAACTTGAGGTTTTACTGGGGCACAGCAGATTTATACTGGGGCACGTGCCCCAGTAAAAAGGGTCTAGTGACGCCCCAGCTCAAATAAAAAATTTGGATGCAAAAAATAAGTGAACTCCTCAGTTTTATTTTGATCTTATTTCTATTTGAAATTTAATTTATTTCAATATTCTATTCCTGGCCTAGTCTTATGAGAACTCGACATAGCGAAATCTTAATATATCGGACATCTTGGCCCATACTAAAAGGGATGAATTTTATTTCAATGAAAACCAACAAATGATCAGAATTAGAAATCGATACAATATACAGGAATACAGGAATCAAATTTAGCCACTATATACCCTAAAAATTATGTGTTGGATTTACTGAAATATGTACCTTGCATACATTTTAGGCACTTGTGAAAAATTTTGCATAATGTGAATAAATTCAATTTATGGTCATTTTATGTCAGCATAACTAGAAAACCTATGTTTTTACACAAAAGTATTAGTTCATTCTACTTTATTTACCTCAAAAGCTAATAACATGAATAAGATTTAACAACTAATAGCACTTTGTTTCAAATTAAGTTTAATAGTATTGTTTCTGCCTAATTAAATTGGCTCAAAAGAAAATAATGATGATTGATTTTTTTCTTTTTGATTTCTTGATTTCTTATGATTATCCCATCTTATACTTTAATTACAACTTGCCATAATTACGACTTGAACTGTGTGTTTTTTTGTCTTTACATAAACAGAGCTCATAGTTTCATTTATTATATATTCTCTCTAGAAGAGGAGGCATGTGTTTGTGTGTTTGTGCATATGCCTGTGTGGGTGTATGTTGAATACTTCCCGAGGCAAAATGTCTCTTCCACACAGGGTCTATTGTGTCCCTGTCTTCTGCCCTAGTGATCATGGCAAACTTTCCATCTCCTCCAGAGACACTGTGTTGTCTGTTTGGTTACTCCAAGCAACACCCGACTGTCACCTGTTGCATTTAACCAACACAAGCTGAATTGGTGGATACTCAGATTTATGCAATTCTGTTTGTTGATGCTAGTGGTGCAGAAATGTATGCTTAGTTGTGTGGTTTCAAGTGCCTTGATGAAGATTTAAAATTTCCCTTTTCAAACGATTGATTGTAGAGGCCAAATAGTATCCAGCCATTGATAATGAATTCTCTGTATTCCAAATAGAAATCCCATGTGCAACCAACTTGTTATTCTGGAGTGAGACAAATGGGAAAGCACATTTTATAATTCTCCATAACATTCACACTTTCCATGGGATATCCTTTACTTTCCCACTGACACTAAATGATTTGTTCCCAAGCCTTGATTCCATATTTGTTTTCCTACACTTACGCGGTTGTGCTGTACCCGAGCAGGCCTGGATTTCCAGGCCCATGTGATCAGCGGTTCCTCCAAACTCCAAGGGTTATTTGCTGCTGCATGCAGTTTTATGCTGTCGGAAGGAAACACTTAGTATTGATGTCTTTCATTAAGTGTGTTTGAGTCTAGCTGTTTTGCCAGCACTGTGTGTTGGAAAATGTGTTTTATCTTTGAGAGTTTGTGTTCTGCTGGAGTGAAGTTTTCTCAGGGTAGTTTGAAAAGGTTTTAGACATTCGGTAAATAGGGAATAGAGGCCAAAACAATGTGCACTCTATGAGAAAGTGTGGATTTGAAAATGACATTTTATGACATTTTTTAAAGGAAAATAAATCAAATTAATCTGTGCTTGTTGACCACAAATTCATTGACAGACTACACTGAATATGTTCTAAAAATATATTTGTCACACTATTTAAATAAACTGCGAAAATGCAAATAGGTGGTTTCAAAAACAGCATCTAAAATATAGTATACACTTTCCCATATACATTCATATTGATTTTAACCTAAAACATTGATTTTGGAAAAAGTCAATGTCTATATTATTTGTCAGCCCATGTAGTTTTTTGTACTAAATGTAAAGGGGTTTTTGGAAGTAACTGTAAGTTATATCTTGTCAGGATAAGGATCTACATCACACGTTACCACACATTGTCATACAACTACACCAGTCACTTGTTTATTAAAATTACAAGAAGAGGTGTTGCCGTTGAACAGCTGCTGTGTGTGTGTGTGTGTGTGTGTGTGTGTGTGTGTGTATTTGTTGGTTATCTTACTAATATCTGTCTGTACATAACAATTTGCAGGTACATACACCTTTTTTCATCTCTTACTTGCTCTCTCTCTTCCTTTTTCTCTCTCTTTCTTTGATTTATCTGTCTCTCTTTATTAATTTATCTGCAGTTTTAATGTGTTTTATTATTTATGGGAAATAATTGTACATTTGTATTGTCCAAACATTTGCACTTTAGCTGCGTGTACAGAAAACAGTGGAGAATAATATATTTAAATTATTGAAACGTATGTAGAGTTATTGAAAAACAAAGATAAATTGGATAACATTAAATAATACAATGAATTTGGAAATAAAGGTAAAAATCCTTTTAATTATTATTATTAATTTATTATTATTGTTTATTATTATACAAGAAAAAAAACAGAGCTTTTGAACAGTATACATAGTATACGCAAACATAGTAAATGAAACACATTTATTTACATAGTAAATAAAAACAGTATGCATAGAGTTATTGAAAAGGAAGATAACATTTATAATTTTAAAGAAAAAATACATTTGGAAATAAATGTTTAAAACAATATAATACTAATTATTATTATTATATAAGAAGAATAGCCAGAATGTTTTTTAATAAAATATGCAGTTATTGAAAAGGAAAAATAAAATGGAAAACATTATAGAATAAAAATAAATTAAGATAAAAAATAAGAAATAAAGTCCCCCCCATGATAAAAATAATGTTAAAATAATAATAAAAAGTTATTGTTACTATTATTATCATTATTACTGTATAATAAAAATAACAACCATTTAACAAGATTAAATACAATATTTAAAATACTATTTAAAAATAATAATGAGTTAGAGAAATATTAATAATGAAATCTGTCTATCTCTTTGTTTATTAATCTTACTTACTTTTATTCTCTCTCACTTTGTCTTTAAACTTCACCACATATACCAAGAACATTCTCAAATGTTTTCTCTCTGTCTCTTTCTGTTGAGCTTGGCGCTGAGTCCACATAAATGTCTGGATACGAGCCTCTCTAAGCATCTAGATAGCCTTGGTACCAAAAACCATTAAAACCCTGTTCTTGATAGGCGGCCACAGTAAGTGTAACACTCAACAAATGAATGAGAATATCTGCAAAAAAGTAATATATCAAAGAGCAGCAAAGAATTTGATCATGTTTTTGATTACAGCAAGGAATGAAGCAGAGAGAAAAACAGAGCTGTGTTCCCTGGGTTGGCAATATTATTTGTTTGGAGGGATCGGCTTACCTTTGGACCGATGTGCACATTGCAAAGTTTATTGTAGACAGCTCCATTGGGGGTTGATTGAAAGCACAGTCAGATTCAGCCAGAGTCCTGATTAAGTTTCATCTGTGTGTGTGTGTGTGTGTTTTATTTAAACTGACCTCATTCCACAGATCCAGGGTTAGATGACATCAGCCCTTGGCATTCAGTCAGTGACTTAGTCGTGTCCATCTTGATTCCTATTCCAGACTGTAGTCCTATGTCTTTTGACAGGCTGAACACTGCAGGTCTGTGGGGGTGTAGAGAAGGAATTTGGGTTAATTTTAGGTGTAAAAGTGTGAATCTAACTGACAAGAAATTGTATATTTCTCCCCAGAATCAAAAGAAAAATAAGAAATCACATTTTACACAGAAACTGAATCATTGCGTTTTCTGCACTGGTTTTGAGGGAAAATCGGTGCAATTCTGTGTAAGGAATTAAATGTATTAAATGGAACTGAGTACTACACTCTTATTGGTAGCTGAAATCATCTGGAAATTAACCATAATATTTAATAAACAAACATGCAAGGGATTGTTTTTTTCTTGTTCTTTTATTTTGTTGTAAAATATGTCCTGGACATTGCTTAGTGAGATTCACTTTAAAAGTGTATGTGTGACACGTAAACTTTGAGAGAGAGGAGGGGAAGTATGTACAGCCTTGAGAGTTCATCCTTGCTGTTTATTTGTGCACATTTCAAACTGTGAAGGCTATCAACACAGCAGGCGGTCGGAACAAACGGCGTGCAACAAATCACTTTGGATAGACAAAAGAGGATCAATGATATGCTAGGGAGGACTATGTGAAAAATAAACACAGGTGTTTTTATTATTTCTGGCAGAAGAGAAACCTCATCTCATGTTCGAGTGTCCTGTGTTCACATTTGTATTTTACATTTATGCATTTGGAAGACACTTTTATCCAATTCAAGGTACATATTTTTATCAGTTTGCTCAGCAGCTTTTGGGGAGTTTTATGAGTGAAAGTGGCTTCCTTTTAGAAAGTGAATGCGAAATATTTGACACTAATAGTATTGGCCATCTAAATCTAAGCCTGACCCCAAATGTTGATAGATGTAAAGTGTCACAGAATGTGTTATATTTCAACTTTAATGGGAACCCTAAATGATTATACATCCATATTACTAACACAGGATTAATAAAAACTAACCTCAGAACGTTTAATGGCTGAGTTAACTTCTCAGAAAGCACTAAAAACTCTAAAACTAAATCTTATTCTTCTTATCTTGAAAACAATATGGACATTGATTCCATGTGGAATTAAAATCTTCTCTCTCTCATTGCAGATAGTAAAGCTATAGTAGATGGGAATCTAAAACTGATCCTGGGGCTAATATGGACCCTTATCCTGCACTACTCCATCTCCATGCCCATGTGGGAGGATGAGGATGATGAAGATGCCAGAAAACTGACGCCCAAACAGCGTCTTCTAGGCTGGATCCAGAATAAGGTCCCCCAGCTGCCCATCAACAACTTCCACAGGGACTGGAGAGATGGCAAAGCGCTGGGAGCCCTGGTGGATAATTGTGCCCCTGGTGAGTAGACCTTTATAAAAAAGGACCGTGGTACAGTGATAGTAAAAGATGGTAGGACGAATCTCAGTTGCCTCAGAGTCTGAGGCCATCAGTTCGCCCATGTTATTACGTGGCTTATTGAGTGCGTTACTGCGGAGCATCCATGCACAACTCACCACGTGCCCCACCAAGAGCGAACCACATTATAGCGACTACGAGGAGGTTACCCCATGTGACTCTGCCCTCCTTAGCAACTGTGCCAATTTGGTTGCTTAGGAGACCTGGCTGGAGTCAATCAGCACCCCCTAGATTCGAACTCGCGACTCCAAGGGTGGTAATCAGTGTCTTTACTCGCTGATCTACCCAGGCCCTAACAAGGATATATTTTAAACAATCTCACAATATATGATTTCCAAATCACAGCAATTTATAGTGTCTCACTTTAAAACTTAAAAAAGCACCCAAAGTATCATAAAAGTCATTAATGCGACTTGTGTGTCATTTTCCATCCGATCTCTTTGTATGATAAAAATACCAAAATGTTTTAGGAGTAATGTACAATCAGCCAGTTTTTATAGCAGAATAAACCCAGACAGGGTGCTGAGGGGTCTTGTATCAGTCTGAAGGGGTTCATTTTCCGATAACAACTGGCTTACGGTACATTAACAGAGCTACTAACCAAATAAATAAATAAATCAGTTGACTTGAAATATTGATTTGTGTTGAAATTCTGTTATATGAGATGAAAGAAATCGCTGAATGACTGAATTCCATCTCCGGTTTGCATCAGAGTTCTGGTGGTGTTTATTTTGTGAAAATGACCATCTGACTGCTCGTCCAGCTTATTACAAGACTACTTGCCACATAAATAAATAACGGGATATGAAATCATGATATGTGTTTTGTTGAGTTTTGTAGAGACTGCAGCGTGATATGAGAAGTAGGAAAGATGACATGCAACTCCTGGGAAGAAATATCATACTGCTAGAAAGCCATACCACCATTGACCAATCAGAATCGAGTATTCCAGAGACCCTTGTAATAAAAGACGTTATTCACTTCAAATCTTAACAAATCACTAATCAAGTCATTGCTGAACTCATGCATACAGAGCTAAAAATCAAATATGGCGAGTGGCAACACATCAATAGCATCAAACCTCATTTATCTCTCAATAAAGTTTGATGATAGTGACATTTTTTTATTTATTTATGTTATTAGTCTATGTAGTGTATTTCCTTACAAGAAATTTGGGTTTGTTAAGAGGTTAACATGTTTAGCCAAACACACACAGTGATCTGATTGTCTTTAAATGTACTTAGTTAATTGAATAGGTGAAAGTTTAAACTGGCTGGTGGGTGTAATGCAGCTGTGAAATATTTAATGAATGTACTTTTTACTCAGTCTCTTTCCAAACCCCTCTCAGGCCTGAGTGGGATTGATTTCACACAGTCAGACACACATTAGGTCCATTAGCACTAAATATCTTTTTAAGTGGAGGACTGGAATTATACTAAATACTAATTATACTCTTATTTACAGTGTTTCATCAGAACTAATTTTGGGAAATACTTTTGCGGTTATGTTTTTAGCAGATGTTTCTTCCTAAGTAGTGTATTGCATGCTAGATAATTAGATTACTTTGCTACATAATGACTAAAGTAACACATTACTTTTTGAATTTACATCATTACACCGGAATAATAAGTAACATTACTTTTCTATTTATTCAAATTTATATATTACTATTTACAGTATATTTACTGACAAATACAATTGAAAACCTCTCCCTTTCCCATTATATAGTCACATGAGGAGTAAAATCCTATAAAATCTATAGTTTGCTTCTGTCTGAAGGGTATCTTTACATTGCCAATTTAACGCTGTTTTGTGCCCCCTTCATATTCTGTTTAAAGATGCAACAGCTCATAAATCTGTACTAAAATATGCCAGCTTTGACTCACCTTACCCCCTTGTATCCGAGGTGGCTTTGATTTGGATTTCTGTACGGTTCTGTATTGTTTTATTTTTTAAATCTAAGGCCATACATCACAACCACTCTCTTCAAATTACACAGTACAATACATATACACAGGGTTGGGAGGGTTACTTTTGAAATGTATTTCACTAGAGATTACAGAATACATGGTGTAAAATGTAATTTATAACATATTCCATTAGATTACTCAAGGTCAGAAACATATTCTAAATACTTTGGATTACTTCTTCAGCACTGGTAGATTTTTTCAAATGTTTTGACTATAAAATCTCTGCCAGTACAGTAAGACAAAATACACATGTTAAAAATACATTCTCTGAAGAACCTAAATATCTTAGGTTATATGTTGTTTCTAAAACAAGATGAATCTAACTGATCTCGGTTTTAAGGATTTTTAGATATTTTTACAGGAAAATACAAAAATTCGAATCAAGAATAAAATAAATTATGAACCAAAGTGAATTTTCTTGATAAAAAAATATGATCGTGCCTGGTACAATGTGTATGTAAAATGTTTTGTAATAGCATTTTATCTTAGCTTAATGCTGACTATTTACACAAGTTTTATTTCTATTTCTTCTGCTCCAATCTTACTTCAAACATACTTCTCTGTCTGCTCGTATGAATGTAACACATCATAAGAAAGTTCAAATGCACTTTGGATCGCATCATTAATATGTATAAATGTTACTCCCCAACCCTGTCTATACAGTACATAAAGTGACCCTGAAGAGGAGTTATTACTGAGATGCTGAAAGCAGAATGTGAGAGACATGTGATATCTCTGCATGTTTCAGGTGTGTGTGTGTGTTGGCCCAGGCTCTGCTTGCTAGTCAATGAGCCACTGGTCTTTGCTGTAAGTTAATGGAAAGTGTCAGAGGCCAAGACAGCAAACATGCTTAAGTGAAAAGACATTTGCATTACTTGCCAGCACACACTTCATTATATTCCATGTGTGGAAAAGAGAATCTGTATTTCAAGTGTTCAAAGTTAGCATCTCTTATCAGAGTTGACTTCAGATGTTTGATGCCAGAAAAGTTAGCTTTAATAACAATTTCAGTATGAATATTTTTTTCAGTAAAAATACTTTGTATTGAAATCCCTCATATTTCTCTTTAGCATTTAATAATAAAAAAATAATCACTTTTTAAGAAAAGCATTTTTTAATCCCTTATTGACTTCTAAATGTATTGAAAATCTAAATGCTGGCCATGATGTCACTGTAATATTAGTATATTGTAATATTTATATACTGAATTGTGATTGGCCATTATCCACCATCCAGTTTACATTTTTCTAATTTTATGAAAATTGAACCATTCTTGATTGCAAGAGTAGGGTTTCTGAAGTTAAAATTCCATACATTTTCCCTGAAATCCTATACCATAAATGCCTACTCTTGGCAGCTATAAGTCCTTTAAAAACCTCCAAGTTTATCAGTATTAGCAGTAGGAGGTGGCCATTACAGATAATTACCATATCACTGACCCAAGTTTGGGGCCACAGTCTGGTGTTGGTGGATCTTGAAAAACAAAACTGGATCTGATATTAATGCTTGGCAGTCGTTGAGAAGTCTTGTGGTTTTAAGGGTCTCTGGTTCCATTTGAACTAAATGCCTCTTGCTCTTCGAGTGTAATCCAACATATAATAACCTAACACCATTTGTTTTTACACAACTCCAGGCAGCACTAGTGTGTGTTTGCTTCAGGGAGCCTTACAACACTTATTAAAATGCTTATTTGAGATCCTTTAAGGTCAAGTTGAACTAATGAACATGGTTGAATAGATCATCGGTGTGGAATGCTGGCCCTACAGGCCAAGATAATGGCCAAGATGTCCTCAGTTTACTCAATTTTATGTTCACCATTTACATTTATGCATTGGACAAATACTTTTATTCAAAGCAACTTACAGTGCATTCAAGGTAGACTTTTTGTAGAATTTGTGTTCCCTGGAAATCAAACCCACAACATTTCTGTGGTTAGCCCTCAGTGCTACGAGTTATATAACTGGAACAGGATCATCAGTCTTAGGTTTTAAGGAAATGAGAATGTTATTTGTTCTGATGATTTAAACATTGTGGAGTCAAAGTGCAATGTTTCTGTTTGTGTCAATCTTTTAGTTTTTATTCAAGCTCTATGTCGTCGTCTTCTATCTTTCTGTCTAAGGCCTGTGTCCGGACTGGGAGACATGGGACCCAAGTCAGCCAGTGGAGAACGCAAGAGAGGCCATGCAACAGGCTGATGATTGGCTTGGTGTGCCTCAGGTAAGAAGCATTCACCCGTATTTATTAGTGCCCATGCCATTTTGCATGATTTGAGACTGATTTCCTTTTTTCTTTTAATATAGTAAGACTGGCAGTGTTTTAGACCTGAGTTGACTTTAAAGGGATAGTTCACCAAAAAATGTAAATTCTCTCATCATTTATTCACCCTCTTGTCATGCCAGATGTGCATGAATTTCTTTCCTCTGCAAAACACAAACAAAGATTTTTAGAAGAATATGTCAGTTCTGTAGGTCTATGCAAGTGAATGTGGCCAGAAATATGAATCTCTTTTTTTAGTAATTTGCATTCTTATTGCATATAACCACCTACTGGTTGGGGTTGGTCAAAGGTGGAGATTTATACTAAAAAAGGACTTAAATATCAATCTGTTTATCACCCAAACCTCTCATATCATCTACTAAAAACAGCTTTGGGACAAGTTTTGGGACCAGCTTGTTTGTAGACTACTTGGTGTTATATTTTGTTATACAATTAATAATGTATAAAAAATAGTGTGGCATAAATACTGTTTGGGGTCACTTTTTGTGCAATGAAGACACTAGAACATACATTTGTGTTTGGACGATTGGGACATATAGAGTGTCCATGTCTATTGAGAGAAACCGATAGCTCATTTAATGCTTTTAGCATGCAGACTATCACTCCAGTAAGAGATGTAGAGGTTTAAGTTATGAGTTTTAATGACAAGCTGCATATTCCTCTTCCTCTCCTTGTGAATCTCTTTCTCTCTTTCCACTCTCCACCTCTTCCTTTAGCTGTGTTAAATACCATATAGAGCTATTTCCAGATACCTCTTAACCTTCCAGCCTAGCGTTAAATATAGCAGGACACTTAACCAGTAGGACATGAAAGACAGAACTCAAGGGAGAGGAGAGATAGTCAGACAGACAATATGTTCCACAGCTTTTAAAATAATTCAGCATACCACATTGTTTTTTTTTCTTCCATAGACTATTGTCGCTTATAGATGTGTTTGAATATGATGTACACATTTTAGTTGTCTAACTTATCTGATATATCCAATTTAGGTAATGGAGAATTCTACTAATGAGCTGATGAATTGAATCCATTGGAGCTATCTAAAAAGTGCAGTGCTGGTTGCCCTCAGGAGCAGGATTAAGAAACACTGCTCTAATGGCATCCAGGAATCTGAAATGTGCCACTCTTGATGAAACGTTCTCATGTGCAGAGCAGATGTTTTAGATTGTGCATGGAAATAGACTACATTACCCTGCCCCATAGATTAGCCACAATGTAACCCTTGACCCTGACATTTTAAAGGATCTGAGTTCTCATGTTGCCCTGTTTCATACAGGTGATTGCTCCAGAGGAAATTGTTGATCCCAATGTAGATGAACATTCAGTGATGACCTACCTGTCTCAATTCCCCAAAGCCAAGCTCAAACCTGGTGCACCACTGCGCTCTAAAACCCTGCACCCCAAGAGAGCCAAGGCCTATGGACCGGGTAAGACTGATATATTACGACAACCGTTAACACAATGACTGATGTGAATGACTGATTACATGATATGATAACTCTTAAATTTTCTCAACCAACCTTGCATCTACCTTTTCCTCTACTTCTGCCTCTACACACATTACATCTACCTTGATCTCTGCTTCATCCTCCACTCAACATCTGCCTTTACCTGTACTTCCTTTGACTTCTGCCTTTATATCTACCCCTTCCTTACTTTTTTCTCTCTGTAGGTATTGAGCCAAGAGGTAATGTGGTATTAAGGCCAGCAGAGTTTGTGGTGGAGACTGTGGAGGCAGGGCTTGGAGAGGTGTTGGTGTACATAGAGGATCCAGAGGGTCACACTGAAGAGGTCAGCATCAATCGTCCTCTAATTTATCTGCTTCTTTTCTTTCGTTGTTAAAACAATGTCAAATACAATATTCTGATATTTATGATATACAAAGAACATAGGAAATGAGCTAGATTACTTACTAATGTGTCTTTTTTGCAGGCCAGAGTAATTCCCAATAATGACAGGAACAGGAGCTACTCTGTGGTCTATGTCCCAAAAGTAGAGGGTCTGCATAAGGTACTAATAAACCATTTTATTGATTTATTTATTAAGCAATGCACAGTGGGTTTTCTTGTCTTTTTGCTGTAACTTCTTCAAGATTTATAATTTTCTAAATGGTACACTTGGGTCTTGAAGGCAGACTGTAGAGCTTTGTATGATTTAACAAAAAGAGCTTTGAATGAGATGGATAAAATGCTGTGGCTCTTACAGAGAGGTATATTTCTATCTACTTCTAGGTGAAGGTGTTGTTTGCTGGACAGGACATCGATCGTAGCCCTTTCCTGGTAAATGTGTCTAAAGCTCTGGGAGACCCAAACAAGGTGCAGGCCCGTGGGCCAGGTCTGGAGCCAGTGGGCAATGTGGCCAACAAACCCACCTACTTTGACATCTACACAGCAGGTATTATCAGAATGCATCAGATAAAAATAAATATAGACATTTTGCAGAAAAAAAAAAACAAAATACAAAAATAAATCTTAGCATTTAAAGGGATAGTTCACCCAAAAATCAAAGAATCTCTCATCAGTTATTCTCATCAGTCATCCCAGATGTGTATGACTTTCTTCCTTCTGTAGAACTCAAACAAAGATTTTTTAGAAGAATATCTTAACTCCGTTGGTCTGTACAATGCAAGTGATTGGTGGCCAGAACTTTGAAGCTCCAAAATCACATAAAGGCCACACAAAAGTAATCCATAAGACTCCAGTGGTTAAATCCATATCTTCAGTAGTGATATAACAGGTGTGGGTGAGAAACAGGTCAAAATGTATGTCCTTTATTACCATAAATATCCACTTTACATTTCAGAATATGAAAGAAAGGCAAAGTAGAGATTGATAGTAAAAAAGGACTTAAATCTGTTACTAAATACTTATCATATCACTTCTGAAGATATAGATTTAACAACTGGAGTCATATGGATTATTTTGATATGGCCTTTATGTGACATTTGGAGCTTCAAATGTCTGGTCACATTCACTTGGACCAACAGAGCTGAGATATTCTAAAATGATTTGATTTGTGTTCTGCAGAAGAAAAAAAAAGTCATACACATCTTGGATGGCATGAGACTGAGTAACTGATGAGAGATTTTTGATTTATTAAATCTTATTAGATCATCTTATATATTATCTTACTTTTGTAAGTGGTTAGTCAATTTACTTGTTAGCCTAGTCTTTTCCAACAGTAACAGATGCTCCATGTTCTTACCCCTCAGGTGCCAGAGCAGGTGATGTCAGTGTGATTATTGTGGACTCTCAGGGCCGTCGAGACACAGTGGAGATAATTCTGGAAAATAAGGGTGACAGCGTTTTTCGCTGCACCTACAGCCCCATTCTGGAGGGCCCTCACACTATTTATGTGACATTCGCTGGCCAGCAAATACCAAGAAGCCCATTCACTGTCCACATTTCAGAGGGTGAGACTGCATTTCATCATTTCCTGCAGTCTGAGAGACTATGTTTTACACTGTAATAAATTAATTAGGATAATCAATAGCATTACCTCTCATCAATTCATTCATGTTTTCATTTAGCTGATTTAAAGGCCTTGACTTTAAGGGCCCAATCTGTACTGGAGTTTGTGACACTACATGCATACTCACTAGACAAAAAGTAATGTATCTAATTCCAAGTTTTACAATGTAAAAGTGTACTTGAACGAAAGATGTTATTGAGAGGCTCCTGATAAGCCAAAGGTCGCCTAAAGTAATTTTGCCGTGTTATTGTTGGATGCCGTTTAGACAGAATTTACAAAAAAAAAACAACCAAAATCACATTACTTAACACTGAAGCCATTAATGCACCAAGAAAGCAACAGGTGCATTCCTGCCTGAAACGTAGGCAAGAACGAAGGCACTGTTTTTTTGTTTGTTTTTTTGCTGCATTAAAGGCTGACATTTATGTGGAGTGACACCATGTCCTAACCAGGTGTGACGGAAGCTTCTAGTGACAAAATAATTTATCTATTCATGCTGCAAAATGCAACACAACCACAACCAATTAGAACATTTCTGATGTTTAATATACAGTTATGAGGAATAGAATTTTGGACCAATGAGATGTAATTGTGAGCAGGACGACCCAGCACAACATCACACAAATATTGAGTGACCATTAAAATGTCCTGTTATTCGTCACTTGATGCAGTTTTGGCTGATTAGAATAAAAACTTTTATCTTACATCTTTTGACCCATCACACCTGGTTAGTGCATGGTTTGAGTGGGAATTTTTTGTTTTTATTATTTCTAAAATGTCTTTCTAATTATGCTCCTGAAGAGCTTTTTAATTTTGTTGATTTATTTCTCTCTTCTAATGACTCCAGTTGTTTTATTGACAGCATGCTAATACTGGACAACACCCAGAGAGACTTTCTCTGTGGTACCGAATGAAACAAGTTTGTTCAGTTTGGGCTCTGTGTGCTCAGGGGATGATGACGAAACGCTTTATTGTGTTTCCTCTCTCCTTTCGCCTGTGTGTGTCATTATAGCTCCTCCGAGTGGCCGGCAGATCAGCTCTCCGGTTCACATAATCCCTCAGTCTATATGCACACCGCCTTCAGAAAAGGCCAAGAAAGTGCCTCCCCCAACACCACCCAAACCCAGGCGACCAAGTTAGTACGGGCCACGTGGGGGGTGTGGCTGATGCCTGCTCGAGCTTGGTCCCCTCCCTCCTGTCTCCTCCCCACTTCCCTCACTCTGGATGTATCCTAACGGACACGTCACTTCTGGCTCGTTGGCATGCGCTGATGCTTTGCCCTCTATGGCAGTAAAAATCAACAAAAAGCTGAGATACACCCTGCAAAAAAAAATTATTATTTCCTTAATCAGTATTTTGTTGTATTACAGTTAAAAATAATTAAATATTGTTTAAATCTAACTCTGATATATTTACCTGAGGAAAATTTGCATGAGATATTAAGAGTTTTTTTTTTGAGAATTAAGTATATTTTTCTTATCCCAGTGGCAAAATGTTTTTGTCTTGTTTTAAGGACAGTTCTAACAAATTTTGTGAGACGTATGTAAAACATTTTTTTTTTAAATTGTTGTTTTAAGCCTAAATGTAACAAAATATAATCAGGTTTTTCCTTAAAATATGTTATAAAATGTAGGCAGGTTTATCCTTAAAATAAGACAAAACAATGGGGTGACAAAAATAAACTTAATTCAAGAAATATTCCATTGAAACTAAGTTCCCTTGGAACTTGTTTCTTCTCAAGTATTTTTATTTTATTTTAAAGATGTTTAGATTTTTTTTTTACTTGATAAACAACAAAAAAATACTGATTAAGTGAACGTCTAGGTGTATAATATTATCATCCTCATCCATTGTCATCATCATCAGCATCATCATCATCATCATCAGTCATCTGTGCAGCTGTTTAAATTAAATCCTGGCCATGTTGCTCTATAAATACTAACTCAGGAGAATGTGAATGCTTTGATTACCTTTTTAACATTTAATGTTTTACATGATGTTCCTTAACAAAAACCTACAATGATCTAACTCTGCCTCCGTAACCTTTTAAATTATTTAATTAACAACCAATTGCTAATGATATGACCTATTTTTCCAAATTTCTAACTTTGACAAATGTTTTAATCTAGCATTCAGAAGAACAAAGACTGTGAACAGATTTTCTTTGATCAAAAAGAGAGACCTTTTCTTATGGGTTTTCCCAGATGGTTTAACAGAGATTGTATTTCCCTAAAAAGAGCTCATTAGTAAACTTGCTGTTAAGCACCATGATACCCAGCCAGTAAGCTGCACATTTATAATAATAATAATAATAATAATAATAATTGTTTTATTTGATTCTGTTAGTACACTTCACAGCTGGTTCTTGTATCTAATTGCAGAAACGTTTTATTTGAAGTCTTTTTATAAGCTCTTTAAAACACTGATCCACTTGCCTGTTGTTTTCATAATAGGGTTGATGGATGTGCTGGCAGTGGTCTTCATGTGATTGCTAATTGCTTTGTGTCATTATCATAGATCTTTGAATTAAACATTCGTTCTTTGTTTTCAATGTCCAATACCTTTGACTGTGTCTATATGGTTGTCCTTGCATAACTCTCCTAAATGCATTACCATGTTATTCTGAACTAACTCTGACAAATTTGTCTGCATCTATGATTCATTTGTGTCTGTATTTGCCTTTCTGTCTTCTGTGAGATAAAGAATATATTTTTTTCTTTCTTTGTAGCAAGTAACCCAAATGCTTGTCGGGCCATCGGGCGTGGCTTGCAACCCAAGGGTGTGCGCGTGAAGGAAGTGGCCGACTTTAAGGTGTACACAAAGGGAGCGGGCAGCGGAGAATTACGCGTCCAGGTCAAAGGGCCAAGTACGTGTTTTTATATAAGCAACAGATGCTAAAAGGCATTATATACATTAGTTTAATCAACATATTATTTCAAAGTTAGTCTGGAGTTAATATTTATAAAAATGTGTGTGTTCAGGAGATGGTGAGGAGCCCGTCAAGGTGCAAGAGCTGGGAGATGGCGTGTATGAGTGTGATTACTACCCCATTTTCCCTGGAAAATACATCATCACCATTACTTGGGGTGGCCACGCCATCCCCCGCAGGTAATGGTATTTACACTCTCCTGCCTATTTATGGAGGTACAGGCCAGTTACTGCAATGCATTATCAAAGCAATTATAGCAAAATGTGTTGATCAGATTAACAGAATGTGTCACCATATAGGTATTTTACTTGAGACATACTATGTATCTGCTTCATTGTGCAATGAGAATGGAATAAACAATAATTTGTCCACAGAAGTTAGCTAAATGTAACAAAACCTCTCTTTGGAGGCATTTTGGAGCATACTCATTTGGAAAAAGAAAGATTAATAAAAATATTAAATCAAGTTTTTTTTTATTCTTTAAATGCATAAAAACTGTGCGTTGGGGTTAGCCTATAATAAAATCAAAAGATGTCTATGGTGTGCCCTCATTTGTAAACCTCTTGTCTGCAGCCCGTTTGAGGTGTTCGTGAGTGAAGATGCAGGGCCTCAGAAGGTTAGGGCATGGGGTCCGGGCTTGGAGACGGGTATGGTGGGAAAATCTGCTGACTTTGTGGTTGAGGCCATTGGCACGGAGGTTGGCACTTTGGGTGAGAATCTTCTTTATACATTGAAAGTTATTGAGTCTCCTCAGCTGATGTTATATTAAAGAATCTATAGTTTATGGTGTGTTAATGTGCTAAAGAGATGCTTGTGTGAGCTTCTCTCAGTGTTTGTGAAATAAAAAGAAAAAACAATTCATTTACAGGAATATCTTTGATTGTTGCTTCTGTGTTTACAGGTTTTTCCATTGAGGGCCCCTCACAGGCCAAGATAGAGTGTGATGACAAAGGAGATGGGTCGTGTGATGTTCTGTACTGGCCCACTGAGCCAGGTGACTATGCGGTCCATGTCATCTGTGATGATGAAGATATTAAAGACAGCCCATTTATGGCCCACATCCTCCCTGCAGCCAATGATGTCTTTCCTGAGAAGGTCAGCCCAATCACAATTTACTGACAGTTAACATAATGATTTCATATTAATTTACAATAATAAACAAAAACTATGTTTTTATTCAGATTAAGTGTCACGGCCCTGGGTTGGAGCCAACTGGATGCATCGTAAATAAACCTGCAGAGTTTACAATTGACGCCTGTGGAGCCGGTAGAGGGCATCTACAGATTTATGCTCAGGTACATTTATTTCTAGTTCTAGCCCGAAATTAGCGTTAGGGTTAGGTTAGTTATGAAGCTAACTTGAAGATTCACACCACACATTCACACCACTGTCTTGTTGTAATAAATTGTACTTTGATAAAAATGTTACCAAAAATAGAATGTTAAGATTTAATTTTGCTTCCTACTAAAAGAAAAGTGTCAAATGAATCAATCATTAAGGAACCAGAATCACTAAGTGAAATCAGAAACAGAATTATTAAATTTTTTATGATATAATGAACACAAATAATGGTAAGTATGCTCAGAAGGTTGTTGGTTCAAGCGTAAGATGCCTCATTTCTTATGCCACTGTTATATCTCCATTTATTCACTTTAAAGTAAGTGTTTTGCAGGGTCATTTACAAAGTTTTTGTTATTCTTAATCCTTATGTTTTTATGTCAGGACGCTGAAGGTTTCCCCATCAACATCCAGATCACAGACAATGGTGACAGCACATATTTCTGTGTGTATATACCAAACAAGCCCATGAAACACACTATCATCATCACCTGGGGGGAGGTCAATGTTCCCAACAGTCCGTTCAGGGTGAGAGTTTCAGCCTACCAATTATATTTTTAAAGTTGCTGTTGCTAAAGAAATTCTATAAACTAAAACAACAGGCCTTTCATTTAAAGTTTATGACAAAATTTTTCCAGTATTAGATTTTCACATTCTCCCTTTACAAGAAAATGTTAGATCATAGATTCCATATTGAATCAAGAGCCACCTATTCCTAGTTCTGTAACTATGAACTTTCTACATTTCTCAGGTGACCATTGGAGAAGGCAGTCACCCAGAGAATGTGAAGGTACATGGACCAGGGGTGGAGAAAACTGGCTTAAAGGCCAATGAACCCACATATTTTACGGTGGACTGCAGCGAGGCTGGGCAAGGTCTGAGCAACATTGGTTACTATTGTTAATTAATCATAATTTTTCAAATCTCTTTGTGCCAATTCAGGTATTTCAAGTCTTGTATGTTGAATTAAAAAACAAAATGCTCTCTCTATGCCTTGATAGCATTATTATAAAATACATTGAATGAATTTAGGATAGAATATACATTCATTACTCATTTTCTTGTTGTTCTCACATCTGGCTGCTGCCACTTCTGACTCTTTTTAGGAGATGTCAGCATTGGGATTAAGTGCGCTCCTGGTGTGGTGGGACCTGCCGAAGCAGATATCGATTTTGATATAATTAAAAATGACAACGACACATTCACAGTGAAGTACACGCCCCCCGGATCCGGACGCTACACCATCATGGTGCTGTTTGCTGATCAGGTCTGTCTCGGCCAGTATCATGTTTCTCACTCAAGTATATGAATGTATACTGTATGTGATCTGTAAATAAAAATGTCTATGAATTAACAGGAAATTCCCATCAGTCCCTTCCGTATCAAAGTCGACCCATCCCATGATGCTAATAAAGTGAAAGCAGAAGGCCCCGGTCTCAACAAGACAGGTCCGTTTTATTAACAATGTCTGCAATTATGAAAACACTAGGTTATGGTAAACTCACCTACTTGTCATCTGTGTCACAGGTGTGGAAGTCGGCAAGCCAACACACTTCACAATCTACACTAAAGGAGCAGGCAAGGCCACCCCTGAGGTTCACTTCACTGCAGCTGGGAAAGGAGAAGCTGTTAGTGACTTTGAGATTATTGATAACCACGACTATTCTTTTACTGTGCGCTACACTGCAGTACAGCAGGTGAGATTCCCCAACACCGGAGAGTAGCAAATATAGTGTCCTTTTAATAAGTATAAAGCAGTACAAAGCAGTATAACTTCCCATTCTTCTTTGCCCTTCAGGGTAACTTGAGTGTCTCTGTGTGCCATGGTGGTGACCCCATCCCCAAAAGCCCTTTTACCATCACTGTTGCTCCTCCTTTGGATCTCAACAAGGTCAAAGTTCAAGGACTCAACAACAGTAAGTCCACTGGAAACCACTAAAAGAGAGCTTTAAGGAATGGAACATTAGCATACGACCTACTGCAATATTGCACAGTATACACTATTTTTGTATGCAGTACAAATAGAAACAATTATGCATTAATTTAAATGTCACTACAGTATTATACTACGATGTTGTCACGTAACCATATTAGGTTGCATGTTAACTATCATGAGTTCCAACCTCAATTATCTTGTAATAATTATCTTTTTTTTGGGGGGGGGTGGAAAAAATTTCTTTACTCACTCAGAAGCGACAAATAATGTGTCAAGAGATGTTAAAATGTTCGATTGATATAATTTCTAGTTCTTTCATCGCTCTGGAAATGGAGTAAAGTAATATGGTATGAGTATGGTAGGATGCTATTCTGAACATAAGTTTAAGTTTCTTGTTAAACATTTACAACTCAAAATTTTTGCTGCAACATTTTATATTGTACAAGTCACTGAATGTGATATGTTGATGTATTTATTATTCAATTATTTTGTGTAGAAGTGGATGTAGGGAAAGATCAGGAGTTCACCATTAATACACGTGGTGCTGGAGGCCAAGGAAAGTTGGACGTCAAGATTACCTCACCCTCTCGCCGACCAATCCCATTCAAGGTGGAATCTGGCACATCTAATGAGATTCACACTGTTAAGTACATTCCCCCAGAGGAAGGGCCCTACAAAGTGGACATCAGCTATGACGGAAACCCTGTGCCAGGAAGTCCGTTCACGGTGGAAGGGGTGATGCCTCCTGATCCCTCTAAGGTACGGATCACAAAAAGGAGAGTGTGATTCATTTGTTTATCCATTGAAGCATAAGTATCATGATTACTTTTAATCCTTTTGATTGAAAAAATATTTTTACCTAGATGATGTCATCAGTGAGTCTATTTTTGTGAACCATTGGTCGAGAGACACTGTGCTTGATTGTGTTTTGGCACTTCGAGTCATTCATGGATCTTTCTTAAGGCTATATATTTATTAAGAGCTTGGTGAGACAGATACAAATCTCTTTATGAGGAGAAACATGGGATGTTTTTGGGGAGTTACTTGAGAAACTGGACGATGCAGTGCAATTTGTACCTCGCAAATCAGTTTTGGAGACCTTCAGAAGTTTATAAGCCACTAACTAGAGTCAGAATGCTCTACTTAAGGAGAACCTAACTTTGTAAAATCAATATTTCATGATCCTTGAGCATTTCCTTTAAGTACAAGTTGTATATACCAAAAAGGCAGAAAAAAAAAAAAAATGCTTACATTGCATGAGGGGTCCAAACCATATCTAGGGACCAGAATATCACAGAGATTTGGGGGTGGGTGGCTCTTTTCAGTTGTGTGTGTGTGTGTGTGTGTGTGTGTGTGTGTGTGTGTCTTCATGTTGTTATGTTCCAGATCAGTGTTTTAATTGTAATTAAAGTCTTGTTGAGTGTCAATACGGTTCCTGCTTCCTCCTTTTCCGATGAACAAGAGGCTGGTCTGCCACAGTAGATTAGCTGCTTACTGGTCCTATTTTCTTTTCAAGGTGCGAGCCTATGGCCCTGGTCTTCAGGGAGGCATTGTTGGTAAACCCGCTCCATTTGCCATAGACACCAAAGGTGCAGGTACGGGGGGTCTTGGACTGACTGTTGAGGGTCCGTGTGAAGCCAAAATTGAGTGCCAGGATAATGGAGACGGCTCTTGCTCTGTGTCCTATCTGCCCACCGAGCCTGGAGAGTACTCCATCAACATCCTGTTCGCTGATGCCCACATCCCTGGTTCCCCTTTCAAAGCCATAGTACAGTCCGTTTTCGATCCCAGCAAGGTCACAGCTAGTGGACCGGGGCTGGAAAGGGGAAAAGTCGATGAGGCGGCATCATTCACGGTGGACTGCTCCAAAGCAGGGGAAGCAGAGCTGACCATTGAGATTATTTCAGATTCAGGAGCACAGGCAGAGGTGCATGTCCAGAAAAATAGTGATGGAACATATTCCATCACATACATCCCTCCTTTCCATGGTATGTACACCATCACAATTAAATATGGAGGACAAGCAGTGCCCAAGTTCCCTGCACGGGTACAAGTAGATCCGGCTCTCGACACCAGTGGAATCAAGGTCTACGGTCCAGGAGTAGAGCCCAAAGGTAGGAAAAACTCGACTTTACTGCCCTGCAAGTGCAAAACTGCTAATTCTTTCCAAAATTTAGTTATGACCAAAATGGGGTCTCTTATACTATTGAGGTATTTACACTTGGTCACTTCATGCATTTCTGCTGATCAAATTGTTATCCGATCATGCAAAGACAAAGTGTAAATGCCCACCTTCCTCTGGAGATGGTTTTGAGATGCATTCTAGACAAAACTCTGTCAAGCTGTTCAAGTCAGCTTAGGGAAAATGTGAAACATAACAGCTGATACAGAGTATTTGCATAGTGCTCGCATCGTGCAATAAATAATAACAAAGTAAGAAACAGATGCATGTTGTAGGAGAGACTTCATTTATTTGATGCAGATTGATAAAGAAACTGCAACTAAACATGGACCTGCTTGAACTATGGCAAGGCCTGAGTGGAAAAATACACAATGCGCTCAAACTCAGATACCCGTGCATAGGGAAAAGTCAGTTGGAATCAAATAATAAGTCTTTTAAAATCACTGCCCAGCATTATCATAATCATGTAAGTGAACTCAGTATTTTCAGTATTTTTAGTCCGTTTTTATAGTGCTGTAATTGAAGATCAGATTTATCTCTGTTTGGCAGAGACACATGGATTTGGCCAAGTGTAAATGGAATGTGCATCTCAAATAGGATAGAAATCCGATCAGAAAAAATGCATTATGTGTCAAAGTGTAAATACTCCCTATGATCTGTCCCATGTCTCAACTAAAACAGATTTAGAGAAAATTAATTATAAAAATGTGATAATCTACTTTTGACTTAACAATGACAACGCTTTGAAGTCATTTTTCCCAGTTTCACTGTTGGCGTTATTATGGTGCCTTGGCAGGTTAGAATTTAAGATCAACATGAAACAGCATTTGCAACACTTTTAACTTCAATATTGATTTAAACAGAATATTTAGCATGAAATGATTGGGTTTTGATTTTATATTATCAGAATTTGATTGGATTGGTAGATGTTGAAACATGCTAGGCTTTGATTTTATTGGTCAATTTTTGTACCAAAATATATGTACACAAATATATTTGTATTTATTAGTAATATTTAATAATATAATGAATATTATATATATATACTGTATATATGTGTGTGTGAGTATGTGTATGTGTATATTACTTATTTATCTCCTCCCCCCCAAAAAAAGTTGTTTCAGAGGTGTAAAAAGTAAATACATTTTGTTCTGTCTTTGCTTAGAGATGTGATTCACACAATGTTATATATTTACAGGTGTACTCCGAGAGGTCACTACTCACTTTGTCGTTGACACCCGGGTTTACAACAAGATGGGGGGAAGCCACATCAAAGCTCGTATCGTTAACTCCTCTGGTGCCAACACAGATGCGTACATCACAGACAAAGGAGATGGCACTTACAGAGTGGAGTACACAGCATATGAGGATGGTAAGAAAAAATAATGGTTTTAAGGGTCCATTTCCTATAAAAAAAAAAACACCAAATAGAAGTTATTGTTTGTCAGCATTTTTTATTGTGTGAAATACTAAACTGATTTTAGTCTTTGGTTTAATTTGCTTTGCATAAACTCTGTAATTGTCTCTCCTCATACTGAGGAAAGCTGGCCTGTGTGTTCCCACCATTTTCATTAATTTAACAGGACAAGTTAGGTTTTTTCTGAATAGAACCTCCCCTTCCTTTATCAGAATATAAACACACACATATACAGACACATACACTCAGAGCTGACCGATATTCTGAGCACGGTTGCTTTATTGAATGTTCTGTGTGGAGGTCAATTTTGTATGATGGATATTTATTCTTTGTTCATTGTGTTTTGAGGGGAGGCTGCTGATGTCTGTTTTCCCATGATGCCTTGATAATATTCTATCACAATTATTGATTGAGAGAAAAAAAAACACAATCCTGCTCCATATGGCCACACACAAGATGACTAACCCCTAGATTCCTCTCATCTGTCATAAAAGGTTTCATATATTTAGATTAAATGTTGTTATTGTTTTATTTTTGTGTAGGTGTGCATCTGATAGAGGTGTTATATGATGATGTTCCTGTCCCCAAGAGCCCGTTCAGGGTGGTGGTAACTGAAGGTTGCGATCCCAGCCATGTACGTGCCTATGGCCCGGGTCTGGAAGAAGGTCTTGTCAATAAACCGAACCGCTTTACAGTGGAGACAAGGTACAAACACATTTTTATTTTAAAGTAAATAATAATACTAAAAAACAACCTATATAAATCTAAAAAAAAGTGGTCTTGTTTTCCAGTAAAACACATCTAAAACTAAATATTTTGATAAATTATGTTTTTTGAGAACATATCATGATTTCAGTTTATTTTTCTGGTTGCATTTTACATTAAGGCTGTATTTGTTGACATTAGATAACTACATTAGTTAGCACGAACTATCCATGAACAATACTTTAAGAACATTTATTAATCTTGGTTAATGTTAATTTCAACATATTACATTTTTTATTAAATGCATTATGAACCAACAAATTAACCCTAATCAAGATTAATAAATGCTATACAAATATAGTTTATCGTTAGTTATGATACCTAAGGCATTTAATAATGTATACAAATAGAACATTATTGTAAATTGGTAAAATTCTTCTTAACACATTGTTAACAGTGTTTGTTTTACCCCTTTTCTATTCTAGCCTCTTTTTAAATACCCTCCTTTGCTTGTATTTTTCTTTTTAGGGGTGCTGGTACAGGTGGACTTGGTTTGGCAATCGAGGGTCCATCAGAAGCCAAGATGTCTTGTAAAGATAACAAAGATGGCAGCTGTAGTGTGGAGTATATCCCATTCACTCCTGGAGAATATGACGTCAACATCACTTTTGGAGGCCAGCCAATTCCAGGTATGATGTAATTTCCTCTTGCCTAATTAATTCCACGGTTGAATGTGAGTGAACTCAATAATCGTGTTACATATTAACCTAGATTTCAGCAGTTTGTGAAAATGAGACATTTGTAAGCCAAAATGTCACTATGACATATTTTTGAGTGTCAGTTTGGTTTGGTCAGTCATGCTCAAATATTTCATACCTCAGAGTCCTTAGGTATTAGAGTCATACCTTTACATTTAAGAGGGATTTCTAAGCAATTTATGATGGAAAAACTGTTCAATAACACTGTTAAATTTGGTGGATATTTAGGAAGTCCATTCAGGGTGCCTGTAAGGGAGCTAGTCGACCCCAGCAAGGTGAAGTGCTCTGGTCCAGGCCTGGGCAGTGGAGTCAGAGCCCACGTCCCTGCAAACCTTCACTGTGGACTGCAGCAAGGCTGGCCTCGCCCAACTGGAGGTTCTACTGTACGGACCCACAGGTGAAAGCCAAAAACACACACATACGCAATTAGACACTTGCACCAAGACAAATTATTTTACAGTTGTCTGGACTGTTTGACAAGAATGCAAAAAGATCAACCGTCTTATTATTCTGTATAATTAGGAATGGTAGAGCCGCTGAATATCACAGACAATGGTGATGGTACACACACTGTGATCTACACACCCGCTAAAGATGGACCTTACACTGTGTGTGTGAAGTATGCAGACCAAGAGGTGCCTCGCAGGTGAGAGGCATTCGAAATTAGAAGAGCACTTCTTTAGTAACAAGACATGCAAATCTGTACTTACTGTAGCAATATACATATTTATTATAGAAGTCTATGGGGCAAGTCATTGCACTGGGATGTACATTAAAATACACACAATTGTAAGAGTATTACCACAAGACTTAAACATTAAATATGTAAAGATGATAAAGAATCACTTTATAACCTTGTCTGAGCAAAGTTACAATATGTCCAGTGTTTCAAAACCATTTAAAGCCATCAAATCCTGTATCTTTAGCATAACCATCCATCTAGAACAATAGCCCCACTGCTAAAATGATGATTTAGACAAACGTACAGCTCACAAAACAAACCTTTTTTTGTATGGAATAATTAAAATGAGCACTTTATCCAAAATATTCTGCTTTTAAACCCTCTGGAAAGTATTGCCCCATTGACTTCCATTGTAATTCAGTTACTGTAAACACATATTTTATTTGGTTTTACAAACTGAGTGACAAGTTGAAATTATTATCTTTTGTAATCGGCAGCATGTCGCAGATGCTCTTGATAGGGTTTTTCTTCAATGTAAACCTGAACATTTATTTAACTTGATGTGCAATCATGATCACTACATCTGTTTCCCTCTTTGCATCAGTCCATTTAAAATCAAGGTTTTGCCTGCTCATGATGCCAGCAAAGTTCGTGCCAGTGGTCCCGGTCTGAATGCATCTGGAGTGCCCGCCAGCCTGCCTGTGGAATTTACCATTGATGCCCGTGACGCAGGGGAGGGGCTTCTTACTGTACAGATACTGGTGAGTGACATCTTCACCTGATCAGTCCTCTTCTTTGACATGTTACCCTTGATGTTCACATATGCTTTAATGCCCAATGTCCCCCCGCTTTGACCCTTCCCTGCTGTTGCTGTAGGGTCCGGATGGGTGCAAGCGTGAGGCCTCTGTGTATGTGGAGGACTGGGGTAGGAGGGTGTGGGAGAACCACATTGTAAAGGGCACCATCCCCTTCCATATTCTTAGGAAAGGATGTGTAAGGCGGCCCTTTGTTTTCGGCCTCCTCTTGTTGTTATAACTTACCATGTCTGGCGTCCCCCTATCCTCTCTCCCTCCCATCAGCCTTGGGCCCCTAAGTGCTCATGGCCTGTCCCCTTGCTAGTGTACACCCTACCCCAGTTCCCCTGCTTCCATATACCTTTCTCCCATTAGTATTGCCTAGTTTTGCTCTAGTTCCTTGTTCTGGAATGACTTAATTATCTTTTAATTATTTCTTAATTAATTATCTTGGTTCTTATTTGGATATCTATCTATCTATCTATCTATCTATCTATCTATCTATCTATCTATCTATCTATCTATCTGTCTGTCTGTCTGTCTGTCTGTCTGTCTGTCTGTTTCTTTCCTATCTGTTTGTCTGTCTAAGCTATAGATTCTGTCTGATTCTTTCTTTCACCCTCCATTTTTTTTTTAGTTACGCCTTTCCTTCTTTTAATGTCACTTCCTGGGCCTTCTTGGTTCATGCCTACATTATTCCTCACCCTTTCTTAATCAGATGTGACACTGAAGGGTCAGATGATGTCCCTTCGACTTGGGAATTGTATTTTCTTGAGGGTGGTGACAGATCCTTGCTTTACACAATCACACTTCTTTCCACGTTTTAAAGGAATGGTGGAAACTTCACTCAAATCAAAATGTGTGTTCTTTAACTGCACACATTCAAAAGCATCCAAAAACATCTTCAACTTACACGAAAGTGGCATTTTTTGGATGTGAGAGTGAAAGTTTTTCGTGGCCAGCTAAACTTGGTCATTTTGTGCCCATTGAAGGGACTTTGTACCCTTAATGATGCCCTCTACTGGTCTCTGTGGACTGACTTGTCATTGGATGTGGTTTTCCACTACATGACTAACATTTAGAGATGTTTGCTGTTCAATATGGACATAAATGTTTTTTTATTTTATTGTGTATGTGTGTGTGGTGTGAGTAATTTTGGAAACAGTTATTTCAGCAAATAGTAAAGACTTTGATCTATTCTTAAACACAAGTGAATATTGAAGACATAGAACCTTCATGTGCAGTCTAACCATAAAAATACTGAGGTTTAGAAATACACATACCTTCAAACTCTTAAAAAATAGACAAGTTTTAACAACTTATTTCTGTTGCAGGACCCAGAGGGGAAGCCTAAGAAAGCCAACATTCGGGATAACAGAGACGGGACATACACCGTGTCCTACGTCCCAGACATGACAGGACGCTATACTATTACAATCAAATATGGTGGTGATGAGATCCCATACTCCCCCTATCGAATCCATGCTCTACCATCTGGAGATGCCAGCAAATGCCATGTGACAGGTCAGTACATCAATTGTATAGTTTTAACTCTGAAATATGACTTGGATGAGCAGTGGTTCAAGCTGCTAGTCAATGCACTTGGTATCTGTGACCACACAGCAATTTAATTCTATAGTCTTTGTAATTCTATAATAATGCACCAAGTTGATACCCTGCTTGGCAACCATTAATACAATTAATTTATTCTTAAAACGGAGCATCTTAAGCACACCTTTTATGATCACGAATTATAACTACTCTTTTCTTTGATTTGTAGTGTCTATTGGGGGACACGGATTGGGTGAGTTATTTGAAAGCATCAGTTTCCTAAAATTGAACATTGCAAGTCTTTAATGTAGGACGAACTCAGGTAAATTGGGAATTGTTTTGCCACTGGGATGAATAGCAAAAAGTGTTCCAATTTAACTGAATTCACCCTATAATTATGCACCTTTTCTGTTTGGTATAGTAAAACAGATATAATAAATGATAGAAATAGATACTTATGTTGGCTTTATCATAATTTCTTTGTAATTGTACCATGAATAGGCTCTGGGCTTGGACCCACCATTCAGATCGGGGAGGAGACAGTTATTACTGTTGATGCAAAGGCCGCAGGGAAGGGGAAGGTCACTTGCAAAGTGTCGACACCAGACGGGGCGGAGCTGGACGTAGATGTTGTGGAGAACTCAGATGGAACTTTTGATATCTACTATAATGCACCAGAACCTGGGAAATATGTCATCACTATCCGCTTTGGAGGAGAGCATATTCCTAACAGTCCTTTCCATGTGGTGGTGAGTGCTTTCTGTTGCTTTTTTTTGTTTTTGTAAGTTTATCATAATTCATGATTTCTGAGATTTAACAAAGCAATTCAATTCTAGTTTAGTGTGTCGAATTGAATTAGCTGCATGTAAATGTGTGTGGTGTGAAACCCTAACCATGTGACCACCTCCCTTCTCCAGGCATCTGATACCATCCCAATAATTGAGGAACCATGTGATAAACTGCAGTTACAGCAGCCCTACGCCCCCTACCAGGGCTACACCCCTCACTGGGTACACACTACCCTTGGCCATTAGATAACACCCTAAACCCTCTCTGCTTCTTTGCCTTTATAATTACACATTTTCATTTCATCCATCTCTCCTTAATCTTCATGTGCTTTGCGGCTGACATCTTTTCACAAGTTTTTGAATTGGCTGATTATGCATTCATCGAGTTAAAGGGATAGTTCATCCCAAAATGTTTATTCTCTCATCATTTACTCACCCTCATGCCATACCAGATGTGTATGACTTTCTATGTGATTTTTGGAGCTTCAAAGGGCTGGTCACCATTCACTTGCATTCTAAGGAGAAACAGAGCTGAGATATTCTTCTAAAAATCTTAATTTGTGTTCAGCAGAAAGAAAAAAGTCATACACATCATGAGGGTGAGTAAATGATTTTTAAATAAAAATTTAAAAAAAGAATTTTCATTTTGGGTCAACTATCTCTTTAATGAACGTGTTGCTGCTGAGGTTATTTGTAGCTGCTGCTTTTGCAAAAATATTCAAATTCATTCCAGCCCAACCAGCCTGAGCCCTTATCTGATTTTTCAACTCCAAATCATAGCCACTAACCTTTGCATACACTTATATCTGCCCATTGTCCTTAGTTAGCAGTGATTTAATGCTAAAATCTCTTTCTCTTTAAGGCCACAGAGGAGCCAATCACTGCAGTGGACTGCATGGAGCCCATGCTCCGCCCATTCAATCTGGTCATTCCATTTACTGTTCAGAAGGGGGAGATCACAGGTACCACTTATTAAGTAAATAAAGGAAAATTGGATCAGAGAAACTATTAGATATTAATTTCAGTGTGTAATTTGAAGTAGTTTTTTTGGTATAATGCTTTCTCTTAGAATTCCCTTCTTTAATCAAATAAGACATCTGTTTTTGAAAATGGAGTTTCTGTAACATTATGTATTTTCCAGGTGAGGTCCGTATGCCTTCTGGTAAAACTGCCCGTCCCCACATCACTGATAACAAGGACGGGACTGTGACGGTCAAATACGCCCCCACTGAGAAAGGCCTACATGAGATGGACATCAAATATGATGGAAATCATATACCAGGTATAGAAAAAATTTAATAAGTTACTTTGGTCTCAAACTATTAAAAAATATGTTAAGTAACGGTTGTATGTTTGTTTGACAATGGTGTTTGAACAGGAAGAGTCATCTTTTTTATATCTACTTACAGGAAGTCCACTGCAGTTTTATGTGGATGCCATTAATAGTGGGCATGTGAATGCATTCGGCCCTGGTCTGAGTCACGGCATGGTCAACAAACCCGCTACCTTCACAATCATCACCAAGGATGCCGGAGAAGGTAAAACACACACACACACACACACACACACACACACACACACACACACACACACACACACACGTGAATGCATTCGGCCCGTCAGCCTAAGGTTACATACTTTCATTTCCAGAATGTTTACTATCAGCATAAACTCTGGTGGTCTACATTAAAGCTTATTCTGGCAAAGAACCGTCCACTTAGACCGGAAGAGATACAGTATGTTCCTGAATGATTTGTACAGTTTATTTATTTAAAATCTTGAAAAGTCATGGAAATATCTATGATGAATATACACTCACCTAAAGGATTATTAGGAACACCTGTTCAATTTCTCATTAATGCAATTATCTAATCAACCAATCACATGGCAGTTGCTTCAATGCATTTAGGGGTGTGGTCCTGGTCAAGACAATCTCCTGAACTCCAAAATGAATGTCAGAATGGTAAAGAAAGGTGATTTAAGCAATTTTGAGCATGGCATGGTTGTTGGTGCCAGACGGACCGGTCTGAGTATTTCACAATCTGCTCAGTTACTGGGATTTTCACGCACAACCATTTCTAGGGTTTACAAAGAATGGTGTGAAAAGGGAAAAACATCCAGTATGCGGCAGTGCTGTGGGCAAAATGCCTTGTTGATGCTAGAGGTCAGAGGAGAATGGGCCGACTGATTCAAGCTGATAGAAGAGCAACTTTGCCTGAAATAACCACTCGTTACAACCGAGGTATGCAGCAAAGCATTTGTGAAGCCACAACATGCACAACCTTGAGGCGGATGGGCTACAACAGCACAAGACCCCACTGGGTACCACTCATCTCCACTACAAATAGGAAAAAGAGGCTACAATTTGCAAGAGCTCACCAAAATTGGACAGTTGAAGACTGGAAAAATGTTGCCTGGTCTGATGAGTCTCGATTTCTGTTGAGACATTCAGATGGTAGAGTCAGAATTTGACGTAAACAGAATGAGAACATGGATCCATCATGCCTTGTTACCACTGTGCAGGCTGGTGGTGGTGGTGTAATGGTGTGGGGGATGTTTTCTTGGCACACTTTAGGCCCCTTAGTGCCAATTGGGCATCGTTTAAATGCCACGGCCTACCTGAGCATTGTTTCTGACCATGTCCATCCCTTTATGGCCACCATGTACCCATCCTCTGATGGCTACTTCCAGCAGGATAATGCACCATGTCACAAAGCTCGAATCATTTCAAATTGGTTTCTTGAACATGACAATGAGTTCACTGTACTAAAATGGCCCCCACAGTCACCAAATCTCAACCCAATAGAGCATCTTTGGGATGTGGTGGAACGGGAGCTTCGTGCCCTGGATGTGCATCCCACAAATCTCCATCAACTGCAAGATGCTGTCCTATCAATATGGGCCAACATTTCTAAAGAATGCTTTCAGCACCTTGTTGAATCAATGCCACGTAGAATTAAGGCAGTTCTGAAGGTGAAAGGGGGTCAAACACAGTATTAGTATGGTGTTCCTAATAATCCTTTAGGTGAGTGTAAATGTTTTTAGTTAAGCTTAAATGTAATATTGACTAGCATAAGCTGCTCTTTGTGAGTGCAATCTCTATCAAATGATTTGTTATAGATGCACTCAATAACTTTTGTATTTGTGTAATTTTGCACTTGGACACTGACATCTAGTGACTTGGATGCACCATCATTTAGTTTTCACTTTCAGATGTCATTGTAGAAATTTAGTATTCACAATCAGCCATGATTACTTTAATCAGTGAGAGAAAGTGTCAAATAACAGGATGGTTACGGAGATTAAGTGAGTAGTATTTGGTTGGTCATGTGTGAACCCTCTCCATGTTGAATAAAACAGCTTTTATAAGGTTACTGATATGACTGGAGTCTTCATTTTAATGTGTGATCATTATTTCTTACATATATTGCAGAAATACAATTCATGTCTTTAGGAGTTCAACTTTTTTAATGAGGAAAAAATGACTGAATGCACCTTTAAAATCCTTATTCTGTAATAAATAAATGGAAATCCTGGAAATTCATTGGTTAAATGGTAACTGACATTTAGGGGCTTCTCTTTTCTCTTTTCTTCAGGTGGTCTATCTTTGGCAGTGGAAGGCCCCTCTAAGGCAGAGATCAGCTGTAAGGATAATAAAGATGGCACCTGCACTGTGTCCTACTTGCCAACTGCCCCAGGAGACTATAATATAATCGTCAAGTTTGATGACAAGCACATCGCTGGAAGCCCCTTTACAGCCAAGATCACAGGTGGAGTTTTTGTGTGTGCCCAAATATGTGTATGCAAGCGAGAGAGAGAATGATTAAGAGGGGGCAAAGTTATGTCTCTCCATCAAGTCTATGAATAACTAAATTAATAGATGTGTGTGTGTACCTTTACACTAGGAGAATTTAACCGCAGAAGTGCATACGTACTGTGCTTCTAAAAGTAGAAGACACATTAAAAGAGTTTTTAGTAACAGGAAGCACCTGTTTCCCCTTTCCCCCAGTCTCACTCTCACATGACTCTATATGAAACTGCTCTCTGTAACAGGCATGTGTTGCACCCACAAAGGGAATGTTTATTTTTATTACTCGGGGTCATGTTTACTAGTTAAAGGAATAGTTCACCCAAAAATGTCAAATCTTTCATTATTTACTCACCCTAATGTTGTTCCAAACCTGTCTGCTTTTCTTTCTTTGATGTTACTCAGTCAGCTTTTTCAATTCAATATTTTGGAGGCATATGAGGCACAAAGAGAGAAGCTCTTTTACAATGGCTTGTTGTTTTTAGCTCTAAACAACACAAGTTATCACATGAATGCGTGTGCCACTCTGAACGAATGTCTCTCCTAGCTCTCATGAAAACACATTAAAACTTATTGTATGGCTTCAGAACTCTTGGAATATGATGCACTATACTTTTAGGTCTTTAAGCTTTAAAGTAAGGAAATATCCACTGCTATCGTACTGAAAAGAGTGACTGTGGTATTCTTAAAAAAAATTACCTTTTTTGTTCCAAATGGGACAGAAAGTCAAATGGAACAACATAAAGATGAGTAAATTATGATGAAATTAAAATTTTGGGGTGAACTATTGTTTTAAAATGAATCATAATTATATTAGCCTTATACTCAAAATACACAAAGTATGGCTCAAAAAGGTAGAAGACAAGTGTCTTATGTATCCTCATATGGCATTCTCCCTTTTTCTCTATCCAGCTGTCTTTACCTCCTTGTTTTAATCCCTATTCACTTCACGTGTCACTTCCTCTTTATAAAGGTGATGACTCCATGAGGACGTCTCAGCTGAACGTTGGCACGGCCACAGATGTGTCTCTAAAGATCACAGAGACTGACCTGAGCTCTCTGACCGCGAGTATCAGAGCACCATCTGGCAATGAGGAGCCCTGCCTACTGAAGAGACTGCCAAACAGACATATTGGTGAGCAACAACATGACATGATCCATGACTGAGATGATAAAGAAGCCTATAAATAAGGCATATTGTGTAATTTATTGAACGCGTACAATGACTGAGAGTTTTTATAATAAACTAGATTTCATAAGATGAATATTATACTAAATATTTAGTTAATTTAGGAGTAAAATGTTATTTTCAATGTTGAAATATGTTCTTCTATGAAAGTTAATGTGGAGAAACAACTGTAAGTAAGCCATTCGCAGGTTCCCTAAAAAAAGTGTAAATATGGTAAACCTGTGGCGTTATCAAAACATTGTTCTGTTTGTTTTACCATCTCGACACAGCAACATTGACTTAGCCAATGGCATGGTAGAACAATGAAAGATGGGGAATGTTTGGGAAACCTGTTTGGAACAATTTTTATTGAAAGGTGCTGCTAATGTCACAGAAATTCCACTTCAGCTTTAATCAAACAACCTGTTTAAATCAATCATTAGGAGTTAAACAGGAATTAAAAACTTGTTGTTATGCCGAAGACACCCTAATTAATACACTTTTAGAAGCTTGAAAAATTAGCTTGGACACACATCCTTTTGAGGTTTTTAAAAAACTAAAGAATATCAATCCTCTGACTGATGTCAGCAATCAAACAATGAAACTTTTTGAATTAGTGATGCTAGTGGTTGTCTCAAAAACCCAGGCACCTTTAAACTAAAAGCCTTCCTGTGATTTCAAAGAGAATTGACTATCAGCTCAGAAAAGACCTTTGATGTAAAGACAAAAGCTTGAAGCCTTGCTTTTTGTTAGATATGATAGTAATACCGTAAAATACTTCATAAGCCTGAACAAAGAACTCAGTCCAGATGCTCTTTGCTCTCAGGAATATCCTTCACCCCTAAAGAGGTGGGCGAGCATGTGGTCAGCGTGAAGAAGAATGAAAAACATGTGACCAACAGCCCATTCAAGATCATGGTGGGCCAGTCGGAGATCGGAGATGCCAGTAAGGTGAAGGTGATTGGGAAAGGTCTTATTGAAGGACACACCTTTGAAGTGGCAGAGTTTGTAGTGGACACCAGGAGTGCAGGTTAGTGTTATTTCCCCATGTGTTTAATTGGACATATTTTTTGACAAATGTCTTATTGGTGGTTAATTTAATTTTTTTTAAGAAAATTTGTTTCTAAAGAAATGAATGGTAGACATGTATCTTTAAAATTATGTACACTTCACTTGAATACTCAGTCATATCAAAGGAATAATAAAAGCTGTTTTGTTCCACAACATGTGTGTCGCCCCCCTCTGGTGGCTGCCATGTTTATTAATATCCAGCTGTTGCTTACCTTAAAGGGATAATTCACCCAAAAATGTAAATGCTCTCATCATTTACTCACTTTCATGCCATCCCCGATGTGTATAACTTTCTTTCTTCTGCTGAACACAAATGAAGATTTTTAGAAGAATATTCCAGCTCTTTACGTCTATACAATGCAAGTGAATGGTGACCAGAACTTTGAAGCTCCAAAAATCACTTAAAGGCAACATAAAAGTAATCAAGTGGTTTAATATGTCTTCTGAAGCGATAGGTGCTATTCATTAACATTAGTAAATGCATTACTATATATTTACTCTGCATTTTTACATTGAGAATAAATGTTTTCATCCAAAAGCTGAACATTTTTGCCTTCAGAGGCTTTATACAGAGTTTTGATGACTGTTCTGAGACCAGTGCAGACAGACCGCACACTTTGGGTGGGAAACAGATAAATATTTCAATATTTTTTTACTATAAATCTTCATTCTGAAAGTGTAAATGGAGATTTATAATAAACATTGACTTAAATATTGATCTGTTTCTCACCCACAGCTATTATATAGCTTCTGAAGATCTAGATTTAACCACTTAAATCATATGGATTACTTATTATGGATTATGCTGCCTTTATGTGATTTCTGGTCACCATTGACTTGCATTGTATGGACCTACAGAGCTGAAATATTCTTCTAAAAATCTTTGTTTGTGTTCTGCAGAAGAAAGAAAGTCATACACATCTGGAATGGTATAAGTGTGAGTAAATGATGAGGGAATTCAAATTTTTGGGTGAGCTATCCCTTTAATTTACCTCAAACTCTGACATTTTCCAGAGACTGTTTTATTGTTTGTCCAGGAAGATGAATAGGAACCAATTAAATAAAGTATAATCATTTATTGTATCTTTTAATATAATCCTTGAATTGATGATTCTTATAATGCACAGAATCAGGCTTGTAAAACCGACCATTAAAACACAGATATTGATTCTGTTCAATGGCAGGTTATGGAGGTCTTGGTCTGTCCATCGAGGGGCCAAGCAAAGTGGACATAAACTGTTCAGATGTGGATGATGGAACATGTAAAGTGACCTACTGCCCAACCGAACCTGGAACGTACATCATCAACATCAAATTTGCAGACCAGCATGTGCCAGGTACAACACTTTACACAAACACTGCATTTCATGGCAAGGAGCAGTCAGTAACTGACCCAGATACCACAGATACATCGCTAAGACATACATTTTCATCAGGACAAAGAAAAAGTGAATGCTCAGTAGGTTTTAGGGCTCAGCACATTGTCAGAAAGTAGAGATTGCAGACATTTGTAATGTCGGTCCTTTTGAGGTGAAAACTATTAAACTCTTTTTACAGGAAGTCCATTTACGGTGAAGGTTCAGGGCGAGGGACGAATGAAGGAGAGCATCACCAGAAAGAGGCAGGCACCCTCCATTGCCACAGTGGGCAGTACTTGCGACCTCAACCTTAAGATTCCAGGTGAGGACAATTCCATTTAGGAAATGATGGCGAATGGGTGGATAATGTGAAGGAAAAACAAATGCCATGACAAATTAAGGCTTTGGGCAGGAGGTGTAAAACTATTGTCCTTCTAGCTGTCTCACTTTCGATCTGTCACTGACTCCCACTGTCACTTGTGTAATTTCCTTTCTCTTGGTCAAGATTTTTTTTTCATATGGACTTTTTAATAGAATATATATTTAATTAGGTTTAAGCTTAAAACAAGAAACTAAATTTTTGTCACTAAAGTAAACTTAATTTAAGATATATTCTCTGAAAACAATTATTAAAGGAATAGTTCACCCAAAAATTAAAATTCTCTCATTATTCACTTACCCTGTTGCCATCCCAGATGTGAATGACTGTCTTTCTTCAGCAGAACACGCATAAAGATTTTTAGGGGCCTGGGTAGACCCTCAATGAGTAAATACGCTGACTACCACCTCTGGAGTCGCGAGTTCGATCGGTGTGTGCTGAATGACTCCAGCCAGGTCTCCTAAGCAACCAAATTGGCCCGGCTGCATGCGATTATTATATAAATATAATATATTATAAATAATTGCTTGTTTTATGGATGCTTATTCTGTATACTTTTACTGGCAAACAGTAAAATAGGTTTCAGTGTTGCACTCTAAATTAAACTTGAACAAAATAATAAGTTTAAGTGAGTAAGAAAGAGTGCGAGAAAGAAAACTAAAGAGACTAAACAAAGGACATTTTCTTTGTGTGAAACTTCCTGTATTTCATGTTTTCCCCATTTTCATCACTTCCTTTCTTCTTCCTTCTTTCCTTTTTCCTCTTTCCTCGGGTTCCTCATCTGTAGGAAACTGGTTTCAGATGGTGTCAGCCCAAGAACGTCTCACTCGTACCTTCACACGCAGCAGCCACACCTACACGCGCACAGAACGCACTGAGATTAGCAAGACCCGCGTGGGCGAGACCAAACGGGAGGTGCGGGTGGAGGAGAGCACCCAGGTGGGGGGTGACCCCTTCAGAGACGTTTTCGGTGGATTCCTGGGCAGGGAGAATCTGGGTCCCTTCAGTGGCATCCAGGCCCGACAGTCAGAGGGTGTGTGTGTGTGTGTGTGTGTGTGTGTGTGTGTGTGCTTGTGCTACTGCGTTGAACACTGATTAAGCAAATAGTTCACCCAAAAATTTGTATTCTCGTCCCAAACCTAAATGATGTTCTTTCTGTTATAAAACACAGAAGATACCTGCAATTTTCCAGGTTGCAATTTTTCAATAATGTTTGGAAACAGGGCGGTTGAGCTCCAAAAAGGACAAAAAAGCACTGTAAAACAGTTAAAGGGTGGGAAAGGAGGAGGCGAGAACCGGCTTGACGATATAAATCATAGTTTAATGGAAAACTTTGAAGACAACACAAACACACATGACGGACATGTCCGCTAACGATCTCTCTCTCCCGCACGGGCCTTTGCAGTCAGCCTTTAAACCTCACAGAGGCATAATTAGCCTAATACGGGACCGGGTGTGTAGGGTCATGACCCGGCCCCGCCCTCCGCCCTGCCACAAGCACCATAAATGATATAAATGACATAAAATGCATTTAGTCTGATTTGATGTCAATAAAGTAAAATGTCATTGATTCATGATTGTCAGCAAAGAACATTTTTATTAAATTCTGCTCCTCACACAAAGCTATTGATGGTTTATGAAGACGCACAAGTCATATTAACTACTTTTATGGTGCTTTTTTTGTCATTTTTGGAGCTTGACAAGCTCTGGTCATTGTGTGCTGTTATTGTATGGAAAAGAGTTTCTTCAAAATATCTTTTTGTGTTCAACGTAAGAAAGACAGACGAAATTATGACTTTCTGAGTAAATTATTCCATCACATTTTGCAGCCAAAATTCTTTGTTAGAGTTTCTTTTTGTTATTTTGAATATGTAGTGATGTCACTGTATGCATGTGTTTATGGGGTTTTCACTGGGAGCGAGCGCACCCTTTCCACTGCAAACATTTATGACAGGAGAGCCGAGCTGGAAAATCTGAGCAGCCTTTAGCTCTGTGGCCAGCCCATCCAAAACAGCAACTTTTATTGAAGTAATGCCTCAAATTTAATGTGAAATGTCTTTTACGAGCCCCTGTCTCTTTTCTCTTCTCTTCCGTCTGTTTCTCACATTCTCATTTTCCCTCTCTCTGCTTTTTTCTTTCATCCCTCTTTTTCTCTCAGGTGAGACAGGAACTCAGGAGATGACCGCACAGGTGACGAGTCCCAGCGGTAAGACAGGAGATGCTGAGATCATAGAAGGAGAAGACAGCACCTATAGTGTGCGCTTTGTGCCTCAAGAGATGGGTCCCCACACTGTCAATGTCAAATACAGGGGCCAGCATGTCCCTGGAAGCCCCTTCCAGTTCACTGTGGGGCCCCTGGGAGAGGGAGGTGCCCACAAGGTTCGGGCCGGTGGTACTGGACTGGACAGGGGAGTGGCTGGAGTTCCTGGTAAGAAACAGTCAGGAACTGCTTATCTGGGATATTGTGATGTCTTTGCACAAAAAGTTACACAGTAAAATATATGAATAGAAACTTTTTAGGTTCTGAAATAATGAGGTTACATGAGATTAAAGGAATTTCATTTTTTGATTTGTAACTAATTTTTTGTGTGATGTTTAGCTGAGTTCAGTATCTGGACACGGGAAGCCGGTGCTGGCGGTTTGTCCATAGCAGTTGAAGGGCCCAGCAAAGCCGAGATTTCCTTTGAAGACAGGAAGGACGGGTCTTGTGGAGTGGCCTACGTAGTGCAAGAACCTGGTAAGACCCCAGAATGCTAATATTAGCCTAGTTTTGCTTCAGTAGTTAAATGTTTACAACTTTTTGTGTAGAATTTACAAGTGTGTTTTACAGTAACAACCAGCCTTCTTATTCACTTTATGCATTTATACGTTTGATGCCAGGTGACTACGAGGTGTCAATCAAATTTAACGATGAGCACATCCCAGACAGCCCTTTTATCGTTCCTATTGCGTCACTGTCAGATGACGCACGCCTCCTCACCATCACCAGCCTGCAAGTGAGTGATTTCACACTCAAAGACAGTTACTAACTTACACTGAGTTGTGTTGAGGGGAATAACTTTTCTCTGTAGCAGTGAAATGGGATATGATTCAGAGACTCCTTGAGTGTAAGAGTCAGCTCCTTTATCAATAGACTCTGTGAGAGCACTTGATGGAGAGCAGAGAGCAAGGTTTTCACATCTTATCATGAGATGAGACAAGTCTACTTGCAGTTCCCTTCTTGAAGATTTAAGAGGGGGTGTCTCAGATCAAAATAAATGAGCATGAAGTAGTGGCAGAAGTGTATTCATGTTGGCCAATGTGATATTAAGGAATGGCTTTTCTGTGGAAAGAGTTTTTAGTTTTCATTTGCGCTCACTCACTCTCTCTCCCAGGAAATGGGTTTGAAGGTTAATCAGGAGGCCTCGTTTGCAGTGCAGCTGAATGGAGCAAAAGGGGCGATTGATGCAAAGGTTCACACACCCTCCGGAGCATTAGAAGAGTGTTACATAACTGAACTAGACAATGGTGAGCATACAGACAAACACTCTCACACATAGTCAGTTTAAATATTTTATCTAAGATCCAAAGTAGATCTTATTGGTCTACTGTATTAGTAAATATTTTCAAAATAATATCTTAATGATTTATTTTGGCTTTAGTACAATGTAAATGTAAATTATAAACAATTTAAATGAAATAAATTGCAATAATGTAGGTTCTCATCTTTATAATATAACACTTGACATTTTTTTGCACAGTAAAAATAGGTCTTTATTTGAAAATGAATAGCTGCCATTATATTTTAGAAAGGCCGTTCCTCACAAGGTGATCATTATATTTAGGTGTCCTTGGGATCAAGAAGTTTGAAAACCCTTTACTATGTTACACAGAGACAGTTTAACCTAATTATTAACTATGTGTGCCTGTGTGTGCAGATAAACATGCAATACGGTTTATTCCACGAGAGAACGGCGTCCACTCCATCGACGTCCGTTTTAACGGGAGTCACATCCCGGGCAGTCCTTTCAAGATCCGTGTAGGGGAACCTGGCCAGGTGGGAGACCCAGGAATGGTGACTGCTTTTGGACCTGGACTGGAGGGGGGAACTACAGGTATGTGAAAGCTCCATAGTAAAACACCAGCATTGCTGGTTACAAGCTTATGTTGTGTTTTGGGTGCTGGTCCCCTAGCATTGGATGCTGGTGTGTGGAAGTCTCCACCAGGCTTTTAAACCAGCTTCACCAGCTAGGTTTGGCTGAGTTTGGCTAATCAGCACTAACCAGTTTAGACCAGCATGGTAATTGCATTGGTTAAGCTGGTATTTTTTAGCAGGGATTTCATAAGTTATAAAAGAAATAGTTCACCAGTTTTATTTTTTAAAAAAAATAATAAAAGAAAATAAAAAATTATTATTTATTCACCCTCATGTTATTTCAAACCCATATGACTTCTGTGGAACACAAAAGGAGAGGTTAGGCAGTATGTTAGTCTCAGTGACCATTCATTTGTATAGCATTTTTTTTGTTCATGTAATGAAAGTGAATGGTGACTGAGGCTGTCATTCTCCCTAGTCATTCAGGTTTGGAACAATATGACGGTGAGTAAATCATGACAATTTTTGGGTGACATGGGTGAACTATTCCTTTGAAGTAGCCAACCACAAGTATTAAGACACAGATATAAACCTCCTTGCTTCATCTTTTACAGGTGTACCATCAGACTTTATTGTAAACACATGTAATGCGGGGTCAGGAGCTCTCTCTGTCACCATTGACGGCCCCTCGAAAGTGAAGATGGATTGTCAAGAGTGTCCGGAAGGATACAAGGTCACCTACACACCCATGGCCCCCGGCAGCTACCTCATCTCCATCAAATACGGAGGACCGCAGCATATTGTGGGCAGCCCCTTCAAAGCCAAAGTCTCTGGTGAGAGATCTCACTTGTTTTACTTTGTGGTCTAGTGATAAAAAAATCATGTCTGATATCTTGAAAGGTTGCTGGTTCAAATCCCAGAAGGTTCCCAGAAGAACTTCCTCACTTTTGGGCCCTTGAGCTTGACCCCAATGTCCCTGTAACATGATCCAGTTCTTCTACTGTAATAAATAAACATGAGTCTTCTTCAAATCTTAATATTCTGTTATTTAAAGGGATAGTTCACCAGAAATGGAATAATCTGTTAAAATTTACTCACCCTAATGTCATTTCAAAAAAGGAGAAATTTGTATGGATATCATATGCATCATTTTAATACAATGGCAGTGGATAGTGATTGACTTTCAAGCTTTTCAAGCAACAGAGGTATCATAGAAATAGTCAATGTAGCTTGTGCGTCATATTCATATATGAAGGAATACGATATTTAATTTTAAATGAATATTCCATTTTTAATACTAGTTAAGTCAATCAACAGTATTTGTGGCATAATATTGATTACCACAAAAATATATTTTGACTTGCCTCTTTTTTTCATTAAAAAAAGCAAAAATCATGCTTACAGTGAGGCACTTACAATGGAAGTGAATGGGCCAATCTGTAAATGTTAAAATACACTCCGTTTCAAAATTATAACCACAATACAGAAACAATAAGTGTGCTATCATGATTTTAGTGTGATAAAATCACTTATTAATCTTTTCTGTGTAAAGTTATACCCAATTTTACTTCTTTGCATGACGATGTAATGTCAACAAACACTAAAATGACTGTAAAAATAACCATTTAAACAACTTTACAGCTCAAATAATACACACTTAAACAATCCAAAAATTGGCCCATTCACTTCCATTGTAAGTGCCTCACTGTGATTATTTTATATATATATATATATATATATATATATATATATATATATATATATATATATATATATATATATATATATATATAGAAAGCAGGGATGAATCAAAATGATTTTAACCCTGAATATTCCTTTGTCAGTTTATATTGAATATTCGTTGTTCATTCATGAGTGAAATGAGAGACACTCATTTATAGTAGTTTGTGTGTTCATTTTTGGGTGAACTGTCCCTATAAGTCTGGGAAAAAAATCCATAAATAAGAGTAAATAACATTTTACAGCACTCATGAACACGCACTCATGTTGAAATGAGGAAATATGCTTATAAGATGATATGACCAGTCAGGATTACATGCAGGATTCATTTGAAAACAAATATGCTTATGATGATTTGGGTCTCCACTAATTTTTGTGTATGTGTTTAAGCACCAGAGTGATTTAAATGTGAAAATAATATGCTGTCCCTCTTACGGTTTTAACACATCCCTCTCACTCATAAACAACTTTACAAACACAGAAAACACTCACAGGTTTATGTGAATTTATGAGTCTTTTGCAAGTGAGAGAGTTCTGTTGGCTGAAAGTCTTGCCAAATATATTTCCCTGTCATTCACTGACACCAAAACAATTATTCCTTAAAATAAGGAACCAATCTTTCCATAAAGAATCAAATTAATGGTGAACTTATTTACTCCCACAGGTGCACGTCTGTCTGGTGGTCATTCTCTGCATGAAACATCATCAGTGCTGGTGGAGACCGTGACAAAATCATCCTCAGTGGCTGGATCTTTCTCCTCTTTGCCAAAGTTCTCATCCGATGCCAGTAAGGTGGTCTCTAGGGGGGCCGGACTCTCCAAAGCCTTCATCGGCCAGAAGAACACCTTCACTGTAGACTGCAGTAAAGCAGGTAACATGCAAGGATATACATTTTTATAAAAATAAACTTAAAATTATCTTTTCTTACAGACAGGCAGATTGATTGATTGATTCCCCATTTTGCACACACACAGATGACTAAACAAAGTTTCTTTACATCTTGCAGGAACTAACATGTTAATGGTAGGAGTGCATGGGCCAAAGACTCCATGCGAGGAAGTGTACGTCAAACACATGGGCAACAGAATGTACAACGTCACATACACAGTAAAGGAGAAAGGAGACTATATTCTGATAGTTAAATGGGGTGAAGAAATGGTGCCTGGAAGCCCCTTCCACGTCACAGTGCCTTAAATAGACTCTTTTTAGACCTTCTTCACTATGCAAAGACTGCTGTTCGTTTGGAGAAAGAGATGGGACTCACCGACATTGTTGTGCCAAACCTTTTAATGACATATTAACTTAATGCGTATTCCAAGCAATCAAGAAGATGTATTTTGCTTGTTATCTGCAAGCTTCTGTGCCAAATGTCTTCTATAATATACCATCTTCTATAATGTTTTTGTCAAGAACATTTTGTATTACATAATTTTTTGAGGTTGTGAGAATAGAGAATGTTTAAAGTGACTGATGAAACAGGTTTGCACTGCCTAGCAGCTGCTGTACTGAAGCAAAGATGCGAACAAGGCTTACATGTAATCTAAATCATGCCTACCCTTTTACCCGATATAGTCCAGACCATTTGCATACATAATTGAACAGATGATCCATTTAATCTTTTTTATCTATTGCTAAAACTGGTCTTATTTTTATGATGGAATAACATGATTTATTCTCTACAACACTAAAGAATGAGTCTGGACCAGGTCTGAAGTCACTCCCAGTTGTAGGCTTATTTTGAGCAGCGATTATGCCTGATGTTTATGTCCTAGTCTAGGCTAACAGGGTCTAAACTGGTCCTAGGTGGCCTGATGCTCCGGCAGACTGGGTTTGCGTGATTGTTCAGATGAGATTTTTGTACCAAGCAGCGAAGCAAAAACCGTTAAGCATGTGAATGTTTGAAAATCCAGTTTTTATGGTGACACAATGTTAAAGAGCGACATTTTATAGTTATTTTATATGTATGTGGGTATGAAATAGAAATGTATGGAGAAACACTAATTGTTTGATATTTTAACCTACTGTTTGGTAAAACTGTGCTGGCATATTAAAGTTTTAATTGCTAACTTGCAGTTGATGTCCATATTCTATTCTGTTCTATTCTCTTCTGAACTATTAACTTTACTATTAATGCAATTCTGCAGCTTTTAAAATATGTTCTGGAATAGTTTGAGGTTTTTTTTTGTGGTTTAGATGTTGTTTCAGATTAATACCTCACTCTTCAGTTATTTTATACTGAGAAAACCAATTAAAACAACAGTATAACCCATAAGAGACTAGTCCATCCACCACTGCCTGTTTTTCATTCCCCTCAAAAAATGTATATGGCACCGCTCTGAATAAGGTCCATAGATTGTTGACCCAGAAAGTACTCAGAAATAATACTCCATTAAAAGTACAAGTATCTAGCCAAACACATAATTGAGTGAAACAAAAAAAGTATTCACAATACATTTTTCTAAAGTATTAGAAAATAAACTTTTTTCCTAGTTAGAATGAAATCAAGAGAGGAGATTGTATGAGAGAGGATGTTATTAAAATCGATTTGTTTAAGTCGTCTTTTTACTTTTTTCGACGACTGTCATATTTTGTCCCTCAGTGGCATTCACATCCTGGCCATAGAATCATGTTACAATAACAAGTAATAACAAATACCTGAGAAATGTGATGTCTTAATGTTTTTTTTATAAATTAATATTTAGTTTGTGAGTCTTGTTGAACGATTTATTAAAAGAACAACTTCATGAGGCTACACTGGACGTGCTGTCTGTTTTGATTCACTGAAAAGAGTTGGTTCATAAGATTCATTTGTTTGTCGGACAACATTGGTTGCTCGTATGTCTTGATTCACTATAAAGAATCGGTTCATAAGAGTCATTGGTGTGTGATTCGGAATACATGCGATGAATGTTATGTTTCGCCAGTGAGCACAAACATATTTCAAAGACATGTTTCTTTCCCATTATTTTACGTCATTTGGTCCTTTTATCTCCCCATCATTCAATTCAGACTGCAAATGTCAGACTGCAAATGTACAGGTGGTCGATTAAGTGAGATGATTCCGCTATGAAATTCTCTACCTCTTGCCAGACGGGAGGAGGGTAAAGAGTTTGTATGAGGGGTGTGTGGGGTCGTCCACAATGCTGGTTGCTTTGCGGATACAGTGTTATTATGTAGTAAACATTATGTTTACCTTCTCTGGATGTTTGCTCCACTTAGACACTTTTTTAATTAAGCCCCAGAAAATAAAAACAAAAACTTTGAATATTGAATAATCAGTAACTGAAAACATGTTCATCATGTTTTTGTATTTGTTTGAGATGTATTTAAATAATTGCTTTGTGTGAATTGCATTTTTTTTTAGGTATTTGTAATAATTTAAATGATCTGGAAAACAAAATGAGCATTATGTCATTGATCTAGGTTTGATATATTATCTGACTAAAATAAAAATGTTAAAGTTATCTGAATACAACAATAATAAAGTAACATGATCACACAGCATATGCAAACCGAAATATTATTTTGAAACTCATGAAACCAGTTAAGAATGTCCAGATCATATTTCATGTCATTAGCCTCATTCACACATTCAACCATGTAAATTACAGGAAAATTGTTGGGTTGAATTTACTGGTAAATGTTTCAAATGTGCTGTTCACACATACCATTAATAAGGAAATGTATAGGTAATGATACAACTTTGCATAAATGAAAATTCCAGAGCAAAATTTACAAGATTTTCCAAAAGGTCAGGGTCACACATGACCTTTAAACGGGAAATTGTTGGTATTTTTCTGGAAAAGGCTGGGTGTGTAAACGTGACTATTGTCTAGGTCTGTGTCATTGTTTTATAAATTTGATATACGTTTGTGATGCCCTTTTATTTATACATTTTCTATTTTATTTTGTATTTGTACTGTCTGTGTCAAAGATATGACATTGAATTGTAATGTTGTGAATGTTCAATAATAATAATAATAATAATAATAATACAAAATGTCATTGTTCCATTTAGGGCAGAACTACACTTTGAAAATACATACACAATATATGAGCTATATTTCTGTTTGATATGCCATCGTTAACTGGAGCCTTTTTTAATGAAACGTTTTGCAACAAAATATAGAGGCGAATTAACAAATTATTGTAGTGATAAATATTTTGAAGTTTTTTTTAGGGAGAGGCACTGAAATGATATTGCCATTAGGACAGCCATAGAAATGACTGACTCCCTGAACAGTGCCCTGACTACTGAGCTAGGGAGCTTATTAAAATGACTTAAGGATTAGGGGGGCAAGATTAGGGCGTCTGCTGCCTGTCAGGAACAAACCCAGGCACCTTTGCACAATGGGTATTTCAGTCTGTTGCGTTTGTGTGTCATGTGTTTGTCCCATTCAGAGGCACTAGAGGGCAATCTTACACTATTTAAGTGTTCAGGTGTTTAGTAGTTAATGAGGAATTAGAGGCTGCAAGCTCAATCAATGCAAGCTGGCCAAGAGGAAAGGTCCTTCAGGTCAGTGTTTGAACTATACAATTGATCAGGATTTAAAATAACTGTTTTTCCAATATACCTCAGGTAGATCCATGGCTTTGAAAGGCATTTAAAACTAGCACAACAACCTTTTTTCTGTTATCAGGATATAAATATATCTTGGGGCACAGACACTATCTGCTTTCTCGTCCAGTGATTGTATATTTGTGCTTGTAGTTGAATGCTGTTAAAAAGCTGTTACATGATGAGAATCACTTTTTTTTGCCAGTAAGTCTACAGGCTTCACCTGAGGGCACACACTGCTTCAATTGGGTCTAAGCCAAATTCCTCGTCTAGCTATTTCAGCCTTGTGATGGGCTAATAAACAAGAACCAGTGTGAGCCACATTTAAGCATGTTGTGCACAGGGGGAACAGTTTATATCTTCAAAGTGGTACTTCCAGCTGAGACACTCAGGGCTTTCCAATGATATAGGAATGTTAATTTTTGTGTCCTGATGTGAACTGAATACAGTGCAGTTCAAAACTCTGAGTCCACATTGAATATCTGGGCATTCTGGGTTTCTCATCACTATATACAATGTATATCCATCCACCCAAAAATGAAAATTCTCTCATCATTTACTCACCCTCATGCCATTCCAGCTGTGAATTTTTTTTCTTCTTCTGCTGAACACAAACAAAGATTTTTAGTAGAATATCTCCACTCTGTAGGTCCATACAAGTGAATGGTGGCCAGAAAGTTGAAGCTCCAAAAATCACATAAAGGCAGCATAAAAGTAATCCATATGACTCCAGTAGCTAAATCCATGTCTTCTGAAGTGATATGATAGGTGTGGGTGAGAAACAGAAATATATGAGTCCTTTTTTACTATAAATTCTGCTCCCTACCCAGTCGGTGGCGATATGCACAAAAAATGCAAATGGCCAAAAATAAAAGAAGAATGTGAAAGTGATAGTGGAGATTTATAGTAAAAAGTACTTGAATATTTATTTGTTTCTCACCCACACCTATCATATCACTTCAGAAGATATAGATTCAACCACTGGAGTCATATGGATAACTTTTATGCTGTGTTTAAGTGCTTTTTGTAGCTTCAAAGATTTGGTCACCATTCACTTGCATTGTACTGACCTAAAGAGCAGAGAAATGTTTCTAAAAATCTTCATTTGTGTTCAGCAGAAGAAAGTCATACGCATCTGGTATTGCGTGAGGGTGAATAAATGATGATGAGAATTTTCATTTTTGAATGAACTATCCCTTTAATATCTGCTTGTGCTGTTTATAATGATCCCAAAGCTTATTGACTTCCATTATAATAAGCACAATGAAAACAAGTGTTTTACCTTAATTATCAGTACGACACAAAGTAATATGAGTAATATTGTCAATTGTATAAATTCAATCAGTTCCAAAAGCTTAATTTATTTAGCTGGAGAAGTCTATAAAAGCCAGTTTATATTATATATGATGTGTGTGTGTGTGTGTGTGTGTGTGTGTGTGTGTGTGTGTGTGTATATATATTAAAAAAATAATTTATATAATAATTATTATATAAATAATTTTTTTAATATACACAGTTTCTATCAGACATTCTGCTCATATAATTTTGTCAAGAGTACTAAAAAATATGAAAAAGCTTAAATATTTCAGATGAGTCACTTCAGTTCTATAGAGTGTGAGATGTACAGTTTTCTCACCTTTCATAGTAATAGATGACCATTTTGTTGGTGTAGAAACCAGATCCAATAACACAGGGACTGAAAGGAGTTGAGAAAGATGAGGATGAAGATGAAACCAGAGCATATCAACTTCCTGGGCCACCTTAATTGAGTGAGATCCATTTATTTTTTTGCTCCCTGTCCATCCCTATGGTAATTATGGTATATGTGTCTTTTAGAAATACTTTCTATTGTCTAGCTTTCCTCCATAGTTTTAAAGGTCAAATAGAAGGCTGAATTTTACAAATGATCTATGGTGTACGATATACATTGTGGGACTCTGTATGTGCTCTGTAAAATATATATATATATATATATATTTCAGCACATACATACACTGATTGTATATAGACAGGCACACATCTCTGCAAAGAGGAATACATGCCCAGTTGCAGTACCTTCTAACCGCATCAGTACATGAACTTCCTCTTCAAAAGGTGCTTGATCTCTCCTTTCTTTTCATCCTCTGGCTAGGCCTACAGGAAAGGCTCGATACAGCCCGTCTTAATGAGAAATGAGGGATGACAGATCATAATGGACTCCTGGTCATTTGTAATGAGCATGCAAATGGCAATAAAGGCTCTGGAATTAAAGCTGCATATTTCTTCCACTGAGGCACAGTTTTTCTAACGGATTCCTCATACTGAGGCCAGGGGAAGGGACATAAGGGAGAAAAGACATTTATAGGGAGAGAGGGGGATTTTAACACCTGGCAGTGCAAGGGACAATTACTTTGCAGTGTAAATGACCTTGCACCTGTGGATGGAGGTATAGTGGGGCAGACCGTCCTCCTTTTGACAGTGTTTGATTAAGCGGGTGTACCTCCTGCCAGGATGATGACGCAAGCTGCAGAGAGTCAACAGGCTTTGCTTCTGGGTTGTTTAGAAGGCTTTTCAATGCTAATGTGTGTTTTTAGAGAAAATGTTAGATTTGCACAAGAAAAGGAAAGTTTGTGAAAACTTCGAATGTTGGCTTAATATAAGCCCTGCCTGCAAGTTGAAACCCTTTTTTAGAAAGCTTTTAAAGTCTTTAAGTTTGAAGGTTAGAAAGGTAGGTAAGTTTGGTTATTGATGGGTAGATTTGTTTTCAGGTTATTTACAGATAGGTAGGGAGATAGGTTATGGATATGTATGTAGATGGGTTGGAAGGTTCAGTAGGTGGATTACACATACAGTAGGTAGGTTATCAATTGGTAGGCAGCTTGGTAGTTAAGTAGGTACATGGTAGGTAGGTAGGTAGGTAGATAGGTTGGTACATAGGTAGGTTTTAGATATGTGGGTTGGTATATTATATTGTAGGTAGTTACATTTACATGTACAATACATTTTAAGACAAACACTGTCTGACATTAAATCCTCTGCTATGAGTAATATTCCCGTATATTTGTGAGGTGCTGTGGAGAGATTAAAGTTTGATTTTGAGTCTGTCTGACACTGCTTAAATAAATAGTTGCACTAAAAATGATGAAAATACTTGATGTTGTGAATTATTCTGCAGTTCTGCACTTTTGAATGTACCGCAAGGATCCTCCCGAAGCACTCCGTTTACATTGAAGCATCTCATTCTGTGTTCAGGATGTGCATAAACGGTTTTGTGCTGCTCTGTATTGGAGCCTTTCTTATATCAAGGCCTATTCTTACTTTGACAGTTTTTTGCAGTAATTTGTTATGGCTATTTACCCTATTTGTTGAATATCCATTAGTCACCATGTTAAAGTGCTGCACTTTGCATTCGTATATGCCTCTAAAATAAGGTGACCAGATTTCAGATATGAAAAACAGCGACATTTCTAGTTTAGTGGTAAATATGTCTTTGAAATTTCACACATTATTTATGATATAAAAAAATGGGGACAATTCGGATGTTCTGTATTTTGACCATGGTGAATGTAGTAATGTGATCTGTTGAATATGTCTCGATGAAATTCTGAAACTCAGAATGTCTTCTGTACAATCAAGTCATAAACATATTTCCAGAATACTTTATTAGTTATACTTTCTGCTGTTCAGCAAAATACACCAGAAACATACATTTCACCCCTTAAATCACACGCATGCTCAATGTCATTTGCTCATCAGGTCTTGGTATGCCAAACACCTCCGAAAGAGGTGATTCTCAGTTCAGTGTACTGTTGACTTGAGAACTGTTGCGACTGGAGCATTCAGTCCAATTTATGAACTAGTTGGAGAGGTTCACTGCAATGAAGAGTTAGGAAAAACAGATATCACCAGTTCTAGGATCATATTACTCCCAGTTATCAGCTCATTTAGATTCGGAGTGTCAGATACATCAAAGAGACAGGTTAAGATAGAGTAACTTGTGGATCAGTGTTGACTCGAGACGCAAACTGTTTCAAATGATTTAGTGTGATCTGGTGAAATGGATCAACTCGTTCACTAAAAAGAACACTTTCAAAAGCTTGATTCGTTCATGAACTGGACATCACTATTTCTTGTCATGAATTTTCACCCAGCGGACTGTTTTGAATGCACAGTAAAAACAGGGACATTTATGGGGCCTGTTCCAGTCGGGGACAGGTCATCAAAAACTGGGACTGCCCCAGAAAATGGGGATGTCTGGACCCTCTTCTCTAAAAGGTGTCTGATCGGGGTAACGTGAACATAAAGGAGCCTAATTATACATTATTATCCTTACGCAAACTTGTCGACTTGTCATTCAAACAACCGACCAACTAGTCAATTATGAAAACGGTTAGTTTTGCACATCCCTAGGAGTTAGGTAGGTAGGTTGTAGATATTCAGACAGAAAAACAGTGGGAGTTTTAATCATGAACATGCCGAGTGGTGTGGTGTGGTGTGGTGTGGTGTAGTGGGCTAAAGCCCAGAAGTGGTAAGCAGAAGGTTGCTGATTCAATCCCCATTAAACATTGTGTCCTTGAGCAAGGCACTTAACTCAAAGTTGCTCTGGGGGGATTGTCCCTGTAATAAGTGCACTGCAAGTCGCTTTGGATAAAAGCGCCTGCCAAATGCATAAATGTAAATTAATCATATTAACAACATTCCATTTATGGGATTTTTTGGGGGGAATATTCAAAGATCTGCTAGATGATGTAGCATGTCAACAACTGGAGGAATTAAAATCAAAATATTTCTATTGAAGTCTGTGGAAATTGTGGGAAGTTTGGCAGTTTTGATTGTCCACTACTAGAAAAGAATAAGTCGGATCATTTAGAAAAGATATTGCTCTGTTAGAAAAGATCCTAACCGTAAGTATAAACAGTTACTGTATGTTGCCTTTGTCAGGCCAACATAACTGCATCAGCTGTTTGTTGTTGGAATAGCAGAAAGCATGATGGATCTAAGGTACATAAGCAGTATGAACCTTTTCAGAGGGAATTTGCAGTTATACTGGCAGTCACCGCATTAGTAATGGTACATGCTGGAGTGTTACCTCACTATTCTTGGGGTGTCATGGCAACGCTCTTTAATGGAGGGGGTTGGTTGTCTTATCAGAAAATGCAATCTGTTGAGTTTACTGGGGGAGAGGACAGATTGCGGGCATGATGGGAAATTTACATCACCTGCTTTTTCACTTACACCTCACCGCACGCCTGCATTTCAAAGCGAGCACACTTCTTTCGGTAAAACACTGATTAATTCATATGTGTACTGCAGGGATCCTTTATTATATGGATGAAAGTACAGACGCATGCATGACTGCGTATACACAAACACACACACATGAAATGCCATTCATAGCTCTCACGAGGACTGAATCTTTGTTGTGTCAGTCTCAACACTCAAAGCATGTAGCAACCTTGGCTGGAGTCATATCCAGCCTAGTCCATGCTAATGGAAAATGCGCTGCCTTCAATTATTCTTCATGAATCACGAAAAGCTCCAATTGATACTCTGAAAGGAATGCAGTTCTGTCGCAGAAAAAGGAGGGGGAAATCATAAAGTGGCTATAATACAGCTTGCCAATCTATTAAGCTTGTGTGTGTGTGTGTAAATGTGTTTCTATGAAAACAGATAGTAGATTTCTGAACAAAAATCTTTAAGACTATTTGCATACATAATCTGCAGATGGTGATGCAATATGACATTCAATACAAAAACTGAGTGGGAGCAGTTTCACACTCTGTCCAATTGATGGCAGCACACACTACATGAACAGCCTGTTAATTGAAAGCAACAACACGAGTCATGTTTGTGAATCATACAATGGTTGAGCACGATTCTGAAACTGCTTGAATTATATAAACGCTACAGTATTATAACAATAATATTTGTCAACTTGACCTCATTTAAAAACTCATTGAACTGCTGTTGTCCACAAGTGCTTAGTGATTTTTAGTGATTCAGTTTCCTAACATCAGCTTTTCCTAAGGAAACCATTATGGATGGCACACTATCTTTTTCATTGGAGGAAACCGGCAATCTAATTTGAATGAGAGGCGTAAATGTAGCAAAATGAATGTGCTTTCAAACTAAAACATATTAGTGTGGATGTGGCCTATGTCATCTCTACTTGGAACAAATGAGGAATTGGGAAATGGGCAGAGACTGGTTATAGAAGAGAACACTGCAGTGAAAGAGAAAGAAAGCGTCTTCTAATTAGCTGTTAGTGTTCCTGATGGTACAGTTTCATGATACGGCTTTGAGATGGTGATTAACACGTTTTTTTCCCCCTCCCTCTGACCATCTGGGCAGCAGCTAAATGGACCACTGCAGTCAGCCTACTAACCAACTGACCATCTCTATCTTTCATTGCACCCTCTCTGGCTATCTTGCCATGCTTGCACGATCTCTAGTCTTAAACTCATTGAACTGTAGAAGTCAGAAATTGCCAAGAATTCTTCAGAACTATAAAGGGGTTCTAGTGGCCACATCACTTATACACACTTGTATTTGTAGCATTTATACATGTATTATTAGGCTAAACAGATGATTTACAATAAATACTATTTAGAGGAGGATGGATGGGGGATATGGTAGTGGTGGAGAAGACCAAGAGATAAAAATACTTCTATTTATATGAAACGGAATTCTAATCCAGGAGGAATAATGCATCGGTCCAACCCATTAACAGACCAGAGGATCCAGATATCACATTTTCCTATTCTTCTATTCTTAATGAAGTTCCAAACAGAAGTTCGGGAGTAGCTTGTTCATTTACAGTAGGCCAATTATATCCCAAGGAGATATAAACGGCTGCTTTCTTCGCACTGGTGACGATTCTTCTAGCATCCCTCCACCTCCTCATCTCCACCTTTTATATTTCATTACTGCGGTTCCAATTATTATTTTGAAATTGTCTTTCCATTTCTTGCTTTAGTCAGACAGTCCGGGGGCGGTCTCAGAGCTTGAGCCCAGTCCTGTGTTTTTGTAAGATCAATGGCATTCTTCCACTTTGAGGCATTCTCCATCTCTGAGTTAAAAAGCATGACTAGGTTCCATCAGTTTTCAGCAGCTGCATTATGAATTCTTCATTAAAGGGATGGTTCACCCAAAAAATTTATTCTCTCATCATTTACTCACCCTCATGCCATTCTAGATGTGCATGACTTTCTTTCTTCTGTTGAACACAAATTAAGATTTTTAGAAAAATATCTCTCTTCTCTAGATCCTTACAATTCAATTGAATGGTGGACAGAACATTGCTGCCTTTATGTGCATTTTGGAGCTTCTTAGAAATAATCCATAAGACTCCAGTGGTAAATAAAGGGATATGAGCCGAGGTATGTTTGAGAAATGGATCAATACATATTGAAATGTAAGAAAACCTAACAATGAAACTATAGGAACTATAGGCTGGCAAGAATAGCATTTAATAGTGGGATACTTCATATTCATTGCTGTAGTGAGCTATTTCTATCTGTTTATAATGGTGGTCCAAGAGACGGATGTAAAATGCACGTTGGTATGTGTGAGTGTGTGTGCACTCTCACTTGAGGCCACTTAAAGGCTCTGTTTCTCAGCTGTGTCTCAACATCTCAAACTGTTTGCCCTACTTTATGTATAAAGTACCCAGAATGCATTATTCAAATGGTGGCAGTGCCAGCCAAAGCATCATAACAATAAACAAACACCTCTTGGAAAACACTTGGAAAATCGAAATACAAATATGAATTCGCTCACTCTTCTTCTCTTTTGCTCTCTCACTTGGTCTTCATCAGTTTATATAAATGACAGAAAAACTATAGTGGTCTACCGTGGTCTACTATAGTGGTCTCTTACAAGCACTCTTCTCTTGTGTGTCAGATTTGTGCCGCTCCTATTTTTATTTGTGGGTAAATTAGAGCCATTAGACTTGAAGAGAACTTTGGGAAGTGTAACTGAAATTTGTAAGTTTTTGTGCCACTATAGTCACTAAACAGAATTGCAAAAACACAATAATTTTCAAGCAAGCTTAAAGAAACAAATAGTTTTGAATTATTTGAAGCCAATTTAAAACGTGGATAAACACACCTGTAACCATACATTCTTTATCAGTATGGCAAGTTGAACCATTTCTTGGGAAGCGTAAACGGCCTACAGTTAATGATCTACATTACTTGGCGGAAGAAATTTTTCCAAATTATTAATTAATGTAGTAATTTTATGTAATCTTGGTGTCAATCACATTGTTGCTTTGCTTTTATATAAGCAATAAGCCACAAGAGGTCATGCGATTTATAGTGATTTTACCACATTTAAAGGGATCGCTCACCCATTTACTCATCCTCATGTCGTTCCAACCCCTTTCGTTGGAGCACCTTAGGAGATGTCATGCATGTTTGTTTAGTTTTTTTTACAATGAAAGTTAATGGTGACTGAGGGCAACTTTGTCTAAAATGTATTTTTGTGTTCCACTTAAAAAAGAAAGTCAAATGGATTTGGAACAACATGCGGGTGAGTAAATGTTGACAGGATTTTAATGAAAATACCTTTTTAAGGGGGTTTTTATACCACGTACTCCTGGTACAATTACTGTTACGGACCGACTCTTGTGGTTTTTTGCTTTATCAAATTTCAAACAGGTAGTCCCACCCCAAACAGACGCTACAGGTTGAGCCAATGAGGCCGGGCCACTCAGACAGATTGCAATTCCGCTTAGTGGCACTAATGGTGCTAATATGATGGGCTTGTTTTTTTCTGTCATGATTAATTTGAGCGGCAGACTTCCGCCAATGCTGTTGATCAGTGTTTACACCCTCTGGCATCAGGCATAAGGAGATCAATTATTGGTCTGTCTGATCCACCAATATGATGTTCTGTTTTTCATTTAGAGTAAAATTGCATGTTCAATTAACATCTGTGCTAAGAAATGAATAAGCAGTCATTGTTAATTGCTCCAGAGTCTTGCTCAGGTTGAGAATGAGTAAATTGCTGTAATTGTTTTTAGTAATTTCTCTATTTAATCATGAGGTGGCAAAATGCTCTCATGAACCCAAAACTACAGCGTTCTCCCCTCCAGCGGCCTGTAATTGCCCTAATGAAGAGCCTCAATTGGCATCACATTAGAAACATGCCAGTCTTTACTTTGTCTCTGAACTTCTGCCTTTCTCGCTGATGGAAGTGTTTATGCTCTCAAAGAAGAACTATGTCATGATGCTCTTTTCTGGACACATGAGAGATGGGTCGAAGGAAGGCCTTCAAGTTCATTACAAGTAGCTTGTAAATGTAATTACATCGTAGGGGTTCAGCTGTCCAAAAACATTGGAAATCTCTGCTATAGGATCTGCTGTTACTGTTCTATATGTTCTTCATTTGTTACCTTGCAACCTTTCTTCTGCTCCCTCTCCCTCTTTTTCTTTCTCTTATCAACCTCTTTTTAACAGATGCACCTGATTACATCTCATCCACTCCTCTCTCTGATGGTTTGTGTACCACAATTATGATGTCATGCTGTTTTCAAGTGAACACACCATGGACCCATATTCTGTCTCTGGAAAACATTCCTCTCCTACGGATCACTATTCCTCAGTATCCTCACCACCAACAAACTCAAGATCTTGTTCACCATGATATGCATGTTGTTTACCAACTACTTAGTCTGTGCCTGTAATGCCAGATGGTTGCCTGGTACATGTAGGAGCGAGTGATATCACTGTCTGTAAACTGATGAGCTCTCCACTGATGGCAGGAGGGGATTTCATCAGGTGTGAACTGCTGGGATTGACAGGCCTGTTGGGACAAATTGGAATTGTAACCCCAATTGTCCTCCACTCTGCCTCCTAAGACGATGAGGCGTGTGTGTGTGTGAGTGTGTGTGTGTGTGTGTTTGGAATCCGCTTAATTACCTGCATGATGGATGTTTGCACCACTACCTGACTATTTTTTTTAAATGTGGTTTGGACTGGCTGCCTCATGGCTCCAGGCGAGTGTCATTTGGACACTTGCTGTTTGCCACACTAAAACATGTATGATTGCCTTTTGTTTCAGATTTCGATAAGAAATGCAAAGTGGCATTTGTTTTAAAGATCTATAATACAAACACACTTATCAAGAATAAATTCGAACAAAAGTTTGGTAGGTTTCAATGATTAAAATAATAGACCTAATGTTAAAAGCAAATATATAACAAAGTATTTGGACAATATCTGGTCATCAAATTTTGTGGAACATGTCCATAGTTAATGTGATGAATTATACCTGTGTGAAACTTGAAACCACTTATTTTAAATTATTCACAAAAATAGCAAAGAAAAGTGAAGTTGGATCTCAGAAAATGTCTTGCATCATTTGTTTGCAGAAGCCACTTTTCTGACATTTTGCATTTAATGACATTCAGATGCCGTATATACACATTTATACAAACAATAATTAGGAGTTCTGTAGGTCGTTAAAGTCAAATGGAGCAACAGCATTATCCTCTGGTTCTTTTTTTTGTTGTCGCCGTACACACCCTTTTTCCTAGCAGCCTCTCCATTGGAGCATTATGAGGAGTAATGGTATAAGTGTGGCTGTGTAATTAGACTGAGGTCTGCTCGTCCTTTCTCAGGTGACACTGTCCCGTGGAGAGCCTCTGGAGCTGTTAATGGCTTGTGTGCCTAGCTACTGTGCATGTCCTTGGGTGGATGAAAGGGCTTTCCTCCTGTCGCTGAGGATGTTGGGGCCACTTACAAATCAGTGCCATTTAATGTCCATGTGTGCATGAATGGTTGTTTCTTGAACTCTGGGAACATTTGGCCCTGTGGAGTTTTTTTTAAAATAAACTTTTTCGCTTCCTGGGCGGTGTGGTCATTTTTGACCGATTTCAGAATATTTTTTTTTCTCAATCTGTTTCCTCAACATTGTGACTTTTGCTAGACTTGCAATCTGAACATGAAAAGGTTTTTGGACATGATTTGAATCAAGTGATCAAGTAGTCATAAAAAAGAAACACCTTTGCTGTTTGCCGCCAAAACTGATCGACCATATAGAATATGAATGGGGGAGAATAAAACAACAATTACTTTTAGATTTGCCGAATAAAATAAAAAAAATCGGTCACAATGCGAAACACACACACATTTACGAATAAATGGTGAGCCTATAATGCAGAGCAAATGTTTGAAATTTGTCAAATTAAATCAGCCACAATGAAGAACACACACACACACACACAGAAATAAGGGGGTGAGACCAAAATACAGAACACCAAAAACGCAGAACATGCGTGCGCGCACACGCGCAATACATAAAGAAAATATGACAACGCATCATGTTTTAACTTATAGAAGTGTAGGTTTTTACTGTAGTGAACTTAACATAAATTTGCTTGTATGCAAATGAATTATGTAATAGAGTCTTTTACAGGTAAATAAGATCTAAATGGCATGAAATCCAAAAGTAGTGCACCATTGTATTGTTATAACTTCAGGGAAGAATAAATGTTGTAATTTCTTTAAGAAGAAAAAAGTTACACCTGTACTGTTTCCTGTCAAAAATGAACCGCTAAAGTGTTGGCCTTTGTTGAACAGCCTTATAGGGTTAAAACATACTTTTCACTCTCTCACCCATGAGTTGCTGTAGTAAAATTGACTGACTCCTTTGTATTACTAAAGTTAATTTCATAGCTGATGTTTTATGTAACCTACACACAATTAAAAAAACAAAGCAACCCGTGGGACACAAAGCCAGTAGTTTAAGAAACACCTGCATGTACTGTATTTGTGGGGGTCACTTTAGGCGAACAAGGTCACTAAACTTGGTACAAGTTGGACACACAGTTATGCCCCTGTTGCACACGATTGGCATATATTGGCTCTGATGGAGGCCCCTGGCACTAGGCATTGCATCCGTCAGCCTGTCTGCCTCTCGTCACGTCTCTTTCTCTCTCCCTCAATCGGCCAGACTCTTCAATCGCAGGGCTTGTACTTCCCCTGACAAGCTCTTTTATCTGGACTGAATCTAGAGTGCACTTGCTTTGCCTGCACCCTCTGCGCTAACCCATCCACCTCAATCAGTCATGAAAGAGAGAAAACACAGCACAACAGGAATAAAGAGAAGCAAATGATAAGAGGATGGACACATTGACTAGTTTCGCGTCATAGTCAGAGCTAGTTCTATACTGCCTATTATACAGCCTAAAACTGCCTTAAAAAATATTGTAACCCTCCTCCAAAAACATAGATCAGACATGGTCAGTTACATGGCTTTAAATGGATAGTTCACCCTAAAAGGAAAATTTGTGATCATTTACTCTTCCCCAAAGTTTATATGACTCTGGCAGCGGGGGCGTGGTCAAGCGCCCGTCCGGGAGAGAAAAGCGGTAAGGGCGCTTACACCTGAGCTAAATTATGTCTAACACCTGTGTCTAATTGCAGTAAGCATGGGGAGAGCGGCATAAAAGATCAGCAGCCACATAGCCTCGGGAGAGAGAGTGCCTACACCCAGACCAGCAGCTACGAAGAAAGTGTGCTGTATAAGAGAAAAGTGTGTTAATTAAAGGTCCTTACCTTGAGCAAAAAGCTGTTCCCCGTGCCATCCTTAATCTGTGCTACACTGGTGGCTCTGATGGAGTGTAGCGAGGGACTGGAGGACTTCCGCCAGCTGGGAGGACTCTACGGGGCGACCCTTCTCCATACTCGGACGATTTCTCCAATTTTCCTTTTTTCCCAGGTTTCGGCACCAGTGTAGCACAGATTAAGGATGGCACGGGGAACAGCTTTTTGCTCAAGGTAAGGACCTTTTAATTAACACACTTTTCTCTTATACACACAATTGTACAGCACACTTTCTTCTGTAGGCACTCTCTCTCCCATTTGAGGTGTTAGACATAATTTAGCTCAGGTGTAAGCGCCCTTACCGCTTTTCTCTCCCGGACGGGTGCTTGACCACGCCCCTGCTGCCACAATTAAGTTTTTCATCAATGGAACACAAAAGGAAATGTTAAATGTCAATTTTGGATGCTTTGAAGCTCCAAAAATGTCAACAAAGCTCCATAAATGTACCTTAAAAGTAATTAACATGACCTTTGCACTATATTACAAGTCTTCTGAAGCCATGCAATAGCTTTGTCTGAGGAACAGACCAAAATGTATTTTGTTATTCATTGAAATCTATGAATCAGAACAGTTTTTTTTTTTTTTTAAATTTGTTTATAAATGTCTTTTACACCACAACATACCCTTTGAGTTTTAGTTCACCTGTCAGGCCTTTTTTTTAACATGCCTCAAAGTCCAGAGGAAAGCAAAGCCTTCAAACAAATTAAAATGACGTCAAATTCAGTTGTTGGCCTTTACGACTATCTGAAAATGCTTGCCTTCATCTTCGGTACATTGCACATGCCACTTCTATAGGCAGTTCAGGTTTCCATGGTTACATGCCAGGTCCAGACAACAGCTGTCATGCAAGCAATGCGAATACAGGTGCTAGAAGCATCTTAAGCCTTTCAAGAGTGCAGAGTGCACCTAATGCAGCAACTCAACTCTGAGTGTAATTGATCAAAACTACCAAGGGTTCAATCAAAAGTCTGTATCTGAAAACATTCCTTTCACATACTCATCAGAGAGCAAGAGATGGGTAATGAAGAGAAAGAGAGTAAAGTACCTAGTGCTTTCGCCTACTTGTAAACACTTTAAGGGCAAATATTTTGCAGTGCTTTGTTTCTTACCATTGAATCTGTTAATGACCCGTCAACTGGGTGCTACTCCGTGGGCTGTTTTTCATTTGTAAATTGTTTTCCACTCATGTGCGTCATTCTCTCCCTCCCCAAACCTTCATCCACCTGCTCCTTAAAGCCCATTCTAACTACCTCACTGACTATTTTTACGAGCCAATCATGTTAAAGGAGGCCTCCAATGTGTTGTACAAATTGGTTACTCGGATCAGTGCTGGGGAGGAGGCTTTCTTCACATGAATAACATTCCATTCATTGTTATTCATAACAATGAATGGAAGTGGGGATGAGATGGTCTATTTTCTTTAATTAGCTTTGAGAAAATAATCCCTTTTGCACTGGAGAGCCTGTTAGAAGACCTAACAGTTTGCTGTCCTTAACTCAGGGGTGGGGATCCTTTTTGACATTTAAGGGCCATTTGAGTATTTATGAAATTATTTGCATGCCATACAATTGCGTACAATTTCTGATTGTGGGCTGAAATTAATATATGCATTCCGTTATGTGCTCGCACACCAAAAACACTAAAAGATCTGTTTATTATACAATATTTTGTGTTGTTCAGTTGCGGGCCGTGTTTTAAAAGTCTATGCCTTCAGTGTGATTCATGCCATTAAGAAAACACAGTTTCACAATGAATAAGACATTATGTGCTTTTGGGCATCATACATTATGTTGCAGCTAACTAGTAATACCAATTGACATTTTAAAACACCTCCACACACGAAAGCCAGAACTTGAAACGACACTTAATGCTCAAGCAAGCCTAATTTTAACTGCAGCATGACTGCTTTGTGAAATGAACATCTCCCGAACAGTCATTCAAAATCATAATTTTTCAACAAGGAGGTCTATAATACCTGGAAAAATCTATCTAATAATTTTTACGATTTAAATGTTGCTTGCAATAGATTTCGTTTTGTCAGGGTACACGGTTATGCTGCGTTCCATTCAAGTTGGATGTGGGATATTCCTATTTGATATAATTCCCCATTCCCTGATATTCGGAACTACAATGCTCCCGTTAGCTTAGCAGGGGTTTGACTCTCATTAGAGATGTCTCCTAGCAACCCAACTGATAAACAATGCTGCAGCGCTAGCATTTGTGCGTCAAGTGTACGATTATCAAAAGAGATTATAAAGTTTTATACACCTGTTTCTGCAGCAGGCTTTTGTTAAACAAGCTTTAATATCATGTAATGTGGAAACAAACTCATTTAATCTATATTACTTGATAAAGTGAATGTTTATCACTTACATTGTATATCTCCCTGAGTGTCGAAATGTTTGTGTGACATCATGCATCTCGGCGAAATTGGAGTTGAGACTTTCTGCACGAGCCTACAAGTTGTAATTCGGACAAAGATGCATTCCATTGCATTTTTCCTAATAGGAAGTTGTAAAATCAGCAGTCAAGCCGATCTGAACATACACTGTTATCCTTAGTTGAAATGATAAGGAAAGCATTTAAACAGTGAAAACGGTGGAGGATGTCCTGATGCTTTGAGCATCTCCACTTTGGCAGTTCAGAGGTCACTGTAAACATGCCAGCATCCAATCACAACACAGTTTTGGGCCACAGGCAAAGTCTGCCATTTCAACACAGCCGATATGACTAATGCTGCAAGCCCTGCAATTTTTCCTAATCAGGATTTACATATATCCATTTTCATGAGACCGAGATTTTCCAGAGCCTCGGGCGAGGGCTGATCTTTGATCCTCAGTGTCTGTTTGTGAGCTGAGGCTGCAGTTGAAGGTTTGGCTACACTGTCACTGTGTTTTTTTTTTAATTTTTTTTTTATTTATTTTTTTTTTTTCAGCTGTTATTTTTAGTATGTTTTTAATTGGAGATAAAAAACAATCAGAGGCTTAGCAAAATAATGCAACAGTCAGTTTCCAGAAGTAAAACCTCATTCTATCAATAACATATAACTTACCATGAGCTCCAAGGTTGTTAAGTGATCATGTATGGTTCTCTAGAAGTCACTAGTCAGTGTGATTTCAAAATGTTTAAAACATCATGTTTAATTGCAGAATTTCCAATGAAGAACAATGCTACCCACTGTCACCATGGACATTTTAATCGCACCAAAAGTGCTTCCATGAATTACTGTGAATAACATAATAGAGTTGGTCTCCCAATATTCTCAAACTACTTAATAATATGTACATATGTACTGTGTGTGTGTGTATATATATAGATATATATATATATATATATATATATATATATATATACACACAGCACTGTGCAAAAGATGTTTCACAAAAACACACACAAAAAAGTTAATGTCATACAAAGTTCAACAACATCTACAGCAGACATGGGCAACTTACAACCAACCACATGGTTTAAACTGGCCAGTGGCTCATTTGTCCTAAAAACATTTTTTTCATTGGATTTATCAGTTATCTTGCATTAGGACTTAACAAGCTTCCACAAATGTTTAACATGCTCAGGGTTGCCAGACGGTCACACTGAAAATTGATTAAGCATTTTTTTATGTTTACTGAACTTTGTATGACATTAAGTGATAAATGAGAACAATTTATTCCATTATTTTTGAAGACTTTCTCACTATGCAACATTTTTCACAAGAGCCTAAAACATTTGCACAGTACTGTGTGTGTGTGTGTGTAATATATATACTGTATATAATATTACACACACACACACACCGGCAGCCAAAAGTTTGGAATAATGTACAGTTTTGCTGTTTCTGAAGGAAATTGGTATTTTAATTCACCAAAGTTGCATTCAACTGATCACATAATATAGTTAGGACATTACTGATGTAATCAGTACTTGTGTAATCATGCTAAAATGCTAATTTGGTACTAGAAAATCACTTGCCATTATATCAAACACAGCTGAAACCTATTTGTTTTGTAAATTAAGTTTAACATTGTCTTTGTGTTTGTTTTTGCGTTGCCACAGTATGCAATAGACTGACATGTCTTAAGGTCAATATTAGGTAAAAATAGCAAAAAAAGAAACCGCTTTCTCTAGAAACTCATCAGTCAATCATTATTTTGAGGAATGAAGGCTATACAATGCTTGAAATTGCCAAAAAACAAAATTACAAAAAATGAAGATTTCATTCAAAGGTGTGCACTACAGTCTTCAAAGACAAAGGGCAACTGGCTCTAACAAGGACAGAAAGAGATGTGGAAGGCCAGAAATACAACTAAACAAGAGGATAAGTACATCAGAGTCTCTAGTTTGAGAAATAGATGCCTCACATGTTTTCAGCTGACAGCTTCATTGAATTCTACCCGCTCAACACCAGTTTCATGTACAACAGTAAAGAGAAGACTCAGGGGTGCAGGACTTATGGGAATAACTGCAAAGAAAAAGCCACTTTTGAAACATGAACACAAAAAGAAAAGGTTAGAGTTGACAAAGAAACACAGACATTGAATAACAGATAATTGGAAAAGAGTGTTATGGATCTTAACCCCATTGAGCTTTTGTGGGATCAGCTAGACTGTAAGGTGCGTAAGAAGTGCCCGACAAGACAGTCACATCTATGGCAAGTGTTACAGGAAGTGTGGGGTGAAATGTCACCTGAGTATCTGGACAAACTAGACTAGGATTTTTTGATGAAAAATCTTTGAAGTAGTTTAAGAAGTTCTGAAATAGTAATTTTTCATGTTATTAATGTCCTGACTATATATTGTGATCAGTTGAATGCCACTTTGGTGAAAAAAAAAAAGTACCAATTTCTTTCCATAAGAGCAAAATCTGTACATTAATCCAAACTTTTGGCTGCCATTGAGTAATATATATCCATAACAGCATTTTTTTATTTTATTTTTTATTTTAAAATGTTAATTTCAAATCAAAGTGTTTAATGTTGTTATTCATCTCGAAGCTGGTTGGTTTGGTTCAAGGCTTATAACTATTTATTGACACATTTTCTGAAATGCTTGTATGCAGGAAATTAATGGGAAAAATGCTTTCGGAACCAAAGCCACTGAAAAATGTGGTAGTTACTGTTTGTACTCTAAAATATTTAAAGGCAATAGTTTTTCACTGACCATTTTTATAAAGCTAAATATCTTGTCTTATATCATTTAAATCCCTGTCGAATGCCCTCACGTTAAGCAATTTAACATGGTTAAACTCAATCTGAAAGTGTTTATTAAAATCTCTGTGGTATAAGTTTTGGCTGGAATTATTTCATTGATATGAGCATTTCGTGTAAAGGGACTGTGTGGGGTACAATGTGTACAGTGTGATGGAGAGCGAACATGGTGTCCTGTTCAAGGTTAACGTCTCATTTTTTCAAAAAGTTTGAAATATATGTTACCATGGTGACAGTCACATGCTCTCTGCTGGGGTTTATTCTGTTTGAAGTGCCCTGACCCTGTCTGTGAGTTTCTGCTCCGCTCTGAGTGCTAAACATGGCCTCTCTGATTTGCAGACACGCATGTCATTTCATAGTGCTAGCAAGTGGCCTTTTTTGAAAGCGATGCTTCATGCCTAATGATAAAAGCCTCTTAATGGTTTACAGTTCTAGTTCAGAACTAACAATTCTCTAGTTCTGTACAGCTATTTTTTAAACTCAACTTGCAATGCTGTTTGTAACCCATTTATGTCCATAATCTTGTGTTTTATTAGGGCCCTTTGATTTCCACGAATTCAGTCATAAAAACGAAATGAACTATAAAATGCTAAATGCCATGGAAATTGACATATTTGGGATGAAATTAATGTATAAATGCACAAATTGAATTTTTTAAATGTTGTGATGGTATGATTTAACCACAAAATTCTGAGATTACGATCTGCATGAGCTGCATGCTTCAACAGTAAGTGAATGTGAGAAGGCAGGCTGCTCCTACACTAACCGTGTAATTAACATCACATGCGGTCAGTGTGTGTTAATGACAAAGAGCAAATCACTTTGTTCACCATGACTATATATTTATATAATTACAACTTAGACTTTTGGCGGTAATATAAGCACATTAGTTAACTTTTCTGGAGGTGAGAAAACATCCATTTAACCAGACATGTGAAATAAAAAAAATGCAACAGAAATATATTACTTATGTATAGTAAAATGTAGTAGTAAGTAGTAAGTAATTAGTAGTAGTGGTAGGTACTATGTAGTAGATTTAGAAGACACTTTTATCCAAAGCGATTTACAAATGGAGGAACATGGCAAGCAATTTGTCATACAAAGTTCAACAACATCTACAGCAGACATTGTCAACTTACAACCCGCCACATGGTTTAATCTGCTCATTTGTCCTAAAAGCATTTTTTCATTGGATTTTTCAATTATCTTGCATTATGACCTAACGTGCTTCCATAAACTTTTAACATGCTCAGGGTTGCCAGATATGAGATGCAAACCCCAAATAAGAGATTTATACTTGTGCAAATTGGAAATGTACTGTTATACTTTGTGCAATCTGGCTACCATGCATGAGAGTGCGCTCTTTCAAGCTCTCGCTTTCCCCTTTGAACAAAGGCCAGTGCCTAGTGGATATTCTGCTCAAGGAAAAGTGTGATTGGTCACTCTTGACCAATCTACATGTCCTGTTTGGTGTGACTACATTTTCAGGCAAACTGTTATAAAATATAAACATAGGTCTCGCATCTTTGACACAATAATTTATCATAGTCATGTATTATAGGCATAGTTTTAAGTTGTATGCTGAATGGAAAGCCAAAACCATTGGCGGGATGAGACCCGCATCATGACACTTTCAGCACGTAAACGGGTAATGTTTTGAGAATAAAAGCAGGGGCGCCCCCAAGGGGTGGCCAGGGGTGGCCACGGCCACCCTGTGGCCACCCCTAGTATGATTTTTGCAGTGGGTACTATTAATTTGAATACATAATGTAGTTCGTGAAGTGAAATAAAATAAAATAAAACACCCGCTGCAGCTACAAAAAATATTGTCAATTGATTGGCGCCCGCGCCAGCACCAGAGATTCGCTGCCCCCCCCTCTCCAATCCCGTCGTTGACTGCTCAGTCAGTGCAAGAAGCAGGACAGCATCTACACTTTTAGGAGAGACGACAAACGGCAACGGGTATGTATGCCATAACAGTAGTGGCTTATAGTGAAGACATGAATGTATCCAAGTTAACTTTTCCTCAGTAAAGTTTTTACAGTGTTGATTTCACATTAGCTGAAATTAACACTAGCGCTGATTAAGCTGCAAAGTTAGTTTACTAGCTACGATTAGTCACACTGTGCTATATCAATTTGCAGAGGATGAAGAGAAAATCGACAAGCATCTCAAATTTTTTTAATAAGAAATGTAGCACAGGGGAGTGTAGGTCTGAGGAAGAAGGCAGGTGTGAGAACACACTTGAAGATAATGTCCAAAGTGAGGCAGAGCAGCAAGCAGGCAGAGGCTGCTACAGGGGATCTTGCAGAGCACAGCAAGGAACAGGCAGAATCAGTGATGGGTCCTGGGTCAGCAGGTGAAGTTATATAGACAAGACTGTTTAGGTTACCCTTGTTAATGAAATGGATGCTATGTCCTGATGTGACACACACACAAACACAACACCAGAATCGAGTTCTCTTTCGCACTTGAACGAACAATAACACACATAATTATGTAAAAATGTCGGTTTTGTCGAGTATTCTCATAAGAGCGGTCTTAAACGAACGTAAAGAGTTGTGAGAAAATGAGATGCCATGTTAGGCAGCGTCAGGTCTTAAAGTCACAGTAGCCTAATAAACCAGTTGCTGTGATGTCTGTTATTAATGTTAATAAAAGAACAAAGGTATCAGAAAATTGTAGCTTTAATAAGAATAATTTATTTATGCAGTGCAGAATGTTTGATAACTTTATTCAATTTCTATATATTTATATCTGTTAGACAGGTAGGAAGGCCACAGGTAAATACAACATTTACTCTAATGGGTTATGTGAAGATTTTTCAGTTCACTTAAATTAAAAGTTGTTATTTTATATAGCCTAATAAATGTTGAAATTGATATAGCTTTCAATTATACTGTAATGCTGAATGTCTATCATTAATGTTTTAAAAAATAAATTTCATAGACATTTATAATATAATAATGATCTGTATTAATATCGTTCATTCATAAAAAATGGCATTTCAACAAATATAAAAAAATACTGTCTTTAAGTTTTTAAAGTTGTATTATTTACATTGAATTATGAGTCATGATATTCATATTCTGATGTTATTTAGGCTAGTAGTAGAGTTGGAAGTGTCTAAATAGAATGCTATTAATAATTACTGTGGAGAGGGGCTATTATCATATTATTGTTGTTATTAATAGTAGTTGTTGTAGTGTTTAATGTAGGGTCTAATGTTTTGAGGTGTATCAATCAACACACCAGTTGTTTTGAACTTGCTGGATTACAAACTGCCATCAAAATGACAAGTTTAATTACATTCCAGCTGCTATAAGAAGAGGCTACAAACGATTCGACATGACTGCATTTTCACACGCGACAAATTGATTTTGGAAAATTTTTAACCAAAAAAAGTTACGGACTGCGGCTTTAAAGTCATATTGTTACATTAACCAGAAACAAATGTAAACAAGTATAACACACATTACACTGAATTTTTTGTTTGTTTTTGGTGCCACCCCAAGATTTTGCTGTGGCCTCCACTGGCTACCCCTATTAAAATTATCTGGGGGCGCCACTGAATAAAAGGAGTGAACTGGCCTGCTTTTGCGACAAACATTAAAAGTTCTATTATTCTATTTTTTTTCAGATCCCTGATGTAGAGAGTGCTAAACTGAACAACAGATTAACAGGGAAGTAACGAAGGTAAAATAAATCATTTATAATTATGCTCAGCCTTTATTCAGTTTTTTAAATGCCTGATGGAAAAGTATGCCTATCTACCTTTTATATAGAAATACAATACTTTAATTTTAGCAATTGCTGAATAGTCCCATTAGTCACATATACACATTGAGTACACAACTATTTCTGGGCTTAAATGAAACAAGAACCAAATCAATGCAGAACATTGTATCTCAGAAGGAGTACAATGTGGCCCCTATGCACTACTTAAATAGGGTGACCAGATGCCCCTGTTTTCTGGGGACAGTCCTGGTTTTTGGTGAATATCTGAACAAACTGACAGATAGAATGCCAAGGATCTGAACAGCTGTCATTGCTGCACATGGAGTTCTTTTTTTAATGAGAAATCTTTGTAGTTTAAGAAGTTCTGAACATTTAACTCTGTGTACTGTTTATTTTGACCAGCACAGGGGGCTGCTTGCTATAGCAGCTTCAATTCATTCGTCTTCCTATACTTAGTCAGATTACTTAGTCAGGCCATTTTTGCCATTTAAGAACTGGTCCAGGCAATTGAAGAGAATTATCATTGTTATAAGCTTCAAAGTAAGACAAATACTGTACTAGCTATTTAAGTTACAAAGTTATATCATTTATTTTAACAGGTTCTAAATTTGGTGCAGGATTGTACTGCATAGTGTAAAACATTCCTGAAAGTTTGCCAGATCAAATTAGATTTACTAATTTCTTCAGATAACATAAGAATTTTTTTTTTTTGAGTAAACCAATGGCACAACGGCAATACACTGATATAATAAAACTAAATTGTTAATTCCACTAATTGTTAGTTTACTAGACCTTTTTATTGAAATTATTATTTTATTATCTAATTTTATTTCAAATGAACTCAAAATTTTAAAGTAACCAGGTTACTTTTTTAAGTTTAACCAAAATCATTTCTTACAGTGCACATAGGTCTGCACATCACCAAATTCACCATGGTCAAAATACATAAAATCTGATTTGTCCCCTTTTTTAACAAGTAACATGTAATTTCAATGACCTGTTAAACACTGAACTTGAAATGTCCCCATTTTTCATTTCAGAAATCTGGTCACCTTATACTTAAAGCCTGATGTGGCCCCTGTACCAAAATAGTTGCCCACCCCTGATCTACAGTGTTGTACTGCCAAGCTCTCAAGGTGGCTGGAGTAGGCACTAACGCAGATGAAAGAGACAGAGAAGGAGTTTATTTTGCGTGCGCATTGCATGTTCGTTATTGAGAGCATTGCTACCTCTTTTGGCAATTCAGTGATTGTAGTAGTGGGCACAGCTGCAGGGATACTGTTTCAATTGTCTGTGTGACATCATTTCACCAAAAAAGCAACAAGTGGGAGTTATAGACAGCAGGGACTGGCACTGTACCCTCTACCCATAATTAGCCTGTTCTGTTAAAACAATCCTGACGTGGGGAAAAACAGCCTGCTCTCTTCCTCTAAATTACACCGTATTTAGATTTTTTTATTTTACAGATAATTACAGTTATAACACAGCAGAGGAATTTGGTTAAAGCGCAGTTTGTGGGAGACTCAATGGGACTCAACGGATCTGTATTTGTCTATTTAGATTTACCACCAAAACTTTACAAGTGTTGCGACAAATGCATCTTTTTCTGCCGTGTATACATTGCAAGAGATGGGAAGGGTCTACTTTGCTGGTACAGTATAGTGCGTTCGTAAACCGCTCTGACGCCAACCAATCAAACCGGGTTTCCACTCAAACAGTCTAAAGCCTCGTTCACACAGCCAGCGAAATCGCACAAGACAGCGACACCATCCCATTCATTTTCAATGAGAGTAAAGCGACTTCTGGCGGCACAAGCTGTCCCGGCCGTTGGTGACCGAGATCGCCGTGGACAGTGACAAGACAAGTTGAGAAAATGTCAGCTTTATGCAAATGATGAGAGACAATTGCAAATGAGAGTGAAGACAGTAGAGCTCATGTCATGTGTGGAAAAGCGTGCCCGAAACTGTGTGCAGTGAGTTTGATTCGTTCATTCATGATAGATTGATTGATTGTCTTGTTAATGATTTAAATCACTGAACACTGCTGCACGTTTTATAAAACACTACACTGCAGAATGTACAATTTTAGAGACAAGAGAACTGATTCCTAGTCAAATTGTAATGATTTCTTAATTTTAGCTGTATTAGGTCTCATCCGTGATCAAATTTACAAAAGCTATGGCCAGATGTGCAGTCCTCTGCTTAATGAGAATGAGCCTCAAATGCAGATGTAGTCTAGCAGCTAGGGTTTTGAGGGATTATAACGTTATTGGTTTGTGTGTGGTTGTGTGTCTTTTGGGGCCTTAAGCGTGTGGCATGCTCCATTACACCTTTCCATCTCTGTTTCCAAACTCCCTTTACCCTCAAACAACCACAGCTGTAACTCCAGCAAATATGTCACTAGTACACATACACACACAGACACAGAGTGCTCTTTCACATGCTGGAACGCTCCCAGCCCTACTTTAATCATTTTGTAGACATGTTGTCTTTTGGAGCTAGAATTTGCATTGCTGTATAAACCCAGAAAATAGAGGGAGACTGATACATGTTAATGAGTGAGGTGTTAGTGCCTCAAAGCAGCACTTTCTGACAAACTGATTTGTTATTTAAAGCAAGCACAGTTTTCTTTCCCATGTTGACATATTTCCTACATTTTGCTGAACTATGATTTGCAACCTACCGAACAGTTGCAGGGCATGGACATTCTCATGCTAGAGAGCATTTGATTGGACTAAAATCTGTGTAGTGCAAAATAAGTCATCAATATTTTTGGAGATTGACTGTACATTTTAAATATGTATATCTTTTAAAAGTTAATTTTGTCACCTTTTAGGGCTGCACTAGCATTTTGATTGCTTCAAAGCTAATATACAAAGATTACAAGCCAAACAAAACTCCACTTTTGAGTTTATGGGGTCTTTAAATCTAATTTAGGCTGCTCTTTGCTCATATGGAGAGGGAGGAAAAGGATCGTGGAACCAGTTTTTTAATATCATCTGTTTAATCAGTGCTCCCTTGCTCATGATCTGCAAGGTCATATTTGGCACTCGACAGAGAGTCTTCTCAGGACAAAGGGATGATGAATGAGGAGCCAGAGAAAGAAGAAATCATGCTTCATGGTGGAAAGGTTTGAAAGGGAAAAGTTTAAAACCCTCGCTGTCATGTCAGCAAGGTTGATGACACTGCATGTGACAGTGACCTGTGACTTGTCTGATATTCTGTAGCAGCCCAGTTTTACAGAGAAACGCTCTAAAGCTACTGTGCCTGAAGCCTGATAGTCCCCATAAACCCATAACACTTTAATTGTATGGACAAAAGCACTTTAGACTCCATGATCACACAGGAAGTCAGTATGTTGCATCGGCTCAGGCTTGTTTACCTTTCCTCTAAAATTACATTTTTACTTCACTGATGGTTAGGTTTTGGGTTTGGGGGAGTGAGTTTATACAATATACATTCCTCTTCACTGTATTACAGCCTGTAAAGCTGAAAAAAATAAATAGGCTTTACAACTCGCTATTGGTACTACTTTGTGGACATTTCACCTTGAAAATGGAGCCCACACTGGACCATATGACCAACAACACTTACTGCAACCTACTGTTTCCAATTACACTGTGAGATCAGTCGCAAATGTAGAAGAAAAAAGAAAAACAGGGTTGGAGTCGATTTTTGGGTGAATTATTCCTTTAAAATGAAGGTTAAATAAATGTCTGGCCCTTTAACAGACTTTGGATGTGAGATGTCATGTTAGCTTGCTCACTACGAACAAGTGTGTAGCATGATTGTTTACATGTACAGTTGAAGTCAGAAGTTTACATACACTAAAATACATTTAAACTCAGTTTTTCACCCTTCCTGACATTTAATCATAGAAAACATTCCCTGTCTTTGGTCAGTTAGGATCACTATTTTAAGAAAGAATTATATATTTCAGCCTTTATTTCTTTCATCACATTTCCAGTAGATCAGAAGTTTATTTGGTATCATTGCCTTTAAATTGTTTAACTTGGTTTAAACATTTTGGGTAGCCTTCCACAAACTTCTCACAATAATTTGCTGGAATTTTGGCCCATTCCTCCGGACAGAACTGGTGTAACTGAGTCAGGTTTTTATACCTGCTTGCTCGCACATGCTTTTTCAGTTCTGCCCACAAATGTTCAAAAAATCTGATTGGGGTCAGTGCTTTGGGTTGGCCACTCCAATACCTTGACTTTGTTGTCCTTAAGCCATTTTGCCACAACTTTGGATGTATGCTTGGTCATTGTCCATTTGGAAGACCCCTTTGTAACTGAGCTTTAACTTCCTGGCTGATGTCTTGAGATGTTGCTTCAATGTATCCCAATAATTTTCCTTCCTCATGATGCCATCTATTTTGTGAAGTGCACCAGTCCCTCCTGCAGCAAAGCACCCTCACAACATGATGCTGTCACCCCCATGCTTCATGGCTGGGATGGTGTTCTTCGGCTTGCAAGCCTCTCCCTTTTTCCTCCAAACATAGCAATGGTCATTATGGCCAAAAGGTTTCATTTTTGTTTCATCAGACCAGAGGAAATTTCTCCAAAAAGTAAGATCTTTGTCCCCATGTGCACTTGCAAACTGTAGTCTGGATTTGTTATGGTGGTTTTGGAACAGTAGCTTCTTCCTTGCTGAGCAGCATTTCAGGTTACGTCGATATAGGACTCGTTTTACTGTGGATATAGATACTTGTCTACCTGTTTCCTCCAGCATCTTTACAAGGTTCTTTGCTGTTGTTCTGGGATTGATTTGCACTTTTTGCTCCAAACTTCATTCATCTCTAGGAGACAGAATGCATCTCCTTCCTGAGTGGTATGATGGCTGCATTGTCCCATGATGTTTATACTTGAATTGAAATTTCTTCCAAGGAAGAACCAGACTTGTGGAGGTCCACAATTGTTTTTCTGATGTCTTGGCTGATTTCTTTTGATTTTCCCATAATGTCAAGCAAAGAGGCACTGAGTTTGAAGTTAGGCCTTAAAATATAGCCACAGGTACACCTCCAATTTAGTACAGCTCCTATCAGATGCTGATTGTCTAAAGGCTTGACAAAATTGTATTGAATTTTCCAAGCTGATTAACGGCACAGTTACCTTTTTAGTGTATGTTCTGACTCACTGGAATTGAATTCAATTAAAAGTGAAACAATCTGTCTGTAAACAATTGTTGGAAAAATGACTTGTGTCTAGCACAAAGTAAATGTCATAAACAACTTGCCAAAACTATAGTTTGCTAATAATATATCTGTGGAGTGTTTGTGTAAACTTCTGACTTCAACTGTATGTTAAAGGGCTAATGTATATTTGAAATGCTGAGTACAAAATAATTAATAATAATAATTAATAATTTGACCAATTGTCACACATTATACATACATTTCTGCATATACATGGTGAAATTATTTATTTTTCACATATCCCAGCTAAGCTGGGGTCAGAGTGCAGGGTCAGCCATGATACGGCGCCCCTGGAGCAGATAGGTTCAAGGGCCTTGCTCAAGGGCCCAACAGTGGTGTCTTGGTGGTGTTGGGGCTTGAACCCACGACCTTCTGATCAGTAACCCAGAGCCTTAACCGCTGAGCCACCACTGCCCTCCGCTAGCAGCAGAGCTCCCAAAAATACAGGAAACTCACAAAGGCTTCCCTCCACGGAAATCTTTAGTAAAAGGCGAAAGATTTATACGCAATGAAGAGAAACTCGAGCTGTATTATAAAAGCTTAATTAAAGCTGTATGTATATTTGAAATGCTGAGTACAAAATAATTATAAAAGCTTAATTTTAAAATCATACAAAACTGTAATGTGTCAATGACATGACACTTTAAAAAATTTTAAATTTTTTTTAGGTCTGGATCCACATATAAAGTTACGGTGTGTATATATATATATATTAAGAAAAATACATTAAAAATGCAATTCACACAAAGCATTTTTTTTGTATGCACCTTTTACTACTGTACAATGAACATTCAAAGTAATTTAGATTTTTTTAATCCAAAATATTATATTTGTATATTTATAAGATTAAATATAATTATATTATAAGTGGTGTAACTGTAAAGGTAAAAATAAATAAAATCTAAATTCTCATTTAAAAAGAAAATTCTGGATTCTCTATTATTTCTTTAAAACAAAGTGAAAGTGAAATAGAGGACACCTTTAGACCCTCATAACTGTGTGAAATTATTTATATTCAGATATTTTGGCATTTTATGAAAATTGATATTTTAATAATTTAAAATGGAATAACCTAAGAAAGCCTCATGTTCATATTCGTGGCTCATGATATATGTAAAAATATATTTTTGACAGTTTAATTTTTTTGTTTATTTAATGATTAAGTTGTTTACACTAATGTGTATGCAAAGATAAGTTACTTTTTTCATTTGTAATTTTTTTAAATATTTTTTTTTTAGATAAAATGCTTTATTTTTTTTAAATGTATGAAACCAACATCAGTTTATTACATTTTATGAACTTGACAAATGTGTTTTAAACTAGATTTTAAACAGAAAGCCTTATTTTTCAATGACCCTCAAAATTCATTTAAATTCTAGATGTTTTCGTATTATGCATCATTCAAACACAGCATCATTGAAACTTCATAACTCAAGAAGATAAGAGTCTTCATAAAATCCTCAGAAACAAGGCTTCAGAGTGATGTTTTGGCACACATAAACATCACTAGTGTGTGTAAGATATGATCAAAGAGGGATTTATATGGTCAAAATGTCAGTAGATCCAGGATGCTAAAAATAGCAGATAATCATATGAATGTAATGGTATATTATGTTTTCTGCAGCTGGACAGTTCAGTGATCACATAATTCTGTGTGCATCTGTGTGCATTGTTCTTTCATTTGTGTGTGTGAACATCCTCCTCCAATGTGGCGTCACACTGCCAGCACCCACGTTTCTGGGAATTTGGTATACGGCATCTGTAAGGCCACTGATTAAGACTTCTAAAAGAGACTATAAAATCTCCTTAGCAGACACCCTTTTGCCTTCTTCCAATGTCCATGAGGGGGCATTAGACAGTAGGCAGCCTGGACCTTGGTGGCCTTTCCACCTCATTTGAGTGATTAAAGTTAAAACGATGGAATATGATGTTCCACTGGGCGACAAGAACACCGATCAAAGCAGAGGGTCACTGACTACAGTGTAATACTTTTGGCGGGCGGCCACAGAGTGTGTGTGTGTTTAGATTGAACTCTGGCTGATGTAAGATGGATTAGGGCTCTGATGGGAATTCCAGCTGGCTCTCATTTCTCCTCTGTCTCTGAAACCCTCATCTTATCTAACAACCCGAATGTTATTAGAGAAAAAGTATGTGTGTGTAAGATTTATAGAAACAGATCAAGAGCGAGAGAAGATAAAGGGATGGTGAGATGAAATTAAATACCTCATTTATTTGACCTGCTAAAGCCAAATTGTGTATCATGTCATATATTTAAACCTCTTTGGGAGAACACATCGAATGCATTTGATTATGGTATAATGGTAGTGGTTCTAAATAGGTCTGGGAAAAAATATACTGTCGATTTTCCAGTTAATTGCGATGTTCATTTGAACGATCCCCAAATCAAATCCTGCATAACTGCATAGTTTGAGCAGTTCATTTTTACAATTAATATTTTTGTAATGTACAGAGTTAGAAGGTTCCCTGTATAATTTACCTGCAGAGAGAATTTATTTTATATGTAAGCAAAATTTACTTTAAACTGGCAATTTACCCAAATTAATCAGAATCAAATCGTATTGAACCAAGAGTTTGTGATTCAGAATCGGATGAAATCTGGAATTCAGTATCGATACAAAGCCCTATTGATCCAGTGATTGTGCTTTAGGACCCAGATTTTACATTGGAAATCCAGTGGTGACCTAAAGATAAAACATTGAAATTGATTATTATTACCATGAACTGAAGTAGGCAGTTCTATTTGAATCGGCAAAAGTGTGCAATGTAGTCTGGATCGTATTTTCTTCGACATTGCCTAGTTTTGTTAATAGCTTTCAAGGATGTGTGAATTTCACACATTCTGTTGACATCTGCCTAATTTCATCTAACTTCTCTTAATTGACTGACAAATGTGCACCAAAACACATCTGTATAATTTCCATGGATGCACTGCTTTTGAAATCAACAAAACAAGATATGGGAAGTGCTATTTTCTCCCCTTTTAAAATGTGATATTCCTATTTATTTATTTATTCACCTAACTAAGCACAATTGTATGGTTGGTTAGAGCGTTACTGCTGTGTGCATTTTCCTTTTTGATTTGTAACTAGTAACACCTAATAAACATGCAAAAATATATATTTTTAAATATATAGAGGAAATTTGTTTTCCTAAAGATTTATAGCAACATAAGTGGACAGTGGGACCAAATTGTGATACCAATTTGGGGTAATTTGTTTCCAGGAGTGTTGGTCATTTATGTTTTTGAGATGTTACAGACATTACATCAGAAATTAGTATAATTCATATTGATTCAAAGTAATTGCCAGCATTTTAGGCAAGGCAAGGCAAGTTTATTTATATAGCACATTTCATACACAATGGTAATTCAAAGTGCTTTACATAGAAGAGATTAAAATAAGAATAAAAAAAATAAGAATAATTGAAACCGTTTAGAATATAAAATAAAATACAGTACAAACAGTCGGACACACAGTGGCACAGTGCTCATTCAGTAAATGCACAGCTAAACAGATGTGTTTTGAGTCTGGATTTGAATGTGACTTCTGTAGGAGCACATCTGATCTCTTCTGGAAGCTGGTTCCAGCTGCGGCTGGCATAAAAGCTAAAAGCAGACTCTCCTTGCTTAGAGTGAACCCTTGGTATTTCTAGCTGATGTGATCCTAATGATCTGAGTGATCTGTTGGGTTTATATTCAGTGAGCATATCTGCAATATATTGAGGTCCTAGCCCATTGAGTGATTTATATACCAGTAATAATACTTAAAAATCAATCCTAAATGTAACTGGGAGCCAGTGTAAAGACCTGAGGACTGGTGTGATATGTTCATATTTTCTGGTTCTGCTCAGAATCCTGGCAGCAGCGTTCTGTATGAGCTGCAACTGTCTTATGGTCTTTTGGGAAGGCCAGTGAGGAGTCCATTACAATAATCCACCCTGCTGGTGATGAAAGCATGCACAAGTTTCTCCAGGTCTTGACTGGAAACAAAGCATCTATTTCTTGCAATATTTTTCAGATGATAGTATGCTGATTTAGTTATTGCTTTGACATGACTACTGAAACTAAGGTCTGACTGTAGAGACACACCAAGATTCCTGACTTGATTTTTAGTTGTTTGATCCCTAGCGTCAAGGTATGCATTCACCTTGAGAACGTCATCTTTGTTTCCAAACACAATGACTTCAGTTTTGTCTTTGTTTAACTGAAGAAAGTTTTGGCACATCCAACTGTTAACTTCATCAATGCATTGGCACAGGGAGTCAATGGGGCTGTAATCGTTAGGTGATAGGGCTAAGTAGATCTGTGTGTCGTCTGCATAGCTGTGGTAAGCAATTTGGTTCTTTCTCATTATTTGGCTCATTGGGAGCATATACAGGTTGAACAGGAGTGGCGCAAGAATTGAGCCTTGAGGGACTCCGCATGTCATGGACGTCCACTCAGACTTATGGTCTCCTATACTCACATAATAACCTCTCCCTTCTAAGTATGACCTGAACCATTTTAGGACCATCCCAGAAAGCCCCATCCAGTTTTCCAGCCTGTCAAGAAGTATGTTGTGATCAACAGTGTCAAATGCAGCACTGAGGTCGAGTAGTACCAGTACTGATAATTTGCCTGTATCAGTATTTAAGCGAATATTTATAATCGCATATCAGATGAAACTAGAGACTTTTTTGGTATTTCTCTCAGAGACAAAGTCTGCTGTGGTTGGCATCATGTTGTTTTGTCACATGACTGTGCACAGAGGCTGAAGCACAGAGTCTCCTGAACTGAGATCATTCGGTTTAAATGAAATCAAGTTATGCCTTGCATATAGCGAAGCCAAATTTCAACATACACACATGTGTACGGGGTCACTAGAGGTTATGTACATTTTTAGCATTGTATTTTCACTACTGTCTGTGACCCAATCAGAGCAGACCTGCCACCCATTTTTAGGTAGCAACGCACCAGTTAAGAACCACTGAGACAGGGGATGGGAGAAATGATTGGGAACGACAGATCTGTCTACCACTCTCCCTCCCTCTATCTGATTGGGTGTTTTATGGGTTACCGTGAGGTCAGTCTAGGGGTACGGCTGACATCTGATGGATTTGTGGCTGTTCAAACTTGTTTTAAAAGCCATTTGTCTGGGGAGTGGGATGCTAATAAAAGTGCATTCATCAGAGCGACACTGCAGCTTGAGTGATGCTCCCAAACGCTCCTCTCCACTCATTTACAAGAGTGAAATGACAGAGATGGAGGTATACATGGCCAAGGTTATGTTATTTACTTAGCTCCTGTCTGCCAAGTAAGTTTACCACGTAATGAGACACGGTTTAGTGAGTTAAGGAATGGAAGATATGCTAATACTCTATGCCAGTTAAGGCCATCACGATGCACCATCGACACACTTGTGACAGTTGTTACATCACTTGTTTTTCAAAATGACAACAGTTCACACAAAAAGTGAGCCATTTGTTTTGTTGTACAATAAGTATACCGTTTATATGGTTTCCCTGAAGTTGTAAACGCTGTGTAACTTTTTTTTTTTAACATCCTGACCAGCCCCATTTTCTCCAACCAATGGTGTAAGTTAGGGTGGGACTACCAGTTTTGTTGTGTTCGGGAAACCTATTTGAAAGCAGTTGTTATTTTTTTTTCAATCCATTTGGTGATCCTAGTGCCACAGAAATCACACACATCATCTTTAACAACATTGTCTTGAATACAAGTGTAGAAATGTCTGCCTGCTTGGTGACTAAAAATAAAATATGGTTGCAGTAATGATTTTCTCAATCGGGAACAAAACCATCATCCATATGCAAATTTGTGTCTTTAAATACCACTCTAAATAAATTTGTTTTTTGGGGTATTTTTTTACACTGCATATATACATGTTGAATTATTCCCAGTCAACAGAGCTGACTTCTAACTATGCAGTTCATCTTTGCAGCTCACAAGGGTAATATTGAGGTGGCACTTATGCAGAATCACCCGGTGCCTTTGGAAAATTGTTGGGAATGTGTTTGTGCATGAAGACAGTCTGCACACTAAATCACCAGCTGCTTTCTTGACACTTTCCTACATAACTGACATGAAAGCATACACCACATCTCAGCATATAACACCTATTTTTAATTGCACTGCTGTGCCGAATCTTTCCAGTGCATCCACTCAATTTCTGAGATTATATTCAGCTTCTCCAATCATTATGAGTATTTCGGCAGGTCATGGGACATGTTACAGCAGTGTGCCTCAATGTGACATGCTATACTCCATTAAACATCTTTTCAAATTCATCATTAATTATTATGGATGACCTCATATTAATTGAGAGAGATGGAGTATTTGTGATTCAATTGTCCACATTCCACTTACACGTAGTCCTCCAAAAAATCTTTCTAGCATCATATCGATGCTTGGAAGCATTTCTACCTTTTGCTGCCTTAGTTTTTCCAGTTATCCAAGATTGAGTAGCACTGCAGTCAAATGGATCTCATGTAGCCTTGTGCAAACCTGTGTGGCCACCTGTCTGTGCTCTGAGCCAGGGGAGCATGAGCTGGAATGGAGGTGTGATGTAATATCTGTTGCCGCAGGCGTTGTTTGGGGATAAACAGGCTTTAATATCTTGGCACGGCACTACGGGATGATATTATCCTCCACCAATCTGTTGATGGTACATGTCATGCATTATAGCTGTGATTCTTGGCAGAGAGACAGCACGGTGGCACTGATCCCAGGCTTTTTTATCAATCAAAATGTTCTTAAAGTAAAGTTATCTGAACATCTGATAACTGTTTGAATAAAGTATGTTTTATATAGATGCATTCTAAAGTTTTACAGCTTGGTATGTGCTCTTGAAAACCCCTCTTTGTTATTAATGGAATTGTTCACCCAAAATGACAATTCTGTAATCATTGCAAAGCTGTATGACTTTCTTATGTCGAACACACACACACACACACACACACACACACACACACACACACACACACACACACACACACAAATATATTTTGCAGAAATCTGAGCTACTGTTGTTGTTGTCCAAGGTTGTTAATGGATGGTTTATGCTTCTGTTAGAGCCACCAATGTGCAATATTTCAACTTCATGGCAAATCGTAGCAAACAAACCACAGCAAATGACAATGTATGTTACATGGAGTATTATTTGGTGCTTTTATTTTGCTTTCTAGCCTTGTTTCTAGAACTTGCCAGTATGTATGTATGTGTGTGTATATATATATATATATATATATATATATATATATATATATATATACTGAGAGAACTATCCCATTAAAAGGAAGAACCAATCTACATTGGTCCTTTCTTATTTGTAGATACAGTATCTGTTTGCTTTTAATTATCCTTGGGGATTTAGAATTCCCCTCTATCCCTCATATTGACCATTTGTGTGTATATAGAGCTGTTCAGCTTGCTGTCCAAAAATCTGGATGAGAATTCGCCATGAGTTCCCTCTGGATTTCCTTATGGTTTTTTATAATGGGTTTTTTGAACTTATGAGTTAAAATAAGGTCTTTCCACAGGAAAATCCAGAGGGAACCCATGGTGAATTAGACTTCCGGGTTCACCTACAAATTGACGTCATGGCTGAACAGCTCTATACTGTGGCACCTCTAGTATAGCTATCAGTTCATTCATCAAGTTACAGCTGAAATGTATGTAAAAATTCACTTGTGCAGTCTCAATGCAATTAGATGGAAACAGATTGGTATTGAGCTGTGGGAGTTCCTCAGGGCTGCACTCAAGGGCCACTGGTTGTTACATTACAAAAACAGCAGCCCCTGTTTTTACGCTCAAAATCCTCATCTTTCTCTCTATTTACTCCAGAGCAGTTGCAGGCTTCCATAATATTTCACAGTTCAGCTGGTCTGGGGTAAGCTGCAGGGATTTTGGGTGTCTGAGATGCTCAACATACCCCAACCAAAAAAATATCACACACACACTCTTCCCATTCTCCTCCCAGTGACTATGATATAGATTTTCTGCAATTGGAAAAACAAAAGCTGCTACTACTACTATAACTAAACACATACTGTACATTCACTTCTGTCAGGTTATTGCTACTCAAGGCATGCTCACTGGCTGCAAATATGTTTTGCAGCTGGTGATGGGCATATAGAATTTAAGTATCGATACTGATGTGTATCAAAAGGGACTATTCTTGCATACAAATATCTATTTTAAGTGTTTTATTTGAATATAAATAATTGATTTATATAGTGAGAAAATGAATGTGCATCATCTGTTTCTAAGGTGACAAATAAACTTGGTTATCAAATAGCCTAATTGTTTAGGATAGAAACACAAGCATTAACAGACAGCTCTCAGCTACAGCACTCATTCAAACAGAGAGGGCAGTGTAGGATTGTAATATTTCACTTCACTAATGTGACATTTGTGATACTAAGTATGATGCTTATTAAAGGCAAATCATTTTTTGAGGTGTTTGATATAATGTTAAACCATTATATTACGTTAATAACGTTATATAATTTAAATGATTGATACAATTCTGTATTTTTTTTTCTAAAAATAATTCTGATAATTTGCAGTTTAGGCCTATTTAATCTTAAAAGTGTTCACCAAACTAAACAAACAAATAAATAAATAAATAAATTATGTTATTATTTACTCACCCTTATATCATTCCAAACTCGTCTGACTTTTTTCTTTCTGCTAACACACAAGGCATCATTATTTTATTTTTAAACATACATTTTTGTACGCTTGCATTGTACTTCTGCAGTAAATTTAGGACTGACTTCAAAGGTTTTAGTAATTCATCTTTATACAGTTTATATTTCTAGAGCACATTTAAAACAATAAGTGCCATACATGTAATAATACAACAATTTAAAAGAAAAGGTAACATAAAAGCACACATAAGAACAGACAAAATCCACATATCAATCACTTCAAGGCCAAGGAAAACAAGTACGTCTTAAGTTGGGATTTGAAACATGTAAAGAGGGAGCTGATCTAATGTACAAAGGCAGGCTATTCCATAGTTTAGGCCCAATTACAGAGAACCATGACTTGTTGCTAAACATAAATAACTAATTTTGGCATTATATTCATGCTGTTTAGCCAGGGGGGAACTGGCACCCACAGGCACCCCTGGTTTCCCCCAGGGTTATTTTTTGACATAAACCAACATTCTAGGAAATATTGTATTCCTTGCCAAAGTTGCCTTTTGTCTTGCTCACTGTGGGGTCTAAATACAAATATTTACTTATTTCTACTGACTAATTTATTCAAGGCACAATCTACAATCACGTTTTTATCAAACCGCACAAATGCCGAATCTAAGACTTAACAAACATTACAGCTTCATTTTCTATTATAGTATAATTTTCAGTACAGCTGCTTTGAAACGACGTGTGTTGTGTTAGGTGCTAAATAATAATGACTTGACACTGAAACTAATAATAAAAATCGTATGGATGTTTTGACAGCATTTAAAATGTATATATTTTTTTCTCGTATTTACAGCTTTAAAATAAATATTTGTTATATATTTGTATAGTTCCATTTTTATTATTTAATAGATATTTTAGAACCTTTAATGTTACCGCTATCTCTAAACCTAACCTCTTTTCAACAATATAAAACCTGTAATGGGCAGATAATGTATGGCTACAAATCAGGGCTGGACTGGTAATCTGGCATACCGGGCATTTTCCCGGTGGGCTGATGCACTTTTGGGCCGATCAGGGGCGGAATGCCGATTGGAAGAACAGAGCGGACCGGTGGTTCAGCCGCGATACGTGCCGAATGGGCCGCGATAAAGCAACAATGAGCCGCCGCGTTATGCAGTAAATGGAGCACAAAACGGTGCCGCGAAATGCAGTAAAGGACAGCGAATAATGACATAATTTTATATGATGTTTTGATGTTAAATGGCTTTAATTGCCCATTTCCATCTTTAGAAATCACAAAAGCTCTCCATTTAATAGAGGTATTCATTGTTCAGCCTTGATAGTACTTGGTAGTGTTATCGCCCATCCCTTTCCTCAACTGTCCTCCAGGGCTGAGAGAAGCAAGGTCAGTCATCCTTACGTGGGAGGCATTCTGTTCTATATGACACTCCACCACCATTGATATGAGCACCATCAGATATTCTATCATATTCCAGCAGCCCTCGGCAAGGTGAAAATCAGTTTTTTATTAGCAGTCAGGAGGAAAAATGATAACAGAGGATGAAAAAGAGCAGAGGAAGTTAACAGATGTCAGTGAGAAGGAGAGGTTAGGCTCTGGGGGTCATTGTTCACTCGATATATTTCAACCTCTTAGCTCTGTTGAGTACTGGGTTGAGATAGCCAAAGGCGTAAGAAGTGTTGGAACATTAGAAACTAGAAATATTTGTTATAAAACAAAGTTTTGTTTGAGATGTGGCCTGGTGTGTAGTGCACTTCCTCTGTGATCTCATTATTATTCATTGGTATTCACATATATATTGTGGTTCCAACACGCATACATTTCTATAGACACTGAAATGTGCTATTTACGTTTTTTAAAAACAACTTTAGAGATCTACAAATGTTCACACTTCTTTAACACAGTTAACACACCTATTTTGACATTAAAAATAACACAGAACAGAACAAACCAATATAAAGAGTGGTTGCGACCATTGTGACAGTTGACACAAACACAAGTTAATATGGGATAGTTCACCAAAACATGAAAATGTTACTCATTTACTCAACTTGTGAATGGGCCCTTTTTGATGTTCATTAAAAGTTTGTTGTATCCATATGGCTGATCACTCGATGTGTGTGTTTGAGTGAATGCAGAATGAAGAACCGGTGTTCTTGTTTTGGACCACACATTTGATTCGGACCACCTGTTTTAGGGACATTGGCACTCCCTCCCTTGACCTAATCCTGGGAGAGACCCAATAAATGTATAAAGCACAGATTAAATTATTTAAAAAAAGTTGGCTGGCAGAGAGAAAAACAAATTGGGATACTGTCTATAGGCCAACCTTGGTAATCACATGAGTGTTTGTAACTTGCTTCAACTCCATAGTTTGTGATTATCTTTCAAGATTCATCATCCGTTTAAAGAGAAAACGGATATGTCTCTAAGGAAAATGCTATGCACTTGAGTACTGAATTATTAAAAGAAGGAATGCTGCCAAGAGAAGCTGTCAAGTGTAATTTCAGGGGTGATCCATGTATGAGATGCATATTTAAATGTTCAAACACAATGAGACATTTCAAGGCATGAGTGAGCAGTACAATAACCTCACAACATTTGATGGCCTGGGACCAGTGTGATAGTTTCTGACCAGTTGATGGCTCTATCACTTGCCTTGTTGGGCCAGTGCTGATGTGCTTATGTTTCATTGACCTTATGTTTTTGTGCTTAGTAAACATGCACATTTGGTGATTTATTGAATGTTGTTAAGATAATGTCTAGCTGGCTGACTGGTGAGGTTTAATAAAAATTTCAAGTGACTTGGAAGTTTCAATTAAAATGGGTGGAAAATTATAAACAAATTGGTAATGTTTTGCAACATATGCCCACATTTTCCAGCAAAAGTATTTAAGTTTATAGGCATTGCTTTATAGCTGTAATATTTCCAGCTATAACAAATTAAAAACATAAGAAATTGTTTGTTGCAATGTATTTTATAAAAGGAACGTTTATTAAGAAATATGAATATATTTAAAGTGATTTTTTTTATCTATATTTTTAAATGTTTTTTATTAGTGTGAAATATATATATATATATATATATATATATATATATATATATATATATATATATATATATATATATATATATATATATATATATATATATATATATATATATATATATATATATAATGTATGTGTATATTCATTTTCTTTGGCATGTGTGATGTAACATCACAAATTTCTTTAGCAGTGAGTACTAACTTTTATACAAACACACAGTCACAGACTGTGATGTGGCAAGGTCTCCGTGGCAACCATAATGATTAACGCCCACCTCCCCTCATCCATTCTGACGTGTGTGTAATTTGATGGCCAGGGTAGTTGTCTATGATCATCTTTTATCCCGTATTACTCAGCTTGGCAGAGATGAAGTGTGAGCTCACCCTTTATCACTCTTCCTCCATCATCATCATCATCATCCTTTACCTTGAAGTAGAGCTGGGAGGAGGGGCGTCAGAATGTATCGGATGCTCTGCTGCAGGAGGAAAGAGGGAGAAGAGGCGACCTGCCGATTTTCTCAGATCAGGAACGCTGATGACTTCTCTCAGGGGGAGCCAACCCAGTTCGTCTGGGCGTTTATCACCGGCACAACAAGGTCACGGCTGACATAGCAGCACTAGTGCAGTCTCTTTACGCTGCAGGGGTGGGATGGAAGGCATAGGGCCATTGAGGCTATGTGTTTAGCTGCTTTTGGTGTCCAACTGATATTCCAGGCATGTCTATAGGGATTCTGGAAAAGATTTTTGTCATATGTGAAATGTATATAAAACTGCATATAAAATCATTTAATATCATAGCTAAATACATTTGCTGTGTAATTACATAATAATAACAATGTAGTAATTGTGTAACAGCAATGTTACAATTCTAGCTTCACTAATTATTTAAAAAAAAAATTCTCTAGCTGTTGGACTATTCCCAAAGTAAAAGTAACCTTGGAAAAATGTAAATAATAATAAAAACAGTAATTACATATAAATAACAATGTAACAAATGTGTAACAACAATATTACAATTCTAGCTTTACTAAATGTGCCTTTTTTATTTTCTCTAGCTGTTGGACTATATAAGTAACCTTGGAAAAATGTAAATAATAATAATATTACATTTATTATTTTCCAGGCCTTCGACCCAAGACAGCTGACCCAAGGACAGACTTCAGCGCTATCTGTGACTTTAAATTATGCAGCTAAGGGAATTGATGAATGGAATAATTACTTTGTTTTATATCAATTATTATTTTATTGTAATACTATTGCTACTACTTCAACTAATAATAATAATAATAATATATAATATACTAATAACAACTATAATTATTATTATTATTATAATTATAACAGATGTTAAATGCAGATGTAAAAGAAGGCAACACCATCTATAGTTCAATGTTATTTGGTAATTGTTTGTGACATGCTTTGATGATGCTTTGTTACATACTGAAGTTAGAACACTTAGTTAGGGGTTTGAATCTCTAACCTACCAATAGAAATAGGCAAGCATTACTAAAGAACATTCAGAAACATGGAGAGCCATGCATCCTTATTTATTCTAGAGCAAAGGATAACAGAATAGCACAAAGAGTGATGGATTTAATAAGCAGAGGATAAACCAAAGCCCAAGAGATGAACAAATGAATAGGGCGCAGAAAGAAAGAAATGCCAGCTTTATTTACAGGTCTCTTCTTAAGGTGGTATTGTAAGATCTTTGTTGATCAGGGACATGAATAAAATACTTTTTACCACCTTAAGCACAGCCACAGCAGCATACTTGATTTAATGAAATCTAATGTGAAAGGAATGGTAGAAAAGTAATTGAGAGGGAGAGAGAGATGCTGTAAATTGGACTGGAGAGCTTAGCTTTAGTAAACGATGTAGTAAACACCATCCCTCTACCATAATAAAAACATTGTTTCTTAGCCTGCAGAAATCCATCATGACATACCATAATAATGTGAGAGGCACTCACATTCAAGAGTTTTGGCCCCATCAATGTCTATTCGGTGGTGAACAGAGCGAGATGGAATGCTCAATAACTCCTGTCCGATTAAACCTGTGCTATTTTTTTTAATAGTTTTGCATCTGTATGTGCACTGCATATCCATGAGATCTCCTATACAACATCTCTCTGATGCCTGTTAGGCAGAATTCATTAACGGGAGAGCACATGTTTTAAACATTTAGAATATGTAGTTTCCATTGACGTCGTTTTCTTTGAAGTTACATGCCTTTTTCATAAGGTTTTGTGGATCTTCAGGATGCTGATTTACATTTAAATATCTAATTTTTAACAGCTTGAAAGGATTTATTTGATAGTTTCAGGAAGTCTCTGTATGGCCAAGCGTATCATTAATCTTTAAAAGGCTTCCTTGTGGACATCACAGGTAGCTGGACTTTAGAGTTAAGATCTCCAAAGATGCCGCCTACCCCCCCACTTGAAAAAGACCACCAGGCCTTTGGGAAATTTTTTATCAATTTAAGTTTTACATTGAATTAGCATTGATTTGATGTTAGAACATGTGGCACTGTTTTTCAGACTATTTGTTATTATTATTATTATTATTATTATTATTATTATTATTAAAATCATGTTTTTTCAACTTTTGAGGGAATACTTTCCCAATTTCCACATATGTGGACATGTTTATCAAATAAAAGTAGACCCTTTATAGTCTCTAATGATGTCTTACACTTATCTGTATACCCAAAAATGATGGAGTATTTTAAGTTGTTTCTGCTGTAATGACGAAAATATCCAGCAGGACGCGTCCGTCGACCCCAGAGGGTTAAATGACAGTCTAGAGTCTTGTGAATAGTATTCAGTTGGTTGTTCACCCTCTCTAGTATTTTGCAGTGAAGGAATGCATATCACTAATAAGCATTTGCGTGAAGATGTCTCAACGCTGTTTTTACAGGTTATAACAAGCAAATATCTCTGTAAAGCTTTTCAAACGATTTTGACAGATTCACACTAATGAGTGTCTCTCGTGAGATTGAGAGCGTGCATTTTTATTGACAGGCCGCGCATGTGCGCGCACTGTTTCTATGAACGCGCCCGCTGACGAACGCCGCACTTAATTAAACATCAGTCATCAGATATTCTTGTTTATTTCATACATTACATCCTTTTGTAGTTTATTTTCCTCTCTAGCTGTGCTGTACTTCAGCCATTCAGAGAGCTACCATAAAATCCTCTGACACGTCAATTGAATTCATACACATTTGTTAGGCTGCTGATAAATATATTTTTTGTGATAAAATCCTAACAGGCCCGCAAATGATGGCTCGTGGGCCACATGTTGAGTAGCGCTGCTAGCGCATGCAATGCTATGTAAAGAGACCTTGTCAAAAAAAAGAGTGATTCGTAGCATTTATGGATTATTGTGATTGGACAGCTAATAATTAACATCAGAGAAATGCAGCCTCTGATTTATGGTTGTTTACACAACCTGGAGACATTAACACGATAGAGGTCACTGTTGACCCAAGCATTGCAAATGTACAGTTCTGTCTTTCTAATTGGTCATTTGTACTCATACCAGAAAAGATCTCGCAACCCAGCCGACAGTGATCCAGTGGTTGAGAAACCCTGGTTTAAATTAATTAGAATTATGTGTTGCGTATAGCGAAGCTAAAATACAATGTCCACGCATGTGGACACTGGGTTGCACGAGGTTAATTTGGCACTTTAATCCCGTTTAAAGTACCGCTGCTAGAGTCTTACACACTAGAACAGACACCCTTGGCCATTGGAACGCATATCACACTGCTTTTTGAGCATCTCAATGTGTCAAGTTAAAATAGTCCCTTTCATGCTGTTCCATTCCGTTACGCTCCATTTTTGTAACACGAGAATGTGTCTTTGTTAACGTGTCTGATGTGTTGGGTGAACTTGAAATCAGCCTAATTATACAGAGCTTTCTTAAAGACAGATTTGTTCACTAGTCATTCAGACAACCCAACAACTAGTTGATTTTTTTTTTATATGTAGTTTTGCACATCCCTAATCTTCACCTGATAAATGCCATTGCTATATGTCTTTTAAAAGCCTAAAAATCTTTTTTTCATGCTATCTGCTTTGCTCTCAGGTGAGCAAAGCAGATAGGCTAAGAGACCGAGGGGAATGATATAGGCCCATAAACATTTGTGTGAAGTGATGTCACTTTAAATTGTCAGTTAATGATTGGGCTTAAATTTTTTGTACATTCTCACTTAGCTGGAAGGAATGGAAGGACTGATCACAGACCCTTTGCAGATGCCACACTAATTATTTTTTGCATGCTGAGGTAGTGTGCAATGAAACGCACTACCAGTCAAAAGTTTGGATAGACTGACCCAATTTTTATTATCACTATTTTCCACATTTTAGAATAAAAGTAATCAAAATATAAAAATGACACACATCAGTATGGGTATTACATAGTGAAACAATTTTAAACAATTCAGAACTGTAATTATATTTTTATTTCTTCAAAGAAGCTCTGGACACTCTGGGCATTCTTTCAACCGACAGGTATTCACCTGGAATGAAAAGCATTGAACGAGTTTCCATTTATGCTGGGCACTTGTTGGCTGCTTTTCTTTCACTATCCAGTCCAACTAATCTATTTAAAAAAAAACAATAAAAAAATAAACTATTTAAGTTTTGTAAAGAAATTAATATTTAGGCACACTTTATTTTTATCTACAAAACTAATTACAAACATTTAGGAATACGCCATGTTTAAGATCATTAAAATACTCAAATTAAGTCCAAACGTTTGACTTGTAGTGTATGAGTGAGGTTGTACAGAAATGCCTTTGTTGTACGTGATAGATCTTGCGTCTCCTTCACAGTAAAGGTGAGTGATCAGTTGACAGAAAAGTGCTCTGTTTTGTCATGTTAATAATCTCTTGGCCACGTATGCCATTAATACAGCACAGTCTAATCTTTTTGTCATCCATCAAAACCATAATCCATGTTCAAGAGTTTGGAAGAGTTCTCATTTTTTTCCCTTCCCTTTTTGTCCATATATTTGCACCAGACTACTAGGACAACCAAGATCTCATAAAGTAAAATAAATAATTTATAAGTGGTCATTATTACTGTTGCTGACAATTGGGTTTAGGGATTTGAATAAAGCATTAAACTTTGGCGTATATTGGTTCCACACACTTTGTGCATGAATTGATGCCTCATGTCGATTCCTCATTATTGTTCTAAGGCAAAGCAACCAGACATATGATTTTCACCTTGTTGATGATAAAATGGATGATAAGCAATACATGAACTTGGATCATAAGGATGATTGTTGGGGGTAGGCTCTTTTGACTTGGGCCAGAAAGAACCCTAGCAACCACCTACATAGTAATTCCCAACTAACTCTACTTTTTCTGCATTTTGACCAACAAAATGCTGTGTCATGCGTTGTGGTCGCAGTTTGTTAGGACGAAATCTCTAGCGTAAGGTTACCTGCCTATTGGGGTTGAATCACACAATCGTATACTGAGTAATTGAGGTAGGCATATATGAGTATATGGTTGTGAATTTGGAATAAGATTCATCTGAATCATTGAGGATGATTGAAATGGATCTGACCACGTAGCTTTGGTGAAAAATTATTGGATAGGTTACTAGGACCAAGAATGGCAAATTAAGCTCAGTTAGCATTTGTAAACAATCACCCATCCTTCAGAATCTGTTGTGGAGCCTGTTTCTGGTCCCGAATTTGTTGGCACTGTTTTGTTGAATGCCTGGCAAAACAGTAATGATGCCCACCATTTTGTTCCAATTATTTCCTCCGTGTGAAGTGGAGAGAGAGCAGGGGTTTGTTGTTCTCTCAAATTGATGGTAACCTTTAGCCACTGCCAGATACAATGTGCTCATTCAGTACCTGATGGAGAAATAACCTTCCGTCTCTGTCACATAGGACTGATGCTCTGTAATGATGCATGTAGATACTGTTTTAGCCATTTTAACTCAGATCTGCTGTGTTTGCATAACTTGTAGATTATAATTCATATATTCATTTTAAAGTGAAGTGTTTCTGCACCACTTGTGTGACCACACAGAATTGCAAAAATACTGTTTTCAAACAGGTTTCCTGAACACTCTCGCCATCTTCTATTAGTCAAACAAACAGATAACACGCTCCAAGCTTATGGTGTTTTCAAGTCATGTAGAAATTATCTTACGATTTAAGCGCAAATGAACAGCACCACAAAGTCATAATTACTAGTGGGGAACTCAGGATTTTCTTTCCAAGTTGGGGCTGTGTCAATTTACGAATAATGGCGAAAGCTAATTGTTATAACATTTACATTTTTGAATTTTTTGTACTGCTAATGAAGAAAAATTATAAAACTTGTCAGAAAATAACACTCATTTAGCTGGTTAATGCAATAACAAGCGTTTGCAACAAAACTACATTTCCCACCATTATATGTGTCCACGAATGATAAAATAGATAGATAAAGCATTAATCCACACCCAATGCATGACTTTGTTCTTCAGTTGTTGCATTGATGCTAAAAAAAAAAGCATCCTGCCTTCGCTAGTATGTGAAAAAGAAATAAATTAGGGCTGTCAATCGATTTCAATTTTTAATCGAATTAATTACATGGTGTCCCGATTAATTAATCGCATATACAAATATTTGCTGAGAAAGCCCCTCATATAACAATAATTCAATATATAATTGTTCAATTATACATTATCTTTACATATTTAAAATGTGTGTGTGTGTGTGTATATATATATATATATATATATATATATATATATATATATATATATATATATATATATATATATATATATATAATGTGTGTGTGATAAAATATTCATATAATTAAAATGCATTACATTCTTGTAGCAGAAGAGTTCATCATTGATAAGACAATACAAAAAGCTGCTTTAGAATACAATGTATTGTTTACTACCATATTATTGAACATAAGACAATCATTGGCATACAGTTCACAGCAATCCGTTTCACAAGTGAATTTGTCAATCAGTTCGAGATTTATTATGAGGGCTTGTTTAAGGACCCGTTGCATCATAAACGCAAAATGTTTAGGTCATTGTGTCAAGTTAAATATAGTTTAATACTCAATCTTTAAACACATGTTGAGATCCCTTAGTTCACATTTGCACTCCTTCAAGTGTTTTGAACGCAAGAACGTAACGCAACTTTGTGTTGTTCTGCCTACTGAAGTGTTTTCTTCACCGTGTAAACTGTGCCTTGCTCATACAGCTGAAATTTCACTTACTGCCCTCTGGAGTAAACAGGTGGTACTGCAAGCATGCATTTCTCAGGAATCTTCCTTATTATGGTCCGGGGGGCAGTGCGATTAATTGCGTACATTTTTTTAACGCGTTATTTTTTGTAAAATTAATCGCAGTGAATTAACCCGTTAAATCGACAGCCCTAAAATAAATATACGTGAAATTGCAAAACGGGTCAGTTCTTTCCGACTTAAATCACAAACGCAAATTGCATCTTATTTACAATTTCTGACCTCATAAGTACATTGAGTTAATTCTGTGTTATGCTGGTCAGAATGCTCAAAGACAAAGAGCGCAATGGTTAACACTTTCTATGAAGCTCATATTTATAATGCATTGTAAAGCCATTCATAACGACTCATAATACATCTTATAATATGAGGTGACATCTCATAAATAATTGTAACTACAGTTATAATACATTATAATCCTTAACTTACTCAGTTATACCTAAAAGAGTATAATGCAATATATAAACATCAAATTTTATCCTCAGAAGTTTCAATATAATATACAGTATATATTAGGTATCGTGTGATGTATACAAAAGCAGCATAGTTTAAACAGTCATAAGGATTCACATGATCATATACAGTGGTCTTGACTTGTTTTAAGTTACAAAAGCAATGTCTTCTTACATTTACAGTCAGAACATGAACTTGTAATGTATAATACATTACAAGTCAAGCTTGTTAAATTTAATTGATATAAAAAGACACAGAATACAAAGGAACACACATTCTTGACATAAATTTTGAGACCGTAAGAAAAACACATGTAAAGCTACAACTTATGTAATGTCTTGTAATATCTTCGAACCACTTAAAAATATTTTATGGATGTTAAAAAGAAGACGTTTCACATGTCACTTTACTTAAAGCATACCTAATATACCGTATATAATAAAACTAGATATAATACAGTACATTGTAATTTCTAAAGATTCAATTTTATGTTAGCCATGATATAATGTATATTCTTAGGTATATGAATGGGTATGTATTATAATTGTGATTACAAGTATTTATAAGAAGTTACAACATATTATATGCCTTTACAAATGCATTATAATATGGGCTCCATAGAAAGTATTACCAAGCAATGATTTGACAACGCTATATTTCACAACAATGTGGACTGTAGTGCACATAGTCATATGAACCAATTTTATGACACATTTTTGGTGCTTTATTTGTCCTTTTAGAGCTTGACAGTCTTAGTCATCATTCACTTTTATTATATTAAAAGGGTAGCCTTTAAACATTCAGCTTTTGTATTCCATGGAAGAAAGAATATCATATGAGTTTGGAAAAACTTGAGTGATTACAAGTTTTATAAGAAGTTACAACATATTATATGCCTTTACAAATGCATTATAATATGGGCGCCATAGAAAGTATTACCAAGCAATGATTTGACAACGCTATATTTCACAACAATGTGGACTGTAGTGCACATAGTCATATGAACCAATTTTATGACACATTTTTGGTGCTTTATTTGTCCTTTTAGAGCTTGACAGTCTTAGTCATCATTCACTTTTATTATATTAAAAGGGTAGCTTTTAAACATTCAGCTTTTGTATTCCATGGAAGAAAGAATGTCATATGAGTTTGGAAAAACTTGAGTGTGAGTAACTGATGGCAGAATACAATTTTTTGGGTGAAATATTAGTTTAACCTGAAAAAAATACATCACCTTTAGTGCTCTGTCTGCTGTTTTCGCTCCCAGACTTATCTTGTAATGAAGCACCAGTTTAGTGCTGATTATTTATCTGAAATCTAATGTAGAAATCGTCTTTATAAGTCTGGATATCTTTAAGATTCCCAACAACCTATTCTTTCTGCTCTATTGATTACAAACCCAATTCTGAAAAAGTTGGGACAGTAAGATAAATGCTAATAAAAAAAATGTTATATGATTTTTTTCCATGTGAATTTCATTGTTTTTTGAAAATGTACAGTAATTTCAAATCAGATGATTGCAACACACTCCACAAAATTTTGGACAGTCGAGTGTTTTCCAATGTGAAACATCACCATTTGTTCTAATAACACTTATTAAGCATTTGGGCACTGAAGACACAAGTTTAAGTTTAGAAAGTGGAATTTCCCCCATTCATCCATTATCTAGGTCTTTAGCTGCTCAAACCATGCTCAACTGGATCTTTGTTGCCATATGTTGTGCTTCATAATGCGCCACCCATTCTCAATTGGAGACAAGTCAGGACTGCAGGCAGGCCAGTTTAGCACCCACACTCTCTGCTTACACGATACAGAATATGTTGCTCTAAAATTTGCACATCTCTGCATTTATGGTGTTCTCACAGATGTGAGAGTTACCCATGCCATGGGCACTGGCTCAACCCTGGCCATACAGACACTGACTTTTGGACCTGACGCTAATAACAGCTTGGATGGTCCTTTTCCTCTTTGGACCGGATAACACAATGATTTTGATTTTCAAATGTTTTTTGAAATGTGGACTCCTTGGACTAAAAAACACATTTACATTGTTCTACTTTCCATCTAAGATGAGACCGAGCCCAGAGAAGTCGGCAGCGCTTCTGGACAGTGTTGATGTAGGGCTTCTGCTTTGCATAGTAAAGTCTTAACTTGCATCTGTGGATGCAGCGGCGAGTGGTGTTGACTAACAAAAATGTACTAAAGTAATCCCAAGCCCATGCTCATCATATCCATTACAGATAAATGATGTTTTTTAAGACAGTGATGTCTGAGGGATCAGAGATCACACTCATTCAGAAGTGGTTTTTGTTTCCTTTATGCACCGAGATTTGACCAGATTCCTTGAATCTTTTAACTGTATTGTGCACTGTAGAGGGTGAAATGCCCAAAATCCTTCCAATTTGACTGTGCTGGATTATTTGCTGAAACATCAGTTAGCAAATTGACAAATCTCGAATGATCCTTGTCTTGAAGGACTAGGCTGTTTTTGGAGGCTCCCTATATACTATGACATGATTGCCTCACCTGTTTAACATATCCCTTTTCACATCGCCTTGTTATTTCAACTCATAAAATTGTTATTAGTCTTAAATTGCCCCTGTCTCAACTTTTTTGGAACGTATTGCAAATTACTGTACATTTTCAAACAACTATGAAATTCACAAGGAAAAATATAATATAATGTGTAGTTGTAGTGCTTTCAAAGGTTGAATATAATTGACAAATCCCTCCTTTTTGTTTTAATTAGCATTTTTCATACTGTCCCAACGGAATTGGGGTTGTAATAATGAGCTCTCTGAGTTTTAATTCTCTTCACTTGGTTCCCCAGGACAGCTTTTTGTCTCAGTGTAGTGTTTAAGGCTTCAAATGCTGACACATAGCCAGCTTTCCAATTCGAATTACTTGACGGTCAGGTTGTCTCAGCATTACCGCCATCACCCTGTGCCTCACTTTGACATCTGAGGTGTTTAAGTCTCTGCCTAGCATTCACACTTAAAAGACACGTAACCCCAGTGAGCCTACGGTTGAAGAAGATAAACCGGTATCTTTCAATCCTCCAAATGAATAGTACAGTTAGCACAACATCCCAGGGAAGGAGCCTTGCCCATGAACTGCTATAAAAAGTGGTTTAGCGAACGGTAAAGGAATCTGCATTATTGAATTTTATCTGCGGTTCATGTGCCATTACCAGCCTCACTGGAGAAAGGGGCCCTTTTTTGATCCAATTCGCTTGAATTATTAAACCGCCATCACAATGACTGGCTCTGCTATTCATTTTTCATTACATTACTACAATCACATAATTGCGCATGTCGGGATGAATTATGGATGAGGTTTACCTCTGTAAGACAAAGGAGAGGAGAGATGACAGATGGGAATTCAGGTTCTATCTGAGACCCGCGGGCCCTCTGAAACCGCTGCTCAAATCGGGTTCTGTCACAGTCGCTCAGTTACCTGCCAGTGCAACGGAAGCGTCTCCACAAAAAAATGCAAAATGGAATGAAGGACATTTTTGAGTTGTGATAATAATATTAGGCAAAGGGCATAGACTGAACCTGAGGCTCAGCTTTTGGTGGAATTAGGTTAGGAATATTCCATTATGCACCATGGAAATCCTTAACAATAGAGTTAAAGTTTTATTATAATTAGGGCTGTCAATTGATTGAACATTTTAATTGAATTAATAACTGCTGAATTAATAAGCTGATTAATTCAGATTGTTAATCAAAATGGCAGATTATTAAATCTTTACATTTGGTCGTCGACATTCTTGAATATTTGGATTCATCCTCGACTGTTACACTAGGAGAAGTGTAGGTTGTTTTCTGTTAATTTATGTTAATTTATGAACAATATGTGAACATGTTTGCAAATATGACCTTTTCTGTTGCCATTTGTTGATATTTAGGACCTTGAGTGTAACTGCTTAGAATATACAGTATATGTTCATTTTTGAAGATTCAGAGTGCTTTCTGTGTGCTCTGTTATGTGTGTCTTTGTTCTGTGGATTCTCTGACATTTTATAATTGGCTAGCTGCAAATGAGACATTACAACCCTAAAATGCACAACAAATTTCTCTCAACAGTTAGAATATAACAATAAACAACATTCCATCATGTTACAGTATGTATGTAGTAACATCGATTAAAATGAAGGTAAGAAACAATAACCATAGAAATAAACATCAGAAACATCAGCTCACCTAAGTTTTTGTAAAAATGAATAAATAATGCTAGGTTTGGAGACAAATTCAGATAGGGTAAATTATGTCATAGAAATACTTATAAAGTTGCATGATCTTTTAAAACCTTACTTTTGATTACACCTATGCAACTGCACTCACTGAGCACTTTATTAAGTCCTAAAAAATTGCCTGAGTGGTCTTCTGCTGTTGTAGCCCAACCGCCTTCAAGCCGCGACATGTGCATTCTGAGATGCTATTCTGCTCACTACAATTGTACAGTGTGGTTACCATAGCCTTTCTGTCAGCTCAAACCAGAAATTGCCTCTCTCATCAACAAGGCATTTTCTGCACGCTCGCTAGATGTTTTTTATTTTTGGTGAAAATCCCAGGAGATCAGCAGTTACAGAAATACTCAAACCAGCCCATCTGGCACCAACAATCATGCCACAGTCAAAATCACTGCGATCACATTTTTTCTGCATTCTGATGGTTGATGAGAACATTAACTGAAGCTCCTGACCAGCATCTGCCTGATTTTATGCATTGCACTGCTGCCACATGATTGACTGATATTTGCATGAATAAGTAGGTGTACAGGTGTACCTAATAAATTGCTCAGTATATGTATATTTACTTTTTAGTAATATTTTACAATAAAGTTCAATGCATTCAATACATCGGTTAATGCATTTGGCATAATGAACTAATGCATAATGCTAATTACGGTTCATAATATATTGCCTAATGTTAATGAAATGTTACAAATTTTAATCGCGAGCACTCGCATACATTTTTGCAATTAATTGCGATTAATCACAAATTTTGAAAGTGCTGAAATTTGACACTATATACAGTGCATCCGGAAAGTATTCACAGCACTTCACCTTTTCCACATTTTGTTATGTTACAGCCTTATTCCAAAATTGATTAAATTAATTATTTTCCTCAAAATTCTACAAGAAATACCCCATAATGACAACGTGAAAGAAGTTTGTTTGAAATCTTTGCAAATTTATTAAAAATAAAAAACGGAAAAAAAAAAAAAAAAAATCACATGTACATAAGTATTCACAGCCTTTGCTCAGTACTTTGTTGAAGGACCTTTGGCACCAATTACAGCCTCAAGTCTTTTGAGTATGATGCTACAAGCTTGGCACACCTATTTTTGGGCAGTTTCTCCCATTCTTCTTTGCTGGACCTCTCAAGCTCCATTTTCAGATCTCTCCAAAGATGTTCAATCAGGTTCAAGTCTGGGCTCTGGCTGGGCCACTCAAGGACAATCACAGAGTTGTCCCGTAGCCACTCCTTTGTTATCTTGGCTCTGTGCTTAGGGTTGTTGTCCTGTTGGAAGATGAACCTTCGCCCCAGTCTGAGGTCCAGAGCGCTTTGGAGCAGGTTTTCATCAAGGATGCCTCTGTACATTGCTGCATTCATCTTTCCCTCGATCCTGACTTGTCTCCCAGTTCCTGCCACTGAAAAACTTCCCCACAGCATGATGCTGCCACCACTATGCTTCACTGTAGGGATGGTATTGACCAGGTGACGAGCGGTGCCTGGTTTCCTCCAGACATGACACCATTCAGGCCAATCTTTGTTTCATCAGACCAGAGAATTCTGTTTCTCATGGTCTGAGAGTCCTTCAGGTGCCTTTTGGCAAACTCCAGGCAGGCTGTCATGTACCATTTACTGAGGAGTGGCTTCTTTCTGGCCACTCTACCATATAGGCCTGATTGGTGGAGTGCTGCAGAGATGGTTGTTCTTCTGGAAGGTTCTCCTCTCTCCACAGAGAAAAACTGGAGCTCTGTCAGTGTGACCATCAGGTTCTTGGTCACCTCCCTGACTAAGGCCCTTCTCCCTCGATCACTCAGTTTGGCCGGGCGGCCAGCTCTAGGAAGGGTCCTGGTGGTTCCAAACTTCCATTTATGGATGATGGAGGCCACTGTGCTCATTGGGACCTTCAATGCTGCAGAACCTTTTCTCTACCTTTCCTCAGATCTGTGCCTCGATACAATCCTGTCTCGGAGGTCTACAGACAATTCTTTGGACTTCATGGCTTGGTTTGTGCTCTGACATGCACTGTTAACTGTGGGACCTTATATAGACAGGTGTGTGCCTTTCCAAATCATGTCCAATCAACTGAATTTACCACAGGTGGACTTCAATCAAGTTGTAGAAACAACTCAAGGAAGATCAGTGGCAACAGATTGCACATGAGCTCAATTTTGAGTGTCATGGCAAAGGCTGTGAATACTTATGTACATGTGATTTTTATTTTTTTATAAATTTGCAAAGATTTCAAACATACTTCTTTCACGTTATCTTTATGGGGTATTGTTTGTAGAATTTTAGGAAATTGAGGAAAATGAGGAAAATAATTAATTTAATCCATTTTGGAATAAGGCTGTAACATAACAAAATGTGGAAAAGTGAAGCTCTGTGAATACTTTCCGGATGCACTATATATTTATTTTCTTGTCAAAATGCATTTATTTACATCTTAGGAAAAAATCAATATGGAACAATATAATTCTTTTTTACCATTTTCCAAACAAAGCCTTCCACAAGAAATGCACTAAAATAGCCTCAATTCGAGTAACATTAAACGTTTCCCAAAGTTTAAGTGGGAGGTTGACTGAATGAAAGAACTAGTCTCCCTATAGGTTGCATATTCATTACAATGGACATTAAATCTCTTAAATTCTCATCCTCTGCAATAATAATCTGATGGTAGACTGTGGCTGTCCACTTTATTCAGCTATCATGAAGCTGCTTTCATGATTTTCTTGAAGGTGTCAGGCCATCAGAGCCACTTTGAACTCACCATGAAAAGCGATTTCAAGACAAAAACGTCTCATTCTGCGTTGTGGTGATAGTTAAAACTTAACTAGCTTCTGTGGTAATTAAGATGTGCCTGACAAGTCCTTTCTGTGCTTGTTTTGTACATCATAAAGCACTTCTTTTATTTACAGAGATAACAACCTCCTCGGCTCTATCATAGGAGAGTTTTACGACAGTAGTAGAATGTCTATGGGAACGTTGAGGTATGCTATTTTATTCTAAGCTTGTAGTTTCTTGGTAGAAGGGCTCTGGTGCTGTGTCTGTCTGTGAAGTGTGCATCAGTGTAATGACTCCGGGCGGACACATTACAAAGTTTCCGCCCTTCACACAATTGTTTATTCCGTATTAATGTTAAATGCATTAATCACAATTAAGAAGAATTAACATATTAAACTTTTTATATGAATTGCATGTTAACACATTAATTCTGACAGCTCTAATTAGTATATAAAGAAATGAACATTTAACCAAGATGAGTAAATGCTGTAAAACTATTGTTCATTGTTATTTTATGTTAGCTATTGAATTTTGTCCATATATATAGTAAAACCATACTGTAAAGTGTTACCCACAATTTTAATGGTATTTACTTCATATCATTATTCAGATCATCACTGCTGGTTGAGACACACACCACCGTAAAGATGTTATCTCCAGTTGATAGAACACTCTCGTCTCTTTCTTTACTTGTAAACGCACTCATGCTGGTTTCAGCCAAGTCGCTAACAAGTCTTTTCTGGAAGTCATACCTTACAGCAACAACAACTATTTATTTCCTTACAGCAATACATACCATGCAGTCTCACTCAGTTTCAATGAGAGCTCATACGACCGGACGTAAAAATGCTAAAAATGCTTTTTTGATGCAAAAAATCTTGTGCATCAAACCAATTGTCTGCATGAAGCCATCTTTAGATCTGTATCTACATATTGTAGAGCTAGTTACTGATACAGTGTTCATGCTATGGACTTGAATACTACCTCAAATCATATGGCTTATTAAGGAGAAGTGTGTTTGGATATGAAATACTGAATATTGGACTTGCAACTGGGCTCTTTTGACATGGGCCAGTAAGCAACTACCTAGTAACTACCCAACAAACACTTAAGCAAATCCCTGTCAACCATCTACAAAATCCTAGCTTTGTGGCAGTGCATGAGGAAGCATAACTCTCAAAACTCTAGTTTCAGTCAGTAATGCTGTATATAGATTTTCAAGTTGTTATGGAAGACTCTTTCTTGAGAGGATATAAGCTATCGTACAATTGGTCCCCAAGTACTCCTACATGTGACCAATTAAACTCAGTCAATCTGGCCAATAAAATCAATCAAAAACACAACATGTCAGGCAATAGACCAGCAATAATATGTTAGATCAAATGTGTGGGGTGATTGTCAATTTGTCCCATGCAATAATTGTGGTGGATAAGAATGTCTTTGTCTTCTTTGATTTGGTGGGCTACAATATTAGCTCTGACCTCCATTATGATGTCAATGACCTTCAGAATGATTTTGACATTTGGAGGGAGATATCCTCAATAGAAATGCATCCATTTAACAGCCTTGTGGAAATGTTTAGCTTTAATTATGAAAACACGCTGAAGCTCAAATAAGAGCTCTGCTGTTTTACTCCAATTATAGCCTTCACTGATATAATGATGTTAATCATTGCCTGTAAAAAGATGCAGATTAGTGTATTTACACACACATAGCTCAGTTTTAGTGGAGGAGAGGATTAAACTAAGCTTCTACTCCCTGTGGAAATGAATTTTGTTGATGGTACATTAACTCTACATTTACAACCCTGCGCCCTTTACTGTTACAACATAGGATATTATTATTATCTCACAGATTATATCAGTTTAACATTGCTATCATTTCAGGATGATGGTACCGTGTTTGGACATTACTCTTGTTGTTTCTCAATGAAATGCACCAAGATTCTGACGCTCTGACGAGTGACTGATTGAAGTTACAAATCTCAGTGTGTGTTTGCATATTTGTGTCTTTCGGTCAGTTGTTAAGCTGCTTAGAGACAATCAGACAATCTCCACTGACTGTAAATTCAGAGAGAGAGATGGAGAGGCTATGTTCAGAATTTCATGCTACGATCCTCCTTATTCCTCCATGATTCATAACATGAAACATGTTTACATTTCCTGGAGTTTTTCCTAGCATCAGAGTATGTTTTTGAGCAGATAATGTGATGTTTGGCATACTAAATTTGAAAAGATTGCCTTGCCGAATAAAAACATGTTGCTCAATAATGCCGATACTCTACAGACTGGTGATGACCGTCATTTAACAATGAGTGGGTAGATGACATGAAGCGATGGCCTGCGGTTTTAGAAGTTGATATCATTAACTACTTCGAGTTATGACAGCCAACACATATTTACTCCACTTAACATTTAAAATGATTGTTGTTTGCCATCTGGATCACTTGTCATCAGGATTGAGAAAATAGTCTAGCTGCATTTAGAATCGTCATGGCACCTTCCAGAAGTTGGTCAGGAAAATTGTGGATACTACTCTTACTATTGCTGCAGTATATAATATGTACACTGTAGTGTATATATATATGTGCATTATGCAAATGCATACCCACACTGCATGGGATACTGTATACCACAATGATCGACTTCACCAATGTGATGAAATAACTAATCAGCCATGAGTGATAACTAATGTGGCTGAGTCCACAGGTGTAAAAAGAGTATATTCAAAAGAGTATATTTTCTCTAAAAGAGCGCGGACAAAAGATTGGCATCTTTTTTTAAATGTCCTTTCGCCTTTGTGCTACTGGGTGTGGCTGTTATCTCTCCCCACGGGATGGTCACGAAATCTGTCTCGAGTGCTTGGGTCGCCAGCACGCTGAGGAAGCTTTTGTGGAGGTGTCATTTTCTCACTGCAAGAACATGCCCATGAGAATGTTGCAGTCGCAGCTCTCTTCCTTCTTCGTTAAGCAGAGAGCCACCACGACTGCTTCCTGACCCGTCCTGGGTTGAAACTCAGCACGGAGAGTGTCGTGAGCAATCTGGATGTGGATATGGGAGTGTTTCCACTGGCTCAGTCCACGCGGACCTCCCATCCTCAGCAAACTCGTTCTGCCCGGTAGAGTTCACGAGCAATGCATGCTGTCCGCCATTGGGCAAATGTAATGCCTCGTTCATGGCTCGCCATGAGGATGATTTATCGGTCGCAGCATTGCAGGTTGGGCTCCTGCCTTTCAGAAGTGGACAAGTCTATTGAACTCCCGCTTTCGTGCAGTAGAGCTCAGGACGAAGCGGAGCTAAGTTGGCAGACGGGGGTACTGCAAACATCGGACTTGAGTCGAATATTCCGCCCTTGCTCTGAGTGTTCATGTCTGGATGATGTGTTTGGAGCGCATCACCTCGGGTCATGCCACCTCTGCCCTGCATGCCATGGCCATCCTGCAGGTTCACCAGGCCAAGGCACTGAAAGATCTGCACTAGGGTAGGACCAACCCAGGGCTCATTTAGTAATTGTGCTTGTGACCGACCTCACTCTATGAGCGACAAAAGTCACAGCGTGTGCCCTGGCCTGGACGATGTCCACCTTGGTGGTCCAAGACCAACACCTCTGGCTCAACCTTGCGGAGATACATGATGCAGAGAAGGTCCGCTGTCTCGATACGCACATCTCCCAAGGGGGGCTCTTTGGTGACACTGTAGAGGACTTTGGCCATCAGTTCTTGTTGGTGAAGAAGCAGATGGAGGCCATTAAACACATCCTGCCGTGGCGTGACTCGCCTGCCTACAAGCCATCGGCCCCAGCTCCCCCACCATCGGAGCCCACACGCTGGCCTCTGAGAAGATCCTCCCATTGAAAGGCGGCACCACTTGCTCGTCAGCCAGCTGCCAAGAACCCTGGATGGGCTTTGAAGCGGCCCTGAGTCAGGTGACCCAGGGATGAGGCTACTGTCTTGGACTGGCCTGACCCAGGTGAGCAGGGGGGCTCAAGAAAGGGGGTGGGTTGCATAGTACTGCTGATTTGGGAGAGATTCGAGGAGGCGCATGTGGATCTGTTCGCCATCCGAGAGTCCTCTCATTGCCCCATTAGGTACTCCCAGTCCGAGGCTCCCCTGTTCTTTTGTTAAAAATAACAAACTGAAGACACAGAATGAAATGTATGGAGTGTATTGGTCATGCCCTGGTGGATTGTGTATATAGGCATGTTTGAACACAGAAGGTTCAGTTGTGTCTGCAGAGCAACTTTGCTTTTTTATCTCTGATAATAAAATCTATTTTCTGGCATCAAAACCCCAAGACTTCAAGAGTGATATTTCACAGAGGTGGCACTAACCACAACACACACAGCAGCTTGCCCATGTCAGCTCCTCCGTACCGAGTGAGTGACAGACAGGGAACGTCTTGGTTACTGGTGTAACCTCTGTTCCCTGATGGAGGGAATGAGAAGTTGTGACCCTCCTGCCACGGCGCTGAACCGATTGCTGACATGGCCGGGACTCTCTCTCGGATCCTCAGCACAAATCTGAATGAGTGGTGCACGCCATCTCCTTTTATACCCGTATGTCCGGGGCGGAGAGCGGCATGCAAATTCCACTCTGCAATTTTTATTAGCCTTTTCTGAATAAAGCAAAGATAATTAGGGCTCTCAAGAGCAAACACCTAGTATCACTACATCGACACAATGTCTCGTTCCCTCCATCAGGGAACAGAGGTTACACCAGTAACCAAGACATTTTATAAGGTTACTGATAGTCTTCTGTAATCTTAATTTTAATGTGAATGGTCATGATTTCATTACATATATTGCAATATAATAATTTATGTCTTTAGGAGTTCAACTTTTTAACGAGGAAAAAATTAGTAGTGTACATTTAAATTGGATTAAAAATGCAAAATAAACAAAATTTTCACTTTTCCAAAAGAACCATAATTTTCAGTATAATGGATGAATGCTTTTCACTGAATTAAACAATCATTTGACAACAATGCAGCATACTTATTTTTTTAATTGTTTATCCATTGCATAATGTGTTCACGGAGCAGCATATACTGTGCATTATGCAGTAGGATTCTAGTATTTTAGTATTCTGATCGCAGATAGAGAGAAGGCAGGGTACAAGGAGAAAATGAAACAAAAATATGGAATGATAGACAGTTGATAACAGGAAAGATGATTTTGTTAAAAAAGTAAATAACATCGAGTCATCTAGAAAAGATTAACTATTTGTCATTTGAAATGACTGGTCCTCTGAAATGACATGTAGTGCAAACATTCTGAAAACGTTTCGGTAGTTTCAGAATCTGACTGGATGTTTGTCTCATAGCAGAGAACAGACACTGAATACTAATTCCAGTAATCTCAAGCTGATAACACAGACAGATTTCAATAATTATGAGCATTGAGCCTGAAGCATACCTAATGCCAGTGATTCTATACTGCTGGGTTGCAATCAAAATGATAGAGTTGCAGACAGCAGGGGGAAACAATGCTACATGCGATACTAATCATATACTTATGCATAGTTAAAATAAATAGACTTATCGACAAAAAGGTAGGAGTCTATTTATTATACGCCCCCAATTCTTCCCCATATACATTTTTACATTTATGCATTTGGCAGATTCTCTTATTACAGGGACAATCCCCCCGGAGCAACCTGGAGTTAAGTGCCTTGCTCAAGGACACAATGGTGGTGGCTGTGTGGATCGAACCGACAACCTTCTGCTTTACAGACAACCTTCTGCTTAACAGTTTATTGCTTTAGCCCACTATGCCACCACCACTCCAGATGCTCTTCACCCCCAGCCAGGGTTTAATTTGGCCTACCTTGCCAAAAGCGATTGGCTACTATTAGCTAGATTGACACTACCCGACCCACAATTTTCACTCAGAGCTAGAGTCTGTGGTGCTAAGTAATTTCTTACAAGGTCTCATTTAACTTAGATACCATGTTTCTTCCTCATTTGGGGTTTGACATCTCAAAATATTTTTGTATCCTCTAAAACTAGGGATGTCAGTTTCAGCTTTTTATCTTTTAATGTTACCTCAGACTGCTAACGATAGCTAGCTAGTGAAGCCATAAGTAGTGTAACGTTATGCCAATTAACTTTGTTACGCTAATGTTAATCATCATGATTGTAACTTTGGCAGAAATATTATCTGTATGTTCTTGTACACTGATGATGATAAATTGTGTGTGGAGTAGTGTATATATGCAGTGGATACATTTAATGTTATTTAAAGTTAATTACCTCAAAGATTACCTCCTCAGCCAAATAACGTTAGCCGGATCTAGTGCATATATCTGTGAGTGTGTGTGTGTGTGTGAGTTTACAGCAGCGGGCGAGGAGCTGACTGGTGTGCGAGAGAGAGAGCGCAAAACACAACCTTTTATTTTATGTTATTATGAGACTGAGAAGTGCAAAATATTTTAGATGAGAAGTGTAAAAATGTTTTTGGTTCATTATGAGACCGTGGCTGTGCAAATGATACTGTGGTGGGCCACCAGAATCTAGTCAATTAATGGGAAACACTGAAGTACATGTGGTGTTCTTTGGAAATTTAAATGTGTACCTCAAAAATTTCCTGATTTATCATTAAACAGTAAAACAATTTATTTTGGTGTAACATTAGTTTACTCTAATATGAACATCTAAGTCAGTCAGTTGCTGATTACTGATATATGTGGACTAGCACAACCCATGCAAACCATTTATAAAAGGGTTAAAAACAATGCTACTATGAATGCAAACTTTAATACAGTGAAAAAGACACTCTATTAGCATAACATAAATATATATAAATAAATATAAATGTCCAACATTCTTTTGAATGTCCATGTACTAACATAACATAATTGATGCCATGAGTGTACATTCATTTACTATTATTTTGAATGGCCATGGAAAATGAAGCAATGTGATAACAATTTTACCTGGTCACAAAAAGTAGTCCGTTAATTTACCTGATGAACTTTCACCTTTTGCTGACCCTTCATGCATTGCAGAGCTAATGTTTGCTTCTAAATCACTTGCACCTTTCTTAGCAACTGACACATAAGTGCCAGCTTTACATGTCATACATTTTGCTTCCCACGGATCTCGACCTGGACGAAAGCATGGGGATTATTTGTGCAAATCTTCTGTAAATTTGCACTTTCGTTTGGGCATTGTTTCCACTCAAGCAACTGTTTGATGCCGAACACAACAGCGCTTCACGGAGAGATTGACAGGCAGGAATTTGGCCAATAGTTGCTGCAAGCCTCTTATAATCGACCAATTGGAAGGCGGGACTTACAAAGAGGGGTTAAAGCAATGCAAATATGCGTGCACGCACACAGTGAAGTATTAGACCAGATGCACATCATAATGCAACTAAAGCCGAATCCCGGACATTTTCGCAAATTTAGAAATCCCGGCCGGACGCTTTTTTAAGGTCCGAAAAAGAGGACATATCTGGGAAAAAGAGGATTTATGGTCACCCTACATTTGGACGTCCTTGACCAGCCCACAAGTTTAAAAACATTAAGCTAAACATGTTGGTAACATCAGTAAATCGTCACCATTACTCTTCTTTTCAATAAAGTCCAAAAGGCTGAGTTGCTTTTTTTCTTGACATTAAATCTTTCCTCCAGAGCAACACAAGCTGCCTCTCTCTAGTAGCGGGAGGTGGAGGGTGTCACGTCATATGAACTTCAAACAAAATGTATCAATATTATTGCGAGTAGCCTACATTCTTCGAAGACCAGTGTGACAGGCTGCATCATGAAGATTATTGCATATTCATATGGAGATATTTTGTTTGTTGTTAGCTGCACCTAAACTTGTGTTGCCTACATTTTAAAATTACATTTGGGGCTACAGTCAAAACATTCGGGGCTGAAGCCCTGGAAAAATGACCTGGCGACGCGGATGATGCCTTCTTGTCTGTTCACTATAGTTGTCTCTTTCAGGTCAACTATTGTCATGGCGAAACAGTAGTTTAAAGGGAACCCTGCTGAGCAAGTTATAGATAGTTAGTTAAACTTGTTTATAATGTAGCTAACTACATTACACATCCAATCTAACGGCACAGATATTTGAAGGTAACTCCATATCATTTTTGTGTACTGAGTGTTTAAGTAATTTTGATGTTTTTTGTGTTTTTGTATGCTAATCTTAATGCTACTGTAGGCCACACACACTCTCTTGTTGTGTGTGTGTGTGTGTGTGTGCTTGTACTACAGAGGTGTAGGGACAAAAAAGCACAGAGATCAAAGCTATGTTGTTTGATTGCAAGGCCTTGGGGAAATACTGAAAGTTGAAGTTTTGAAGCTCTGTTGGTTGAAAGCCTGACCACACACCTGCATGTACACCCTGGGGGTGAAGTTAATGTTGTGGGACCCTGTGTTTGACTGACACATACACGACTCCAGCTAATAGACTTTGCGCACTGGTTCAAATACAACTCAGCCAAGCAACCTGCCAAGATGCAGACATCATGTGATGTTCAGAGGACAGCACTCTTACCAGCAAACCTAATTTACACAAAAGTTGAAGCCAGCAGCATAGATACAGTCAGCAAGGAGGACCCACCCCCTTGTGGTGGAAGGAAAAGTGGTGTTACCATAGTTACTCATTCATTCTTATGAGGAAAATGGTAAGAAATGTCTGATAGATTTGGCTATTTTAACAATGAAAACATGATGAAAAGCTGTTGTATAGTTTTTTGCACTTCAAACAAAGCCAAAGTGTTTTTTTGGGGGCATGGTACGTTGTAATACTATGTTTCCACGATAATACCTTATTTCTTTTTTTCTTTTATTATGCTGATTTTTGGACATACTATGGTAACATCATGGTATTTTTGAAGTACCCTGGAGTAAAATGTAAATTCAGTGGTACAATATACGCATACAGTAAATATGGAAATCATTCAGCACTGTGGTATATATTAAAATACCCTGCTTTAACCATGTTGTTTTGAAAATGGCACCATGGTAAACCATTGCAATATCATTTTTTAGATATCTACCATGATAATACCATGTTTTCTTCTGGGTTTGTACTATAGTAGAATCGTGATTTCTGGACCTGTACAGTGAAATTACCATGTTTTAAAGGTGTTTACCATGGTTACATCATAGTATTCTTTAAAGAACTTTGGAAGACCATGTAAATCTCATGGTAACATGAAAATGGTAACCATCTGTTAGACTATACACCAATATACAATATACCATGGTACTACCAAATGATGTCATTACTGTATCATTTTTTGTAATGACAAGGAGAGAGTGCAAATAAATGGAAATACTGCACACTACAACTAGAAACAACAGAATGATGAAATGTGTAATGAAATTATGAAATGTGACTGTCTAAAACGAGTGAATCAACTGAAACAACAGCTATAATCAGACAGCCGTTGCTCCTGGCTGTGTTGTTTATGTAATCCCTGATAAATACAATATCTCAAGCTCTCAAAAAGTACCATTTGCATCCACAGTAAACATACCTCTCTAAATTCTCTAGAATTCATGGTCTCTCCAAAGTCACATTACTGTGTCGGCTGCATTTGTGCACATGCAGGATTTATGTTTGATTTTCTTTGGCCCCGGGCTCTGCTCATTGATTTCACTTACTCATTTATCTTAATAAAAAAATAGAACAAAATGGAGACCCATAATTCATTCTCTCCTTCTTTCTCTTTTTGTCTATCCCTTCATCTTTTTGTTTTGGATTACTGACACGCTTTGCATTGTGTCCCTCTCTTTCTTCTCTTTGGTATTTCTGTGTTGAAATTACCTTACATTCCTCTCACTTTTGATCTGTTTACACCCGCCTTTACTTGACAGCAATGCAAATATGCTAATTTTATTAGTTGGTTGGTGGAAACAAGGATGGAGACCAATTCAGCGGCGTTTGATTTACCAAACAATGCACTGTTAAACTTTTAGCCATGGTACTTGTCAAGTGCTATAAGACTATGGCAGTCTTCTGCTTAATTTGTTCACATAAAATCAGGGTCCAACTTTCACAACACCTGCAAATAATGGGTGAATTGTTAAAATGTATTACCTGTAAGAACCTACTGATTGCACTGTGAATTTGGCAACAGTAATTTGAAGGTTTTGCTGCTGAAATCTGTCTGTGCTTACTGAAATTTGAACCACCGCCCCCAGTGGCCGAAGCTAGATTTGTTGTTGAACATATGGGCAAGTGTGAGCTCCATATTTAATCAAACATACTCCCTAAATCAAACCCCAATCTTAACTAACCCTCAGTGGATTCAAAACGTAATTCTAGATAGAAAAAGCAAACTCTGAATCGTATTCACCATACGTGATGTGACCATGATTACTTCTTGGTTTCCATAGGACTAGAATATGTGTCTCGAAGTTTGCTCCTGCAACATGCTATCAATAGTGCCATTAGGAAAGGTAACGTCTTGGTTACTGATGTAACCTCCGTTCCCTGATGGAGGGAACGAGACGTTGTGTCGATGAGTTGACACTAGGGGTCACCCTTGGGAGCCCAGACATCTCTGATCTTTGAGAAAAGGCTAATGACAATTGGTGTGTGGGATTTGCATGCCACTCCCCCGGACATAAGGGTATAAAAGGAGTGCCGTTGCAAACACACACTCAGGTTTCGCACTGAGGAGCCGAGCCAAAGACTCAGTGGTTGGTTCAGTGTTGTGGTAAGAGGGACACAACTTCTTGTTCCCTCCATCAGGGAACGGAGGTTACATCAGTAACCGAGACATTCCCTATCAGTCACTTACTTGACGTTGTGTCGATGAGTTGACACTAGGGGTCCCAATGGACAATGCCACAAGAGCTGAACCGGGTTCCACAGACTGGCGGCCCAGACCAACAAATGCTTGCCCCAGATCAACAGCAATAGCCTCCTCAGGGCAAGTAGTTCCGCCAACAACTCAAGGCAGTTTATATGCCAATGCAGTCGCGGGACCTGTGCGGGCACCTAGCGAACTGAATCACAGAGTCAGACAGTCCCGATCTGCCCGCCCCCGAGGCTGCTTTGAGAAGAGACTTCCAAAGTAGACTTGTTTAAGACTTGGTTGAGACCAGTTTGAGCATGTTTACAATTAAAGAAAAAGAGGAGAGTAGTATTTCAGCAATATGTATGTCTAACTTAAAATTGTATATCTTTCCAAATCTGTATTCATAGTTATCGATGTAACCGTATACATAATGTAATGTGTTGAAATGTAAAGAGAAATTTTTTGTGTTACGCATTTGACTGGCTTGCATTGAGAGCTGTTCCTGAATGTTTTGTGTACAGTATATGAATGTAAAGGGGGAGACTGTGTGCTGAAGGGATTCCCCTGTTTCAAGTGTGCTTCACCTAACAATTACAGAGTGTACGGCATGGTTGTGGTCAACAACAATCTTAAACACACTGTTTATGAGATCAGCCTTCTGTGACTTCATTGTGACTCTACAATACATTTTAATTACCTTTTCTGTAAACAGCACATATAAAATGCCATTTTTAGCAACAGGTGCCTAGTGAAACTGGAAGTGGCTATGCGCACACTCTCTAAACCAGAAATCAAACATGCCGTCTTGTGCAACTAGGACATAAAATGTAAATGTTTGCATCATAAAATGTCTATTTTTACCTTATGACAGGAATTATTTAGTATTTTGTCCTGTATATTTGCAGCAGACAGCACAGGTCACTCTCACACACACGCTTTCTGATTCCACAGAGTTTTTATAGATTAACTGTCATGATAATGATCCAGTGTAGCTCATTATAGTTAAGGATCATTTCACTACTTTTTGAAGAATTCAAAAGAATAAAAGAAAAATATTAATGGCATTATTTTTGAAGACATCCTCACTATGCAACATTTTTCACAAGTGCCTAAAACCTTTGCAAAATACTGTATATATAACATAATTTGGCCATTCTGAGATTATTAGATGATAGCTGTGCCAACTTGGTTGATTAGTTTAGTTTTGAAAATCTAAAGACAGCCATGTCAGTTGATAATAATCTTTCTCTATTTTTAAATGTCTTAAGTGGATTTTTAATAGATATTGTGTAAAGTAAGGACACACACACACACACACACACACACACGTAGTGTTTCCATGTTTTATGGGGACTTTCCATAGACATAATGGTTTTTATACTGTACAAACTTTATATTCTATCCCCTAAACCTAACCCTACCCCTAAACCTAACCCTCACAGAAAACTGTCTGCATTTTTACATTTCAAAAAACATAATTTAGTATGATTTATAAGCTGTTTTCCTCATGGGGACCGACAAAATGTCCCCACAAGGTCAAAAATTTCGGGTTTTACTGTCCTTATGGGGACATTTGGTCCCCACAAAGTGATAAATACACGCTCACACACACACACACACACACACACACACATACTGTGTGTATACATACTGTAAATACAGTATATACAAGGGTTCACCTTCAGTTTTCACCAAGGGCCAAATTCTGTCAAGAGTCTAGGGCCACCGCCGTCGATGTAATGACACATATTTTGTGCTGCTATTATTATTATTATAACTATTGTTATTTTTATTATTAAGAGTCATGCATAAATATTCATATTTATTTATTAGTTCTTTTTCTCAGTATAAGTAGCCTGTTTATTTGATTCAAACAAGTATGAACATTTTGTTTGTATACATATACACATAAACAAAACTAAACAACTTTTCCTGCTGAAAAACCAAAACAAAAAACATGTTTAATGAACAATCTAGATCTCCATGTCTTCCTTGGGGGTTCAAGCCCCAGCACTGCCAAGTTGACACTGTTGGGCCCCTGAGCAAGGCCCTTGACCCTATCTGCTCCAGTGGTGCCGTATCATGGCTGACCCTGTGCTCTGACTCCAGAAACACCTTGTTGATGAGAAAGGCCAACAGAGAATGGCCGGACTGGTTCGAGCTGGCAGAAAGGCTACGGTAACTCAAATATCCACTCTGTACAATTGTAGTGAGCAGAATAGCATCTCGGAATGCACAACACGTCGAACCTTGAGGCAGATGGGTTACAACAATTGTGTTCCTAATGAAGTGCTAAAATTCTGTATTTCCTCATTAATATAAGCCAACAGCAACCCTGCTCTATAGATATCACCCATATCGGCAAATAAAAGAATGTATTGGTCGACCACTATTATTTATGTTGCTGATAGAACAACTTTTTCTTGACAGTGATACCTAAAATCTCAAAATAGTCTAAATTCTCAATTGTATGTGTGTGGGTGTTTGTATACAAACCCATCCACGCATTTACAAATTCTGCTCTTTGCTTCAGTCTCTAAAAAAAACGGTCTGTGAAGGCTAACAGATTAGCTCGAACCCTGGCCCCTCTAAGTCTCACTCAATCTCTCATTCTCACTCGTAATTGGCCCCACTGGATTTCCATAGAAGTTAATCTCTCACACACATGCACTCTTATGCATGCATATATTCAGGCTGGTACATTGTGGGACTGGCTCCATTGAGATTTTTTTCTTCCAGTTTCTTTCTATCCTCCAATTCAACATACTCCATTCTTCATGCTCTAAAACAGAGTTCAGGGATGCATCCAGCCACAACAATGCCATATTTACCTGGCTGATTAGATTAAATGAGCACCATGGTTGCTGCAGCCTTACGAGATCGATATGGAAGTCTGCCAGTGCTTGTGCAAGGGGCTCAGTTTTAACAGCATAGGACCAAACGATATCTGACAAAGTGGAAACAAAGAAAGGAAGAAGGAAAGGATTTTGTTTTCCTCCCATTGAGACACACACAGCGGGGGGCGCACACACCCTTTTCTTTGTCAGCTCTCTGCGAATTAGCCTTTCCCCCCGTTTGTGTCACACACAGCTTTGACTGCCTTCAATAGCAAGTTTCATTTGTAAAGAATGTTTTGCAAAAACTTTAATGCTTTCACATTTCATCTTGTCTATACTATAGACTAACACTGGCAGAATGTTTAAACGAGCCAACGGAATGTTTGTGAATTCCAAATTTAATTTAAATTGTAAAAAAAACTATCTCCATCTGTCTGTCTTTCTGTTTAGGCATATCTATATACAAGTGTGTTTAGGCTTGAGGTTTAGTGTGTGTGACATCTACAACATCTTGCAGTCTTCTGCAAACAGAACTCCCATTTTTACAGCATTCCCATCATGTTTATAACTGTGTTGAGAGACTCCACTGAGGAGCTACTATTCTGGAGAATCTTGATGATTATTGTAAAGCAGCTCCCTGACACTTTGCCCTGCTTCACACCCAACATGGACCACCCTCCGATGCGAAGTTCAGGATGTGGTCATTCGAGGGACGGAACCTGCGGCAACTAGAGCTTCCCAATAGGGCTGTATCTCAGCTGGAGGGCCAGACATGCCTTCTCCAATGTCTGCATTAATGATGAGCCATGGTCCAACATCCATCTGTGGAGGTGAACCTTGCTCCTGATGCCCATAATGAGGAGGTGGGTGCTTTAAAGCAGGTGTTTTTTTGTTTTTGAAATAAGACTGCCCTTACTCGAGAGTATGCTGTTGGGGAATAAATACATAATGATATACAGAAAGAGATGGTGTGGAGAAGTGGATTGTAGAATGTTCTAACAAGGAAGGAATATAAGCCGGCATGAAACTTTTAAGGGAATCTCTAAAGCAGGACATTTCGACAAGAACGGAAATGTAGGAGTAGATCCTTATGATTTTGAGTGGGCAAAAGTGGTAATCTGTCTGACAATAACAACACATTATTACCACTACAAATCCTCACAATGTCTGACTTTAGCTAAAGAATCACAACCTACCCTGGAAAGTATTTGCGTTTCTAAGCAACTGCTTGACGTTCACAGACATGGCCTCCATTATTCCTGTAACAGAGTTCGTATTTTCAGGGCAAATACAGGAATCAGGAGGCAGCGGAAACAGTCTATGTGAGTCTTTTATTACTATTCAGTGCCGTTCACAAAACGTATACAAAAGGGCACTCAGTGGCCAAGTAATCACACACAAACGAGTCAATAATTCTTGTCGCGTGCATATACACAGGAACAGTCTCTCCTGTGACTGGAGAAAGTCTCTTTCTGCCGACTGATGCGTCTGTCTGCCTTTTCAGGTCTCCCTCCACCATCACTATAACGAGAGACAGGTGTTAATGATAATGACAACCCAGGTGATGAGCCTTACCACTACCCCTCTCACGCAGACAGATACATGACCACACCCACATCCCCATCGTTTCACACCTTTTTACACATTAATCCACAATACAATTTAAGAGATCCTTTATGACCTCATTGGCCTCAACCTCTAATTATGTTCCATATTCATAATTTTTGTCCAGGTTTTAAATGTTTTGTTTTTTTATTAGATCTGTTGAAAGGAATCTAGCACCAGGATAGCATTGTGCGAGAGTAATTACTTTAATGAATAATGTTTGAATACAGTCTTGCAGGCTGTATTGACAAATGTTTTGACAGCTGTTTTCTGCAGAACGGAACACTGCTCTATAAATAAATGATCTTACATACAGAATAAACTGCAGTATGTGTCAAATCATATGCCAATAGTTCAATGTCTTGTCTACAAGACTTAATTTGAAGTATAGAGCAGAGTTAAAGCTCTGAATGTTTTTTTTTATTAATGACCAGGCTTGAAAACTTACGCCAAATGCACACTACAAGTCATACTGGTGTGTACTTACCATAACTACTGTATATGCTGACTAGGTGCATCAATAAGAAGATCATTGTCCTTTCTGAATAAGTGTAGTTACAATCCCGAAAGTGTCTCTCACACAAACTCGTGCACATGCAGAATTTTCTTCAAAAATGTGGTGTACATTTTTTTCTAGATTTTCAACAAGATTGCCTTTTATTTTAATCATTTCATTTTGTAATATTCACTCACTGAGCACTTTATTAGGAACGTCTGTACACCTACTTATTCATGAAATGATCTAATCAGCCAGTCATGTGGCAACATTGCAATGCATTAAGTCAGAATATAGGGGTCAAGAGCTTCAGTTAATGTTCATATCAACCATCAGAATGGGGAAAATTGTGATCTCAGTGATTTTGACTGTGGCATGATTGTTGGTGCCAGACGGGCTGTTTGAGTATTTCTGCAGAACTGCTGATCTCCTGGGATTTTCACTCACAACAGTCTCTAGAGCAGTGGAGTCCCAACCCTGTTCATGGAGCCCCCCAAAACTACAGGTTTTGGATATCTACCTAATCAAACACACCTGATTCAATTCATTAGATCATTAGTATGGACTCCACGACCTGAATTGGGTGTGTCCGATATTGGAGATATACAAAATGTGCAGTGTTGCGGGGCATCCAGGAACAGGATTGGGAACCACTGCTCTAGAGTTTTCTCAGAATGGTGACAAAAGCTAAATAAATCCAGTGAGTGGCAGTTCTGTGGATGGAAATGCCTTGTTGATGAGAAAGGTCAACAGAGAATGGCCAGACTGGTTCAAGCTGACAGAAAGGCTACTCAGATAACCAATATGTACTACTCAGAATGCACAACACGTCAAACCTAGAAGATGATGGGCTACAAAAGCAGATCACAATCGGGCACTTTATTAGGACCATGGTGTTCAAGTGCTCGGTAATTGTATATCAGCATTATATATATATATATATTTTTTTTTTTTTTTTTTAATTTCCAGATTTGCAGGACTTAGTTTAAAATGAAAAATTAAAAAAAAGTGTTTTTCCACCCTCAATAAAAGTTTTTTCTCAGTAATCCTGTCTCTGAGCTGACTTGTAACTGTTTGAAACCCTAGCAACCGCATACAACATGCTTAAAATCTCTTAAAACACCATAGCGACTGCGTAGCAACACCTGGCATAATGGCAGTGAGTTTTGCACAGACATGCATCATTTTCAATTTCTTCAGAAACTGTAAAAATGTAGTTAAATCATCATATTAGCTTTCAAAGCACAATGCATAATATATCTAATGCTGCTTTCAATTAATCAGGCGACATTTATTCAGTGTATTCAACTGAAATAATTTTTAAGTGTTTTTCCAGGGCTTCCAACATAGCCTCTTAAGTCAGTGTGAAAAATGTGCATGCATGTATTAACATTTTTAGTAAAATAAATTAGTCTGGAGAAGAATGAATATTCAAAAAACTATATCTGGAAAGTTCTACAAACCAAAGTTTGGGCCACTGAGCCACTGTGTGTTTTTTCTTTAAAGCTAAATTGTTAGACTGAGGGGGAGAAATTGTTCAAACTGGATCATGTGAGAATGACAGAGCTGGTGTTGGATGGAAGAAATGGCCTGGCCTGAGGGGAGGCTTCTTTAACTGCTGACCTGACCAATTAGATTGACTTTTCAGAACACTCTATAGGAAGAGAAATTTGGCAGGGTTAAGGGAGATATATGAAAACTTATGAGCTCAAGCTTTTACACTCATTTAAGCTCAAAAGTTTCCTTAATCATTGAAAAGCTTTTTTTGTATTGACTGTTTTGTTCTCTGTGAATTGTGGATAATTTAAAAGGATAGTTGACCCAAAATGGCACAAACCAGTATTACTTTCTTCTGTGGAACACAATAGATATTTAGCATATTGTACTTGGTGTTCTTGTCCATACAATGAAAGTGAAGAGGACATATGGCAGAGGACAAAATGTTCAGTGAGTAATTTCTAACACAAAGCTATCACGTTAGTCTACTTTTATTGTACTTTTATAGTGCTTCTAGTCAAAACCAATATCCAACTTCCTTACAAGAATGAAAATGACTTCAATTTCACCATTAAAAAGACATGATCTTATCTATTAATACTCCCAACAGCTTTCAATTAATCTATTATACATGGCAAAGTACAATGTATAAATTTCCTCTAGAGTTTTATCTTTTCTGTTTTATTCCTCTTGATGCTGACCACACTCTTCTGGTATGTTTTTCAATTAGTCGCTCATCAGCATGAGCATCCTGATGCATGCTGTCTGTCTCTTGTCACTGGCTCTCTGACAGCTCTGACTGTGACTGTGACTCCAATGTGTGTGCGTTTGCTTATGCAGAGACTGACAATGAAAGTTCTTGGTGACACTTACTTCACAATGGCAGGAGGACAGATTTTGACAGCTAACTCTGATGTGTGCCTTTCTGTGCCATGTTTTGAAACTCATGTTTGTGACATGTCTAGATGAGAGACAGGAAAAACTCATTGCCAAACCATCTCTGGGCTCCTTTGTATACTTTTCCTTTTGTAATGGGTTACTTTCGTTCCAGGCAGAGCAATGTTGGTTTGTGTCTGTTTGTGCCAAGGGCCACCTGAACTCGGAGCCAGATGAAACCTTGTTTATTTGGGTCTGAAAGTCTCCTGACAGGTTGCGATTCTCTTTGTGTCACTGACAAGTTTGTGCTCCACCAGCTGTTCGGGCCGACTTGATTCACAGAGCCATATGGCACTTGCAATATGATAAAATACACTACCCACATATTTTGAAGTACCTTGCAGTACCGTGTAAATACCATGGTACATGGTACACTTTGGACAGCTATCTGCTGCGCTACATTAGCTCATCCCGTGTGTGTCAAGGAGCTCTAATGATTCCTTCATGTTCTATTGAAATGATCCCAATTCCCAATTTTTAATCCTGAAGTGGTAAATTTGAGTATGTCGCATTCAGGTGCTTTGTTGTCAGAAAGAACAGGAAACATGGTCGACGGCAGGATTATTCATACAGGTTTCTTAAGGAACTTTTATTTTGACACCATAATACACATTACTCAGCTTGCAGATGATAATGGATTTTTGGTAAAAATCAAGCTATTTTTACAGTGTAAAATGTACAGTATGCATGAAAAGGTTGCTGATATACAGAAATGAATATGACCTCAATGGCGAGCATTACTAATTAGCTGTATTGAGAAAAATTATTAAAACCTATCATTTACTACAGAAACCATAGTCTCCTCTGCCATGTTGAAAGGATATGACCCCTCCCATTTTGGAAACTAGGGTATAAAAATTAGCTTTGAGTTTCATAGTCATAATAACGACTTGAGGGGTCGTTCATGTGCTACTCCCGAGTGGGAAACTCGAATTTACAGTCATTTCAATAGTACATGAAGGCATCATAAAATACAGTGTGTGTGATACCAGAAGCCCAACTGAGTGAATTGGAAAGCATTCAAATTAAACTTTTAATATAAATGTTAGCTAATATTAATATAACAATGCCTCAAAAATTTTGAAATAAAATATCGTGCCGATCAGTCATTTATGTATCGACATCCCTAATCAAAATACAACAGTTTTGCCATCTGGTACGAGCTGATGGGACACTGGGACAATGGCCCCACTGGATACCTCAATGTATCAAGGTAAAATAAATGTTTTGTAAGGAAAGGAAAGCAAAGAGAGGAAACTAAAGATAGAAGAGGAGATGAAAAGGAACAAGGGATAAAAATATAACAATTATGATATTGGATTAAAATACAATTCAGAGATAATTTAAGTATTCTTGTTCACTTAAGCATACTCATTTATGTGAATAAAGTAAAGAACATAACATTAGGGTGAAGGAGAAAGAGAGAAGTACTGTAAAAGAAACAGAGGAGGCGGGTGGTGACCTTGCTCCAAACAGTGACTAATCATTGCTTGTCTCAGCTCTATCTCGCTCCTTCATCTCTCAGACCATTAGCAGAGCTGCCATAGTGAATGTGTTTTATTTATTATGAAGACAGTGCTTAACTTCTCCCCTGATGAGGACAATCCCACTCACCTTCAGACACCTTCACTCATACCGCCGCTAATTCACCCCAATGCTAAATGCCACTAGTCCCTCCTCAGTGTCATTACACTGAGCATCTCAGGTCTGATTGGCTCTAAAGTTTGACTAGAATGAGTCAATGCTTAATTTCTGATAAATTTCAGACTTTTGACTATCGAAATAAAGGTTGGTCCATTTTGCATCTTATTCTGGCCAAGTATCGCCAAAATAGAATAGAAATTTGACATATATGGGCCGTCTAGTTGACATGTAAAATGACTGCTAAAGTTTTTTTGTGATTTCAGGGAAGTTGATAATTTCACAATAATAGGCCAACATCTAAGTCATGTCTCATTTAAACAAAATGTGTGACTTTGCGATCATAATGTCACAAGTAATAAGTACTGATTATTTGTTCTTAGACATAACTGAAAACTGCAACCAGATCGCTTTAAAAATATGGGACTTTGGTGGCATTTTATCAAAATATTATATCATAAGTTTACTGATTCATGTAGTCCTGTAGCGTTATAGGGATAGTTCACCCAAAAATGAAAATTCAGTCATTGTTTACTTACCCCTGTGTTTTTATAACCCAATTTGACTTTCTTTATTCTTCTTAACTCAAAGGAATAAACTGTGAAAAAATTCTGCTCAGTGATGTTGTACAATGGCAGTTTATAGTGACATTCTCTTCAAGCTTCATAAAGGAACCAAACGTATAATTCAGAAGTCTAATAAATTATTGCATGCGACTCGTGACTTGTTCTGAAGGCATACGATAAGGTTTGGTGAGAAACAAACTAATATGAAAACTAAAAATAATATATTATTAAGTGAAACTTTTGACCGTCCATTGCTGTCCTGTGCAAGTTCATGAGAGTGCACGAGAGCAGCAGCTAGATAGGGCATTCAAGTAAAAACTTGTTTTGTTTATCGAAAAACAGGTCCGAGATAGTAACAACAGAACACAACACAGCTGCAGACAAACCAGAGAACAAAACTTACACAATATGTTTGAAGAGTTTGTAGTTTATAAATAGATGCATAAGGAGGTGGGGGGGATGCCGGAAAAATCATAACCGTTGCGAATGAAGCAGCTGCTTATATATACTTGGGATGTGAATAGCAGGCCTAGATGAACAAGCTCCTCCCGAATTACCTGTGTTTTAAATGTACAAAACCTACCTACCTCCCTACCCTCAACCTTTAACCTAAACCGATAAAAGCATATTTAGCACGAAAAACGCAATTGTAGAAGCATCCATGTCATTTTGTTGGGCTTCTATGACACTTTTGGCTCACATGTTGTCTCGCATGTTCTTCAGGACTCTTACAGGACAAATGAATGGAATGGCACAACATTTGTATTTGCGTTTGTTGCTAAATTCCGATGGCTTCTGTGAATCGTGAGGGTAAATATTTGCATTGCTTGTGTATTTGTTCATAATCTTCACTCTGAGGGGGAATCCTTATGTGTGTTTGTTTAGTATGTATGAGAGAAGCATCTGTTTGGATGAGGTTTCTAAGCATATCAGTGTCAATATTGCTTCTTCTGACTTGCCTGGTTGAAATTGTTTGTTTGTGTGAATGGCCAATGATGAATGCCAGCAGTTTTATCTCAAGAGTTTATAATGTTTGTTCTCTTCCTTTTCTTTAGTCACACTTAGATAAGCTGCTCACACTTAATTGCCCTTATAAAAACACACTTTCTTGTGTGTCTGTGTGACAGACCTCCTCTTCCTCCATATATCACTGTTTGCCCACTACTCCTTGCTCAGAAGGCTAAATTAGACAGATGAATTTCGAGGGCTGTTCAAAGTGCACACATTAAATCAATACAATTATCTGAAGCAAGCGTGAATGAGGAGCAGCTCATGTACACTCACAGACCTCAGAACATACATATGATTTGGAACAGTGTAGACGCATGAAGAGCTACTTATTTCAGCTTTTTCTCAGCCCAACAAATTCACACACGCATAGAACTTTCAGTTTGAAGAAACAGGCTTGAACACCATCTATGAGTAAAAGAGTAATATTTTGACTTAAAAATGCAGAGGACTCTTGCAACCAGGCATTTTTTAATTCTCATTTCATGGAGAATATGGATGGAGAAAAACAAAGCCACAACAAAATGTAAATTGGATGTCGAAGAAGTTTCCTGAAGGAGGTGTACGTGCTCTGATATTTAATATAATTTGATGTTTTACTGTGATTTTTCCACAGGTAAAGGGTGCTTTTACCACCTTACCAATGGTAACAATCAATGTAATACACAGACTCAAGTAACAACGATAACATCAAGATTCAGGGCTCCCACAGCCATTGGCCACATTATGCCACAAATGCTGTCAATTGAGCTTAACTTGTATGGGACCTGGAATACTCCATTAATATAAAATTCAAAGGATGTGTGCCCACAGATGTGGGTTTATCGGATATTTAATAATGGCTCTGTTTTATGATATTCTAATTTTTAACAGTGTATAATGTTACATGACAAAATGCAAATAGTATGTTACTTATTGCTCTAGGGTATAAATCGCACCTACCACTATTTACACTAGGCTGTAAATTGTGTAAAAAGGGAACAGGAGTCATAGAGGGTGACTGAGAGAGACATAATTAGAAATTCCACATGTAGGCTAGGTTGAATCAGTCACCAGGAGGGTACTCGCTGCAGGTGGTAGGTGCACGTCTACAAATGAGAGGAGCATCTCGGCGAAAACTTCATTAAAGAAGATGAATCACCTATATGTTTATCGTACACACTCATGCATACTTCATACTACACATAGATGACTTGCATTTTCCTGTCTGGCTACACCTGTGCTCCAAATTAGCATCGAGCTTTGAGTTTAGAAAAACTGAAAATCCTCTCCAACGTTATGTCCCATTACTGCTGCAAACACTATTTATCACACGCCACCTGCTTCACCCTTCTCGGAGCATTGGTTTATGGATATGAGCCACATAGTTTATGTGGTGCCTCCAGCCCCTCAAACCTTTTTGTTTGTTAAGGAGAGCGACCATGTGTGAGGGCCGTTTCAGGGGGCCAAAAGGTCTGGAGCGCAGACAGGCCAACTACTCCACCGACTGATGAGGTTCTGATTCAAGGGCTGCAAGTCAACGTAAATATCAATCACTTTTCTCTGTAGCTAATTACAAACCCCCTCTTCTGGTCCAGTGGAGGAAATAGCTTTTTCTGAACTGAACTTTTGATTGGAAGTTTGGATTGAATACTCTTAACATCATAGGAAATATATAGGATGCTCCATTGCTCTCTATTTAGTGAATGACCTTCAGTGTGCTGTCTGTCTGCACTGGTTTCAGAACAGTCTGAAATGCACTGTATTTTCATCCTGACTCAATTTAAAGCCTCTGAAAGCAAAATGTTTTCTCAATGAGCAAATGCACAGTAAATAGAGGATTACTTATGAAAATGTTGAGCTATTGTACAAATAGGTGTACATTGTGTTAAGCAGCATGGCGTTTTTTGATAAATCACTAAAATACAAAAAAATGGCATATCGGATGAAACTAGAGACTCTAATCTTTTGACTCAAACAGGTTTCAATGTAAAAACGTTATTAGGTTTCTTACAAGATGAAGTTTGTTGGCGTTTCTCACAAAGATAATCTCCGCTGTTATCAACGCAACGTTGTTTTGTCACATGACTCTGTGCATAGAAAGTTTAACCGTTTACTCATGAACTGAGATCAGTCTGTTAAATAACATAACATTTTGAATTGCTTATAGTGAAGCCAAAATACAGCGTCTATGCATGTGTACGCAGGGTCGCACAAGGATGAAGTCAACAAGAAATAAAATCCAAACTTATCTTAATACACATTCCTGATAAAATTGTGAACAATTAATTGGTGTACATAATTCCAAAGACAAAAATAACTCCACCTGGTGGTGGCGTAGTGGCTAAAGCACAGGGCTGTTAATCAGAAGGTAATTGGTTCGAACCCCACGGCCAGCACCATTGTGTTCTTGAGCAAGGCACTTAACTCCAGGTTTGTCTGGGGGGGGATTGTCCTGTAATAATTGCACTGTAAGTTGCTTTGGATAAAAGCGTCTGCCAAATGGATAAATGTAAATGTAGCCCTCTTATTTTGCAGCCTTTTCCCTCCAACCACATGTTGAAGTGTTCAATGATCGAATTAATTGCAAACTGGTAAAACCAAAGCCCTTACGTTTTTTTTTTTTTTGTTGACTATATCCTGATACATTGTATTGTGAATGATGAGTAATAAGCGTGAACAAATCTACATATATTGATACATGTTAAAGTAAAAAAAAAAGACATTTGCAACTCATTTTACTTCCAATATCTGTTGGATTTTTTTTTGTGTGAAACAGGATATCCAATGAGAAAAAAAATGTAGGTTGGACTTGATTTTAATGATTTGGAATTGCATTGTGAAAAGTGTTACATACCAGAATGGAGCTAGGAGGTCGGAGAGGGGAGGTTGTCAAAATAAGAGGGATTGGGAGAGACATTAGAGAGAGAGAGAGAGAGAGAGAGAGAGAGAGAGACGCGGCCGCTGTGTGTGTGCGTCTATGTGTTTTATGTTATGTTCAGTTTTTGACTGTTCTGACGGTTCATGCCTCCTCCTTGCCAATCCTTAACTGTTACAATTACAAAGACACACAATTTGTCCTTTGGGTAAATCATGCATAATTAGACCTGGAATATGTATTATAATCTCGGACAGAATATTTCATTTTCCTGTGTCTATATGATGATTGTTGCATTTACCCAATCACAGATTTTTTAAATATGTGGGGGAATATACTAAGAATGAATTATGCACATTGATAGCATAATTTATTTGCATGCACTGTTTGCACTGGTTTAACACTTGAACAATTATTGAAATGTATAAAATAAAACATTGTGCCGAACGCAATATGCATGACCCCAATTATCCAGGCCGGTTCTGAGTGCTAGGTTGTTGAGGATGCAGCATACAGCAAGTAAGCTATTTTTTAGGTTGATTTTACCTAGTATAACATTGTGTCTCTGTGGTACTATTAAAACTTCCCTCTGTTTGTTTGAGTGGCCCATCAGGCCTGACATTGCAAAACTGACTTGACCAATCAATGGTGTGAGTTTGGGCGGGTCTATCTGTTTTTACAGGCAATGGAAGACGGGAAGTTTTCAGGAATCTGTTAAAAAATGGTGACAGGGTTGGTAAGGTTACTTTTTAAAAGTATTCCATTACAGATTTTTTTAGTACATATTTGCCAAGTGTTTCTAACCATTTTTTTTGTTAATCTGTAAAAACACAATGTAACTACTCTATTAAGTTCCCAAGGCAAAGTCCCACAATGAGCCCGTTTACATGCACACCAACTCGCTGATTACTGTCCAAAATCAGCTTATTTAAAAATTCTGACAAGGCAAGAAATCTGCATTGACATGGCATTTGAAACAATCGGGTTATTTTCTACTTTTGATGTGAAACTGTGAATTTAAATTATAACTGTATTAGAATACAGTTACTAATATTTAGTATTTTAAATACGTAATCCTGTTACATGTATTCCGTTACTCCCCAACCATGAACAGGGATTCAATTTGTGATTCTGTTTGTTGACAAAAGGACACTTTTCATCTTATACTGAATGCACATACAACAGATATACCCATGCCTGATTAAATTTAATTTGTGTGTAGTTAATGAATAACAAGTGGCTTAAGTTTATGCTTTGAAATACCGTTTACTCACAGAAAAGGCACATCTGTTAAGTGATTTTAACCCTATATGGTTAATTTCTATTAGCTATACGGTTGCACTTTATTTTATATACCTACAGTGTACTTACCCAAGAAATTACTGACTAATATTAGGTAACTTACTATTGGTTAGGGTTAGGTTAGGTACTTAATATTGGTTAGGGTTAGGTTTAGGGTTAGTACCTAGTGGTTACTATAGCTGTTGTAATTATATAGTACATCAATGTGAAACAGTACTGTAAAATAAAGTGCTACCAACTATACAGCAGGCCCTATATACACACACACACACACACACACACACACACACACACACACACACACACAGTTGTGTTTCCATGTTTTATGGGGACTTTCCATAGACATAATGGTTTTTATACTGTACAAACTTTATAGTCTATCCCCTAAACCTAACCCTACCCCTAAACCTAACCCTCACAGAAAACTTTCTGCATTTTTACATTTTCAAAAAACATAATTTAGTATGATTTATAAGCTGTTTTCCTCATGGGGACTGACAAAATGTCCCCACAAGGTCAAAAATTTCGGGTTTTACTATCCTTATGGGGACATTTGGTCCCCACAAAGTGATAAATACACACACACACACACACACACACACACACACACACACACACACACACACACACACACACACACACACACACACACACACACACACAGCATGAATGACTGACTTGAGAGAACCACCTCTTTTTATATTGTACTCTGATTTTACTGCTTTTTCTAGCTCGGATCTACAACCCTCATGGTGTGAACTAAATTTTATAAAGTATAAATTACACTTTGCCAGCACTCAACAATGTTGAAAAATTTTCCAATATGGTGGAAAAATAAGAAAAACAAATCTTTAAAATGATGCCTCCCACCCATAGGGTTAGGTCTGTGTGTTCGCTGAAAGTCTGACATTTGAAATGATTATATTTTAAAGTCTCACTCATAACCTGGGCTGGGTGTGGGCCGCGGTGCACCCGCCACTGGATAGAGCAGAAGAGTATTGATCCATCGGCTCCCTTTTTTTTCTCAATGCTCGTAATGAAGCATGGTCACCTTGCAGCATACTAATGCTCCTCTCTGCTTTCATGACACAAACATCTTATTTTTTCCCCTCCTCAATGTGAAAGTAATCATTCACATGTTTTTATTTTTGTTTGTCTGCATTTGTATTCCTGTATGGGTGATGTATCAAAAAGATGAATGATAAAGTATGCAATGTTAATGTTTTGAAATATGTTCTCCAATTGCAGTTTATTGTGCAGACACAACTATATACAAGCCATTCGTGTGTGATGCATTCAAAACATGGATATTTTTTTGAGTGGCCTGACATGTCAATTTATGGCTCAACCAATGTTGTGAGTTTGGGGCAGGACTACAGCATCTGATTTTCCAAATGGTGGGCAGAGTGGAACGGGTGGTAGAAATGTTGAAGAAACCTGGAAAAATTATTCTGTTTGAAATTTTTTCACCTTTACTGAACGATAATCCTGAAGAGAGATCCATCAATCAGATAAATTGCTGTTCCCTTGGAAATCATTGCAAAAGAGTTAAAGAGTTACTGCCTACTCCTGTAAAGCATTGGGACTCACGTAAATTAGACCCCCCAAATTCTCAGATAACTTGTGTTTGATAAAATGTTTGAAGGCCTATATATCTGAATATTTTGCATTACAATTAAAATATTCTACAGTAATTTCTGATTTGATTGATTCATTTCAAAGTCTTCATGGAATGAGTAATTCTTTCCAGAATCCAAGAATCCAAGTTCACAATCTTTGTAACTTTTGTCTTTTTTCCTATTTTCAAATATATTTTTCCTTTAATCAAATATTGATAAATCATGGACCTAGTTGGCTTTGTTCAAGGCTTAGTACTCTTTATTGAAGAATTTTTTTAAATGCCTATCAAGAATGAATGGGGAAAATGTAGTGGGATGGGCACTGCATAGCGATAATTACACAAAATCAGAAAAGCCTACCTTTCTATGTTTTGCTAATATATATATATATATATATATATATATGTTTATAATGTCAGATACTGTCTGCATTATCATTCTGCATCGGGTTTCTCTGACTTACAACACACACACGTACCTACACACACTGCAGAATTTCTTATATGATTTCTCGCATGCATGTGGCCATTTGTGCTGACATTTCATTATCTGATACAGTGCGTTCTGCCTGTCAATGAGCCAGGGGCAAATGACATCTCTTTCTCTCCAGAAGAGCTGTACGAAACTAATCTTTCGGTATTAAGATGTTAAGCGATTCAGCACAAGAAATTGACACTTAGCTAATAGCAGATCTTCTGATATGCATTTTGGAGTGTCGTGGTCTTAGTGGTGGTGTGGTCAAGTACTACTTGAGCTGTCGTAGTGCTTCAGATGAGATAAAGTAAGGTCTGTTTTCAGAGAGATACACACACTTGATTGGAGTGCATTCATTTAAAACTCTGAAACATGTATGAAAGAGACCTTGAAATGAATCCAGGGCTGTCTCGCTCCTATTACTTCATTTAAGAGCCATACGGAATAGAGACTGAACTGCTTGTGATCAGTATTTTAAATTGTATAATATTCATTATTACACTCCAAATTAGGAAAAATTGGGATTTGTGAGTGGCAAAGGGGAAATAGGATTAGAGAGGATTGGGGAGAGAGAGAGAGAGAACGAGAACTTGGGTTAAAAACGAATCATGGAAGATCATGAAAATTTAAAAATGCATAAAGGTTTCTCTGAGGGTTAGGTTTAGGATTTAGGAGTTAGGTGATAGAAAATATATGGGTTAGGGGTGTGTTAGGTTCTTCTACTTTGGGCAATTTTAATAGTTTCACCTGTGAGAAACGACAAGGAAAACACCAACACACAGACATGGCACACACAGACATGGCACACACAGACATGGCACACACAGATATGGCACACACAAACATGGCACACAGACAGTCAGGGGAGGTACAGTCAAGGCAGACCATGACAATTTTGTGCATGGACTGTGGGCGGTGCTGGATGAGACTAGCACTGTCCTATCTCTCTTAGGGTTAGAAGTCTATGGAAAGTCATTGTCAACCTAAACTTAAAATCAGAGTGAAATGATTGGTTAATAAGAATTTCATTAAGGCCCCTAAAACTAACCCTAAAATCGGATTGTTAATCCCAGCATCTTGATCAAAGGACCTATGTGAGTAAATTACACTAGGCATAATGCAGCTTCTTTGTTGTCAGGCTGCCTCTTGCTTATGTTTATGTGTGTGCTTTTGGCACAGAGCAGGGCAGAAGCTGGCAGACCTAAGGGTTTACCAAGTCACTTCAGAGAGATGATGGTTTGGTGGTCTGGTCAGAGGGCTTATGCTCTGGGCCACAGTTTGTGTGAGTCTGGCAAACATTAGGATGTGTTCTGAGTAAGAATGAAGAGATGTAAGGGTGTGTAGATCCTATAGTAGCTGCTAATATATGCAGTGTGTGTGTGTGTGTGGGGGGGGCACGGTAGCTGTGCATGCTTAGTGAGTCTGACAGCAAACAGACTCTGAATGCTAATTACAGGTTCAAACCCTCCCTTGCGCCCTGCTCAATGCTTGGATTTCTGACTTGAGTCTTTTTTTCTGTGTGTGTGTGTATATTTGATTTTGACAGAGAGAGGCCCTTCCACTATGTACAGAGAGGGAATTGAGAGAGAAAATAGAAAAAAGTCAAAGCTTGCTCACACACTACTTTTAAGCTACCTTTAAAGAAGTTGTGTACTTCAATCCTTATATACATCACACACACACACACACACACACACACACACACACATATATACCACCTGCCTAATATCGTGTAGGTCCCCCTCGTGGCGCTTAAACAGCTCTGACCTGTTGAGGTATGGAATCCACAAGACCTCTGAAGGTGTCCTGTGGTATCTGGCACCAAGACGTTAGCAGCAGATCCTTTAAGTCCTTTTAAGTTGCGAGGTGAGGCCTCCATGGATTGGACTTGTTTGTCCAGCAAATCCCATAGATGCTCAATCGGATTGAGATCTGGGGAATTTGGAGGCAAAGTCAACACCTTGAACATTTTGCCATGTTCCTCAAACCATTTCTGAACAATTTTTGCAATGTGGCAGTGCACATTATCCTGCTGAAAGAGGCCACTGGCATCAGGGAATACCGTTGCCATGAAGGGATGTACGTGGTCTGCAACAATCTTTAGGTACATTAGGTGGTACATGTCAAAGTGACATCCACATGAATGTCAGGACTCAAGGATTCCCAGCAGAATATTGCCCGCAGCAATACGCTGCTTCCGCTGGGCTGCCGCCTTCCCGTGGTGCATCCTGCTGCCATCACTTCCCCAGGTAAAAAAATGCATATGTACCCGGCCATCCATATGATCTAAAAGAAAACTTGATTCATCAGACCAGGCTTCCTTCTTCCATTGCTCCATGGGCCAGTTCTGTCACTCACGTGCCCATTATAGGTGATTTCGGCAATGGACAGGGGTCATCATGGGCACTCTGACCGATCTGTGGCTAGGCAGTCTCATACACAATAAGCTGCAATTCACTGTGTGTTCTGACACCTTTCTATCATGGCCAGCATTAGTTTTTTTCAGCAATTTGTGTTGCAGTACCTCTTCTGTTGGATCGGACCAGACCGGTAACCTTCGCTCCACATGCGCATCAGTGAGTCTTGGTCCATGACCCTGTTGCTGGTTCAATGGTTGTCCTTCTTTGGACCACTTTTGGTAGGTGTTAAGTTAAATAACTTTTCATCTATTGTCTATACATGATCATGAGTGATTTAAGCTCTGGCTTATCGCGCTGAACCTGGATATCAGTACACCCATACATCTCTCAAATATTGGAGGATGTGCAGTGAACATTTTACCCCTGAGGATTTCAGACCATTGAAAGAAACAAAGGGTCGATAACTGAATTAATCAGCTGTGCCCGTACTGTTTTTCCAGTGAACACATGTATATGTGAAAACGTTGTCATTGTTACGTCTCCCTCAGTGCTCTGTTCCTCATCAACCGATTTCTAATTCACCGCACCTGCATTCAGTTCACTCGCTCATCACTGCCTGCCTAAATAACTCACCTTCATGCCACTTCACAGTCAAGTCTCACACAAAGGACACTAGTTTGACCATGCTGCTCTTACGCAGTGTTTATTTACCTGTCTGTATTTACTCTTCATCTTCGTCGATATCTGTTTAGTGCTTACCCTGTTGTTTCGCCTGTTACCTCTTCTTCAGTTTCTGAAGCTTCTCTTCTGTGATAATATCTGTACCATTGATCTCACTGTGTAAACCCTGTAAATCCTGTGAATCTCAGTTAATGCTCTCGCACTTGGTTTCACTAATTACAACTTGTGTGGCTTGAATTCCTGACAGTCATATATCCTATATATTTCTGCTAGAGAAAAAGCACAAGAAGAGAACGCAATGGCATTGCTCCGAAATAAAGGATGGTTATTTACCGCAGTAATGTTTTTTAGTATTATTTGGAAATTGTTTTGGACTGTTTTGGTTTGTGATTGGTGCTTGGTCTGTGGTCTGTGCAAGTTTCTCTTATAAACAATGTCATGCTTCCTGCCTCCTCCTCCATGTGACGCGTGACCTTACCATCAGACTTACCTTATTCGCTGCTCTCTCTGCTCTCACTGCCCAGAGCAGAACCATACCGCCAACACCAACAGATGCTTAGATTGTGTACTATCATTAAAGTATTCGGTCAGTATTCTAGTTTGTATTAATTTAATGGAAGTGGTCCTGACTGAAATGTAATAAATGATTAGTTACAATATTTTTGGGCCAAAGCAATGTTTTGATATTTTTCAATGTTTAATTGCAGGCAAACACTTGATTAGGTACACTTGTACATCTGCTTATTCATGCGATTATCTAATCAGCCAATCGTGTGGCAGCAGTGTAATGTATAAAATCATTCAGATATGGGTCAGGAGCAGGAACTAAAGTTACGGTGCTTTTGGGAAATGGGCAGCAAAACTAAGATGAAACAAAAGTTGGATTTTACGATCTAATTAGGCTTATGATGCTTTTGGGAAACAAGGCACTGGCCATTTTCCATTGACCTCTCTCATCAACACAGTGTTTTTGTACACAGAACTGCAGCTCACTGGATCTTGTTTGTTTTTGGCACAAAATTAAGCTCTAGAGACTGTACTTGAAAATCCCAGGAGATCAGCAGTTACAGAAATCTTCAAACCAGCCCAACTGTCACCAACAATCATGCCATGGTCGGAATCACTGAGATCACATTTTTCCTTTTTCATTAGCTAAATCTCCGGACTCATATCTGCATGATTCTATACATTACACTGCTGCCACATGATTGGCTGATTAGATAATTGCATGAATATGTAGACGTATAGATGTACTAATGTTCACATGAAACCTACACCACTAGTTTAGTGGCAAGTGTATATATAATGTGACAACATGATCCACTTTTAGGTCAACTTGTGTTCAATGAACTGTATATATTTTTCCTCTGCAAGAATGGTGGAAATGTTCAAAAACCTTTTTTGTAGCTTTATTCAAGGCATGTGGCTATGCAGAAATTGACTTTCAAAAATAAACCAACCCTGAGATATGTTCACTAAAGTACAAACTCAAAGTATGACATCTAGCCCCAGTCTATATCAGCCTGTATTTCCACAATTTTCTAACAAGCCTGTGGTTCTTATTTTCCTTGTGTTCAATCTCGTATGTTTAATAAGACCATACTTTTCATCTCCAACTGACATCACAGAACTGCAATCAATCAGCGATCATTATTTTCGATCTGCCGCCTTATCATTATCTCTCTGTTTTCCTGCTCGTTTGCTCTCATCTCACTCCCTTCAGGAGGGAGGGTGTGACAGAGATGGGGAGACAGATTAAACATTGCTTGATGTGGCTTGTTCTTGCTTGAATTAAAATGTGATGAGGGTATTTGGTTGTGCGTAGATTTTGAGATTACAATAGTTGCCATACTGATTGTGTGTGTGTGTGTGTGTGTGTGTGTGTGTGTGTGTGTGGGAGGTAAGATGGCTGTATGTGTTTTTTAGGCTGAAATGAAAGACCCTGGTCTAACTGGGGATGTATGTGCTAATCATGTTGCAGTTCTCTTTTAAAAAACAGCCTGATTGATGTGCAGGGTGACTCGTAAAACAAATTAACCTCTGCACGGTCGTGCCAATTTGACAGCAACATGAGAGAGGTAACGGGCAAGGAAAAGGAAACTGATCACCATTTTAAGCAGTAAACAAAACCTTGTATTATTGTTTTAAATGTACATTTTAGAGAGAGAGAGTGGATTTTGCAGATACCGATAACTAAACATGGCAAAGGTCGATAACCGATTAATTGGTGGATGGTTTTTAAAATCAATTTATTTAATGTTATAAAATGTTCTTAGTATTTCCTTACTGTGACCGGCACAGACATAGAGGCAACAGGAGTACAAAATGAATAAAATCCCAGATGCAGTTTATTGTGCAAACAAAATCCCAATAATAACCAGAAAAAAATAAGATTGGGTGCATAATGAGGGATTTATAACCATGAACAAGCACAAAATACTGTATGCCGCAGACTCTAACTAATCTGACTCCCCTCAACGCAGTCAATCAGTTTTCATTTCAGCTGTAGAGGTCACTGTTATACTGTAGAACCCTCCAGTTCTGAGCACGGAAGTTTAATAATAATTAAAAAAACTATCGCCATAGATTTTTGCCGATAACCGATAGTTCAAAATAGCAACTAAATTTTTTACAGATGCTTTCATCCAAAGTGACTTCAAGGGACATTTGGAATTTAACCCATGACCTTGCCATTGACCTTGCCAGCGCTGTGTTCCACCAGTTGAGATACTGCACTACAAACACTATAAGTGAGTAAATGTTGACTATTCCTATAACTTTTTACTTTTACATCGTCGACCATTTTGCCCATCATTAATCAGGCACAATAAAAGTGGCATTTAGGGTAGTGGTGAAATATACCCATTGACCAAATCACCAAGATGTACGACACTCCTGGGAGGACACGCAGTGCAAAAGGGGTCATCGTGTGAGCCTGGCACCCTGGTGTAATTGGCCGCTGTTAGATCACCATGGCGACCGCAAAGCATTCTCTAATAATAACTGGTGAATATACATAGTACAGCCTTCCACAGGAGACGAATAGACCTAATGAAATGTGGATAAATATAGAAACGCAATCTCCCTGTAACCGAGAGGACATAAAACAATGTCTCTTACTAGGGGAGAAGGGGAACCTTTTAGTTGTCGGGAGAGAGAGAAAATCGTAATCTCTGTCAAAGAGAGAGTTGTTTATCCTCAGGGAACCGTGGGATCGGTTAGGCAGTAAGGTTGTGAAATATGGCCAGTTTTGGGTGTTAAATTCAGGCTCAGCGATGGGAGTACATCTGATTGCAGTTTTCTTCTTCAGTTCACCCTAGCCTGGGGATAAAGGACAACTTGTGAGGGGTCTTAGTTAATTAGCCAAGTGAGTGGATATGTGTTAGAGCTTCAATTAGATACTATCACTAAAAGCACTGATGTGTGAGATTAGAGGAGATTGATGGAGAGCGAGTAGGATTGGTATCGCAGTCTCTTCAAAACCCTATACTGACTATCAAATTCTTGCTGAGGTGTTTGGAATTGTCGCAGTTTCATTAGTATAAAAAGAGATTAGTCATGAATGATAATCTTTGTCAAAACTCTGAGCACAAAATCCCAGTGCTAGCGATTCCGAATTATTCATCCCAGAGAACACACTCAAAGCATGGAGTATAATTACACAGGGGTTATGAGGCTGTATGATGCATCATATGAAATTAGTCTTGTATACACTATCAGCTGAAAGGTGCATTGCGCCACCTACTGAGTAAAATTGAGTGTCCATCAGCAGCACCTATTGTAAAGGTAAGGATGTGCTAAAAGTGATGGTTCGCAATGCATTTGATGTGAATGGGCCATTTGTCAGCTATTCGTTTCGCTTTTTCGGAATGCTTTCAGTGTGAAAGGGTTTGTTAGTTATTGCAGCTAGATAAATGTCATGGAAGAGCTCTTTGATTCATCAATATTGGATCTATACTTTTAACTACCCAAACAATGACATTTATTTGGGTTTGGCTGTACATACAATACATTTCTATACATACAATATGCATTCTGCATAAATTGGTCTTAAAATTTGATCTGATCTTAGTTACAACAAGCTAAAAAAAACATTTGTAAAGAGGAATGGTGCAAAATCACTCCTAATTATTTTGCTGGTCTGATCCACAATTAGAAGAAACTTTTTGTGGAGGTTATGGCTCCCAAAGTAGAGTCAGTTATAAAATCCAAGGGTTCACATAATGAGTGCAGACATGAAAAGACATAAAAAAGTACCACTGTTTATGTGTTATTTGTTTAAGCAGACTGTGTTTATCTGTTGTTGTTATATAGTTGAAGATCAGAGACAAATTATGACCAATTTATTTAGAAATCCATCTTAAATCTAAGGTCTCAAATTATATACTTTTTCCCTTCAACTGACAACTGATTTCTCTCTCTCTCTCTCTCTCTTTGTCTGTCTGTCTGTCCATCCATCCGTAAACACACACACCTGCTCATACACTGCTTGACACCAACATATTTTTCTTTAATGAACAAAACAGCATGCACAAACACACAGGAGAGAGCACTAATAGATCCTGGATGTGTTTGTTGGATTGGTAGATGACTGCTGTCCTGGTGGATTTTTCATCTGAATACTGATGTGTTGGATTTACTCAAATGAACTCATTATACATTGTAAAAAAAAAAAAAAGTGGGAAATAAAACAGTAATTTTCTGGCAGCAGGGCTGCTGGAAAATGTCTGTTGAAAAACAGAAAAGGATTGTCGGATTAAAAACATAGATAAACTGTAATTAGCTTTACCATAATTAACATCTATTACTGTAATCCTGCAAGAAATCTCTATAAAATTCCATGAAATATTTAACTTTTAACATATGTTAATTGTTAGAATAGAGCATACACCTCTAAAACACAGAATACTTATCTTTAAAAGAATGACAAAGAAAAGCTTAAGTACAGATAATTACTGTTGTTAAAAATACTGTAAATCTGAGACCATTTATATAACACACACACACACACACACACACACACACACACACACACACACACACACACACACACACACACACACACACACACTCATGAAGTGTTTCCATGTTTTATGGGGACTTTCCATAGACATAATGGTTTTTATAATGTACAAACTTTATATTCTATCCCCTAAACCTAACCCTACCCCTAAACCTAACCCTCACAGAAAACTTTCTGCATTTTTACATTTTCAAAAAACATAATTTAATATGATTTATAAGCTGTTTTCCTCATGGGGACCGACAAAATGTCCCCACAAGGTCAAAAATTCAGGTTTTACTATCCTTATGGGGACATTTGGTCCCCACAAAGTGATAAATACACACGCGCACACACACACACACACACACACACATGTTGGTCTACCTATCATTATGAGGACTTTCCATAGACATAATGACTTTTATACTGTACAAACTATAGATTCTATCCTCTAAACCTAACACAACCCCTAAACCTAACCCTCACAGAAAACCTTCTGCATTTTTACATTTTCAATAAAACACTGTTTAGTATGATTTTTAAGCGATTTGAATTATGGGGACACTAGAAATGTCCTCATAAATCACATTTATAGCATAATACCCTTGTAATTACTAATTTGTAACTTACAAAATTGTCCTCGTAAATCACAAAAACACACACACACACACACACACACACACACACACACACACACACACATTGTACACATATGCACTCATTCCTACACATATTTTTTAAAATAATAATAAAAGTAGAATGAACATGCAATGGAACATTTGAATATTTAAACATTACAAATTACACAAAAAAATAGCACTATTTTTCATAGCACAAGATTCAATCATTGACAGTGGTTCCACGTGATTGAAACAAGTTCTCTTAACAAAACAGAATCTATTTAAACCCAATAAAATGGACCATGTAAAACTAACTCGAATGAATGGTGTTCGTTTAACTTCGAATGAATGGTGTTCGTTTAACTTGAATGAATGGTGTTCGTTTAATTTGAATGAATGGTGTTCGTTTAACTTGAATGAATGGTGTTCGTTTAACTTGAATGAATGGTGTTCGTTTAACTTGAATGAATGGCGTTTGTTTAATTTGAATGAATGGTTTTCATTTAACTTAATTCAGTTATGTTCTCCTACATATAAACCATCTTGTCTTGTTTACCCTACATGTTAATATAATGTTAGATGAAGTCAATTAGGTCAAGTTACTAGCACTAGGTACAATGCCAGTGTGATAGATCTGAGTTCATGGGCAATGGAGGATTCAGGCGACAGCAAACAGTTGAGGTAAGTATTTATTTTCTCTTTCACACACAAGGGTAAACAAAACAGGCTCTCAGTAGCCAACTCAGATCACGGGCTTTCCAGTACCCCAAAAGAACTAAACAAATGCAGTCTCTTAGTATAGCGTTGCCAGACACTCAGACACCACTTTCTTCTGCTACTCTCTCTCCCACTCTGACACTCTGGCGTGCCTTATCAGGTCTCACTCCGCCATCACTATAATGAGAGACAGGTGTTAAAGTAATCACAACCCAGGTGAAGAGCCTTACCGCTCTCCCTCTCCCGCAGACAGACACATGACCATGCCCTCCAATGCCACAGCCAGTTATAAATGTAAATGATATTTTCTCATTCTTCAGTGACTGTCAAATGAAAATACAGAGGCAGCACAGAGTATGAAACTAATCCATTTATTTGAAAAAAGTTCTGATGGTGTACCACATTCAAACCTTAAGGGAATACACGTTCAATACAAGTTCAGCTCAATCAAATGCATTTGTGTCAGTGTTGATTACCACCAAACTATTTTGACTTGTCCTTCCTTTTCAAGTGAGGCACTTACAGTGGAAGTAAATGGGACCAACTTTTGGAGGGTTAAAAACACTGACTTACTAACACTGAGTTCACCTAACTTAAAAAAAAAATTAGGCAACTGATTACCTTTACTTTTACAAGTTTCAACTATTCATAACTTGTTTTTCTCAGAAACTATAAATTAAAAGTCAAAACATGCAATTACTAATGTTTGATTTAATTAATCACAAGTCAAAATTTTAATCTTAATATATTTCTACAACTTAAAAAATATGTTTTTGAATCATGAATATGCTTTGAATTAACTTATTTTTTAAGCCATGTTAACTTAATAATTAAACAATATAATTTTAAGTGACTTGAAAGATGCGAAAGTGAAACTAAACAGGCTTTCAGATGTAAATGTGAATGTGGAGATTTATTGTAAAAAGGACTTAAATATTGATCGGTTTCTCACCCACACTAATTATATCATGGTTTAACAACTGGAGTCGTATGGATTACTTTTTTTTGCTGTTTTTATCTGCTTTTTGGAGTTTCAAAGTTCTGACACCCATTCACTTGCATTGTATGGCCTTACAGAGTTTAAGTACTCATATAAATATTTGTTTGAGATATGCAGATGAAAGTCATACATATCTGGGATGGCATGAGGGTGATTAAATAATGAAAGAATTTTAATTCTTGGGTGAGGTATTCCTTTAAGTTTAAAAAATGGCTAAATGATTTAGAAACGTGTGAATAAAGTAATTTACACTGCATGCTTTGAAGACACTAGAGGCGTCTTCTCTCAGCAGCACAGGAAGTGCATGAAGCACAGTGGTTCGACTTGTGTGGACACTATGTTGATCCTGAAAGTACATTTTTAATCTAGTGTTAAATGTTGAACATGTTGAATGTGTTATTCAGACTAAGCATTGCGAATTATCAAATAAAAAATAAATAAAAAGATTCATAGCTTTTATAACCTTCACAATAGTCTGAAGATAGGAAAGCTTAGGGCCAGATGTAATCTGTAGACATTTTTGGCTCATTCCAAGCACATTTTTGGGAAAAATCTGCAGATTTTGTGGATGAGATTTAAACCTGGTAAAAAGAACCTGAGAGTACTGTACTCTTAATGGTTGCTAAAAGTATCACACAATTAGCCAATCTATTTCACAAACAACATGCAAGTGATGGGGAATTTGTAGAAAAGTGAAAATTCTCTCATCATTTACTCACTCTCATGCCATCCCATGTGTGTATGACTTTCTTTTTCACAAATGAATATTTTTAGAAGAATATGTTTATAAGAATAGTTACTACTCCAGTAGTTAAATCTATATCTATTGATGTGATCCAGCTGGTTTTATTGTAGGTGTGAAAAGACCCAAATATAATTAATTTTTCACTATAAATCTCCTTTGCGATCATGATTTCAAGCTCGATTACACTTCGAGATTGCAATGGCAAAGTGTACAGTGAAAAAGGGGTTTTATTTTGTCCTGTTCACACCCACAACGAACTGGATCACCTCAGAAGACATTGATTAAACCACTCGAGTCGAATGGATTACTTTTATCAACTATCATTCACTTGAATTGAATGGACCAGTAGAGCTGAAATGTTCTTTTAAAATATTAATTTGTGTTCTGCAACAGAAAGAAAGTCGAGTAAATGATGAGAGAATTTTTATATTTGGGTGAACTAATCTATAAGACTCCAGTGGTTAAATATTAATCTTCTGAAGCGATTGCTAAAAAAATATTAACTTAAATATTGATCTTTTTCTCACCCACACCCATCATATAGGTTTAGATATAAACCTTTTAGATCTTCAAAGTTCTGGCCACCATTCACTTGCATTGTATGGACCAACAGATCTGAGTCATTTTTCTAAACATCTTGTGTACAGGAGAAGAAAGTCATACACATCTGGGATGGCATGAGGGTCAGTAAATGAGAGGTTTTATTTTTGAGTAAACTATCCCTTTAAATTTGGGACAGGCTCAATTATTCTGTGTAAAATCAAGGTTTGTTGAATCACGGAACAATATTAAACAACTAAGACCATAATACCTTTAAGTAACGAATCAAGAAAATCTCAGCAATTTCACCCAAATTATTTTCAGACTCCAATTCCTTCTGATGATATAAATTCATCAGCAAAGATTGTGCCGATCATCTTCTGCATACATGTGTTTGGTAGATTCTGGTTTGTAAAGCACTACTCAGCAAACACCTAAAACAGAGAGATACGGCTAGTTACATTCACAATGGATTGTAAGACATTCTTTCAAATGATCAAACTTGTGCATGTACACAACAGTTTGTTTTAGATCAAATAAAGAAATATGGCTATTTTAAAACACACACACACACACACACACGCGCGCACACGCACACACGTACACACACACACAGTTGGGCAGCTATGCTTATGAGGACTCCATAGACATAATTATTTTTATACTGTACGAATGACTTTTTATATCCCTAACCCTCACAAAAAACTTTCTGCATTTTTACATTTTCAATAAAACATCTTTTAGTTTGTATTTTTAAGAGATTTGAATTATGGGAACACTAGAAATGTCCTCATAAACCACATTTATAGCATAATACCCTTGTAATTACCGGTTTGTAACCTAAAAAAAGTCCTCGTAAACCACTTAATTATTGCAATTATTCATTTTTAAATGTATTATTAACAGTATTTTTATGTATTTGACAGTGATATATCACCATAACAAAACATATCGCAATTTTTGGTAAAATTAGAGAAAATTATGCTACTTTTGTCAATAAAGAATACTTTATTTTTACGGTAAGTTTTGTTAAAATTGTAATTTAAAAGCAGATAAAAAGAGATATTTAATATATTCCATTTATACCGATTTTTTTTGGTTAAATCACTTTATACATTTCGATAAACAGGTTATTCTTGTAATTTTAAAGCAATTTTCCTGTTATTTTTAAATATAGAGAAAAGAAAAAGTAAAATCTATTGGTAAAAGCTGTAAAAAAAACAAAACACTGCAATTCTACACTACAACATGTGATTCCCATCATACAAGATTGATACCGTGCACTGGTGAAGAACTTGCACAGTTGAGTTGTGTGAACTGGGTGATAGACAGCACTAAATCGTGCAGTAAGTTTTACAGGTGATAACTCTTGCTGGGTGGATTTGTGTTTGTATCCGTGGTATTTCATCAGAGTTACACGAGCTTTATGCACCAATAAAGTTGTTAACTCAGCATTCAGCACAGTTTCAGTACTCAAAATGACGCAATCGCCTGAAAGCGCTGTTCGAATGCCCAGATTTGCCTTGTACACAAACTTGTCCATCTGTCATGGAAATCGCAGGACAGTAATGCAGGACAGTAAACTTTTTAGTGCTTCAGTCGTGCATCCTGAGCATTTTCTCAAAAGCATGAAAAAGACTTTTAATACAAATTAAAAACAGCTTGGCCTGCATTCTGCATTTTACTACTAATTAGCCATGGAAACCCAGTGAATTGCAGCTTAGTTGTCTATGACAGTTTATAAGGAGTATATTATAGTATAGAGGTGCCATAACTACAACATTCTGTGTGCAAAAAGACTGTTTGTTTCTCAATTAACGGCCATTCAAAAGTAGCTGTGTATTTTGTCGAAATTCCTATTTTTAGCAGGAAACATAAAATGAGTATGTTAATGATATCTTGAATGACAAACAGTGACAACAACAACAGTAACAGTTTGTTAACTACACCATTCTGCTGGCAAAAAGACTATTTCTCGATTGACGACCATTTAAAAGTAACTCAAAGCACAAGCTCAAAATAATTCACCATGTTTCCAAACAGTCCTGCATAGTTTATTTCCAATCCTTATCAAACACACCTATCTGTAATTTTCAAGTAATCTTGAAGACCTTGGATGGATTTAGTATATGGGCTTTTGGGTGCTGTCCATGGTCCTGAATGCCTATAGAAGTTACTGCATGTCCAATTGAAAGGGTAAAATAAAACTGAGTCAGGGATTCTACAGATCTAGGTATTAAGAGAACGAGAGAGAACGAGAATGAAAAGGAGAGATCATCAGTAACTTCTGTCTGTTCAATATCTTGGGATACCAACCGAGAATTTAAATCAATAAGAACAGTTTCTTCATGCACACACAGTTTCTAAAGATATTGAGTGGCAATTCGTACCAAATGTCTCAGTGGAAATAGAACACCTCAGACATTTATTCTTGAAAATCGGTTCATTCCGCACTAACTGGTATCTTAAAAATATTTCGTATGCTTCACCTACAGATCTGTTTCTTCACCAGCTGTCAAAAAGTTGATGTTGTAGTGCATTATGGGAATGAGTTAAAATACAGCACTGGTGTTTACAGAGTTAGCTGCCAAGTTAGCTCTGTGACATCTGCTGTCCCCTCGCTCGTTAGTGAGTACATAAGCCTCACTAGAAACAATTTTCTTGAGGAAAACATCAAAAGAAGTATGAGAATGATATCTATAATGAAAAACAGCGACAACAACAACATTAACAGCGACTCAAGTGTACACTCACTCATGTTTTTCTACCGCCATGATTATTTAATAGTGAGGAACGACTCAATTTGAGCAACAATTTATGCTTATGAGACATTGTGTACTGGTGTGTGTGTGTGTGAATTTGTCTGGGTGAATGAGATGGAGGAGATGGTTTTGCTACTGTCACCATTTCCTTGCAGTGGACAGGTGATTAAAGTTAATGTACCATTCACAACACTTTCTTAAACCATAAGGTATTAAACAACTGTCCGTTATGTATTTAGTGCAAATTGTAGGCTTTGATATTGACACTGTACTTTAATATATTTTACACATTATATATTTTGATAAAAAAAGGCCAATTTCCGTAAGGAAATTTGCAGGAAAGTGACACCCCAGTTAATCGTGTTCTCTCACAATCACATTCTCTCTCTCTCTCTCTCTCTCTCTCTCTGTGTGTGTGTGTGTGTGTGTGTGTGTGTATATATATATATACATTTTTTTTTTTTTTTTTTTTTGTGGTAATCAACATTATGCCACAAATGCTGTTGATTGAGCTCAGCTTTCTTGAACCCAGAATGTTCCTAGAAGGCAAGTCAAGCTATTTTCTATTGATTCAAGCAAGGTAGAAGTACAGCTACAATTTACTTGAATGGGGAATGACCAAACTCTCCAAAATGGTTAGTCAAGATTACTATCATATAAACTGTTTCAAATCAGTAGTAAAATCTGTACAATTGTATCATAAATTGTGCTTCTTTAGCTCAAATCAAGCAATAGAATGCTATTTTTCTCTATTAATAAGGTGATTGGCCTTTTTAATTGTAGTTCGAGACTTCCATTCCTTGAGTCGATATTCAGGGTTTTGCTTCATATTAATGAATTTCACCCTTTCTTAAGTATACCTGTGACCCCCCCCCGATTTAATAATGAATGCATCAGAGGGTTAATTCCCACCACTTCTTTGAAGAATGATTGGCTGATCTTATGCCTGGCCCTGCCCTTTTCTCGTACAAATCACATCTGTGTTAAACCTTGAGTCTTTTTTTTTGTGTGCAATTGTTGACAATATTTATGTGCAAAGTCTTTGTGTAGATGACCTAAAAGCATCCTCACAGCAGGAAGGGTGCCCAAAGAGCCGTGCTGAATCCATTTATAAAGTGCTGGGCTGCTCTGAGAGGCCAGACAGAAATAAAGGGTCTTTTTTCTGTTGTTGTCATTTCACAGGCAGAAATGAAGTGGAAAATAATGGTGTGACATTGGGTAATCCTTCAAATTCAATCCGGTTCCCTCTTAAAACACTGTACAATTCGGGTGCTGTATTAGTCCTGTCAAGAGCCATCGCCTTTACTATACCGTCCATCCCTGGAGAGGGAATTGTTTTGCAATCGCTTTCTTGCCCCTCTGGCTACCAGGAAATAAAACACCAAGGGAATTGGATCAAATGAATCTTCTTTTTCTCCTTTCTTATTTGTCTGAGGTTTCATCTGGCACGTTTTTACTTTTGAATGATGGACTCTTCTTGTCTCTTTCTGTCTTTTTTCGTCCGTCATTTCCCCACCCTCTTTTATCAGTCGTCAGCTTTTCTGACAGCTTCTGAATGTTTTTTTCTTGCACAGTGCATTGATGGCAAGGCAGAGTTCAGGCATGCAGAAAGGCAATATTAGTTAGAAATTGGAAAGAATTCATCCGTGCTGCTTCAGAATGAATTGAAACCTAGTCACCTCTGCCGCATTGATTTCTTCTCCTTTTTAGCTTAGTCTTTTCTTGTTTCCACCCACACCTTTTTTCCTCTCCAACCACCTGAATGCTCTCACCCAACCGCCCTCTAAAACAGACATTTATCCCAACAGGTCAAGGTTCGGCAGGTTAGGATGGACTTGTTAGCCCCCCTGATTGTAGATGCCATTACTTCATAATTTTGTGCAAACAAATTATTTATTGATGGCCATTTAAAAATTAAAAAATGCAACGTATAATCATTGTATTATAGCAGATTTTTTGCCATAATATAGTGAAAATGGCCTTATATTTTTCACTGTCTGCTTCCTGTGATGTCACAGCTCAGGATTGTCGCTAGTGAAGGTCATGACATATTTTCCCCCAAATTATTTCAGTGTCAACATTACAACCTTTCGCAGAGAAGTTTTGTCCACCCTTGTCTATTAATGTAGTATGATAAATTTCAGACCTACCTGCCACTAAATGGTATGTTAAAACAAAACTGGTATTCTCCAGGTATTATAGACTTCCTCAGTTTATCCCAGATGATAAAGTGCAAATCTGACCTTTGCCCTTCGACCACTGGATCAAATGCTGCCAAAGAGTGATATAGTGGGCTTATTTTTAGCCATGTTTGACAGTAGAGGTGACCAGATGAAGGACACAACTCTTCATTATGGTGGCACCGCTGTTGTTGATTTCTCCTATTAGACTCCGCCGTCTGCTTGATCCACCGTGACAAAGAGGAATAGAGCTATGTTCACTACTCAATCTCTTTTTCATTTTAGTGATAGAGAAATTCCCCACAGTAAAGCAGTTTGCTGCTTCTCTTTGTAAGGCACAAATATCATCTTTCTTTCTCTGTGCTGATAATACTTGCTCTCTCATTCTGCCTCTCTCACCTTCTGTTTGGCTGTAAGCAAAAAGCTATTATCTTAATAGTTTAATCAGGTAGTTTAGGTACGCCGTCTCCTTCATGGTTCACCTGTGGCCTTGATTAAGCATTGTTTACCTGCGCAGAGACTAGCGCTGGCAGACTGGTGGCTTTCTCTGATGTCTAAATATAGCAACGACGGATCACGCAATGTGATGCTAAAAGATGTTTTGTTCTCATCAAATGTGCCATTTTAAACGTGATAGTAGGTGAGGAGCATATGGGTGTATTAATAGTCATTGGTGCAGATGTTTGAAACAGATGAAAAACATCCAAGAAACATCAAAATATGCTGTCTTCCTCTAAATTAAACTTGTCACAAAACTTAGTGAACTGATTGTTTGCCAGCTGTCTACATAAGCAAATGCCTTTGAAGGGGCAGGTCACACTGAATGTGATCTTGCACTAAACAAGCTAGACGCAGTACCATGTACAGAGCAGAGAACGTGTCTCAAGATGTGCTTTTAACGCTTGAGACATTGTTTAAATTAACGTCGCTCCTGCGTGAAATGCTGAAAAAATGATTAGATGTGGCACAACAGACAAGTCTGTCTAGTGCATGTTTACATAAAAAATCTATTAAAAAACATTGGCTACAACTCTGCATGATACCTAAATAGCGCTCATGCAAATCACATAGGAGACTTGATATACAGTTTGATGTTAGCATGTTGCTAATCTAACAATATGGTACTGTAAAAGGGTCATTCTAGATCCTATAAAAAAAAAACTACACTTCACATAACTTCTACAGAATCCCATATGTGGTTTAAAACACTTTATCTGTAACTTAGAATAGTACATTTAATATTATAATTAATTTTTTCAATATTTCTTCCAGTTCAAAAAAGTAACAAAAAAACCCAACAACTGGCCCAGTTGGTAGAGTGGGTCGGCCACTAATCGCAGGGTTGGTGGTTCAAATCCCAGCCCACACGACTCCACATGCCGAAGTGTCCTTGGGCAAGACTCTGCTCTGCCACCATTGGTGTATGTATGTGTGTGTGTGTGAATGGGTGAATGAGTCACAGTGCTTTGAATACCGTTAAGGTTAAAAAGGCGCTATATAAGTGCAGACCATTTACCATTTTACCCCTCCCAGTCAACCAAGTACTGAAGAAAGCGACTCTGACTTCTGGAGTCTAGGAGCTCTCAGACCTGATAAGCCTCCTTGCCATCCACGATTATGGGCGGGGGGTTTGGATCATCGATCTCCTCCTCCTCCCTTGGGCCACAGCGGGTTTGAGCAGAGAAACATGAAAGTTTGGAGAAATGTAATAGTTAGAGGGTAGTTGAAGGCAATAAGACACCAGAGTAATCTGGCTCAGAATTTTGAAAGGTTCCACATACCTGGGGCTGAGTTATTTGCATTGCAGACTGAGACGAAGGTCACATGTGGAAAGCCAAACCCATTCACCAGGTGTGTAGTCGGGACTGGGGGCGTCGATGACGATTGGCCCGTTACTTTTGTCTCCTAACTGCCCTTTGGAAATGGATGCAAGCTTGGTCCCACAAATCTTTGCACCGCCAAAGCCAGTCGTTGATGGCCGGTAGCTCTGTGGGTTCCGCTGACCAGGGGAATAGAGGGGGGTTAAAATCCCAGCATACATTGAAAGGGAGTAATGCCCGTGGACAACTTCTGGAGAGAATTCTGAGCATACTCTGCCCAAAGCAGATAATGGCTCAAGTCAGCTTGGTTCTGGTGACAATATATTCTGAGAAAGCATGTGACCTCCTGGTTTAAGTGCTCAGTTTGTCCATTAGATTGTGGATGGTAACCTGAAGTGAGGCTGATGTTGTTGAAAGAATGCATTCCAGACCCGGTATTTAAACTGTGGACCCCTGTCGGAGAGGATGTCTTCAGGTAGTCTTTAGAAGCTAAACTCCTGATGTTGAAGATGTTCAGCAGTCTCGAAAGGTCTGGGTAGCTTGGGCAGACGGATTAGTCAACATGCCTTAGAGAACTGATCAATGACAGTAAGAATGATGGCATTACCTTGAGAGACAGGAAGATCATGATAAAGTCGATGGTAGTATGCGAACAAGGACGATGGGTAATAGGCAGAGGTTGGAGGAGTCCTGCGGGAAGTTGCTTGTAGGATTTGTTTGCTGCATAGGTGGGACAGTTGTTGACGTAAGAGATGGTTTCAGCCTGCATGGTGTTCCACCTGAAATGATTCTGAAGCAGTTGAAGTGTGGCTGCGATACTTGGGTGTCCGGAACTGGTGGTAGTATGGACCCCTTGTAAGGTCTTTTCCCGAAGGAGTTGTGGTACGTAGGTTTTATCAGGAGGGCAGTCAGGGGGAGTCGGTTCCTGAATCTGAGCTTGGGAGATTTCGGACATGATGTCCCATTGAACTGGAGCTAAGATTAATGATGTGGGGATGATGGGTCCCGATGTCAGGTTCTGGGTGTCAGACTCAAATAGAAGAGAGAGTGCATCGGCTTTGGAATTCTTTGAAACAGGACAATATGTAATGGTGAAATTGAAATGGGTAAAGAACAAAGCCCACCTTGCCTGCCTCTGATTCAGTCTTTTTGCTGAGCATAAATATTCGAGGTTTCGATGGTCTGTTAGCTTGAGGAAAGGATGTCTTGCCCCCTACAGCCAATGTTGCCTTTCTTGAGCTGCTTTCATTGCCAATAATTCTCGATGGCTCCAATTCCCGTGTAGGAGGCATCCACTTCAACTGTAAATGGGGTTTTGGGGTCAGGATGGTGCAGAATTGGGCGAAGGTGAAATGGGACGGATATGAAAGTTTACATTGCGAAAGAATAAAAAAAAAAAAAACAATGCGGATGAACACAATTTAAAAAACAGATTGTAGAATGACCCAATAAGCAAAAAATAAATAAATAAAATGTAAATAAATAATTAGCACAAGCTAAGCAAACTATACAATAGTATTTTTTTATATACTTCGGTATTGAAAGAAACATATATGCATATTTTAGTGGACATTTCTCTCTAATCCGTCTGCAATTTTGGATTAATTTCTGTCAATGAGCTTCTTGCAATGCATTCTGAGATACTTGTGCCCTACAATTTTTGCAGCTCACTAAGTTTTAAAACCATTATACTCCCAATTGTTTGCTTTAACTGCGCTTGCTTCCATGGCCCTTTTGAGTGTCACATTTGCGTTGATGAATAACTATTTAGTGTGACCGTTATTAATGCATTCCTACACATAGGGAGCTGATAAATGGGATAGTAACGTCAACAGCCAGAGGAATAAAATATGATTCTTTTCTCACTCTCTCTCTCTCGCTCTCTTCCTCAGAATCATCAGATATCAAGCAGGGCTGTTATTACGGGCTCAATAATTAAGCAATATTTCCCAATCAGCCCTAGCTGACAGAGCGAACGATTCTGTGGCTGAGTGTGCCCTGACTTGGGCGTGATGTATCATGGGATGTGCCACGGTCAGGAATTGTTGAAGTGAGTTAAGAGATCTGTGAAATTATAATTGGCAAACAGCGGGGAGTGGAGGAGAGGACGGAAAGGACAGAATAGGAGGAGCAGAAAGGAGGGTTGGGAAAATGGTGAAGGATAAAATAACATTTAGACACGGCTGTTAAGAGAGTAACATGCTTTAACCATGACATTCTAAAAATACTTTGATGCATGAACATGGACAATATAGCTATGATTTTTATTTATTTAAAAATGTTTTACCAGCGAATCATTTTATTCACATATACAGCTCTTTATATATTGGCGAGTGCTTTGAAAACACAACAATGCCTGTTCCTAACATATACCAGAATATGAACCTAAACAGTACATTGATACTACAAAAACTCCTTCATATTCACTTTTACAGGGTTTCTTTGACACATTGTTATGGTCAGCGGAGAACATTTTGTGTGTGAATCCCAGCTAAAACAAGCACTATTGTTTATTTCAACTTAAGATCTCTCTAAAGCTCACTTTTCAGTTGATCTATTGATCCAGAAATGAGGAGGGATCCAGGGCTTGATCACTGCCCCAGAAAACGAGCCCACCCTATAGGATTCAGAACTTGAGACTGACCCTGAAGCTTGGAGCTGTTTGCTGGAGGGTTTGGAGATAAAATGACAGATTATGATGAGCTGTCTAGAGGACTCAAGGTGTATGGAGCTTGGATAAAAGCCAAGAGTGCTGAGAGATGCCACAACCAATAAGTTGACAATGATTTTACTTTGAACAAGCACACAACCTTATATCTGAGGGCTGTTATGAAGTATAACTGTACATTTTGGTGTGAAAAAATCCTATAGATATACACAGAAGGAGGGACCAGAGCCATTTCTACTGTATGGCACCAGAATATCATAGAGACTTAGGGGAGGGATTTTTTGACATAGGCCAGTAAGCAACCACCTAGCAACTATCCAGAACTCCTTAGCAATTGCATAGAAACTTCCTGGCAACCACCCAGAATACCATAGAATACCAAAAATCTAGTTATTTATCTCTCACTCATTTGTGCTGTAAATGAAGAGTGTGGAAACAGGTGCATAAAGGGAAATGCACATGCTTATTGATTGCTGTTTCATCAGCATTTCAGTTTAGCATGCCAGCACCTTGAGGATGGTTATGTGATTCAGAACAATGTGAGAATCCGCTTGTGTTTGTCAAGGTAAAAGTGGCAGTAAGTTCATTGTTTGCACTGTGCTGTGCATTTGCCTTTCTCCCATGAGCTATAGTTTGCATTATTCATTATATTCGTACAGTAGCTTAAAAAATAATAATATTCACAGACATTTCCAAGCCTGAAACTGGTTTTCAGATTCTTCCCCAGAAAGGATTGTAATGATGGCAAGAACTAAAGAGGACTTTTAGTAGTTAATGGGATAGTTAAATTAAAAATCCTCTCATTATTTACATTATTTTATGCCATCCCAGATGTGTGACTTTCTTTCTTCAGCAGAACACAAAGATTTTTAGAAGAATAATTAAGCTCAGTAGGTCCATACAATGCATGTGAATGGTGATCAGAGCTTTGTAGCTCCTAAAAGCACATAAAGGCAGCATAAAAGTAATCCATAGGACTCTAGTGTTAAATCCAGATTTTCAGAAGCGATATGAAAATTAAACAGAATAGCAAAAACACTCCCCTTGTTTTACTATTGGTTTATCCAACAGATAGTCCCGGTTCACCAATCACATGCACAATTCACTTGGTACACAATATAGACTTCGCAAAAGGCCATAATATTTGAAAGCAGTGTGTGAGAATTTGTGGGTGTGTTTATATGTCTAAGTACAGTTCACCAAAGGTCTTGTTTTCTTTCAACTTGTCAAAACATAACAGTGAAAAGTGAAAAAAGCTTTTTTCTAAAATAAAAAATGAAACAAGCAATAGCTCTCTTTATTTTTTCCCCTGCGCTGTCTTTTTCTCCCTTAAAGGATCGGTATTTACCACAGAAAAGTTGACGCGAGTAAAGGAGCTAAAGCATTTTCTTTTGGTTGGCCAAATGTGGGCTTGTCATGGTTCAAAATAGGACTGCAGAGACTGTGGGCCCACATATGTATATATGAAGTCCAATCGCTGGCCTCAGGAGATGCTGAGAAATGTGCCATGTTCCCCCTCCACAGAAGAATGTGGGTGTTGGAAGTGTAAAGGTTTTCATAAAAGACTTTTATAGGTAAAACTGATAATTAGAAGCAGAAAGTTTGAAAGTTGTTTAGTATGCTATCTAAGAGTGCTTTTCACACTAGAGCATTTGATGCAGGCATGAGTCTGTTTGACATCAAAATTTGGTTTATTTATTTCATGTAAAATAGTTTTTTCCAACTGCAACTTTTGAACTATCTGTTCAATTTAAAGGAATAGTTCAACCCAAATAAAAATTCTGTAATTATTTACTCACCCTCACGTTGTTCCAAACCCACGTGACTTCCTTTCCTCTGCAAAATACAGAAGGAAACATTTTAGAAAGTCTTCACTGATGAGATGAGTATATTGCGACCAGTGGCGGCTGCTGGTCTTTCAAAGAGGGGAAGCTCATTTTCGGCCTACATTATAAACTTATTTAAAAATAAATTCTGCCCTACGTTCCTTTTCGAGAAAATGCACTGTGACTCTGTCGTACCAACTAGGCGTCTTTTCCAGTGACTTGACCAGTGTCTTCTCAATGGCCAGCAGAGCTAGGCTGCTTAAACGACCTTGGCCCATTGTGTTACTTGGCCCTTGTTGGATGATTCACTACTCTCATCATGTCCCCTAAATGACAGCTCCTGTCGGCCAAGCAAGGATGTTACATCAATAAGGCGGTTTAGGAAGGCCCTGTTTTGTTTGACTGTTTCATTATGTTTAGTCACTTGAATGCGAGCACCTTCATTGATTGCATGCTCAACCCTGATCCTGCCCATGCAACTTAATCTTGCACATGCACTCACATGTTCATTGCTCTTTTCATGTCTTTTATATGCCCTGTCAAAGTTAGACAGATCTCCAAACCCCACTTTTGACCAAACAACACATCCGTGAGATGGTTTCATCAAGAGGCATGGCCAGCAGTACATTTTATTTGTCACAGCACTTCCAGTCAGCCAGCTAACTTTTTCATACCAGGAGAGCTGAAAAGACCTGTTATTTTTCCCTATTTTTTGCACTAAATCAATCTTAGGTGTTGATCTGCCCTGCTGTTTAATTCTAATTTTTTCCTCGTAAGGAAGACTTTCAAATGGCTTCGCCAAAATCAGGTCGACAATATTAGCACCGCCTGCCATCGTGCGCAGTTTCACCCGTACTGACGCTAGCCTAGCCTACTGTATGAATGAATGAGCGAACGAGCTAACGAACGAACTGCTCTAAAACAAAATATATTAAAGTTGGTAAAACTGAAACAAGGAATGTGGTGTATAATTGTGTGAAATGTATTATGCAAATTGACTAGCAATTTCGCCAAACAAATATAAAGAAATAGGTTGCAGCAGTTTGTCTTTCGACTACACTTGAGAAATCCGCGATGGGACTGAGCTGAAATAGCTTCAGTGACTTCTTATAGTACAGATTCGCTGTCAATCAAAAGGAGATGCAGTCTTTCGACAGATCCTCCAATCATCACGCGGAAGCCTGGAGTCCGGGCCAGCCCACTCCTCATTCACCCCCAGAGACGCTGAGCGTCCGTGGGCGGGACATAATCGCAGCATTTATCCAATGACCGTCTATTTTCGGAGCACTGAAAAAAACTGTTCAGAGCAGCCCCGTTGAAGTCAATGGACGCTCGGCTTCAACAGGGAAATGCACTGACGCTACGGGAATGTATGAGAAGTAAATCGAGTCAGCCGACCTGCTATATGTAATGTAGCTGATTCTGAACGAACTCGTCTTCGAGATGAACGTGTTCTAACGCATTTTTAGTCAATAAATTGTTTACACAATAGTACATATTTGACCATTATTTTTTTGACATTATAGGGGAAGCTGAGCTTCCCTTGCAGTCTTAAAGAAATCCCCACTGATTGCGACTGTGTAAATACAATGACTATGGCGAATAACGACTGTGGCAAGCAGGGCATAACTTGCTGGGGGAGAATCATCTGGGGGAGAATCATCGCAATCAGTCTGGAGAGAGATAAAGAGGAGCCAGAGCCACACAAAGCTGTCTGTGTTTGTGTGTGTGTGTGTCAATTTGTTTAACGCAACTGCTGAAAAGCAGTGCATGCATTTTATGTGGTGCAGAAAAGTGTAATTAAAAGTCTTATGCTTGGATGTTTACCCGGCTCTCACTTCCTCCTCCAGTTGAGAGCAAGAGTTCTGCCACAATGACTTCATTTAATTTTCATTTGTAGCTCGTAATGTAGATAACCTCTTTTTTTTTTCCTCTCTTTTTTTTTTAAGTAGCTCAAATGTAGTTGAACTACTTTAAATTCCGAGTAGAGTACAGAAGTGCTAAAGGCCCTGCGGGGCAAAAGACAAAATATTTTTCAGACAAAACACTTATTTATCATTAAACATTTTTTTTCAAGGTCATTATATAATAATAGAAATAATAACTGTCTAAGAAGTGAAAGGATTGTATTTGGGGTAAAAATCCCCTGTGTTGCAGGGGCTAATGGCACCTATAAAACACATCGTTTTTCTTAATAGGAGAGAATAGATTTGTTATGAAAATTTTTCAAAGTGGGCTCAAGAGCCAATCACAATGGAGATTAAGTTGTTTATAGAATACTTGAGATGTTATAAAATGCCAAATGATGCACCCTTGCTTTCTGATGTAGTTATATGGAGTGGTGGTGGTGTAGTGGTCTAAAGTACATAATTGGTAATCTGGTTATCAGAAGGTCACTGGTTCGATCCCCACAGCCACCACCACTGTGTCCTTGAGTAAGGCACTTAACTCCAGGTTGCTCCGGGGGATTGTCCCTGTAATAAGGGCTCTGTAATTCGCTTTGGATAAAAGCGTCTGCCAAATGCATAAATGTAAATGTATTTTGAATATCCATTATCTTAATTTGTTACTCAAAGCATCTTGTTGTCTCAAAATAATTGCATTGGTTGACAAATTTTGCCCTATAGTTATTGTCCCTATACTGACACAATATCACTATAACACCCTTAGGAGCCTTTTACCCCAAGTGTGGGGTAAAGGTTTCCCCACCGCTTTATTTAACAACTGAATTTTAATATAAACAACCTCCCATTTACCATTTGATACATTTTGTGACTAGATAAAATACAATGTTCCATAAGGTGAGCCTTTAGCCCTGTTTTACCCTTAAATTTCAAAGTTGCTTCCCCAACAGTGGTGTTGAGGGACACCATGGCTGAATTTTAAACTGAACACATGGCATGCAGAATTAGTTTTGAGTATTCAAATTGAGGTTGTATGGGTTTTTTGTATTCAAAGAAAGCTTTGGTGAAGAATATAAAGAGACTGCAATACTTTTCATCTCAGGTTGTGCTTCAACAGAGACCTTCATGAACAACAGCTGTGCTTTGATTATGTGCTGTACAGCATGATTTTTCATGGTACGTGGGTTTTATTGACCTCACATAAATGCGGCTGTGATTGGGTTTGTTTGCAACATATAATCAATTTTTGTTAAATTAGCTCAGAGCTGTTTTGGACCCCTGAGAAGCGAATAGTTCCTTGACTTTGGCTGTGAAGGCCAGACTCAAAGAAAAAAAAAGCTGAAGTATTTGTGTTCGAGAGCATAATTAAACAAGCCGCAAATCTTGTTTCTATATTTCTGATAATTAAGCAATGTCCTATTAAATTGAGATGTAGTCTCCCTTTTAGAAGCTGTAATAATGAGTGTGTCGCCATAGTAACGGACACAGCCTTATAGGCCTTCGGGAGTGGACGTGGTCGCATCTGCATTGAAATCATGTTCCTCATTACAAGATTGATTGAAGAAGCACTGATTGTGGAAATGAAAAATAAATAAGACTAGAGGATTAGAGTGAGGAAGAAGGATTGAGAAAGGGAAAAAAATAAGGGAGGAAAAGACGTTTGTCATAATGGGATGGAGGGACTGTTGTTATAGAGATCCTATGGGAAAGAATGGTTTACCGCAGGGGTTTTCACATTTTTTAATGACGAAACCCTGCAAATATGATGATCCCCTTCTACAAATATGAACACAGCTCTGATCTTATTTTGAAGTGTATAGTTATAAATCTGAGTATATAATTGTATATCTGTATATTATAAATCCTGAAGATATATTTGTAAATCTGAATAAAGAAAATAAGCCTGATTAAGGGCTAGGCGTGCATCATCACGGTCCTGCCCTCCTCCTTGCCACAGCACTATTCTGATTAAAGTTTAGAGACTGTTGTGTGTGAAAATCCCAGAAGATCAGCAGTTACAGAAATACTCAAACCAGCCCATCTGTCACTAACAATCATGCCACAGTCAAAATCACTGAGATCACATTTTTCTCCATACTGATGGTTGATGTGAAAATTCACTGAAGCTCCTTACCTCTATCTTCATGATTTTCTGCTTTGCACTGCTGCCACACGATTGGCTGATTAGATAATGGCATGAACAAGTAGGTGTACAGGTGTTCCTAATAAAGTGCTCTGTGATTGTAGTTATAAATCCTATTATAGAGTTATAAATCCTGAATATATTTTAATTATATTGATTCTATTGTTGTAACTCTAAACATATAGTTATAAATCCTGAATATACTGTATAATTATAAATCCAAATACACTGTATAATTGCAAATGTAAATATATAATTTTAAATCCTGAATATATTGTTATAGTTTTGATTATATTGTTGTAAATCTGAAAAATATAGTTATGAATCCTGAATATATAGTTATAAATCTAAATGTCTATGGGGGTACCAAACACTCAGGAGATATCTCTGATTTATTTATTTTAATTATCAAGTGTGTGTGTTTGTGTTTGGTATAAAAGTGCTCTCAATCACAGTGCAGGGCTGTTGCAGGATTGATGATGTGACCTTTGAAGAGCTGTGATTTCCAGTGCTTTTACTATCATTATGGTTCCTCTTCAAGCCTGCGCTCCTAGAATAGATGCATCAGGACTTAAAAAGACTAGACAGAAGGAAATAAAAGATGTGACATCAAGTTGCAAATCCATAGCTATGTCATACTTTGTTTGCAGCTAAATAATTTTCTCAGGGCTAAAACATCTCTGGTTTCTAATATTTCTTTTGTCAAATATTCTTCAAACCAAATGGTTCAAACTGTTGGCAATCAGGAGTCCTGTTTACAGCCACAAAATGGCAAAATGTCGCTAAGGTTATCAATGAGCGCATTTACATTCATATTATTACGCTAATATCTACCAAAAATCAGCTTATTCAAAAAAACATGCGATTTAAAATCATCGGGTTATTCTCTGCGTTTGACATTAAAACATAAACATGCATGCATACAACAGTTGTGCACATGATAGGTAGAAACAATTGTAAAGGTGTTTACTTGAAAGGCGAAAATCAAGGTAATTGCCAAGATCTTCATGTGCCGATTGTTTTTTTTGCTTAAACTTTTATGATTATGGAAAACCATTTAAGGCATTTACATGAACACACACTTTGTCGAGTTATTAAGCACAATACTTTTTAGGAGTTACTTCTGTTATTACCCAAATATAGTATGTAAATCCACTGTAACATTACAATGACTAGAACTGTTTCCTGTCTTTTCAGAAAAGGCTTGTAGGCAGTCTTGTTGTAGACACTGCATTGTGATACTCCAGCAGTTCTGCTAATTAGGTTACTCAAAATGACCTTCCTCTCTCATTTTTAATTGTTTCTTTATCCTCTTGAGCCAATTAAAAGCCGAACAATGTTCTGCTGTGCAGTCTTTTACCGAAAGACTCCTGAGCTTTCTTCGTCGACTACTATAATTTATAATATAAGCCTAAACGTTTTCCTTCACAAACGTCAGCCTGGTCTGCTACTGTATATAAACTGTAATAGCTATATGACCATCTGATAATGTGCAATTTAGTTTGTAGGCATCTTTGTGTGTTGTTTGTGAAGAATAGTGATAAAGCTTGCCCTAAAAACTACTAAATTAGTTTGTCAAAATGCTCAGGCCACATCTAAACAAATCTGTTTT